>NC_065583.1:139643590-140356590 GCF_024542745.1 Macaca thibetana thibetana
ACTACTGCTTTATTTGCAACTTATTTATATTAAAGGTGAAATGTCAGGTTCACACAGGGTAAAATAAAGGACTCTCTATAAACATGCAAACAAATGCAAGTGTTCGCTGCCAAAAATATCCAAACAAACCAAACCAGAGAAGAGAAATATCGCCTCAACTCAAACTGTAGAGCTCTTCCACATGACCTCTTCAGTAGATGAAAGGAAATCCTGAAATTCAAGACCAAACTCAATCAAATGCTAATTTAATGTTGTTCCCTAGTAGACACCAAGTGAAGGGAGATTTGCCACTTATCTGGCTAATTTGAGCTCTGGGATACCCAGGGTGCAAACTGAGGCAAAATAAATCTAATAAGGGATTGGAATATTTTGATACTTTGCCAACCGTCTTCAGAGTCACTTGGACACTGTCATCTTTTTCACTCATGCTTGTTTGTTTACATGCATCTATAAAGCATAATTAAGAATCCTTTGATATAAAAGTAAATTTATTTATTTAAGTACTGACATATTGACACATGCTCATAAATGAGCTTCAAATATAGAGGTGTTCTTAATGTGCACGATGTTTTAGGAAAGAGGGTGGCAGTAGGACCTGCACACTCCTGGATCCTAGAGATGACAGATATGTGACTTTTAAAGAACAAATGGACCTGGCATTATTGATTGTCACTAAGGAGACCCGATCTTATATCAAGACAAGGAACTGGAGACAAGCCCATAATGCGCCTGTGCCAACTCAGTGGCCCTTGAAACTGGCGGAACGGGTTTGGTGCCTACTTTGATCTATGCACATGAAACTTAGAGCTCCCACTGAGAAGAGAGTTTATAGGATCATGGTTCTGGTATCTTTCCTGAGAAGGGAGGAGAGGGAAACTGGCATCTTTTCTTTCACCCATTCCACCCTGTATAAAAGTAGACAGCAAGCCTGCAAATTATATTGCTCTAGAGTTGGTCCTTCTATGGTAAAAGGGACCTGGTCAGCCTCTTTATCCCCTTGGCAAATTATTCCTAGCTTTTGAATGGCCGGGCTTCTTGGAGGCTGGTGGCAGGCTGTTTCCTGCTTAGCACTCCTCTGGGAAGGCGGGTGGGGAAATAAAGACTGAGCTCAAAAAGAAAAAGAACTAAAGACTGAGCTCAAAAAGAAAAAGAAAAGAAAGAAACGGCCTCCCATCAGTGTGGAAACAGCATGCATGAGATGCTTAGTGTACACAGAGGTCTCGTTGTAAACCAGGGGTCTAGGTTATATCACAGCCTGGTCAGTAACTTTGATGAGCTTTGATCTCTCTATGACTAAGAGACAGTTGAAATCTTGTTCTTAATTCTAGGGGTAAGGAAAGCCCTGCATTTCTTAAGCAAATGGCACAATATGTGAAAAAAGCCCAATACTTATTCCAGTAAATCTTGAATCAATTTTTATATATATATATGTCAATTTGCTGTCTTACTTACAGGAAAGAAATCACTAGACGACCATTGTTTTGTAATCTTGCAGAAGAGGAAGTCAGAATATTGTTCTCATATCTGTTTATGTGGAATATCACTACCGATAAGAGTGACATAACAGGGACATCACACTCAGAGCCCCTGGCTCCTGCTTAGTGATAACGTGCACAGAGCCTGGAACCGGCTGGCTGGGTTCAAATCTCATCTCTGTTCCTTTCTAATTATGCTAATCTCTCTGAATCAGTCTTCTTATCTGTAAAATGGGGATGTTAATATCCTCTGAAGGACCTGCTAGTTTCTTACCCAGTAGCTACGCTATCTTCCTTCCTTTCTAATGATTTTGTCCAGTTCAGTGGTATTTCCAGTTAGAAACGCTTATTTCCCAGACTCCAGTAGGGGGTCTGTTTGACCCGGTTCTGGCAAATGAACTATAAGCAGGTGTCATTGGGTGGGGCTATTCCCATGGAGATTGCCTCAACTGGCACATGCTTTTGCCCTTCAGGGTCCCTCTGCCTGGGATGTGATTCAGTACCCAGCAGTGGAGCAGTCATTGAGGAATGAAGACACATACAAAGGGTAAAGGAGCAGGTGGGATGGGGAAACATTGCTCCTTGAGCAGCTGCAGGCATAGTGAACTGCCCATTCCTCTATTCCTTGTTATATGAGAAAAGCGAAAAAAAAAACAAAAACAAAAAAACAGTACCCTATTGAGTTAAGCCACATACAGCCAAATGCCACCCTAACTGATATACTACCTAACAAGGTCAGCATGAAGAATTTATGAGAGTGAAAGTGTTTAGCACACAGCCTGGCACCGAGTATTTCGTAATAGGTATTTACACTAACTTTTACCTATGGGAAAGAACTGTGAGCAGAGTAACAATGGGGGCTGTCCCATATCCATAGAGATGTGATTTCCTGCTTATGGGGGTTGGGGTGTGGGTAGCTCTCCTCTGCCTGACTGCTGTGAACCAGCTGGCACAGCCTGTTGGTTCTATTCTTTTGTAGCATTTCCCCTCCCACGGCCTCAGGGAGACCCAAGGAGCTCTGATCCTCAGATCTCTTCAGCGCCTCAGATCTCCTGCAGTTTATCTTCCCCCCTTGCTGCCTCCAGGAGTGGTGCCACATTCAATATCACGCCAAGACTCCTGAACCCAATATGATTTTGAATCTCATTAAAATTCTTTTCTGTTTTAACTGCACCTCATAGGGGACACTAATGAAACTCTTAAAAGAACCAGATGTGGTATCTGGCACCAGTTCATAGCCCAAGAATTGAGCTAAAAATGGAATGTACTGACAAATGTTCCCAATAATAACTTCCACACTCAAACAGTGAAGTCTTCCTAGCATAGATAGATTCTTCTGACACTAGCAGTACCAAAATATGCAAGAGTTGTATCTCAGAGACACCACAAATGTAGCATATGTGATAAACCTGACATGGCTTCCTTCTTCCCAGTTTCCCCGCAGTTTCAAGATGCATAAGAAGCATTTACAATCTGAATTAAACTTGCCCTGCCATCCAGATACATTAATTTGGTTCACGACATTATTTTATCTCCTTAAAGGTTAAGACCTATTTGTCTACATCTGAATTTGATCTCCTTTTAAACAGCTATATTGAGGTATAATTGACATACAATAAACTACTGGTTTAAGGTATATAATTTGGTAAATTGCAGTGTGTGTGTGTGTGTGTATGTGTGTGTGTGTATATATATATATAGTCATAAAACTGTCACTGCAATCAATATAATGAACATTTACCCATTACACCCAAGAGTTTTCTTGTACCTTTGGTAATCCTTTCCTCTGCCCCTTCCCACTGCCCACCAACTCCCATCTGTGTATTTACTTTCTATCACTACTTTGCATTCTCTATAATTCTAATCAACAAAATAATATAGTATGTACTCATTTTGTCTGGTTTCTTTCAATTAACAAATTATTTTGAGATTGATTTATGTTTGCCTGTATCAATAGTCATTTCTTCTTATTGCTGTGTAGTATTCCACTATATGAATATGCTACAGTTTGTTTATCCATTCTATGGTTGAAGGATATTTGAGTTGTTTCTACCTTTTTCCCATGACAGATAAAGCTACTATGAGCATTTATGTACAAGTTTTTTATGGACCTATGCTTACATTTCTCTTTGCTAAATATCTGGGAGTGGAATTGTTGAATTATCTGGTAGGTGCATGTTTATCTCTTTAAGAAACTGCCAGATTGTTTTCCAAAGTGGCACCATTTTTCATTCCCAGGAGCAGTGTATGGGAGTTCCCGTCTCTTCAGTTCATTTTCTAGTCTGTTCCATTGGCGTATTTGTCTACCTTTACATCAATATTACATTGTCTTGATTACTGTGGATTTATAATACATCTGGAAATCAGTTAGTTCTCCATCTTAGTTCTTTTTCAAAGTTAGTCTGACTGTGAATTTAATTTGCTCTTGTTTTTCTGTTTTTTTTAAGGTGAAAGCTGAGATTACGGGTTTGAGACTTTTCTTCTTTTCCAATACAGGTGTTTTTGTGTTATAAAAATTCCTCTAAGTACTGCTTTAGCAATATGTCTCACATTTGATATACTCTTTTTATATTTTTATTTACTTCAAAATACTTCCCAATACTTTTGATTTCTTTTTTGACCTATGTGTCATATAAATATGTGTTATATCATATCCAAAAATATGGGGGAATTTTCAACAGATGTTCTGTTATTAATATTTAATTTTAATTTGATTCATTATGGTCATAGACTATACAGTTTATTGAGACTTGTTTGATGACCCAGAATGTAGTTTAACTTAGGTAAATATTCTGTGTGAACTTGGAAAAAATGTGTATTCTTCTGTTTTTAGGCAGAATGTATATAAATGTCATTTAGGTCAAGTTGGTTAATAGTGTTATTTAAGTCTTCTTAAAGTCTTCTGTCTACTTGTTCTATTAATTATTGAGAGAGAGATGCTGAAATCTCTAGCTATTTATGGGATTATCTATTTCTTCTTGTACTTTTACAATTTTTGCTTCATGTGTTTTGAAGCTCACTTACTAGGTGCATGAAAGTTTATGATGGTTATATCTTCCTGATGAATTGACCCCTTCATCATTATGAAATAAACCTCTTTGTCCCAGGTAATATTCTTTGCTCCAAATCTACATTATCTGATATTAACATAGCCAGTCCAGCTTTCTTTTGATTAGTATTAGCATGGTATATTTTTCCATTCTTTTACTTTTAATCAGTTTGGGTCTTTCTATTTAGACTGAGTTTCTTGTACTCAACATATCATTGCATCTTACTTTTTTATACAGTCTGAAAGTTTCTGCCTCTTAATTGAGATGTTCACACCATTTATATTTTATTTCATTACTAATGTGGTTAAGTTTAAATCATTCATCTTACTATTTGTTTTCTATTTGTCCCATTTTTTGTTTGCTCCCCCTGCAACCCCTTGTTCTGCCTTCTTTTAGATTATTTTTTTATGATGCATTTATTGCCTTCATTGGCCAATTAGCTAAAAGTCTTTGCTTTGTTATTTTAATGGTCACTTTAGGGTTAATAATCTGCATCTTTAACTCATCCAATCCACATTAAAGATATAATTCCCCTTAATGAATAGTATAGAAATCTTACATTAGTCCAATTCTCCTCTTCCATCTTTTGTGCTATTGTTGTCATACATTTTACTTTTGCATGTTACAAACCTTATACTACACTGCTAGGTTTTTTTTTTTGTTTAAACCATCAGTTATCTTTCAAAATGATTTACCTTCTAAAAATAACTTACATATTTGTCTATGTAGTAACCATTTGCAGTTTTATTCATCTCCTTATGTTAATGCATATTTCCAGATGGTATGATTTTTCTTCGACCTGAAGGGCTTTTATTGATGCTTCTTGGGTCAAACTGTGATCTGCTATTGATGCATTCTTCAACTTTTCCATGACTGAAAAAAATCTTCATTTCACCTTTATTTTAGAAAAATAATTTTGCTATTGACAATTTTTATCTTTCAGAACTTTGAGGTGTTGTTCCACTGTCTTCTCGCTTACATTTTTTCTAACAAGAAATATGCTGACATTCTTATGTTTGTTAATATGTCTTTTTTCACCACTTTTAAGATTTTCTTTTTGTCATTGGTTTAGGGTAAATTGATTATGATGTGTCTTAATGTGGTTTTCATTATTATTATTATTATTATTATTATTATGCTTGGAGTTCATTGATTTTCTTAGATCTGTGAGTTTACAGTTTTCATGAAATTTGGAAACTTTTTGGTCAGTTTTCTTCAGTATTTTTATTAGTTATTTATTGCTGTGTAACAAATTATTCCAAAATTTAGCAACTGAAAACATACACATTTATTATGTCTTAATCTTTTTTTTTTTTTTTTTTTTTTTTTTTTTTTTTTTTAAGGTGGAGTCTCTTGCTTTGTGGCCCAGGCTGGAGTATAGTGGCACGATCTCAGCTTACTGCAACCTCTGCCTTTTGGGTTTAAGCAATTCTACTGCCTCAGCCTCCTAAGTAGCTGAGATTACAGGTGCACACCACCACGCTTGGCTAATTTTTGTATTTTTAGTAGAGATGGGGCTTCGCCATGTTGGCCAGGCTAGTCTTGAACTCCTGACTTCAGGTGATCCACACACCTCGGCCTCCCAAAGTGCTGGGATTACAGGGATGAGTCACCACACTTGTCCTATTATTTCACACTTTCTGTGGGTCAGAAATCTGAATATAACTTTGCTGGATGCCTCTGGCTTTGGGTCTCTCATGAAGCTACAACCTAGGTGTTGGCCAGAGACATAGTATCTCAAGGTTTGACTGGGGCAAGATCCATTTACAAACTCACTTTTGTAGCTTCTGGCAGACCTCAGAAGATCCATTTCAAAGCTCACCCACATGCTTGTTGGCAGCCTCAGTTCCTCATCACAAGGACCCCTCCATGTGACTGCCTCACAACATGGCATCTAGCTTCCTCCAAAAAAACAGATTCAAAGAAAATGAGAAAGAAAGCCCCCAGATGGAAATCAGAGTATTTTTGTAATATATTATACAATACAAGTTATATCACATCACCTTTGCCATATTTTCTTCCTTAGAATTGAGTCAATAAATTCAGCTCACACTCAAGAGACAGGAACTAAAGAATAACATGAACACTAGGAGGCAAAGATCACTGGGAGGTAATCTTAGACTCTGCCTACTACTTTGGGAACCCATTCTTTGCAAACTGCAATTACACATATATTAGGCCACTTGAAGTTGTCACAGCTCATGGAACTTATGAGTTCCTTTTTTTAAAAAAAAAATTGCTTTTCTCTTTATACTTCATTTTGGGTAATTTCTCTTGCTATGTCTTCAAGTTTACAATTCTTTTCTTCTAAAACATGTAAGTTAAATATCTATTAATCCAATCCAGTGCCTTTTTTATTAATCTCAGACATTGGACTTTTCATCTCTAAAGTTCAAGTTGGGTCTCAGTTATAGCTTCCATCTTGCTACTTAAATTTTTGAACCTATGAAATAGAGTTATAATAACTGTTTTAATGTCCTTTGCTGTTGATTCTTCTGCCTGAAAAATCCTGAGTCATTTGATTGATTTTTCTGCTAATATTTTTCTGCTTCTTAGTACTTTTTTATTGGATGACAGACATTGTGAATTTTACCCTGTTGGATGTTGGTTATTTTTGTATTCCTATAAAGATAATTTTTAGGACATTATCTGGGACCAAATTAAGTCATTTGGAGAGAGTTTGATCCTTTTGAATACGCTTTTAAGATTTGTTAGGTTAGAAGTGAACAGTATTCAAGGTTCAATAATGAGAGTTAATTATTTCCCAATTCTGAGGGAAGAGCTATCTCTATATTCTACCTAATTCCCTATGAATCATGAGGATTTTCAGTCTATATTGAGAGAATAGGCATTATTTCTGACCTTGTGTGAAAGTTGAACACTATCACCTCTTATCTTTTTGGGTGGTTCTTTCCCTGGCCTCCAGCAGTTTCTCACATGTCTACACTTATCAGCTGAATATTTACTCAAAGGGGTATTCTTTCTGGAGATTTTTTTCTTTGGTTATCTCTCCTCTCTAGTAGTCTAGCCACCTTGGTCTTCCTCATATCTCAGCCCCATCTCCTCAACTCAGGGGTTCCTCTGGGCTTCCCTTTTTTGCACCATGGCTTGTAATTTGTCTCAAAGCAGGTGAGCTGGGACAGTTATAGGGCTCACCTTGTTTGTTTCCTGTCTTGCAAAGATCATTATTTTTTGCCACTTGATGTTCAGAGTCTTGAGCACCATTTCTTAGGTTTTGGGTTGTTTCAAGAGTGAAAATAATCCTGGTCCTCGTTACTCCATGTTGGCTGGAAGCAGAAGTCTGATCTCCGGAAAAATATTTTGAATGGACAACAGCAACATTGTTGAAATAGCATGTCAAATGTTTATTCTTTCCTTTCTTTATAGTGAATAGGGATAAAGGAGGAACCCTGGTGTATATGGTCACAGATTAGGGAAGGAGGAGAATAATTATGGTTTTTTTTTTTTCCAAGCTCAGAACATAATTTTCACATCCTCACCCAGATATGATTTCCCTAAAAATCCTCCTTCATGCTGTCATTGAATTTGTGTCATAAGTTAGCCGCCCATGGCTTTGAGGTCCCACAGATGCTCAAATCTCTTCCTTAGAACCTGTAGCTGAGTTGAGGCCAGACTCTGGCTACAAGTGTCTCAGATGATAATCTTTTTTGGCTCATGTGCATGAGGCTAAATGAAGAGGCTGATTCATTTCTAGTAGTTAAATCAAACCATTTGGTACTGTTCACTAGTGGCCATTAATGTGTCAGTGACGCCTCTGTATAAATCCTATCTTCTAGCTGTAAAAAGAATACTGATTAGTGTGACCGTAGCAGAATCCAATTAGCTTTCCCTCTTTTCATCTAATTTTTAATGTAATCATATTAATGTGAATTTTAATAATGATTTATGGTAATACCATTTCTTTACCTTCTTATGAAACTAGGTAACTTCTTTTTGAACTCAAAGTGCAGCAAGAGCTGCCTTGCCCGTAATTCTCATTTTTTCCATTTCCTGTTATAATATTTTTAATCCTCTACTTTTAATCATATTTAACTGCGCCCCATTCTTGGGCTGACTTAGTGTACTCTTAATGTCAGACTTCACAAAGCACATGTTTCCTGGAAAGGCTGTCCTTCATTAGTTAGGAAGGAGAGAATATGTTCATGTCAGTGCTCTGTGAACCATCATCTATGGACAGAGCGAGAGTGTTCACACCAAGTTATGTAACCAAGAAGGTTCCTCAAATGTTTCAGGCAGGGCAGGGGAATAGTATCAGCTTAAAAACAGCTTGAACATTTCTGAAGCAAGGAAAGAGCTTTGATAAGCACATCTGATTAAATATTTTTTTCTGCCCTGGAATTTGTTATGAACACTGACATTTATCTTAGTAATACACTGCTTTTACAATCCATACAGATAAGAACTCAAACATTACCAGAAAAATAATGCCACAGTGTGGGAAATGTCACTCTCCCAGTCAGCAAGGGCAAATGTGCATTCTCAGGCCTTGGCTGGAGGAGAGAAGAAGATACAGGGAGAGGCAGATATAACAGTCTAGAAGCAAGAGGAGGCATCCTGGAATTTCGAGAATTTAAGGCAGTCAATATTGCTGTGGTTAAGAGCACAAGTTCTGGAGCCTGTCTGCCTAGGTTCAAACCTCAATTCTACTCTTTCTAGCTGTGTGAACTTGGGCAAATTACTCAACCTCTCTGTGCCTTGATTTTTGCTCTCATAAAGTGGAGAAAAAATAGTATCTAGTTCATAGGATTGTTGTTCTGTAACAACTAAATTAAAATGAGCTAATACATGGGAATGCTTAGACGAATGCCTGACGTGTATTTATGTTAGCTGCTGTTATTCCTGAGACATCTAATCAGGGTTAGATCTGTGCTGTCCGGTATAGTAGCCACTGGGCACATGTAGCTGTAAAGTATGTTTCAAGTACGGCTAATGTGACTAAATGATTGAATTTTAAGTTTTATTTAATTTTAATTAAAAATAATACTTGATTCAGTTATTGCTATAATTTTAACTATGTTTGGAACAGTTTAGAAATTTGAATTCATTTTTTCAGTTGTAAATGTTATGAAATCTACAGATGCAGTATTTTTAATAAAAATTTAGCATCCAGATTTTGATAATGAAGTATAAGAAAAAAAGGCTGTAAAATGTCTCATTATTTTTTTAAAAATATTGATTGCATCTTGAAATGATAATATTTTGAATACATTTGGCTAAATAAAATATATTAAAATTAATTTACCCTGCTAGTTTTTATTTTTTAAATATGGATATTAGAAAATTTAAGACTAGATATGAGGCTTAAATTGTACTGAACAGTGCTGGGCTAGATATGAGGGACTTTATTTACTATGCTAAAATGTTTGACCTTTTTCCTAAGAGCCATGGGAAGATACAGTGGAAGAAACAAGGCCCAATTTACATATTTTAAATTTACATATCAGAAAATTTATGCTGGCAGCTGTGTGGGAAATGAATTTGAGGGGAAAAAGACCAGAGTTAGGGAGATCAAATTAGTTGAAAAAACGTAGCCAAGAGAAAATCGTGGTCTGAATGTGAATGGCCGCGTGCATGGAGGAAGCAGACATATTGAAGAGGTAGACTTCTTCAGCAAGACAGGATAAAGTGAGTCCACATTGATTCCCAGGCATATAGCTTGAGGAACTGAGTAGATTTCCTGAAAAGGTGCCTAGAGGATAAGGGATAGAATGTAATTTAAGTATTAAACTAAGTCCCTTTAACAAAACCACCCCTGATTCCTTTAGCTCAGTTAATCAGATTGCAGAGGCTCCCACACTTGGGAGCCTCTTGGCTGGCCTTTTTTTTTTTTTTTTTTTTTTTTTTTTTTTTTTTTTTTTTTTGAGACGGAGTCTCCCTCTGATCGCGGTTGCAGTGGCGTGATCTCGGCTCACTGCAACCTCTGCTTCCCAGGTTCAAGCAATTCTCCTGCCTCAGCCTTGCAAATAGCTGGGATTACAGGCACCGCCGTCACATCCAGCTAATTTTTGTATTTTTAGTGGAGACTGGGTTTCGCCATGTTCGTCAGGCTGGTCTGAAACTTCTGACCTCAAGTGATCTGCCCGCCTCTGCCTCCCAAAGTGCTGGGATTACAGGCGTGAGACAGCGCACCCGGCGTCTGGTCTATTCTTTTCCAGACCTGCTCCTCAATTAAGAAGCACCAAATGAAGTCTAGAAATTATCTCTCTCTATCTCTACTTTTAAGAACAACAACAAACAAACCAGACATATTCCAATATTGTTACTACCATCTGGTAAACATAGTTAACAGTCTTCCTTACTTTGTACTCAAAAGGCTTCTAGAATTCAAAAGGATTATTTTTGAAATGAGGATGACAGAGAAGGTCTTTTGGAGAAGTTCTTTATTAAGAAAGCAATGCAGCCTTGTGGAAAGAACACAGGCTTAAAATCCAGACACATCTACCCTTGGATCTTGGTTCTACCAC
Organism: Macaca thibetana thibetana; assembly: GCF_024542745.1. Classification (NCBI taxonomy): domain Eukaryota; kingdom Metazoa; phylum Chordata; class Mammalia; order Primates; family Cercopithecidae; genus Macaca; species Macaca thibetana. The sequence continues at coordinate 139,654,601 of NC_065583.1, forward strand.
TTTCTGATTCTAAGTCCTAGTACATGAAAGACTCACAATCAATATTTGCTGAACACAGGAAGTTTACTTAACTCCTCTGAGCCTCAGTTTCCTGATCTGCATAAATGAGGTGATTATTTCCACTGCGAAAGTTGTTACGTGGATGAGATAATCCTGTACATAAAGTGCCTGGCACTTAATTAACACTCATTAAATGATAGCATTGATTATTGCACTTTAGAATAAAATAAAAACAGAGGGCAAAACTATTTGTGGCACTTAGTCCATCTTGTATTGCTATCAAGGAATACCTGAGACTGAGTAATTTATGAAGAAAAAAGGGTTATTTGGCCCATAATTCTGCTGGTTGGAAAGTTCAAGTTTAAGCATCTGCATTGGTGATGACCTCAGGCTGCTTCCACTCATGGCAGAAGGTGAAGGAGAGCTAGCGTGTGCAGAGATCCCATGGCCAATCCAAGAGGACTTGGTTTGGGGAGCTTCGGGATAGCTGAACACATGGAACCTCCATTCCCTTGGAGGGTAGCACATCCATGGATGGGATGGGAGCCTCCCCACATACCTTGGCCTACCTAGCTGTTCATCTGTATTCTTGTAATATCCTTTATAATAAACCACTAATTGTTTTTCCCTGAGTTCTGTGAGCTGCTCCAGCAAACTAATCGAGCCAAAAGAGGGGGTTGTGGGAACTCCAACTTGAAGCTGGCTGATCAGCAGTTCTGGAGGCTGGACTTGTGACTGGTGTCAGGGGGCAGGGAGCAGTCCTGGGGAGTGACCCCTCAACCTGTGGGATCTGACACTATCTCCAGGTAGATCATGTTGGAATTGCATTGGAGGACACCCAGGGGTGTCTGCTGCTTGGTAGTGGGGAGAAACTCCCACGTCTTTGTTCACAGAAGTCTTCTGTGTTGCTGATTGTTGTGGTAATATGAGAGCAGAGGGAAAATGTGGCTTAAGAGAGTTTTTCCTGAAACAATTGGTGTCAGAAGTGGGATTTGCTAGACCATTCTGACTAACAGAAACTTGTGGTTTGGGAAGAGAAAGGATAAAAGGGTGGGGGATGAAGAATTTTTGATTCCTGGTGGCGACGTGGTCACCTATGGTATGAAGCCAAAGCTGTGGGATCCGTTACTAAAGGTAAATATTACCAGTGGAATTTAAAGATGGATCTAACTCCCATGGGGTTGGTTCACTGGATGCATAAGGAAATGCAAACTCATTAGAAAAAAAAAAACCAAAATAGTTCCTTGGTTATACCTATAATGGCCAAAATAAAAGTGAAAGAGAGTGCTGGGTCAGGTCTTGAGGCTGGATCAAGCTCAGATGTGGGTCAGTCTGAGCTCAGCCCACTAGTCTCAAAGTTATCAACAAAGGAGAAAATTGTATGCAGGGACAATACAAAGTACCACTGAGACCCGTGGTTACCAAGAAGGTAGTCAATGTGGAGGAAGGACAAAACCAGGTAACTATTGAAACCAAAGAGAATAATGTGAAGGAATTGCTTCATTTTGTAGATAAGTATCATCAGCTTCCAGAGAACCCTTTACTAAAATAGATTCTAAAAGTGACTAATTTAGGCACAGTATCTTTGGTTTTAAATGCTGCAGAGTAGAACAGCATGCTCAGGTTGATGGAAGACCCACAGCTTACTGTTGAACAATCACAGATAGGTATATATGATCCAGACACACAGGAGGTTATTCATGAGGTAATAGCCAGCTTGGTGGACCCAATAAAAGCTACTGTTAAGATTGCTTTACCCTGAGACGGGAGACCGTCCAACTCCACCTGTAAATGCCAAGTGGAGCATCCCAGATGAAGCAGCTGAAATGCTTCATATGCAAGCCATGTGGGACTGCTTTTATGATGGCAGGAGTATTCATTCAATGAATATGTCCATAACCCAGGTCATGGTAAATGCCGTGGTTAAGGGGACCCCTTCTACATTGGCACCCCGTGTGACATTACTCCTTCAAAATCAAACAGCATTTTGAGAAACTGAACCAAATTTGCTGTCTCAGCTTTCCATTATGGGTCATAAAGATGCTAATAAAAATATTAGGTTAGTTGATGTTTTTATTAATTAACCTAATGAGACCAGGGAAAGACAAAAAGGAGAATCAAAGGGCTCATCCCAAGAAGGTGGAAATTCTTTTTTTGTGTTGTTTTCTTTTCTTTTTTTTTTTTTTTTGAGACAGAATCTCACTCTGTCACCCAGGCTAGAGTGCAGTGGTGCAATCTTGGCTTACTGCAAGCTCCACCTCCAGGGTTCACATCATTTTCCCGCCTCAGCCTCCCGAGTTACTGGAACTATAGGCACCCGCCACCACGCCTGACTAATTTTGTTTTTGTACTTTTAGTAGAGACAGGGTTTCACCGTGTTAGCCAGGATGGTCTCAATCTCCTGACCTCGTGATCCGCCTGCCTCGGCCTCCCAAAGTGCTGGGATTACAAGCATGAGCCAAGAAGGTGGAAATTCTTAAAAGGTTATTTATAAATGAGGTGAATAAAAAAACATTGGTATGGGGTGAAAATAAGAAGAAAAAGAAAGGAGACTCATAGGACTTGTCCCAACAGGAAGGAAATCTTTAGATGGCTATTGAAAAACAGAATGAATAAAATGGAAATCGATGGCGTTAAAACAAAGGAAATGGATGGGATCAATACAACAGTATCAAAGGTTGGGTGGACCAAAGGGAGCCTCTGCTAATCCCCCAATATTAAAGGGCTTCAACCCAGTTTGCTCTATTTCCCCCGGTTTAGAGAAATTGTAAAAGCCAGAAGGCAGAGATTCTAATGAGAAATCTAATCAGACTTTGAGAAATTGTCTGGTGCAATAGTCAGGCAGGTCAATCAAAATAAAGGTTGAAGAAAGACCAGGGTCCTTTGGCTCAGCCCTTGGCTGGAGACCCAAAGCCCTTTGCACAAAAGAGGATAAAATGGTCTGGGGGTGGAGAAGAGAAGTTTCTAAAACTAGAACATAAACATGTAAGGACTGATAGGATTATGAGAGTTGATATTTATTGGAACACACTTCATGTGAAGTGGTTGCATCTCTTTTACCTAATTGTATCATGGGAAGTAACATTGTATCTGATTGGGGAATTATTTCCCCTACCTGGTACTGTAAAACAGAAGGCATATAAATCTGTCCTTCAAGGAATATTACTTTTACACACTAAATGGGAACCAAGAAGCTTGCCCGAGCCCACACAGTGCAGAGGAGAAGCTAGAGCACCTGATAAAGATAAATTCTCCATTTGACAGCACTCTGTGGTGCATTTCCTGGGGCTTATAGCAAAATCCTGTGAGCATTTCCCGCAATGACTACAAAGACTTTGGACTAAAGAATTTCCAGTTGAGGGGCATTTACTACCTTGCTAAGGGAAGTTAACTGAAGCTACTCCTATGACTGAAGGATATAACATGATCTTGACACCTGAAATACCAATGCTATCTCGGATGATGTCAAGGAAATTCTCGAATGAGGATAGTAATGCTCAGAAGAATTCCGTAATAAAATGGAAATGATTTATTCAGGATTATGCTATCTGGGAAATGCAAGAAGATACTCACAAGCAGGTAGCCTCTTTACCCCTAGTACTGACTCTGAAACTGTGTGAGGTGCTGCTGGATTCTATCAACACTTGGACAGTACACTATGAACAGTTCTTGATTGACCAAAAAGGAGCTGCTTGGTTTACAGATGGCAGTTTCAAAGTGAATGGACAACATCCTGTTTGGAAGTCAGCTACTTTGATCAAAGAAGATAAAAATGGATCAGCTTGGTGGGCTGAATTGCATGCTGTTTTTTTTTAACAGTGATGGAAGAATTGAACAGTGGTGGAAGCCCCTGTGTTTGGGTTTTTACTGACTCATGGGTAGTGACAAATGGCTTGGCCACATGGTCAGGCAGAAGGGCAATGGAAACCCGGCCTATTGAAGAAATGCCCACATGGGATATGGCCCTATGGAAATTTGAGGGGTGTGTTAAAGTAGAACAAGTGCCCATCAGAAGAACTCCCTTCCAGGTCTGGAAGGTGACTGGAATCAACAAGTAGGTATCCCTGTGTGCTCCCTGGAGGTGGCCACCTGGGTCCATGAACTGAGGGGACATAGGTCACAGCAGAGGTGCAGAGATGGGCTGAATTGAGGCATGTTACCTTTGCACCCTCTCTAGCACATAATGCCAGTAAGAATTACTCTGTTTGTTACCAAGAGAGACAGAAACTGTGGATAGCTATGAGACAGGTTTCCTGATGGAAAGGCCCTGGCTGATACACTTTCACGAGTGTGTACTCACCCCCAACATGAGCGGGGCTAGTGTCGCACTAGATTTTTTCTATTTCTGATTGATCTGGGGAAGAGCAGGTAGGGAGGATGGATGCTGGTATGGCTATGCAATCTTGCCAAGGGAGGAGTACCCTGCTATAACAACTATATATATATATATATATATATTTAGCAGAAACCCTGTCTCTACTAAAACAACTATATATATATGTGTGTGTGTGTATATAAATATATATGTTTGTTATATCAGGGTAATAGTTATGTAACTATAACTATAAAACTATATATATTTTTTCTTCCCAAATTCACCTCAAAAAAATTTATTTTTCTTTTTCTCCTGTATCTGATGCAGTGGTCTTAGGACCAAGGCTGTAACTCTAAGTGCTGGAAGCAGGGATGATTTCTAAGCAAGAAACCGTCACTGTGTTTTTAAACCTCTGGTCAGAACTCCTGAGGGCCTGATGGAGGTGGACTGTGCCTTCCACCCATCTAGCAACATTGGGGTTAAGAGCGAAGCAGCCATATTGCCTGGTGGTAAAAATAGCTCACTAGCTCTGTACCTGTGTAACCTTACACTATCTGAGTGGGAGTGGACTGAGAAGGAGGTACTTGCTAGACCTGTATTGCTGCCTACAATCTAGGCCAGCACAGTGGCAATTCTGATGTCCCTTCACAAGGTGAAAAGGTTTGAGTATTCATGGAGAGAAGGAGAAATGTTGCTGAGTGTAAAGAAATGAATAAATGGGTTATTAATTGAGGGAAATTCAATATTACATTAACAACTCAAAAGAGTCCCAGACCAAGAGATGACATTGTTTCTTAGCTCAATTATTCCGGATGCTTGAAAGGGTGTATATGTTTTACCAAGATCACTACTGCTTTTGGAACCTGACAAGATTGAAAGTAAATCTTCAAACCTGTGTGGCCTCACTCTGAGAGACATTCACATAACATGATGGACTGGACTAATTATTTATGATTATGTATATTCTTTTGATGTAAGGGGTCCATGGTCAAAAACCAGAGTGTGGGCCAGGCGTGGTGGTTCACGCCTGTGATCCCAGAACTTTGGGAAGCTGAGGCGGGTGGATCGCCTGAGGTCAGGAGTTGCAGATCAGCCTGGCCAACATGGTGAAACCCTGCCTCTACTAAAAACACAAAAAATTAGCTGGTGCATGTCTGTAATTCCAGCTACTTGGGAGGCTGAGGCAGGAGAATTGCTTGAACCCGGGAGGTGGAGGCTGCAGTGAGCCAAGATTGTGCCACTGCACTCCCACCTGGGCAACAGAGCCAGACTCTGTCTCTAAACAAACAAACAAAAACCCAGGGTGTGGCCCGTGGTGTTTTTATACATATTTATTTATATATGTATGTATAATATATACTGGCTTTCATCCATGGTCCCTGGCTCATAACTCACATAGCCCTTTTTACGGTCTTTTGTTAAAATGTTGGGTGTGTTCAGAAACAGAACCTGTGTCTTACCCTCTTTCACTGCCCCAAGACAGGACTCTAATCTTCCTCACCTTTCAGACTGTGGGACTTAAGACCCTCCCCTGAGATAGCTCCACCCTATACCTGCAGGGAAGAAATGCTGATGTCATGAAGCTCCCATAAAAACCCAAGACCGCTGGGTTCGGAGAACTTTTGGACAGCTGAACGCGTGAAGGTTCCTGGAGGGTGGCATACCTCTGCGGGGCATGGGAGCCCGTGCCTCTTCCGGCATACCTCGCCCTACCCAGCTCTTCATCTGTATCCTGTGCAATATCTTTCACAATAAACCACTAATTGTGTTTCCCTGAGTTCTGTGAGCTGCTCCAGCAAATTAATTGAACCCAAAATGGGAACTCCAACTTGAAGCCAGTCAGTCAGAAGTTGTGGAGGCCTGGTCTTGTGACTGGTGTGTGGTGGAGCGGGCAGCAGTCCTGGGGACTGAGCCCTCAACCTGTGGGATCTGACACCATCTCCAGGTAGATCGTGATGGAATTGACACCCAACTGGTGTTCGCTGCTTGGTGGTGGGGAGAAACTCCCACACCTTTGGTCACAGATGTCTTCAATGTGCTGATTGTTGTGGTGGTGTGAGAGTGTTAGGGGTGGCGAATATCTGGGTTAGTGATGGGAAATAGGTACAGGTCTTCAGCAACCTCAATTCTTGTCTTCTCAGAAGAAAGAGTTCAACTGAGGGGCAGAGGGCAGAGAAAGAGACTGAGGCACGTTTCAGAGCAGGAGAGGAAGTTTATTAAACAGCTTTAGAGCAGGAAAGAAAGGAAGTACACTTGGAAGAGACTCAAATGGGTGCTGTGGAGGCCAAATGGGACATTTGACCTTTTGACTTGGAGTTTTATACGTTGGCATACTCCCAGGGTCTTGTGTCCTTTTTCCCATGATTGTTCCCTTAGGGTGGGCCACCCGCATGCACAGTGGTCTGCTAATACTTGACAGGTGAGCATGCTTAGCATGTTTACTGGAGTTGTTCAAATGCTTGCCTGTGGCATTCTTCTCTTTTCCAGTGGAATGCTCCCAAAAGGTCATATTCCACCATTTTGTCTCTTAATGCACATGCCTGAGCCTACTCACCCAATTCCTGAGCTGCTGGTTACCAATTCCAAGTGTTTTCATCTGTTGTGAAATTGCCTCTCCCTTGCACCTGCAACCAATTATCACTTTTAGAGAGGCAGTGTGACAACTGCCGGACCATCACCTGATGGTCGTCTGACATTCCTGGTGGGTCAGGAGGAGCCCTCTTCTGCCTGCTCATGCCTGGCTAGCTAGCTACTGTAACAACAGCAGAGGAAAAACGCAGTTTGGGAGAGTTTTTCCTGAAACAAACGGTATTAATCTGTTCTTGGGAAATCTGCCCCAATTACCCAAACACCTCCCATTGAGAATCACCTGCAACATTGGGGATCAAATTTCAACATGAGGTTTGGAGGGGACAAATATTCGTACCACAGCAGGCACGTTTCAATGACTGCACATGGCCCATTTTGCCTTCAGACTGGCATTCTGTTCATTTCCCAGTCAGTGGGGGCATGGCTGACATAGATCTAAATCTTGAGGCGATCCTAAACCCAGAACTTTTGTTATGAGCATCGACTTTCACCTTCACTCCACCAAGTCTCTAGCAGGGCTGGGTTACCAACAACAACATCGTCTTTGTTCACTGTCTTCTTTTCTCAGTCCTCTTCCCTCTCCTTCATCCCTCCTGGGGAAGAAATCTTAGAAACACAAAATGCTAAAAAGAGAGAACAGGTGGGACCTGAGCCAGAACAAAGGTCCTGGATTGCTCACATACTGATTAACTAACGTGGGCTCTTCTGGAGGTGGCAGCTGAATCTATTGCATATTAGCTGAAATGATCACCCTTAGACCAGCCCTCCTTTGCACTCTGAGTTTATAGCAGCACTTTCCAAGTTTGGCTTTTTATCACAGCTTAAACAAATATTTTATGTGTAAAGTACAGAAAAGTGGGTCAATTGCTCTTCTCTGCCTTCTAAGAAGAATGAAACTCCTCTCAAACATTTTGCAAGAAACTAACATAATCTCCCCGACTGTGCTGGAAACAGAGCACTGAAGAGCCATTTAAGAGTATGAGGCAGCCTGCGTGGTGACACTGATGAAATGGCCAGGGAACGAAACGCTTGCCCAGATGAGGACTCTTGGCGATAATGTTCCCAGAGAAACAAGGTCCTGAACCAAACCTTTCATCCATTAAACCAGTGTTTGCAAAGTGGCTCCACTGTATCTCCCCACGTCTGATCCTACTGGAACATATGATCCTTCTCCTAAGAGCCTTATCCTTTACCAAGAAAGACAAACACACCCTTGAAACAAATAGAAATCAGCTAAGTACTTAACTGAGTGATATTGACTCTAAGTGAAGGAGTTTCCAGGAAGGGGAATCAATGTGGGCTGAGATGCTGAAAAGGTCTACATGAAGAAGACAGAGGTTAAGCTAAGCTGTGAAGGATGAGTCAGCTTTCAGTAAAGGGAGGAATGAGGAAAGGGCATTGGAGAGGAAGAGAGAGAGAGTGAGAGAGCGTGTGTGTGGGTGTGTGTAAGGAGCAAAGAAGATTCTAAGACAAGGAAGTGCTAATAAGTAAGACATACACTATTCACTCAAAATCTTAAACTCCTCCTTGTATTTCACGCAGTCCTCTGCTCCAGTTCCCTCATCTCTCAAGCCCCACCTAACAATTCTATTTTGCCAACTGTAAATTTTCTTTTTTATACTGTATCTTGTATCCACCAGCCTTATTAATAGATGGACTTCAAATCATTTCTAATGTTTCATGTGCAAGAAGAGAGAAGATTCTTCTCTCTTCCAAAAAGAGGGAAGATTCTTGTGAGTTCCCAGGACAAGGCTGATCACATGCTCACTAAATACCACCCAGTGGCTGAAATTGAATTTATTTCCCTCAATTGCACATCTCTGAGAGGACCAAGGAGTTTCATGACTGCTATCCTAGCATTTTAAAGAGAAGATGCGAGAGACCAAAATGTTGGTAACAACTACAGAAGAATTTCTGTGAGAGACTAAAGCTCTGAAACTACAGGTTACATTCAATAACTGGCATTGAAAACACTGATTTTGTCTTTCTTCCCCTCTCTCTGTCTCTCTCCTTTTCTTTCTTTCCAGAATTTTCCACAAATGAGTTCATTTATAAAGAGAAAGGCAAGCTTTGATGACAACACTTTCACAACACGGGGGCCTCTGAAAACATTGGTCTGGATTGAGGAGTATGTTCCCCTGCCCGGATCCTTCAGTTCCTCCCTGTAGTGTATTCAGCTCGATTCCAGCCTGAGTGTCCAGGCGGTTGGTACCCACAGCCCCTTCTGGGCCCCAGGGGAAGGCATCCTTCCCCTCCCTCCTCCCCGAGGCTCTGAGGTGGCTGGCCTCCTGCCTGGCTGTGCCAGAAAGCAGCATGACCACCAGCACTACTGTGGTCAGGACAGGAAGAAAATCTCGGGCATTCACAGCTAAACTATGGTTTGAGAAATGCTGGCGACTGAGGGTTGGCTGGGTAAAGGAGTAAGAATAGCAGCTGCAATGCACTCTTTGACTCTGCCTCTCCCAAAACAGTCCCTAAAAGGACCATAGAAAGGATCACAATGTTCACAACTGGGCTTGGCATAGTCTTAGTCCTGGGGTGAGGGCCAGTGAAAAAGCCAGGAGGGTTTCTTTTGGGGTCTTTCTGAGGGTAGCAAAGGGAGTCTCATGGCCCATCCTACTTCTAAGTAGCATTCTTTTGGCCCTAAGTAGGACCCGCTGGAACTCAGGATTTTTTTTCAGTCCAGTTTGAAATCCCAGATGAAATTAGCTCTGTGTGGTGGCATGCGCCTGTAATCCCAGCTACTTTGGAGGCTGAGGCAGGAGAATCACTTGAACCCGGGAGGCAGAGGTTGCAGTGAGCTGAGATCGTGTCACTGCACTCCAGCCTGGGTGACAGAGTGAGACTCTGTCTCAGAAAAATAAAATAAAATAAAATAAAATAAAATAAAATAAAATAAAATAAAATAAAATCCCAGATGTCGCTTCCATTGAAGACAACAAGGAAGCATTGTCCCCTTTATTTCAACCCTTGAGTCACATCAGCATGTGCTGATATGGACCCTAAGGTCACACCAGCACACTCTGATGTGACCTTAGGGTCCATATCACCCAGTCAAGTAAGGAAATCTATCCATGTTAGTTAGGTTTTTTTTTCTTCCCATTGGTTCTTTTCACAGTAGAACCAAAGTAGAACATGCTTCTGCCATTGGTACACATGTCTGGCTTCTAGATAAGGAAACTAACTTTTTCTGTGCTAACTCACAGCTGTATTTAGGCCCTAAGGATCTGGGAAACAGAGATGTGACAGGTCGCCTTTTTCTGCTTCATCTTCTCTTTAAAACAAATAGGCCTGGACGTGAGCAAACATATCTGCAGCAAAAGATTGAACACTGAATCAGGGTCATGTGCTCCATGCTCCTTAGTTATTTTTATTCATTTAAGGGAATCAGAAAAAGCACAGGAGGCCCTCAGGACATGAAAATTAAATGTGGCAGCTGAAACTGGCATCTGCAGGCGCAGCTCAAGCAGGCTGGCACCGCTAAGCAAGGCATTTAAAAGGAGTTGAGGCTGCTCTAACCAAACCGAAGAAAACCTGGGCAGGGGCCATTTAAAGGAAACAAGTTCCCTCTCTTCTTAGAACTAAGCTCGCGTACTGTCTTCCAGCTAAGGAGAATAAGAGGGGGCTTGTTTAAAGGGCATTCAATGTCAATGACTGTTTTTTCCTCCATAAAGACTGACAGTTTAAAGAGAATCTGTTGGCAGGCTGATTGCAATCTTGTTTGTACCAGAGCAATAGGAATCTTGGTTATAAATATGCAAAGTGTCATGAAAAGATCAAGGCTCAGTGGCTGGGGTGCAAATTGGTCTGGGCTGTTTACTGCATGAGGAATGCCTTCCCTCCATCCTCCTCTCCCAGTGCAATCCCACACACAGAGAAGAATCCATGAAGACAAATACCTTGCCATGTCCCACTCTCCTGCTTCCCAGGGCTTATTCTGGCGTGGGCCTGGCTCTGGGGAAAGATTCACACCTGGGCAGGAAGGACAAGGTGGAGAGAAGGTGGAGAAGGAAATGAGCTCCCTGATCCAGGACCTGGCCTGCTATAATTTTTGGCTCAAATAGAGTGGCTTGCTGTTGGACTAACCATGAATTTGGGTCTACTTCAGTAATTTCTGAGAGATGAGAGGAAGTAGTGCAAACTCAGTGTTCACTCCAGCCTGGACAGTTATCCTTAGGGTCAGGCCAAATTCTGTTCCAGAAAAGGAAGATTAACTATGTGAGGAAGTCCCAGGGTTGGCATCCTGGCTGTGTCATTTAGGGGGCCCTGGGTCCTTGGGCAAGTGGCTCGGCTCGCCTCCTCACACCACCTTTCTCTGTCCTGCCAAGGTTACTGTGTGTGAGGATGAAAGGAGACAATGAGTATAATGCATCATGCCTGGGACATGGGAGGCACCCAGTCAATGGAAGCTATGACTAGAAGGTCTGAACCAGGAGTTGGAGAGAATGATAGGAATTGTAGGACTTTCTCCTCAGTTCAGCTAAAAACCGGATCCTTGTCACACGGCCAGGAATGATTAGGCACGCAGACACTTCGAAGGGGGGAGGGTTATGAAATATATTAGGTGAAAAGGAAAAAGACTCTCAGCAAAGTGAGAGGGGTTGCTGTTAACAGGCCCCCATCTCACAGATTGAATTCCAGGTTACCACACAGGAACAGGAGGGCCAGGCTTCCCCTTCCTGCAAATGGAATGAATTTCTGTGCCTCCACTCTGTTCTCCCAATGCGCAGGCCGATTGGAGATTCTCCGGGGACCGTTTATACTTGGCTGTCTCAGAATGGTCGTTCACTGCACTGTCTGTCCTGCAGCTTCCCAGGAGTTTAAGGAGTTTACTTAAAACCGTTTTCCTGGCTTTGCTCTGTTCTGCTGTTCAGTCTTCCATCAGCCTGGGCCTACTTCTATCTGCTGCCATTCTTATGCTAAGTCTTAATGTGCACTCGCTCCCTTCATGAGCAGCTTCAAATTTTTAATCCTTCTGTCCCCACATCTCCTGCCTTGTCACTTTCCTCAAGGAAACAGGATATAAAGCACTGGAATGGAGTGGGGACATTGTCTGCTTCATTCAGTTAAAAGTTTTTTTAAATCTTTGAGTGCCAGATCCCGGGAATTTCTTAGCCTACATTGGTGAAGCAATTGGCCCATAGATGCTTCGCTTGTTTCTGTAAGAAGCAAGTCTAGAATTTAGTCTCCTAAATGTGAAAGAGACAGAAAGAAGAATCATTCTATCAGGGCAGAGTGTAGGGAAACCCTAAGGCATAGTGCAGTACCCTGGAGCAAGTAGTTGCTGAAGATAGTTAGCACCCCTAAGCCAAGAGGGGCCAGGGAGGGACTGCCTGGCAGGAGGTGTGGTCTGCAATGGAGGGAGGCTGACAGCCTGGGTCCACCTTACTAGAGAGGAAAGAGGGGGAAAAAATACCCTAGCCTCACTCTCCCCACTCCTCAGATCTGCCTATGTTCCCCATAGGCTGAATCCCACAGCAGTGAGAGGGCCTGGACCGCTGTGGCAATCCCTATGATCAGCCTTCTTCCCAGGGTGGAGAGCAGGGTGGAGAGCAGAGTGGAGCAGCATGAAGTGCACATCACCCCAACAGAAGAGAAGCAATTTGGAGGAGAAGAAAAATCAGTCCTTCATGAAAGGATCACACTGATCTTGATAAGTGTAAACTCTAGATGCCCATATGATATGGTTTGGCTGTGTCCCCACCCAAATCTCATCTGCAGTTGTAGTTCCCATAATCCCCATGTGTTGTGGGAGGGGCCCCATGGGAGGTAATTGAATCCTGGGGGCAGTTATTCCCATGCCGCTGTTCTCATGATAGTGAGTGAGTTATCACGAAATCTGATGGTTTTATAAGGGGCTTCTCCCGCTCTTGCTTGGCACTTCTCCTTGCTGCTGTCATGTGAAGAAGGGCATGTTTGCTTCCCCTTCTGCCATGATTGTAAGTTTCCTGAGGCCTCCCCAGCCCTGTGGAACTGTGAGTCAATTAAACCTCTTTCCTTTATAAATTACCCAGTCTTGGGTATGTCCTTATAGCAACGTGAGAACAGACTAATACACCATGTCAGTGAGCCCTCACCCTCTGAACGTACAACCTACTAATTCCTACTAATTTTTCTTGCAGAGTCTTTCCAGCAAAATATCAAATTTCTATTGTACAATTTCTTGTTTAAAGAGACTATCAGTTGTTTATGACTATATTAGGAAATTTACAAATAAATAAACTAGAGTTACCACAACAAACAAAACACTGTTTGGCAAGTATATCAGTAAAGATTGCAACAGTGAAATGACCAAAGTCACCTAGTGAGCAAAGAGCCTTACTATGATATTTTTCCATGTGGCTTGCCTCCCTCAGAAAAGCTGAGGTATATCAAGTACACCTACCCCTGATACCCTATTCTTTATAACACCTCCATCCATGAATAAAGTGGACATGGAGCTCCCAGTCACTTCCTTTCCTGACATGCTCCCTTTTTCTTTGCAACCACTATCAGGTCAACCAAAGCTTGCAATTCCTAGTTTTCCCATCTACTGGATTAACAATGAAGAGCATAGACTTTTCTCTGGCTGCATTTTTTCGCTGTGCTGATTGAAGGTTAAAATCCTTGTATGGAAGCTTTTTGTAGGTTGTGTTTCCTGGAGACAGACTCTGAGACAGAGCGTTACATGCAGAAGGTTTACTGGGGGAGTGTCGGGAGAGACAATTTCAGGAGCTGAGGAAGGCAGGATTGGACAAAAGCAGAAGCTGATCCACAATGTAGCTGCAATAGGGGTCTCAGCCCTTCCTGTGGGAAGCTCTGGAGCTGGGATGGCCTTTCAGAGATGTCCTGACTGAAGAAAATGTGTCAGCCTTTGTTTCCTCACAGCAGTCAGTTTCCTCACAGTCAGATGGCCACTGGCCATCTCTGGGAGAAAGTGCAACCTTAAGTGAAGGAGTTCTCTATAGCCAAGGGCAATTCCCAGTGAGCCATGTAGTTATGAATTGTCAGCAGCTGAGAGTCCCAGCAGCTGAAGCATGAGTGCGTTGCCTCTTAAGAGAGAACCCTGACAGACCCACAGCATCCCCTCATCCCACATAGATCGTCTCAGGTTCCAATGAGTCTTGTTTCTTATGAAAACTTGGACACACCAGTCGGATGAGCTCTAGCCTTTCTGCTGTAGCTGCCTTCACATTCATAATGGATGCTCATTGTCTTTGTCCTCTACCCCTCATTCTGGGTTTGTGTCACCCTCAGCCAGTACTTCTGTTGGTCTAGGTGGCTAGTCTAGGGAGGTGCCTAGACCCTCAGCACTGAGGGATATAAGGCCCTGGTTACCAGGTCCTTTTCAGGCTATGGCTGCTTTACCTGAATGTATACACTAAATGTAGGCATGGAAGAGCCAAAAGACAGCACGGCTAAGGCCCTATAGGCAGGAAAGGCAAGCCCATGCCTAGAATAAGTATCGATCCTAGTCAAGATGAATTGTTCCTCCATCTAGGATTGAAAAGATTCAAAGGGATTGATTTGGTACCAAAAGACTGGTTGCTTTCATTGATGAGGGTGCCATATTGGGGACCCATTGCCCTTTGTTGCAGGCAGGTTGGATGGACACTCAGCAGCATCCATAGTTAAATCAGCCTTTGTGAGTGTGCTGTTGGGTATATGCATGAGCCTTCATTTCTGCCATCATGGCTCCTCTGTTCATGAATCCACTGTATAAGCACTGGGGTAGAAAAGAAAAGAGGCTGCCTGATATCTACTAGCCGAGCCAGTTTGTTACGTAGTGCCTCTTTTGCAGTATATGCTATCCAGTGGGCATTAACAAAATCTTCACAATTTGTGTGCACCCCCATAGGCTCATCCCAGTGCCTCCTCTGCAGACAATCTTGTCCTCAGTCTTTCAATTGTTTTCTTCCCATGCCCTGACAAACGAACCAGGTAATTGGCTGCATGCCCTATCTCTAAGGACCATACCGACTATTTTAGGTTAGGTAGCATGGAAACCAGACTCTGAGACAGAGAGTTGTAGGCAGAGGTTTATTGTGGATAGCACTCATGAGATACAACTTTAGGGAACTGAAGGAAGCAGGATTGGAAAGGGGGCAAATTGAATGGGGTTTGACTTCTTTATCCTCATATCAGTCATCGGTCCCAGGTTGCTCCAGGCAGGAGCTCATAATCTTGAATAAGACATAGCTTCAGCTTAGAGGGCAATTTCTAGTAAGGGACATAGCTATGTATTGTCAACAAATAATATTTCCAATAGCTGAGAAATGGTTGTGTCAGCCCTGAAGAAGTGATCTAGGTAGTATATACCACAGTAACCATTCTAATGTTATATCATCAATTTTTTTCCAATTCTGGTTAAGGTTTTATCTATTGCTGTGTAAGAAACTGCTCAAAATTTAGTGACTTGAAACAACAATAAACACTCATTATTTTGTACTTTTTGTAGATCAGGAATTTAGGAGGAGCTTACCTAATGGCACCTGATTACCTAATGGCGTCCTCACCAGCTTACCTAATGGCACCCTCACCTGGTTCTGGCTCCGGGCCTCTCACAAGATTGTACGCATGATGATGGCCAAGCTTGTGGTCATCTAAAGGCTTGACTGGAGCTGGAGACTACACTTCTAAGATGGCTCACTCATATTGCTAGTAAGTTGGTGGTGCCTGTTGGCAAGAAACCCCAATTCCTGGTCATATGAATCTTTCCATAGGGCTGTGATGAGAGTCCTCATAACAGAGCAGCTGGTTTACCTCTAAGCAAATAATTCAAGAGAGAGAAAGGCAGAAGCCACAATGTCTTTTGTGACCCAACCTTGAGAGTCACATACCATCATTTCTACAATGTCCTGTTGCTTATGCATGTTGGCACTATTCACTGTGGGAAGAGACTACACAAGGACATGGATACCGGAAGGCAGAGACCCCTGGGGTCATCTTGGAGATTGGCTACCACAAGAAGTTTGACAGATCTAGAAGTCTTGAACCAAAGGTCCTTCTGTCAAATGCTCTTGTCATTTTGATAATAAACTCAGTGTCTTAGAGGTGCTAACAAAAAGGTTATATGTACCCAGGAATTGAAAGCGGCTGGAATTCAACTACTTGAGTGCCATCATGTTTTTTTCCTGCTACATGGTTTAATAAAGTACATATAACTGTGTTTCTGTAAAGCCGTCCACCACGGCAATAATCTCCCATTACAGCAGACTTTGCCATAAATGTAAAAGATATTATTTCTTACCCTAGAAATAGTTTGCAAAATCATGTCATTGTGCTCAAGGAGCTTGTGCCATGAAACTGCAACCTTTCTGATTTCTCACATTTTCCAGGATTCTGTAGAGAAGCTTACATGTCACTATCTGGGAGATCTTTATGATTACTTTACCCTTCTATTCAGCATGAGTTATCTAAGTTTATTACTGGTAATTATACTTATGAGCAGTGATTAAGTTCTGCTAGACAGCTAAACTTTTCCTGAAGGGCACTGCAAAGAAAGAAAAATACATAGGTCTTGCTCTTAAAGGCATTAGCATCTTGTGAGAGCAAAAGCACAAATCCATCGTGAGCCCATAAGAACTATGCAGATGGCTGTGCATGTTGACTCACGCCTGTAATCCCAGTACTTTGGGAGGCCGAGTCAGGTAGATCACCTGAAACCAGGAGTTCGAGACCAACCTGGCCAACATGGTGAAACCCCATCTCTATTAAAAACACAAAAAATAGCTGGGTGTGGTGGCAGGCACTTGTAATCTCAGCCACTCAGAAGGCTGAGGCAGGAGACTCGCCTTGAACCCGGGAGGCAGAGGTTGCAGTGAGCTAAGACCATGTTGCTCTCTAGCCTGGGCAACAAACGCGTAATTCCGTCTCAAAAAAAAAAAAGAACTACGCAGATGTAGCAACTAAATGGGAAGCTTCCATGGGAATGAAATCTTAGTAAAGCTCTCCCTGGCCTCTATCTCTCAGAAAAAGGTTTTCTAACCTAGAAAGAAACCCGATTTGAAAATAGAAGAGCAAAGCCCTCAGCTAGCTTCATGTCAGGGATGGACTGGAGGAGAGGAGAGGAGGGGCCAGTCATCGCTGCTTGTCACCTTAGTGGCCTGGAGGAGTCAACATCAGCTATAAATAGAATGCTGCCTCCATGACGCCCTCTCTACCCAGCGGATCACACCACATCCCCTTGACTGAGGGATGCCCTTTTGCCCAAGGCTGTAATTCATTTCCATGACTACCAGGAAGGTCAGAACAAACACATTTCCACCAACAGGAGCCACATTTATTTTGAAGAAAGAAAATCAATACCCTTATTATGTGGAGGTATGTACGTTGCTTTAGAAGCATTGTACTCAGGTCTGATAGAAAAAGTCTACGTGACTTGAACTTAGTTTACATGCGGGGCTTGGAATGGAAAGGAATGGTATCTTCCATTTATCCACTTAGTCATTCAGCAGATTTATTGCTCATGAAGGAACTCTGTTAGGCACAAAGAATCACCCTGAGCTCCACAGGATAAATAAATAGGGTGTCTGTCTTAAGGAACTCAAACAGATGGGTAAACAGATAAATACAATATAAGTTGATACATCCCATGATAGAAATATGCACTGAGCTTTGGGAGAAAATCTTGAATTCGGTAGGTAAGGAAGGGGAAGAAAGTGTGCTCTGAGCAAAGCCAGTAGCATTTTCTAAGACACAGAAACCAGAAAGAACATGATTTGTTCAGTTAATTACCATGGCTAGAATTTCAATAATTTGTGGGGAAGGGATACTAGATGGGCTTGACATGGGTCTGATCAGGATAGGTGTAGGAAGCCCTACTCAGGAGGTGAGGTTTACTCTGAAGGTGACTGAGAACTTCTGAAGAACCTTATGGAGAGTGTAATGATTAGATTTGTGCACGCTGCCACACCCCCCTCCCCCTAGGTACAAAAAAAAAAAAAAAAAAAAAACCACTCTGGAAACAACAAAAAAGGATAAAAAGGAATGAGAATAAATCCCTAGAGAACTCTTGCATTTATGGGGAAAACAGAGCCAAGAAGAAGACTTAGAAGGGGAAGTCACAGCAGTAAGAAGAAACCAAGAGAGAGTAGTTTTATGGATTCAAGAACTAGGAAGAGACAAGAGTGCCCAAGGCCACAGAGAGCTCAAAAAAGGCAAGGATTGGGCTGGGTGTGGTTGTTCACGCCTGTAAACCCAGCACTTTGGGAGGCCAAGGCGGGCGGACCACCTGAAGTTAGGAGCTCGAGACCAGCCTGGCCAACATGGCGAAACCTCATCTCTACTAAAAATACAAAAATTATCCAGGCCTGGTGGCGTGTGCCTATAATCCCAGCTACTCGGGAGGCTGAGGCAGGAGAATCGCTTGAACCCGGGAGGCGGAGGTTGCAGTGAGCCGAGATCGTGCCACTGCACTCCAGCCTGGGCAACAGTGCAAGACTCCATCTCAAAAAAAAGGGGGGAAAAAAAAAAAAAAAGAAAGTCAAGAATTGAAGTGTGTTCAGTGGATGAGCAACAAGGAAGGAATCAGAGCCTCAAGGGGAGAACTTTCTGTGAAGCAGGACGGGCAAAAGCAGCTAAGGAAGAAATGAGAAAGAGGAGACAGCAAGTGCCACTTTTTCTAAGATCCTGACTCTGAAGAAAAGAAAGTCTCTCTTGAGATGAAAATATGTACTTGAGAGATTTTGTTTTCATTTTTTTTTTTTTTTAAGAAGGGGGAGATTTGAGAACATTCCTGTGTGAGTGGAAGATACAGGAAAGAGTGCGGGTGATTACAGGAGCAAATTTCCAGAGATGTGGAAAGGAATGAGATCTAAAGCATGGGTGGAGAGCCTTGCCTGAGACTGGAGGAAGGACCCCTCTTTCGTTGCCCAAAGAGAGCTGGGGCGGGGTGGGGGCATGGATGCAAGTGAGGGAGCAGGCTGCCTAGTGCTGCAGTTGGGGGGCTTTTGCTCTCACATCGTCGTCTGTACGGTAGGGGGTAAAATCCTTCCCTGCGTGTGCCAGGAAGGTATGGGTGAGCGTGAAGACATTGAGACAAGTAGGAAAGTTTGAAATAGACACTGCTGAGAATGAAAGAAGCTGTTCAGGGAAACCTGGAAGAATTCTTGTCTTAAGATGAGGGCTCCTTTCCTCAAATACAAGAAGGAAAGAGAAAGTGTGATTCCTTTAGATTCTGTGATATTAGGCAATGTAGGTAACTTCCCAGGCTTGCTTCTTCCTTGTATGAACTGTTTCAACTTTCAGTTCAGTTTCTTTTCTACTCCTTAATAAAAAGAAAAAAAGAACTATACATCAGCTAACCGGCAGTGTGTCGACTGAGGAGAGATGGCACTTCCTCTCTACGTGCCTGTAAAAACAAAGTGACTCAGCTTCTGGTGTATTAATTAGAGACCAGTTTACTTCCATGGAAATAGAGTCTATTGTACCATCTTTATATATTTAAACCTTTAGTGACAACAACTCTTGGAATGCATCCAGAGCAAAACGCTGGAGAGTCTCTCAATCTACAACAACTCTTGTTTTCCAAAGTAGATTCAACTCAGCTGTTCGTGAAGCACCATCTATGCACCTATAACGATCTTGTATTATAAAATCCAGATTGAATGCTCCAGTTTTGCTTAGGGCACAAATAACAACTTCATGCCATTTTGTACCTCATTTGTGGAAAATATTATGATCATAGTCATGGCATAACTCTTAAAAATTTAATTTTGATCATTCTTCCTTTCAGAATTCTTCCATGATTAAAACAAAACAAAATAAAACAAAACAAAACAAACCTCAGACCCTCTAGCTGACACTGCTCTCTTCGACCAGTGCTCCAAAGAGTGAAATGAGGAGAGGCCTAAAGACGAAATCAGTGCATGAGAATGGAGAAGAAAATAATAAACTTAAATCCCCAAACCAATTATTTCTCAGAAACAAAGCCTGTGTGTCTTTTGCTTACTTTTATCTCTGAGAACACAGAATCCCTGGGTTTGTTGCAAGGGCCATTCCCACTGAGCCCTCCGGAAACTACCACAGCCATTACTATTGCATTTGGGGAGCCTGACTCCCCGGCATGGTGGAAAATACTGACAATCACTTGGCTTCTGCCACCAGCACTTTTTCATTTTATTTACATTAAAGGGACAATGTTAGTGTGCTGGGGTGTGCAACTAGTAGTCCCCAAGACAACCAGGATTGGACAGTGTGCCACAAAGGCAGGACTGGAGAGTGCGCTCTTCTGCTCCTCTCTTTCTTACGGCGTGGATTCTATTGTTCATGGCCCACATTCTTTCAAACTATGTTACAATATATCAGCGCTACCTACTTGTCATTTATCCATTCATTTTTTGGACCTACTGTCTATCTCCCTATGAAACTGTAAGTACCAAGAAGATGGGATTAGGACTCCTTTGTTCACTTTTGTGAACAAAATCCCAGTACTTAGAATAGTACCTGGCACAAGGAGGTGCTCAATAAGTATTTTCTGAATTAATTAAATAATTCAATGTGGAGGTCTCGTGTTGATTCTCTTTTCACAATCATGCATTCACAGAATATCAGGATGGATAGGGGCCTGGATTCCTGAACATCTGAAAACCACAAAGTTCCCAACTCAGACGGTGGAATGATGCTTTCTGTTTCTTTAGACTCATGGCTGAGAGTGTGACGTTTGTTATTATTCCCGCCTGTTCCAAATGAGGCTGAAGAGACCTCAGAGAGTTTGTTGTTCCTTTCATTCTCATGAGATGAACAGTTGTTTTCCGTAATGTAAATGGTGTCGCAGAATCATGTATTTGCAGGCTAAAAGATCATCTGTTTAGGCCAGTTTCACAATAATAGAATCTTTTGAGTCATTTTTAAGCAGAGTGTAACGTATGGAATCCATATATATTTCCAAAATCAAATCATGCTAGCTCTTATTAGAATAATCATATGCCTTATTTTTCAAATGGGATACTCAGATACTGAAAGGGGAAGCTATTGATAATCACACAAGACAAAATGCACAAATTGAGACTATCCTAGGGAAACCAGAGTGAATATATGATTATTCATAAGCAATTGATTTACAGGATATTTAAAAACATGAGGTCCATGGAGAGAGAAATAGTTGACAAGGGTGAGAATCTTTTAAGGAGTTTTTCTTCTTTAGCTATTAGACAAAGTTTTTCATAAAGTATCCCTTGTTGGAAAGACCTGTCTTCAATCACTGTTGGGAACTTATTTTGACTTCAACAAACTCCTCGATATTGACATTCACATTTTCTTACCACATCCAGCCTGCATGCTACATGTGAAGACTTACAGATGCCAGCAATCATCAATTCAGAACAACCTTTGTTTTTTCCTGAGCTCAATAAGTCCAAGACCCTTATACCACCTTCTTTCTTTTCTTATTTTTTAATCTTTTAAGCTGACTTTTCAGTCTTCTTTGTGCCTTTTGCAAGTTCCCTCTGGGTCCAACTAACATTTGATATCCAGAATCGCACCTAACATTAAAGGAAGGATCTGGTTGGTGCCATTTCTACTGTACCATAGCTATGAAAATTATCTTGCAAAGAGAATGCAGCACTCGATACTCTAACAACAATTATAGGTCAACATCAGGCCATGAACATTCTGTTAAGAACTGAAAACACCTTAGAAGCACCTGTTAAGCTTCTATCTCACCATTGTCTTTCAGAAGCAATTACAGCTCACTGCAGTCTTGACCTCCCAGGCTCAAGCAAGCCTCCTGCCTCAGCCTCCCAAGTAGTTGGGACTACAGGTTTGTGCCACTGCACCTAGCTAATTATTTTTTATTTTTTATTTTTGGTAGAGATGGGGGTCTCACCATGTTGCTCAGGCTGGTCTTGAACTCCTGGCCTCAGGCAATCCTCCTGCCTCAGCCTCCCAAACTGTTGGGATTACAGATGTGAGCCACCATGCCTGGCTTAACTGCTTATTCTTAAACTTTTAAGTTACCATTTTTACCATTTGTGGTAAGGAGTTACCACAATGACCTCCAGTTTATCTTGTCTAAAGATTAGATATAAATGAGTTTTCTAATTTTGTGATTGTAGAGTGCTCCTTCTGTAAGCGTTTGGTGTGAAGAAAGCAGTTAGCAGACATTTGAATGTCACAGGGTTGAGAATGTGGGGATTGCCTTGTGCTGGGGACAAACAGTGCCCAGAAGGCACACTTGCCAAGAAGAACACACCGATCTTTGAATGCATGCATTGTACCCTCCTTGATTCTTGCTTGGCTGACCCAGGTACACAAACTCCAAGACTGGCAGGGCCTAAAGGGCCCCTCTTTGGCAAATGAAATCCCCCCTTGTTCCGGGTGACGGGACTAGGCAGCAGTTTCTTCCAGTCCAGACAAGCCTTCCTGAAGATGGAACATTGTGTCTCCAAACATCATTTTGGTTTTAGTGAAGTCTGTGCCTCTCATCTGGTATGATTCCTTCCAAAAAGCAAGCACTGTTCCTATCTTCCAGATCTCTTTCAATGCAGAAGTTTAAAGAAGACACTTAAAAATGCGTTTAAGATCTCTTTAAACTGAAGTCTTCTGAACAAGTGAAGCAGGTATGTCACATTTTAATTCAAGCTTAAACAAGCCACTGAAGATTGAATCTTATCTCCTTTTACAAAGTAGATGGGTTCCAAAAACTTCTGGGGAGAGTTGAACTACCATATAAGGCCAAGGAATTTGTCATTTAAATGAACCCATAGACATCTTTTAGTAAAAGGAAGAATTTCTCTTTCTACTTTCACCTCATCCCCTTTCCTTTCTTTCTTTGATGTTTTGTACATCATATTTTCCAATATTGGGTTGTGCAAAGTGAAAAATATTTTTAATGTTCCTAAGTCTGCAATTTATACTAAAAAATAATTACTGTTATGCAAAAGGATGTGGAGGTATTTATGTCTTTTACACAGACCCTCCTTAGAAGAGGTTTATCTTCTTCCCTACCTGCCATCCTTTCTTCCCACACTCAATTCAAATGGAAGATTGACTTTTTCATAAGACGAGATCATTATTCCCAATCAGTGAAGTAATCATCATTTTCCTGGTGTGCCTTCTCTGCCATTCTTGCTTAGCTTTTGTGGGCAGTGCCCTGAAAACCAGGCTTTGCCTTGTCAATCACACAGACAGAAAGTACATTTAATCCTTTCACAGACGTATAGCTTATTGCAGACGGCGGGAATGACCCCAGATCTTGTTGGAAATAGCAACATAGAAATAGAAATCTGTGAGATGTGGCTTCCCTCTAGAGTTTTAAAATGAAGCCAAGAAGAAACAAGGTTCACATTTAAGGAGAATGTTACCTCAAGGAACTCAACCCCACCTTAAAAAATACCTAGTATTCATTTGACAAGAAATTAGCAGTTACAAGGAAGATCTAGCAAATGATGGTGGCTTCTCATTGTACATTCTTTTTTTTTTTTTTTTTTTTTTGAGACAGAGTTTTGCTCTTGTTGCCCAGGCTGGGGTCCAAAGGCACGATCTTGGCTAACCGCAACCTCCACCTCCCGGGTTCAAGCAATTCTCCAGCCTCCCGAGCCTTGGGATTACAGGCATGCACCACCACACCAGGCTAATTTTGTATTTGTAGTAGAGATGGGGTTTCTCCATGTTGGTCAGGCTGGTCTCGAACTCCCAACCTCAGGTGATCCAACCACCTTGGCCTCCCAAAGTGCTGGGATTACAGGCGTGAGCCACCACACCCGGTCCTTCATTGCACTTTGTTAATTCTATATTCACAGACCTGGTCCAGGGAGTCTCCCCAGCTTGAGTGAGCCAGAGCCACAGGCACTTCTGTGTTTGCCTGGAAAACACATTGCTTTTTTTTTTTTTTTTTTTTATTTTTTTCCTTCCTTCCTTCCTTCCTTCCTTCCTTCCTTCCTTCCTTCCTTCCTTCCTTCCTTCCTTCCTTCCTTCCTCCTTCCCTCTCTCCCTCCCTCCTTCCCCTTCCCTTCTCCCTTCTCCCTTCCTTCCTTCCTTCCTTCCTTCCTTCCTTCCTTCCTTCCTTCCTTCCTTCCTTCCTTCCTTCCTTCCTTCCTTCCCTCCCTCCCTCCCTCCCTCCCTCCCTCCCTCTCTGCTTTCCCACTCCTTCCTTCCCTTTTTTCCCTTTCTTCTTTCCATCTCTCTTTCTTCACATTTTTTTTTGTAGAGAAAATTGTGGTGATGGGCAGTGAACAGAAGGGAGCTACCATCCCTGGAAAAACTTCTACTGATGTGGCCCACTGAAATCTTGCCAAACTGTGGAGACCAGCCAATGCCAAAGTTGTAGATTGGTTCCTTTTATTTTCTCTAAAATAAAAATACCTAAAAGCCAGCAAACAAATCCCTTGTATATGAGATGCAATGTTTTGCAGATTATGGGAGGCTGATAAAATTTGTTGAAGATTTATAGCATTTGTTGTTCACTTGTCAAGCTCCCATGTGCCCATATGACCTTCCCAGTTTTGGCTTGGGAATCCACATAGTTCCAGAGAAGCTAGACTGAGTTAATCAGTTGATCCATACTTCTTTCTATGGAATGGTTACAGCTGAACGTGTAACCTCAACTAGTTCAAGCAAGTGATTCTCAGAACCTTTGCTGGGGATGCTGGGACAGTGATACCCCTTAGTCTAGGTGTGAATGATGATGCACGTATTGTCCCAAGAGTTGCTAGCAGCCATCTCTGACCAAAGGAATTATGAGATTAAGCCAATTTCATGGCAAGTAAAGCAGAGAGACAGAAAGAAATCAGGTCTTTGCGCCACTGGATCGAGCCTCACTTGAAATATCTACAAATAGATTTTTCAGTTGTGTTGAGTCAATAATTCCTTTTATTGTTTAAGCTGAGTTGAGTTGGAGTTTCTGATATATACAACCCAAAGATTATTAATTTGGATAAGCCACGTCTTTGACTAAAAGAACCAATGTGTGTGTGTTTGGCAGGCAGGGTGGGGAGATGAGATATACACACAGAAAGAGTTCTTAATCTATTCGTGATCCATTATACCTTTCTTCGGAGGACATACAGTGTATAAGATGTACTCTTAATTTGGTAGTTTAATTATAAAATAAAATAACTGCATGTGAAACTATTAGAAAATACTGTTAGTGTATATATATATAAAATATATATTAGAAAATAATGTATAGAAGACATTCAGTGGCTAAAAGAAATAAGGTTTTCAAAGAAGAAGAAATCAATGAAAAAGGATGAGAGGCTTCATGGAGGAGGTGAGATTTAGGCAAGAACACATAGGAGGTAGCTGGATGAAGGAGATCATCAAGCGAGCAACACCAGCCTAAAGGCTCTGGACTCTAAGACATCTTTAAAGTATTGTGATCCTCAAAGCCACAACCCCTGTCACTTTGACTTTATATAGTATTCAGCATAGCTTCTGATGATGAGATAATAATAAGCTGAAACTGACCCTCTTTACTAAGAAAACCAATATAAGTCTCTTTGGCCATGCTTTATCACTTTGCCATATGCAAAAGTCTGGGGGAAATTCAACTGTCTAGTCGCTTTGCTCTCAGTTCCCTGCATAATTTCTGCTTCTGAGTTACAGGAAATTTCTGAAAAGCCATTTAGAGACAGATTGTAATATAATGCTCTTGAACATTTCACTCTAACAATCGATAAAGGCAGCACTCACTACAGAAATGATCAAACACAGGATGGAATCTAATATGCACAAAGCTGATATTTTAACTAGACCCAAGAAGCCTTACGATTCTTTGCTCAAAGCTGTGGCCTGGTTAGTTTTCCTGCCTTTGTCTTATATTTTTATATACTTTCAAGAGCCAAGCTTTTTGAAGTAGCTTATAGTGATCTTATTCTATTTTAATTGTTCAAGGTTGCAGTGAAGGTCAAATCTACATAAAAATAAGCATGCTGGCAACCAGCAAAGAATATCGTATTCTAGGAAGAAATAAAAAGACCATCATGACCCTGGATCCCCTACCACTCCCTCCTCACTCTCCCCTTTTGACTCTTTAAGGAAAAAGGCTGAATGCTCATGGCCAGTATGTGCCAAGCAAATCAGGACTGCTTTCTTGAAAAGATAAGCTCTTCCAGTGAAAAGACATCCTGTAACTGTACTAAATCACAATAGGGTGGGGCATGGGGGAGATAGTGGGGAAACATTATTTTCATTCTATAATGTGGATTAGGAGCAAGAAGAAAAGCGGTGTTTCCCATTCTTTCTCTTCTCACCATGATTATGTTCATCTTCTCTTTCTGGAACTATTGTCTCTGGATATGTTTCATGATCATCAGATCAACACCATCTTTGAAGGATGCTTAATGTATCTTAAGTAATAATGAGTCATAAACAACAACATCCTTTGCATAAGATATAAAAAAAAGTATTCTCTCTACCATAATTGTTTTAATCTTTTGAAAATGTGAAAGAACTCATAGTAGCTAAAGAAATAGGATTGGCTAGGTGCGGTGACTCGTGACTGTAATCTTAGCATTTTGGGAGGCTGAGGCGGGAGGATAGCTTGAGACCAGGAGTTTGAAACCAGCCTGGGCAACACAAGACCTCATCTCTATAAAAAATTAGAAAAATTAACTAAGCATGGTGGTGCATGCCTGTAGTCCCAACTACTTGGGAGGCTGAGGCAGGAGAATCCCTTGAGCTCAGGAGTTTGAGGGTGCAATAAGCCATAATGATGCCACTGCACTCCAGACTGGGCTGGGTGACAAAGAGAGACTCTGTCTCAAAAAGTTAAAAGAAAAGAAAAGAAAAGAAATAGGATACTTCAACTATTCTATAGCACTAGAAGCTCTCAGAGGATTGGTGAGTAAAGGGATTTGGGGGTTGCCTTTAAGAAAAAATTGGTGTTACTATGACTTATTAAATGAATGTTATTCTTCCCCTGATGCTACTCATTCCCACCATCTACCTACTCATGTAATTATAGCATTGGAGGAGAATAGTGATTCAGATCCCTACGTATCTGAACTGGGATCAGGAAAGCTCAAAAGAGTATGATAGTGCAAGATTTATTCCTTTGGGAGTGGGTTTTAGAGAACTGTGATTTGCCCCAGCATATTAAAAGACCAGTGGCTCATCAGAAGTACTGAAGACATTAAAGGCTCAAGAGTCATCCAGGTAAGAGACTTTTTGTAAATCCTTACTACAGTTAATCAGGAATAGAATGCAAAGAATTACTACACAGCAAAAAAAGGAAATGAACTATTGATACTCAGTATAACATTGACAAATGTCAGAATAATTATGCTCAATGAAACCAGACAAGAGTATATACCGCATAATTCCATTTATATAAATTTCTTGAAAATGCAAACTAACATATAGCGACAGAATGCAGATCTATTGTTGTGTGGAGTAGGGAGCAAGTGTAGATAGGGTCAGGAAGGAGAGATTACAATGGAGCAGGAGGAGACTTTCGGGGTTGAATCATATGTTCATTATATTAATTGTGGTGATCACTTCATAAGTATATTCAAATGTCAAAACCTATCAAATTGTATACCTTAACTTTGTGCACTTTACTGTATGTCAATTGTAAATAAAGAAGCTGTTTTTAAAATTCAGGAATTAAAAATAAATTATTAATAGATAACAGGGTGTGGAGAATTGACCAGGAGAGAAAAAAGGCAACTAATCGACTGTTTCTCCCAGGGTCAGTCCAGACAATTTTATGAGTGTACATTCTTTTTCAGTTTCAATTTAGTGCCTCAAAAATGAGTTATTGTCCAGGTACTTTACTTTGTATCTCTAGAAAAGTGCTACAGTTAAGCCACAACAAGTGGTTTATATTATAACCCTTTTTACTCATCTATTTTAAAATCTAAAGACATTCTCTTATTTTACATGGATCATCATCACCTATGCCTCATCTACATATTAATAATAGCTTATTTCTTGATACTTAATGCTTTCTATTTATTGCTAGGATTTTGGTGGAAGAGATTTTCCAACTCTTAATCCTCAAATAATAGATGTATAATAACAGTGGGAAAATAAATGAGCACTAGGACAATTGATCTGGTTTCTTTTTTTTTTTTTTTTAGAGACAGAGTCTTGCTCTGTCACCCAGGCTGGAGGCTGGAGTGCAGTGGGTGGATCTTGGCTCACTGCAAGCTCCGCCTCCTAGGTTCACGCCATTCTCCTGCCTCAGCCTCCCGAGTTCCCTCCTGGGACTACAGGTGGCCGCCACCACACCCGGCTAATTTTTTGTATTTTTAGTAGAGATGGGGTTTCACAATGTTAGCCAGGATGGTCTCGATCTCCTGACCTCGTGATCCATCTGTCTCGGCCTCCCAAAGTGCTGAGATTACAGGAGTGAGCCACCAGTGCCCTGCCCAATTGATCTGGTTTCTTAAATAAATACTTGAAAGGAAAAGATGAATAGAAACAGACAGAAGAGGCCAGGAAGGGTGGCTCACGCCTGTAATCCCAACACTTTGGGAGGCCGAGGCAGGTAGATCATCTCAGGTCAGGAGTTCGAGACCAGCCTGGCCAACATAGTAAAACCCCGTCTCTACTAAAAATACAAAAATTAGCGAGCATGGTGGCATGCACCTGTAGTCCCAGCTATTAGGGAGGCTGAGGCAGGTGAATCGCTTGAACTCGAGAGGTGGAGGTTGCCATGAGCCAAGATCGTGCCACTGCACTCCAGTCTGGACGACCCAGTCTGGGCGACAGAGGGGAAAAAAATAAAAAATAAAAAACAGACAGAAGATATATTACAAGCAAATGCAATGAAAGGAGCCTGATGGGATCCTTGTTCAATCAAATCAATGGCAAACTGACTTTTTTTAAGGGACATTTTGATACAAGTGCGTGGGAGATAATATTAACGATTCTTATGGGTGGGAAATGGCATATGGTTACACATGAAAATATCTACAGTGCTCAGATATGTCTACTAAGAAGTATGAGGCCAGATATGACTGAGGTCCGGGCTAAAACAGTAGCTAAAAAGAAACTATTTAGGCAGTTAGGGTAAGAGAGTGCTCGGTAAGGTTTCCCTTTTAACAAAAAGCAGCCCCCAAATCATTTCTTTCCTAACAAAGATCAGCCTGTAAAATCGAGCTGCAGGCATAGGTAAACAAGCTGGAAGCTTGCACGGGTGAATGCTGGCAGCTGTGCCAATAGGAAAAGACTACCTGGGGGCCAGCCATGTTCAACATGGTGATTCCCTCTTCCGTTTTCCTTGTCAACCATGAGTACAGTAAAGGAACAGGCAACATGGCGCCAGCAAGGTAGAGAACCTATCTGCATAATAAAAGATCAGGGTGGGGTGGCCAGCTTCTTTTTGTGTTACGTAAATGACATACCTGGTCCAGCCAATGTTTGGGCCCTATGTAAATCAGACACCGCCTCCTTAAGCTCCTCTATAAAACCCTGGACATTTCACTACGGGGGACATTTCCCTGGGGGGAAGACCCGCCCAGGAGTCCCCCTTCCTCTGTCTCCTTGCAGGAGAGAGCTCTCTTCTCTTCCCTCTTCCCTATTAAACCTCTACCCTTAAACTCGCTTCTTGTGTTTTCGAGTCCTTGATTTCTTTGGCGTGAGATGACGAACCTCAGTTATTTACCCCCGACAAGATGCCACTTCGTTTCTACTTTTGTATATATTTGAAATTTTTCATGATTAAAAAATTTAAAGACTGTTAAACTACTGGTCACATTTTAAAAGGGGGATAGACAATCTTTATTTGTCAATTAAATTTTTCTAAATAAAGAAAAGGAAAAGGGGAGAGGATAAGTATGCGAGGTGATAGATGTGTTAACTTGGTTTAATGTTTTGCAATGTATACATATATTAAAACATTACATTGTACACCATAAATATATACAGTTTGTCAATTATACCTTAATAAAGCTGGAGGAAAATATGGAAAAATAAATTTAAAAAAGGGGAGAGGAGAGAAAATCAGTGATCACAGCAAAAAGGAAAGAAATGACCTGCAAATTAGAAGCCAGGTGGGGGAGGGGTGGAGCAAGGGGTGGAGGTGGGTGGGGGTGGGGAGTGGGGGATGTGTATGGCACTGCCTCAAGATCTATTTCCAGAATTGAGCTAAACTGACTGAGTGACCTTGGAGAAAGTCCTTTACTCATTTTAAAGTGGGGGAAAATGCCTGGCTTCCCAGGTGTGTATGAGTTAATCGCCTTTTCTGCAGTCCCAGTGGATGGATGGGTGGAGCTATTCAAGGGCCTCCTACCCTCCTAAGTGTCTTTAGGAGACCTGATGGTTTTATTCCCTCTGAGTTGCCACTGGATCAGATGACAGGCGGGTGGGCAGCCTCCACATTCTGCTCCTGTCCCCAGTGAGGTCTACTTTCCAGGACCATTTAATCTCAGAAACACTGCCATCTTTCCAGCTTTTGAAGAGGGAAATCCATCTGTCTGTGTTGAAGCTCTTTATTCCTTGTGGTCCCACCCCCTGGAGCGCTGCAGACAAGAACCTAGGGGACAGGAAAAAATGGAATGACCCCAATTTAACAAGCTCACCCTCTGCATTTACAGGGCAAACCGTGACTTTTCTCAAGACCCACAAATTATAGGGAGGCAAAGGGTGGAAAAATCCAGAAAAAAAAAGAAAAACCCAGCCATACCACCCATACAGACATGCCAGATGGGAGGAAAAGATGCCTATAATTCTCATGGCTTTCAAAGGTATTTATTTAGTTCAGACGTTTATGAAACAAACCCTGGAACTTCCAGGTATCTCTCCTAAACAAAAGAACCACGAATGTTTGCTTCTGGTCAGCATGAAAAATGGTGAAAACCAAGATGTTAGACACAGGTTCATAAGGTAGATCTTTACGGCTCAGATATAGAGCGCCGCAGGCACGTTTTCTTACCTAGCTGTCAAAGTCAGCATCAAACCCAGAGTCACCAATGACTGGGAAAATGTTCAGGAGATGCTTTTCCTACCGATGTCGAGGGCAAACTTCCTCCACAACAGCCACACACACACAAAAAGAAGTAAAGATAATTATTCAAATCATGGTGCTGCTAAGATTTTCTAACTGATCTGAGCCCCCCAAAGAAATCCTGATTCGGACTCTCTGGATTTTACAATGTTATCAGTCGTCAGCAGACTTTGCCTTCCTTGAAAGTGCTTCCAATTGTTTCAGTGGCTTAAGCGACCTAAATCAACACTGGATATAGCAAAGAAAACAAACCACTTATAAACTTTCCCATACCTGCCAAAACTGGAAAGCTATAAATAGGGGGTAGCAAACACTGTTCAAAAATATTTCTCAGGGAGCAAACAGGCGGAAAGGAGTGAATAATTTTCAAAGAAGTAAAGGATTTTTTTTTTTTAAGTTCATTTTGCAACTTGGAATTTCTGCGGCCATGAGGCAGTGAGGAAAACGTAACTGAGCCGTGATAATATGATTCCTAATGCTATAAGAAGTTAAAATGTTGTGTTTGATTTAAGCAATCCCATTGCACACTATATTGATATAGTGTTTCATTATTCTTTGTCATTCCTCTTATTGCCTCTGAGAGAGGCAGAGCTTTTTCAGGATCATTAGCCCTTTCGCACCTTCTGGAAGATAGGCTCGTTTTTCCCAAGAGAAAGTTCAGTTTGTCAAGGTTATTTAACAACTGAGCCAGAACTGAGATTCAAATCCAAAGTTCCATTTCTGTATTCAGTTGCACAACAATTTATTTAATCATGGACTTTGTTATTAAAGAATTTAACTCTACTGTTAAGTGCTCACTGTTGTTCTAAGGAACAGAAAGAAGTCTTCGGAGTTGAACAATCTTACGTTTGAATCTTGTTTCTGCCCTTGCTCATGGTGTGACCTAGAACAAGGGCTTACACTCTCCCTGCCTTGGTTATTCTGGAAGCGGCCCATGCAGCTCCCTTCTTAGAACCTTGTGATTAGTTGGTCTGGCAATGGATTCAATGATTAAAAATAAATCAATTTAGAAAAAAAGTCTGAGGGGACAAAATTGTGTCTTTAGTTGCAGAATCCTATCACAGCACATGATTTCCTCTTCTGTAAGTTGAAAATTAAATGAAAGTGTATGCAAAATGCTTAACGTAATGTTTGGCAATAGCAAGTAAGTGTTTAATAAATGCTGTAGTTATTTTCTATAATAATAAACACCCTCTGATTAGAATGACAGATCAATCATTTCCTAGATTAAAATGACTTCATTTATATGTGCATATATGAATATCAAATGATAATAAATGGCATACATATGCAAATGAGATCATTCTTCTGATGGACTATTTGATCCAAGAATGTTCGTGAAACCATGAACTTCATCTTCATCTTCCATGGCACAACCTTGGCAACCCCACTTCAAAATAGATTCTTTGTTCATTCCCTCAGCTAGTTTCCTTCCTTCTGTTTGTAAGATGATGCATTCCTTTTTGGCTTCTGACCCTGTGAAGGAGAAGACCACAAAGTCAAGAGTATTTGCAGCCTAGAATTAAACACTGAGGTGGCCCTGGCCTTATATATGCAACACCTGGGCTTTGCTGAGGTAACCAAAGGGCTTGTCACTATTTAAGAAGCCCTTCAAAGTCTAAAAGAAATTTAGCAGGACGAAGGACTGACAAATCCCAGCATGTTGTAGAGTTGTTTCCTTACTTTTGAAAGGCATTTTTGGAAACATGCTGTGGTGGCTCACGCCTGTAATCCTGGCACTTTGGGAGGCCGAAGTGGGCGGATCATGAGGTCAAGAGATCGAGACCATCCTGGCCAACATGGTAAAACCCCATCTCTACTAAAAATACAAAAATTAGCTGGGAATGGTGGTGTGCGCCAGTACTCCCAGCTACTTGGGAGGCTGAGGCAGGAGAATTACTGGAACCAGAGAGGAAGAAGTTGCAGTGAACCAAGGTCGTGCCACTGCACTCCAGCCTGGCTACAGAGCGAGACTCCATCTCAAAAAAAAAGTACTGTGTATGGTCCACCTATACGTACATGCATTAGATATGGGTGGTTTGTTTGCTTGTTTTGAGATGGAGTTTCGCTTTTGTCACCCAGGATGGAGTGCAATGGCGCCATGTCTACTCACCACAACCTCTGCCTCCTGGGTTCTAGGAATTCTCCAGCCTCAGCCTCCCAAGTAGGTGGGATTACAGGCACCCACCACCACGCACAGCTAATTTTTGTATTTTTAGCAGAAATGAGGTTTCACCATGTTGGCCAGACTGGTCTCAAATTCCTGACCTCAGGTGATCTGCCCACCTTGGCCTCCCAAAGTGCCGGGAATATAGGTGTCAGCCACTGCACTCAGCCAATAGGGGTGGTTTGAATGTTGTTTTTTCATCCTTTCTTGTCTCAAGGTCTGTAAGTCCCAGAAAAGCATGGCTGGAAGGGCTTGCTGTTATTGGATGTGCTGCTCTCCAAAAGAGATGGGTAAGAAGTTGTGTTAATTTGGGACCTCTAAGGAGCAGATCCTAAAATGAGATTAACCATGCAAGGACTGGATAGGGGGCATGCCTGTGAGAGACAGCATGTGTGGTGTCCTAGGTGGCGTGGCTGGGAGAGCCATCGACTGCAATGCAAGCTTAGCAGGGAAAGAAGATTGATGGAAGCTCCTGAGATGGCCTTGCAGCCTATAAAGACTCACTCAGACCATCGGGCAGTCCTTGAGTAAAAGTCAGCTTTCAGAAGAGGCCTATGTCAGCTAGGAACAGGCAAGCCTACCTTGTCATCCCTGCCAAGTAGAGTCATTGGCTGTGAATAGCTTCGAGAAAGTGTGAGTGTGGTGCAAACAATGAGCTGAATCTCAGATGGCATCAGCTAGAGGCAGTTTTGCTCCCTATAGTTGGTGGTCTGTGAAGTGGATTCCAATGACTGCTCCAGGAGATGGCTGCTAATTGCCCCAGAATGTCCCATTGGGATCTCAGGCAGCTGCTGTGGAAGTGAGAGGGCTGTCTGTGGAAAGCAGAGATGGATCCCTCCCCAGGTTCCCTAGACGCACATGCTATGGACACATACACATGGGTTCATGCACATTCACACTATGGGCATATGTACCTTGAGCGCGCACACACACACACACTATGGGAGACTATGTATTCTGAAAGACACCTTTCTACAAAATAACATGCATTAGTGAAAGTCCCCCACTTCTATGGGTGTGTACTGGGAAGACACTGTCATGTTGACCTGGTTATTCACAGCTGGTTTCTATGCAGAGGGTTTGGTTTACATTTTCCCTGGCCAGGAAAAATGTTTAAGCAGTGGGGTCAGTTAAGGAATTAAGGGGGAGAAAGGAGAGGAGGAAAAGGAGAGAAGGGCAGACTGAGAAGGAGCTAAGAGTTTCTGATACGCATTACACAGCTGAGATCTGCCTCCTGCCTAAAGCAGAAAGAGACCAGCAGGACTCTGGTTGGCACAGCCTAATTACCCACACAGAGGCAGCATTGGCGGTTTGGAGGCAGGAACTTCCTGTAGTAGTGACAGTACTTAAGTTTGTGAGATGGCTCTGGGGAGCGTGGTGTGGTCTTAGTAGAGCAACTTCGTGTTGACCCTTTTGGCCCTGGAGCCCACCTTAGTGGTTTCGCCCTCCAGGATAGGCACAGAGTGGAGTGGAAGAGCACACTTTCCCCAGGGCTGGATGCTGGCTAAACCAGGGAGCCAGGCTGAGCTGCGGAAGATCAACCCAGAGTGAAAGTAACACCACAGGGATATGTCTTGCTCTGTGCATGTTTGAGGAAAACCTTGCAATTCATTGAGCACATGTTTACAGAAACCCTACCAATCTTCATGCCAGGTTCTGCAAACACAATTCATTTTGAGCAAATATAGAGGTCATTCTTGCCCATGTGGGGATACATTTTTAGTTGGGGAGATAAGCATTAATAAATAATCCACCTAAGTGACAACAAATGACAACTACGGCAAGTGCTCTGAAGGGGGTGTACCCATGGTTGTCACGGAAAAAATGTAGTGGGGGAGGTTTTGTCTCTTCCAGAAAGTCGGAAAGGGGCCCCTGAGGAAGTCCTGCTAGCTGAGATCTAAAGCCTTCAACCTCCACAGAGGCGGGCAACACAGAGACAGCGCACATGCACTGGCCCTTTGGTGGGAGAAAAACAGTACCTGCAGGACCAGAATACAAAGGGTGGGAGGCCAATAGAAGTGCCACCCAAAAAGAGGTGCACATGCATGAAGGGCTGGATGAAGGCCTAGTGGATCATTTTAGGCTCTTCATTTTTCTCTCAGGAGCAATAGGAGGCTACTGAAGGGCTTTAAAGTAGAGAAGTAAGACGATGAGATTTGCATTCTGGAAAAAAAAGTTGTAGCTGCAGAATGGGGCTGAATTGGAGGCAGGATGAGAATGAATGCAGGCAGAATAGGTAGGGAAAGAGATTACTGTGGCATAGACCAGGGCAGTAGAGGAGGGGATGGATGGAGGGGAGTGGAGAGATTCAAGAGAGGATTTGGGGACTAAATAGAAATGACTTGGCAATGACTTTGATGTGGGTTGAGAAAGGCCTGACTCCTAGGTTTCTGGCTTGCACATTCAGCTGGATGGGAATGTCTTCACTGACAATGGAAACACTACAGAAGGACCAGGCTTGGGGCAGAGGTGGGACAGGGTCCTTTGGGACACTGAAGAAGAAATATCAAGTAGGCAATTGTACACATGGCTCTAGTTTTGACCACTAGGGTGAGAAGGTAGCCTCTGTTGCATTGTATTGCACCATCTTTTGGATGAGTTTGTGGGGTTGGAGAGGTGGCCTGGAGACGAGAGTCAGTGGGACCTGGGCAGGAGGGTATTTGCTGCTCTCTCCAGAGCAACTATAGCAGCTTTCTAGACCAGGTACTTGAGTTTGACTGCTCCAGAATTTTTGACACTGAATAAACAGGGCTTGAAAGAACCCAGTTAACAAAGGATCAGACGGGACCAAGGAGAAGGCTCATGAGTCCTTGACCAAAGGAAGTTCTGAGGCCTAATATTTGTTCTTCCTACCCAAAGTTGAGTTATACACAGTGTACCACTATTGACTTTCACTGGGATTTGCTTTCCTGGGAATCTGGAGAAGCACAGCGTGTTCCTGTGCATGAACACACTGTTATCTTTGGCTTGGTCTGAGGCTGTAGAACAGTCCAGATGGTGCTCCTGCCACCTGGAGGACAGAAGCGGAGGTGGAGGCTGGTCTGCTGTCTCCCCCACACTTTGGGGGCACAGAGGATCCATGGGAGGAGTGAAAGGAACTGGTTTCTCCAAGAAGTTGTACAAATCAATGTCAACAGGTCAAGCCAGGCTTTTGGGAAGTCGGACATGGGCACTGATACATTTCTTAAAAGCCTGGGGGACAAGCAGGTCACCTTCTCCCATAGAACACCCCGGGGGTTACTGTCAGAAGGGCAATAATGGGTGGATGGACCATAGGACCATCTGCTTTGTCTGTTTGCATATATCCTTCATGTTGTTGGCAGGTGACTCACTCTTCCACCAAGGAACAAGGACAGACCTAACCCCTTAATGAGGTAAGTACCTGAGCATGGTGCCTCAGCTCCTACCTCTCCTCTTTAGGGGTCTGTCCACTTGCAAAAAGCATGTATTTTCATCTGCTCAAGAGGTTAGCAGTAAAGACTCTGCCCCCATGGGCAAGACCTGTGTTTTCCTACTTTGCCTGTGGCTGAGTGGATACATTTTATTCTGCAGCACAATTTTAGTAAGCTCACTTAGCATTCCTACTAAACCTTAATATTAAATGTGATTTTTCAATCTCCCAATATAGGGAGATCGAAAGGAACAGGAGTGTCACTCATCGGGCTTCCGGAAGTCCCAACAAATAAAGAATACTGTCCGAAATGCAGAGCCTTGAAGATCTTTGTATGGCTTTAAAATGTGACATATCCTCCCAGGTGGTTAAGAGAATTCAGCTGCTTAGAGAATTGAACTGGACCTTCTGATTGCCATATCTAATTTGTGTACAGTATGTAGTAGATAACTTTCTCCCATCAATAAGTCTGAACTTGTCACATAGCCGTTCCAATGCAGGACAAACCAAGGCAAAACAAACAAACAAACAAAAAACAAAACTGTATTTGTGCCTTTCCCTGGACTCACAGAATTGCCATATTTTCGATTTGCCCCTCCAAATCCATTTCCACCTTTTTAGCTCTGCCCTGAGCTGCAGGAGACTTCCTGTATGGGCTGTATCAATGGGCTTCTGTTGGTTCAGCCAGAGGAAGGCAATAGTACGCGGTCAGAGGGTGGGAAAGAGAGATGTCAGTGTTTTGACTCCCCTCTTTGCTGGGGTGTGGTGGTCCTATTCCTCTACTGATGGGCAAACTCCCATCAAAAGCCTCCTCTTCCACATTACAACTTTTACTGGGTTCTGGCAACTGCCAGTTCTCTCCTTGACTCTCTCCTTGACTGGGGGTGGTAATGGCTGCCCACTTTCATCAGTCCCCTGGTGCCTCAGAGTCCCTTCTGATCCCATTTAGTCCTCTACAGATAGTCTCTTCTTTAATGTTCTTTGAATGCACTCTGCTGAATGCACTCTGTTTTCTGTTGAGACTTGAGTCAGAAATATTCACTACCAATAGTGAATTAAAAGCCTTCCGAATTTCTGTCCAAATTCTTGGCTATGTTCACAAATTCCCTGCACTGGTAACTGGTGTACAGCAACCAGGTACTGTCTAGAAAAATGCGTCTTTGGAATGCTCTGATCCCTACATGCATCTCTCCATGAATAGACGTAGTTCATTGGTTGGCTCCCTTGAGTCAACAGGCAGGGAGAGCATTTCAGCATTGTGAGAATCAGTGCATTAGAAACACCTGCAGCGCCCCATGACTCAGAACCCAAGGCATTCTAGAAATCTTTAACGCCTATCATATTCAGAGTCTTAAAAAGTTATTAATGTACTTTGGGAGGCTGAGGTGGGTGGATCACAAGTTTAGGAGTTCAAGACCAGCCTGGTCAATATGGTGAAACTCCGTCTCTACTAAAAATACAAAAATCAGCCAGGCGTGGTGGCAGGTGCCTGTAGTCCCAGCTACTCGGGAGGCTGAGGCATGAGAGTCACTTGAACCCAGGAGGCCAAGGTTGCAGTGAGCCGAGATCGCTCCAGTGCATTCCAGCCTGGGCGACAGAATGAGACTCGGTGTCAAAAAAAAAAAAAAAAAGAAAAAAAAAAAAGAAAGAAAGAAAAGAATTAAGGAAGAATAACATGAAGTATGCTGAACATTTCTTTAGCGAGAATGTTAAAAAAGTAATGTTTTTATCCGCTTTTGAACCCGGCACTATATGCTATGAATCTGATTTTAGGATTCTTTACTTGACTAGAAAACATTTTACTCTTTGCTGAATGCAAAAATAAACGAAATGTTTGAGTCAGATGTGGTGCATCATTATCAGTCTTTGTCCACAGGGCACCTGATTTGCTTTCATGGTATTTGTTGAGCCTCTTAGAGTCAGGCAGGAGTGAGAACTAAAGGATCACTGTTTTTATTGGACGTTTCCCTGTCAGACCCCAGTGTGAAGGAGTTTGGCCTTGTGGATTCTGGGAAATTGAGAATAATGCACCTAAATACTATTTATTGTGCACATATTATGAGGCAGATGCTGTACTAGGCATTTTACATATATAACCTCCCAGTATTCCACAGTGCTGCAAAAGATTATTATCATCCTCATTTTACAAATGAAGAAACAGAGGATTCGGGAGGTGAAGGGATTTCCCCAAGGAGCTAGAGCTGGTGAGTTTTGGTCAGGATTTGGCCCCAGGCTAAATACCTCTAAGCCTCTAAAACATTTATTGAATCTGCCATTTTGGTCCCTTTTTTTCTGGGCAAAGACATTTGAACTTTGTCACAAAGTGGTTATGTGATGTTGGACATGTTTTTCTACCTCTCTGGCTTCAGTTTACTCCTTTGTAAAATAAAGAGGCAGGGCTGAAAGAAATATAAGCTCTATGATTATTTGATATTAATGTTTACATAAAAACATTCCCTGATGATAACCTGTATCAGTCAGGATTTAGAAGTCTCCCAAGTTATTTCACCAGAAATAAATTTAATGCAGGGGAGATTACAAAGGTAATGGGAAGGGCTAGAGGAGCAGGTGCCGGGGCATCTTCCAGGAGTGACTTCCAGAACAACCCTGCAGTTAGCAGACTGGAGTATGGGACCCCTAGACTACAGGCAGTGTGTGAAAGCAGAACGATTAAGAGCTTGAAGTCAAACAGGCCTTGAGGACAGCTCCAACTTGCCCACTGATAAGTTGGGCAATGTATATAACCTCTCCGCATCTTAATATTTCAGCTATAAAATAACAAATGTGAAAATATTTATGATAGTGATTAACAGTAGTAGGTAATCAACAGTAGTATGTAAGTTTTGTCCTTTCCCTTCCCCCAGGGACAGAGGTATGTTTATATGAGAATAGATGAAAAAATATTCAGATAGAAACAATGGGAAATAATAATAATGAAGAAGTAAGATGGGACCAGACAATAGAGGGTTTTCCTTAAAACAGAAAGAAGAGGCAGGTAAACATCTTGAATTCCATAGGCAATGGGGATTGATGGCTGTTTTTGGATAGGGGAGTAACATGAGAAACTTGGCGCTTTGGCAAGATAAATATTGCAGCCACATTCAAGAAGCAAGTTGTTCTTACAATGGTTAATATGAGATGAATGCCTTTGCCAGCCTCCTTAAAAGAATGTTCCTTCCAATTTCATGGAAAATGCCCTTTGGGAAACCACTGGAGGAGACTGTAGTCCTTATTTAGTGGGAAATATTTAATTGAAACAATGCCGCTCACTGTTAAGCTTGGAAGTAGATTTTATTCTCCTAGGTGCAGTATGGTGGACCTGGGACATGATCCTCATGAGTCACTGGCAGAGGGGCTGGGAAATAGAGGGGTAATGGTAAGACAGAGCTCCCTCACTCCAATGACGTTGTGTCCCCAACAGGTACATGCCTGGGAAGACAGCCAGGGAACAGGCAGCTACATCAACCAAGAAGGCTGACAACATGTTCCATCCCACAACTATGTGGTAATTGCAAAGATGAGAAAATAGCAGAGATCCTCCAACCAGCCCTGGAATAAGTTTAGGGGAGAGAAATCATGCAATCTCCTAGTAACATGGCATCTGTAAATTCACTTAAAGACTTCAAATGATTATAATTCAAGTGACCTTGGACACAGAAAAACAGTTTGTAATACCTTCCAACACCAAGACATTTTAGAGCTAAAATTGACTGTGAAGGGTAGTACTTGCTGAAAGTAGATGCTTAATACGTTTTGAGGGAATGGGTTGTGTGTGTGTGTGTGTGTGTGCGTTTTTGTGAGACAGAGTCTCGCTCTTCCACCAGGCTGGAGTGCAATGGTGCAATCTTGGCTCACTGCAACCTCCGCCTCCCCGGTTCAAGCAATTGTCCTGCCTCAGCCTCCCGAGCAGCTGAGACTACAGGCACACACCACCATGCCCAGCTAATTTTTTTTTGTATTTTTAGTAGAGACAGGGTTTCACCATGTTGGCCAGGATGATCTTGATCTCTTGACCTCATGATCTGCCTGCCTTGGCCTCCCAAAGGGCTGGGATTACAGGAGTAAGCCACCACAACAGACCAGGAATAGGTCTTTTATACCAAATCCCTCATGTTTTAATGAGGTAATTAAAGCCTAGAGGTCTAAGTAATTGGCCCAGTCACCAACTAGATAGTGGCAGAGGCAGAAACAGAACTCAAGTCTCCTCACTTTCAATGTAATGTTTTCTCTCTTACTCCATGTGCCATCAGGCTCCTGTTTCTGAAGGAAGTGGATGTACGTGTATTGTGGTGCTGTATATGGAGAAATGTTTAGCTAGTCTTTTTCTGAGACCAAAAGCCATCTTCCTGGGTCTCTGTGAGGTTCTTGGGACCCAGAGGTCTCTATGATAACATCCTGGAGGGGAACCCACTCCTACAATGCACCAAAGAGATCTATACCAAGAACATGGCTCTTACAGATGAGCCGAAGGCCAAGAGCTAGGGAGGGGCTAGCTCAGTGTGCATGGATTTCTTCTGAATTGTAATGGTTTTGGAACATATTAAACATTTCTTCCACTGGCTTCCTTTGGTTTCAAAACATGGACACTAGAGAGGCAAAGTGGAGTCATGAAACCCTCTTGGTGGTGAAATCCCCTACACGGGACACCAAGAAAGTGAGAAAGGAAGAGAGAAGAGGAGGAAGAAAGGAGAGAAGATACAAAATAAAGACAAGAGAAGGGGAAGAGTAAATAGATGGACATGTCCCCGCAGCCATCTTTTCCTGGCCACACTCTTCACCAGGAATCTGAAAGCTGGACTCTGATTGAGGAGCTCTGAAGCTGTTTTGAGTTTCTTTCCATAGTTTCTAGGCATCTAATCCATACCAAGGATTCCCATGGAGAAACTGTTATCTCTCAACTCAGTGAAGGCTATTGACAAAGACCAGTGCTCTTTCTTCTCTGTAGGTAAACAGTGACTCACATAAGCCTGAGGGAGAAAATGCAGCATATCTTAAGAGTTAAGACCTCCCAGCTTCACACTCTGTTATAGCAGCTGCTCCATGCCAGTGGCAGCATCTTGCCAGAGTTCATTCCCACAGTGGCAACAGATGCTTCACTAAGGGTGGCCCTTGGCTGTAGTACCAGAAGGAGGGACTCTTCTCACAGACAGTAGAAGTTCCTCTGTGAATCATGGAGACAACTGTTTGCACTTACTTATATCCATGTCTCTTTTAGGTGTCAGGGTCTCTCAGATCTTCCAGTAGTTTCTGTGTTATTCAGTGGGAGGAAGACCTCACAGGACTCAGCACCACCACAGGGGTCAACTCCCAGCAAGTCTCTGTAACTCTTTGATCAGCAATTCCACATATTTTTATATACCCTAGAGAAAAATCTCATATGTATTCACAAAGAGGACTGGGAGGCTATTCACTGAAGCATTATTTTAATGGAAGAAACTTGAAAACAATGTAAATGTTCATCCATAGGAGATGAAATGAATAAATGTTGTTGTAGTCATACAGTGGAATACACATAGTAGATAAAATGAATGAAACACAGCTCAAGTTAGCAATCCAGATGTACTTTAAAAAATACAGTAATAAAAAAGAAAAGCAACATATAGCAATATACCATTTAAATAAAGTTTGTAAGGATGCAAAATAATGCCATTTATTATCTTTTGAGGGAGTGAGGAGAGATCTGAAGAAAGTGAGAAAATACGCCATGGAGATATTTGGGGGAAGAGGGCTCAAGGTAGAGGAAAAAGCAAGAGCTTAAGGCCTGAGGTGAAAACCTGTTTGATGTGTTTGAGTGAGAACAAGCAGGTTGCTGTGACTGGAGAGTGGAGTATTTGGGGCATAGGGAGTATAGAAAATCAGGCCAGAGAGCTAACCAGTTTTTAGACCATGAAGAACTTTATAGTTGCCACTAGAAAGCATTGACCAGGGAATCTGTGGTATAAGGTTTGAAATTAAGCCCCAGTATTATGTGCCGCCTCAACATTTGAGAAAAGTAGGGCCTCAGATGGCCTAATTACAAATTCCCCTCCCAACTATGCTCCCCAAGCATACAGTCCTCTTATCAAATGAACCAGGTGCGGTTACCGCTTCTCTCTGAGAAGTGGATTTCAGTTCCTTGCTAGCTTATGAAATCATTCAAACAACCAATCACATCCTCCTGTGGGAACCAGGGGGCACTACACCCTCTTGCTACGGCAGAGCCTGCCTCCCACAGCACCTGATGGTCTACTCTGTTCTCCAGTGCAAACCCTGTGTGGCCAGGTGTGGCATGCAGTGTTCTCCTCCCCTAGATTGTGAGTAGACATGACTAATCAATTGTGTCAATCTCATCTGTCCGGTGTTGGATGCCACGTGTTTACCATTAGCCATGCCCATAACCCTAAAGCTGGAATCCCTCCCTCACCAGGGAAGTGAACAGGAGGCTACATGAGTCACGTGATCTGATTCCTGCTTTAAATTGGGATTGCTTTAGTATGTACTATTTGTGCTTAACTATTGAGAATGAACTGTGAGAAGCTAAAACCAAAAACAGGTATGAAGTCATGAAATTATTCAGATATGATGGTGGCTTAGATGAGGGTGGAAGTAGTGGTGGAGAGATGTACTTGGCTGGATTTGAGAAGTATTGTGAAGGCAGAGACAGTGGGATTTGCTCAGAAATAAAATACGAATGGGGAAAAGAGGAATCAATGTTTCTAGCCTCATAACTGGTTGCCATTTACTCATGTGGGGAAAACAGAGAGAATGGCTGTTTTTATAATGATTCTCCCTGTCTTACACAAATTGTTGCACTAATTAAAAATAAAAAGGAGAAAGTATACCTCATTTTGTGAGGCTTGTATGGTCTTCATACCAAATCCAGTACAAGAAGAAAAAAT
The DNA here is from genome assembly GCF_024542745.1 of Macaca thibetana thibetana. Lineage (NCBI taxonomy): Eukaryota > Metazoa > Chordata > Mammalia > Primates > Cercopithecidae > Macaca > Macaca thibetana. Next base: position 139,697,813 of record NC_065583.1, read on the forward strand.
TGTTCATTGATCATTTTCACTTACCATGAAGGTGAAAACCCCAAGTGGTAGAAATGATCTACCACCATCATCAAATTTAATTTTAAGATTTTAGATGCAATTTCCTTTATAGTTAGGAATAAGACATGTATAGCTTGGTGTCATTGCCACTCCAACAAAGTATAGGAATCCCTGATCAATGCATTAAAAACAGGAAGGAAGGAAACCAAATTGTTACTGTTTACAGCTATACTACCAGATACAGATCAGATGCATGGGAAACCTGAGAATATCAGTAAAATATTAAAATTAATAAGGGAGTTCAGCAAATTTGTTAGATTTTAAAACAATGTACAAAACTCAGTGTTCCCATAAAAGACAATAATTTAATATAAAATATAAGATACTATTCATAGTAGCAACAAAAGCTATAAAGTGTGTAGACATTAACCAAAGAAAACACAGGATGTTTACAGAGACAAAATTTAAAATTATGAAAGCACATACCAGAAAACCTAAATAAATGGAACTCTAAATACCATATTAACACCTTGCTTTAACCTTTAGTTAATTTTTCTTAATCTCTAAATTCAGTGTAATTACAATTAAAATCCCAGAAGGATTTTTTTTTTTTTTTTTTTTTTTTTTTGAGACGGAGTCTCGCTCTGTCGCCCAGGCTGGAGTGCAGTGGCACCATCTTGGCTCACTGCAAGCTCCGCCTCCTGGGTTCACGCCATTCTCCTGCCTCAGCCTCCCGAGTAGCTGGGACTACAGGCGCCTGCCACCACGCCCAGCTAATTTTTTGTATTTTTAGTAGAGATGGGATTTCTCCATGTTAGCCAGGATGGTCTCGATCTCCTGACCTCGTGATCCGCCCTCCTCCTCCCAAAGTGCTGGGGTTACAGGCGTGAGCCACCGTGCCCGACCCCAGAAGGATTTTTAACATGCAAAACTGATATATAGTGAAAATACAAGAAACGTTTTCTTAATCAAGTTAAGTAAATATTGAAAGTGAAGTTCAAAGCAGGAATGTGGGGAGAAAAATTCACCCTATGAGGTAATCAGGCAAATTAGAAAGTCATAATTCTGCAAACCAGCAAAGTTAGGAAATAGCAAGAATAAAAATATGTGCAAAGGTATGACTAGGCCAATCAAAGGAGGAAAACCAAATGGCTAAAAATTATATGAAGAATGTTCTACCTCACTGGCAATCAGATAAATACAAATGAAATAAAAAATGATACACCATTTAAAATGTAGAGATTGGTAAAAATTAGAAAGTCAGACCATAACAAGTACTTGTGAGGATATGGGGAGCTGTAATCCTCATACACAGTTGGGGGAAGCTTAAAGAGGCCCAGCCTTTCTAGAAAGCAACCTGGCAAAACTTGGTGAAATTGTGACTGCACACACACTGCGAGCCAACAATCCAATTCCTGGGCATACAATTCAAATAAATTCAATATCAGTGGGTACAAAGACACATTAGAAGATGCATATCCGAGACTGTGGTAACAATGATCTGAAGGCAATCCACATGTCTATTGATCGGGGAAATTGATAAGGAAAATATGTGATATAATATATGGAATACTGTGAGTTCATCACACATAATGAACAAGATTTACTTACACAGAGCAACAGGGATGGAATCTCAAAATATAGTGTTGAGTGCAAAAAGAAAAAAAGGATGAGATTAGAAGCTTCATAGCATTTATGTAAATCAAAACCACTGACACTAAATAACATTATTTTTCAAGGGCATATATGTCTAAATAAACACAGGGAAAGTGGATTGCAAAGACATAGATTAAATACACTGTAGTGAGTGCACAAAGCAACGGGGGTGTGATACGGGGGATGAAGAGGAAAAAAATGAAAATAATATGAGGGGCTTTACATAGACATAGACGAGTGTCGATAATGAGTCATGAAAAGAAGAGTTTTAATGGCTCAATTCTGCCCACCTGAGGGCTAAGAAAGATAAAGCAAAGGAAAGAAAAGAAACAAAAGGTGTGTTGAGAAACCCTTCCTACTGATTTCCGCCTCTGTTCTGAAAGCTCTGTTCCACTTCTTCAGAAATGAATTAGCCCGTTCATTAGGATTCAGTTGAAGAGAAGGCGTCTTCCCTAGGACAGTTGCTTAACTCGTTAAGGCTTAGTTTCTTTACCGGTAAATAATGCCCTCACCTTACAGGTCTGATGGTAAATTAAAAGGGTGACCATGTAGGTCCCCACAAAGTGTCTGGTTCAGATAAGTGCCCAGTACCCAGCAGCCCTTATTATATGTAAACAAAGAATGCTAGACCCTGACAAAATCTGAGCAGTGAATGAGTTAATTCTTATTCCATGAGTGTGGGGCAGGATGACAGGAGGGAGTCTGGGACTTGCCTATAGTCCAGAGATGGGGGTGGGGTGGGGATTGAAACAAGACCACAGTTCAACTCACTCCTAGTCCAGCTTTTTCCACTACCCCTCATCACCTCCTTGGGCTCAAGAAGATATATCCAAGCTCATTTTTTCTGGGACTAAAAGGAATTTTTATTCATAACATGTTTAAATCCATGTAACTGTCAATATTTCTGGCCAATGGGAAGTTGTGAAAGGAATAAACAATACAGGAAATAGAAAAGGCTATTTACCCACATCCACTCTTTTTAAATGCTATAATGCTGTTTCCAAAACATACCAGTGCTTGTCAGAGATTATAAGGAAAAGTGCCTACAGAGTTGGGAAGAGGAAATCACAACACAGATGATTATGGACCAGAGTATACGTGATGGTTAATTTTGTTTGTCAACTTGATTGGGTCAAAGATACCGAAATAGGTGGTTAACCATTATTTCTGGGTGCATCTGTGAGGGAGTGTCTGGAAGAGATTCACATTTAAGTTGGTGGACGCCAACTTCATGGTCAACGCCATGAACCGTTTTGAACACATGAGAACAGCCACCAAGGCCATACAATGTCTGGGGACCCAGTCAGGATGAGAATATTGGCTTCAGCCATGATAAAGATAGTGACAGTTTATATGGGGGTTAGCATCAAAACAGGATGTTTATACGAACCCCAAAGCTGAAAATCTTTTAAAAACCCCAAGCCAAAGTCTTGATGATGTCCTGGTATAAGGGGCATTATTATTTAACTAAATATTAATAGATTCCTGTCCTTTTGGCTTACTTCTCTGCTCCCTCTCTCCTTCAGCTATTTTCTAGTATTTTTTCCACACACACAAGTGCAGAGCTTTTTGGTACTTGCTTTGTAATCCAGTGCACAGAGATGCTGACTCCCATCTCTGGGGGCAAACAATTGTGCTATGTTTTGTTTTTTTTTCCCCTATTGTATGCCAAAGAAAACAAACCTAATCTGTTTTCTGTTTACAATACTGTCTTTGTCTGGCTGGCTGTCTACTTTATCTATCTATCTATCTATCTATCTATCTATCTATCTATCTATCTACCTACCTACCTACCTATTATATACATATTTTTTTTTTTTTTTTTTTTTTTTTTGAGACGGAGTCTCGCTCTGTCACCCAGGCTGGAGTGCAGTGGCCGGATCTCAGCTCACTGCAAGCTCCGCCTCCCGGGTTCATGCCATTCTCCAGCCTCAGCCTCCCGAGTAGCTGGGACTACAGGCGCCCGCCGCCTCGCCCGGCTAGTTTTTTTTTTTTTTGTATTTCTTAATAGAGACGGGGTTTCACCGTGTTAGCCAGGATGGTCTCGATCTCCTGACCTCGTGATCCGCCCGTCTCGGCCTCCCAAAGTGCTGGGATTACAGGCTTGAGCCACCGCGCCCGGCCAATATACATATTTTTTATTTCAGTAGCCTTAAGAGGTATAAATGGTTTTTGGTAACATGGGTGAATTGTATAGTGGTGAAGCCTGAGATTTTAGTGCACCCCTCACCTGAGTAGTGTACATTGTACCCAGTATGTAGTTTTGTGTGTGTGTGTGTGAGACCGAGTCTTGTTCTGTCACCAGACTGGAGTGTAGTGGTGCCATCTCAGCTCACTGCAACCTCCAACTCCTTGGTTCAAGTGATCTCCTGCCTCAGCCTCCTGAGTAGCTGCGATTACAGGCATGCGCCACCATGCCCAGCTAATTTTTGTATTTGTAGTAGAGACGTGGTTTCACCATGTTGGCCAGGATGGTTTCAATCTCCTGACCTCGTAATCCACCTGCCTCGGCCTCCCAAAGTTCTGAGACTACAGGCGTGAGTCACCGCACCCAGCCCAATATGTAGTTTTTTATTCCTAGCCTCTTTCTACCCTCCCTCCTTCTGAGTGACTCATGTCCATTCAACACTGTCTTTCTAATCACAATTCTTCCTGTGAACTCTGGCTTCTGTTGGCTATCTATTTTAGCCCTTTCAACAGAAATGAAAATACAGAAAGATGTTCAATTGGTGGGAGGATTGCCTGAGCCTGGGAGGTGGAGGTTGCAATGAGCTGAGATCACGCCACTGCACTCCAGCCTGGGTGACACAGTGGGACCCTGTCTTTAAAAAAAAAAAGAAAAAAAAAAGTTCAATCTTTTTTAGGGTGACAGAGCAAATCTGTAACTCTATGTACACTCAAATACCAGGTACTGATGTCCCAAAATGTCTTCTTGGAAAGAAGGAACCATTTTATTTTCATTGGCACTTATCATAGGATGTTTTCTTCACTACTTAATTTTGAATAACAAAGTTCTTTTCAGGGAAGACACATTATCCTGAAACACCCTCAATTAATGCTAGACTCGGATGTCTATAAGTAGAATTTGTGAACTTTAATAAATATTTAATTATTCTTTCATTTGGGTGAGTGGCCTAACATTTTCAAGAATGGGTGTTAATATGAGTGAGCCTTTTAAATATCGCTTTTTTTGAAGTATTACAGTAAGTGATCGCATAGTAAACGTTGAGAATATGCAACTTCAGGAAGAATGAAAGAAAACTGTCCTAATACTATTCTGTGGCTTGGGATAAAATTGAGATATGATGGAGGAAAAATATGTCGATTACAAGATATCTTTATGTGAAATATAAGATAATATATAAAATGGGACTGGGCATGGGGGCTCATGCCTATAATGCCAGCACTTTGGGAGGCCGAGGTGGGTAGTTCTCTCGAGCCCAGGTGTTTGAGACCAGCCTGGGCAACATGGTGAGATTCCATCTCAACAAAAAATATACAAATTAGCTGGGCATGGTGGTGTGCACCTGTAGTCCCAGCTATGTGGGAGGCTGAGGTGGGAGGATCACCTGAGCCTGGGGTGGTTGAGGCTACAGTGAGCCATGATCGTGCCACTGCACTTCAGCCTGGGTGACAGAGTGAGACCCTGTCTCAAAAAATAAAAGATAATATGCTTATATAAAATGATATTAACACATCAATTTTATAAATATATATAAAATGATTTATAATATGTATATAACTAAATTAATACATTAACTATTTTTAAGCAGGTGATTCATGATTTTTAGCTGTGTTCCTAGAATTTTTGATGAGGGGAAGGAAGCATTTACTTGGGCAATGGGAGTGTCTCATATTTGACATTGCCTTATTACTAGGGCATATACTGTAGATGCATAAACAATGGTTGAATCCTAACCAAGCTTCAAGGGGGAAGAACAATGAAGACATTCACAACAAATTATTTTCTTTTCTCTGGGTTATCAAGAAAATGTGTTTACCGAACAGTCTTTATCTTGGTTGTAGATCCATAGCAAATGATGACTCTTCTCTATGTATGACCGTGCTGGTTTGTGAACAAACTCCGGATCATATAAAAATGAGTGTGTTTGAAACACTACTTCAAAAGTAGCCACTTCTGAAGATTCTATACATTTATTAAAAGAATGACAGTCATGGGCCAAACTGCTTAGGAACGCCTCTTGGAGGACTGCCTTCAAATCATCAGTTCACAAGCCGGATGACAGGGCCAGGCTCCATACTTTATAGATAACCTTTTTGTTTTCTTATTTTTTTTAACCCCAAATGGTTATACTCACACCATTGACCAGATTGGCCTCTGGATGACTTTTGGCTCTTTCCAGAAATCATTAAATTCAATCTCTTCCACTGACTCCCATCCCCCATCCCACCCCAAAGGATGAAGACTTGGCACAGAGTAAGACTTTCAGAAAAATGCTCTGCGGGCTCTGAAGACAATTCTGTGAGAGGAGTTCCAAATGTTTAGAGGAAAAACAAGACAATTAGAGTCAGTATATGACCTCCCAATGAGAATGTGCTGAAAAGAGACAAAATTCCTTAGGGTTTCTAAGTTCTCGGAGATTTTAAAATATCGTTTTATATTCCTACCCCACATTTAAAATATACAGACCTTGCATGCCATACCAGGCAACCAGATTGAGCAAATATCTTCACGTGCTTTCTACTTCAATCAAAATAGAAAACCTTAAGCTTTTTTGTTTTTGAGACTAAGCCTATAAACAAAAGTACAATTTGCAAACCTGCTATGCACATTGGCAAGAACCTATGACAAAAAATGAATATTTAAACTTGGGTTATTTGGCAAAATAGTGGTACCATCCTCCCAGTAACAATGCTAAACATCAGAACACAAGCAAGCTCGTGATGCAATCAGCACAGGGGTGTCGGATGATTATCTTCAGTTGTTCACTTGCAGAGGGACTGAAAGCTCAAGTTATATAGACTTGCCTCGTCTGTAGGCCTGGTGAATACATCTTCCATTTTACATTTTGGCTCCAGGACATGGCCTTCTCTCCATATATCATCTGCTTGTTTCCCTTCTTTGTTGGACAGTTATTTTGTTATGAATTCATAACTCTTCATGTTTTGACACACGCTCCCAGCACACAAGCTATTCCCTGATTGGAAATAAGGCTGCTTGGAAACTTGTTTTAACTCTTTCAATTCACTAGGGTGTTATTTAGTAAGTTCACTGAGGCAGTAATTTCCCAAATAGAATTAGCTGCCCTTTATATGTTGTCAAATAGCCAACTTTCGAGCTGATAGGAAGAATCCAACAAATGCAGTTATAATGCAACCAAAACCAGTTAAGAAATAAATGACTTTGGGGATTTAAAAAGAGAAAATGAGTCCAGGGAAATTTGCTAATTCTTTTGGAAAGAACTTAAAAATTAGGGAATGAAGGAAAACAAATTAGACTTCACATATTTGGATTTCAGAACAACATTTGATTTAGAAAAGCAACTCTATGGTTAGATTAATTCAAGCCAGATTAACTATTTGAATGCATTTAACTAGTTAGTATGCAGTTAATAATGCATGTTAACTATTATAATGCATGATTCCAATATGATACTTCTTCGATTCACATTTCCCATTACCTCTGAAGAGTACGTATCTCCAAATGGAATTATTTGGAATAAGTCTTTTACTGTGCAAAAGTTTAGAAAAAATTTTCAGGAATTTATCCCAAAGGAAAACCCAACAGAAACAAAAACAATTTGTATTTGCCCACACTAGTGCATTTCTCTGCCTTCTGCCAGACATTTTTTAGATATTCTCAAATCAAGTTCTCATTTCTGCCTCTGGCATCTCACTACAACAGTACCAGACATTGATATAGTCTTGATAACTTTCAAAAGCTTTCTTTGTACATCATTGGGTCGGATCTGCGCAATTACTTTGTGGGTTTAAATATGCTTCTCTACCTAAATGTAAGCTCCTAGAGGGAAGAACTTTGTCTATCTTGCCTGCTTTTGTATCCTCAGAATTCAGAAAAGTGTCTGGTATGTAGAAAATGCCATTAACCATTTGTTGAATTCTGTAGATGAGGAAACTCAGGGCCTAGAAAGGAGTAATAATGATGCTTTTGTTTAGCTCCATAAAGTCTTCAGACAGCTGTCTTATTTATTCTGTTATTGTAGAGTTCCATATATTATGAGGACACTGCCTTCCTTTTTTGTCACAATTGCACACTATACACACACACACACACACACACAAACACAAGTACATATATAGCTGTTCCATGATTTTTACTTATGCCTCTTTTTGAGCAATTATATCTCTAAAATCATGAGTGTTGTGTGCTAGTTATATTTTTTCCTAATACATGTAAGAACAAATAAATCGTTTTATATAGAATTAAAAAGTAGATAAAAACTGGCCATGGATCGTGTAAAATCATCTCACATCATACAAATTTCTATCCCTACTACATTTGGAGTAAATCTGTTATGTTGGGTCCTTTTAATAACCCCATGAGAGAGGCCACAGGAGGTAAGCAAAGCGGGCTTTGTTAGCTCCAATTTACCAGGGAAGAGACTGAGGTGAGTGGGCACAGGGTCACAGAACGACTAAGTGTAGATCTAGGACTCTGGCCCTCAAGTCTCCTCACTGCCTGTTTAACATCTTCCACTATCTTCTACCCCTCCTCCAGCATTCCTGGGGAAATCTAGAGCTAGCTGGTATTTTCTTTCTCTATAGATGGCTCTCTGTTCTGAGAGTCTGGCTTAGAGCTATTTGGAAACAATCTTATGAGGATGAACTAGGGACAGAGAGGTCACCTTAGGCAGGTCTTAATTTGTAATTGTATTCAAGGGAGAAAGCACATGCTAAGAAATTGTTGCTGAAAACTGTGTCTAATTGGTAATAATGAGAAAAGGGTGGGAAACAATGGAGAGTTGGATGACGAAGGGAAAAAATAAAAATTGGCTTAGAGAAACATGCTCCCTGGAAGCTCATTTGCATGTAATATAAAACCATGTAAGACTAGTTTTGTGCAATGATATTAATCATAGTTAAAGTCGATGAGCACGCCTACTACAAACCAGGTGTGTCACCTGCATTATCTCATGTATCCTCATGACAGGTAGGTTTCTTGCTTACAGTAACCTGCTCGGGATCACACACCTGAGAAGGGGCAGAACCAAACTTTGGACAGTGTCCCTCTTTTCCTTAGAGTGCATTTTCTTTCCTTTTCTTCTGCAAGACTGTGTTGATATCAACTCATTTGTGATGAAGGGCTCACATGAATTTTCAGTATATGCCTACATTTTGGCCAGCTGATAAATTCAAATAATGCTGTACATTACAGAGTAAAAGTCTACACGTGTCCTTTAGGCCAGTTGAGACGGGGAGCTGTGAGGTGTGGTCATGGCCTTGTAGTCCATATTCATCTGAGATTTGGCCTAAGCCTTGGATCACTATGGGGCAACTATAGGATTTTTTTTTCCCACCACCCTACCTGGAGTGGACCTAGGGGTCCTTACTGAACTGTGTAGTAAAGATCTGAAGTTGGCTAAATGAAATCTTTAGGACTGGTCTAGATGAATAGAGTAATCAAATGTCAGGGGGCTAAAGTCCAAAATAAGGCCTTCCAAGGTTGCCATAATCTTGGCCCGTATTTTTTAAAGTGACTTGGAATAATCTTGACACTGGGTTCAAGAAAAGATGACAAGGAGAAGTGCAAAAAGCTGTCCTCCCAGCAGTTATTCTGCCATCTGATAGCTCCTTGTACTTTATGCAGCTCTGAGCTCTCCTGTGCCATTTGGCATTGCATTCTGATGGACTGTAGAAAGTCTAAACAAAACCTTTTCTGCAATTCCAGTCCATCGATCTATCATCAAAAGAAAGTAAAGAGCAAGCTGTCCCAGTGGGAAACTGCTATGGTTTGAGTTTGTTTCCACTGAAACTCATGTTGAAATTTGATCTTCAATGTGGTGGTGCTGGGAGGTGAGGCCTAGCAGGAGGCGTTTGGGTCATGGGGGCAGATCCCTCACGAATGGCTTGGAGCCATTCTAGTAGTAGTAAGTTCTCCCTCTTGTGAGACTGCATTAGCTCTTGTGGGAATGTTTCCATAACAGCAGGTTGTCATGAAGCCAAGGTGCCCCTTGGGTTTTGCCTCTTGGCACTTGTCTGCTTCTCCTTTCCACCATATTTTGACCCAATACAAAAAGCCTCATCAGAAGTTAAGAGGAATACTGGTGCCGTCCTTCTTGTATTTCCCTACCCACAGAACCAGGAACTAAGTACACCCCTTTTCTTCATAAATTATCCAGCCTCAGGTATTCTGTTATAGAAACATTAAATGGATAAACACAAGAAAAGTCTCACATTTTGCAAGGTCAGAGAAGTTTCAATTGACTACTTATGGAAGAAGTGGAGGAAAGTGAGGATCTCCAGAACTTACAAAAGGCTAGTGGCTCTGTATGGCAAGGAAGAACCACCACCAAATAGTTTGATGTACAGAGTTGGAGATAAACACATTCTGTACTGAGAGAAGGATGGAGATAGTGTATATAAAAGAAATACAAGGCCTCCCTGTGTCTCTTCAGACAACCTTGCCTTGGAAAAGCTAAACTCATAAATAGATGCTCATTTATTAAATTCTCTTATAATTATGTATTGCCTCAGAGTGTGCCTTAATGGTTATTTAGCTAGTTTTTAAAAAATTTATCTTATCTAGTTTTTTTTTTTTTTTTAGCTTAAGTTTTTAAAAAGTCAACTGTTCTCATGAGAAGTCTGGTGGTTCTTTTTTGGCGGGGGATGGAGTCTTGCCCTGTGGCCTAGGCTGGAGTGTAGTGGCACAATCTCGGCTCATCTTCAACTTTCATCTCCTGGGTTCAAGTGATTCTCATGCCTCAGCTTCCTGAGTAGCTGGGATTAGAAACATGTACCAGCACACCTGGCTAATTTTTTAAATTTTTTAGTAGAGATGGGGTTTTACCCTGTTGGCAAGGCTGGTCTTGAACTCCTGGTCTCAAGAGATCTACCCGTCTCAGCCTCCCAAAGTGCTAGGATTACAGGTATGAACCACCGCTCCCAGCCTAGTGGTTTGAATTCAGAAATTATTGGTCTAAGACATCGCCGTTCACCTGATTGCAGCCTACCTATCCTCTTTGCAGACAAAGTACCTGGAAGGAAAGATGAATCTTGATCTTCTAACTTAGGCTAGAAAATGGAATCTAAAATCATAACCTTGTATCAAAGAATTGGTGACTAAAATGTACTCCAACCCCCTTGGCCACCCAGCTTGTGAGAGGATATTCAGGGAAAACAAGTACCAGTCGGTATCAGTAGCTCTTCTTGTTTGCTTTCACATAAGGGGTTCTAACCGCCGTGTTCCCTTAAGTCTCTCCTTTCCCTTGGGATGCCAACATTGTTCTTGAATTCTCTATGGTGGTTTTTAAGTTCCCGGCTATAAGCCACCTTTGGTTATCCCAACTCCAACTCCTGGTGGCTTACCTTAGTGGCTGCAGCTGCTGTTACTTCAATTTGATGCTGGAGTTAGATCTTGTTGCCATTTTTGTGTCAATATCATTCCCTCCATTTCTGTGGGGTCCTTTACCACCCTCTCCTTCATGGTGATACAGCATAGCTGCTTTGCCATACTGCTGCTGTTTCACGAAGATACAGCAAGAAGGGAAATGAAAGGAGGGAAGAGTGAGGAGAGATCGAGTTTTTGCCCATTGGTGTCACAATTCTTGTTAGGCTCCTCAAAGGTGGTTTTAACTCTCCCAACTTCTTAATGTGGCTATATGGATCACTAGACTCTGTTCTTTTATAAAACACTGTTCTCTTGGGGAATTTTGAAAATGTTCTCTTGGACATTTGGGGCTTTCTACGCAATGTCAAACTCCTAGGCTCTCCTCCCCACAAATAATCAGCGTGATGCCTTGGAACTTTTTCCCTCTTCTCCTCCAGGATGAGGTATTGCTCTGCATCTCTTCTCTTGAATTGGTGGTGGTGAGCCTATTGGATCTGTTATGGGGACCCGCCTTCTCATCTTGGGGATGTTCTTTGTTGTAATGTGGGTTTACCCTCTTGACTTTCCTTTCTGAAACTGTATTGCTTTCAGCATTTTCTGAGCCTCTAACTGGTGACTCCAATTTGCCTACATAGGAACTTCTTCCTGTCCTCCAGAAATTTCCCAATTCTGAATTCATCTCTGCCCTCTAGAGTCAATAGCAGACCCCTCTTTGCAGTAGCTGTTTTCTTGGTTGAGGCTCTGTTGAAATGCAGACCGTCAAAACCTTCCTTTCCTAAATGTGTCAATCTGACCTCCATCGCTGGCTTCTCCTGTAGTGCCCTTTTCTGCCATCTCTCAGAAGACTGGACCAGCACAGTCCATTTGGATTAACTGGACAAAAGTAATGCCAAAAGCCACCACATTAAAGCACGTTTCCCCGCCCTGTCCCCACAACACACCACACACACATTCGTGCACAAACCAACCATGCTTCATTGTGTGACAGTAGCCAGCAGCAATACTTTAAGTTTTTTTTTTTTTTTTTTTTTGAGACGGAGTCTCACTCTGTTGCCCAGGCTGGAGTGCAGTGGCCTGATCTCGGCTCACTGCAACCTCCGCCTTCCGGGTTCAAGTGATTCTCCAGCCTCAGCCTCCTGAGTAGCTGGGACTACTGGCGCACACCACCATACCTGGCTAATTTCTGTATTTTTTTTTAGTAGAAATGGGGTTTCACCATATTGGCCAGGCTGGTCTCGAACTCCTGACCTCGTGATCCACCCGCCTCTGCCTCCCAAAGTGCTGGGATTACAGGTGTGAGCCACCACACCCAGTCAATACTTAACTTTTAAGAATTGGTGGAAGCTCTTTAATTAGCAACATCTAAAACCAGAAGAGATTCCACATCATAAGGAAATAATAACAATTTTGAAATATTAACAGTTTATGCTTCTACAAGTCCTTTCACAGTGCTCAAAGGACTTTATGGGCATGCCCACATTTATTCTTTAAATTTAAAAAGTCTTTAATTATGGTAATTTTCAAACACACACAAAATACAGCGGTATCATGAATCCTTATGAACCTAACAACCAGTTTCAACAATTATCCGTTCACAGTCAATCTCATTGACTGTCCTAGCCTCACTGAGTTTTTTGAAGCAAATCTCAGCTATTATATCATTTCATCCACAAATATTTCAGTATATATCTTTCAAGGGTAAGCATTCTAAAAATTACATCTGAAAACATTTGAAATAATTCCTTGATGTTATAAAATACACAAGTAATGCTCAAATTTCCCCCAATAATTTCATAAAATTGTTTCCATGGCTACTTTGTTGCAATCAGAACCCAAAAATTTCACTCATTCCATTTTGTTGCTGTCTCAAGTCTAGTAATCTATAATTACCTTCCTCTTTTCTTTTGTCTTTTCAATTTATGACTTGAAGACACCATGTTATTTATTCTGCAGAATTTCCCACTGTCTGGATTTTGCTAATCTCATTTCCATACTGTTGTATATGTTGTTTCTCTGTCTCCTATTTCCTGTAAACTGAAGATGGATCTAGAGGTGTGCCTGGTCTAATTCCGGTTCCATTTTTTGTTGTGGTTGTGAATACTTTGTAGACGGTGTTGATGGTGTTGTGTGCTTTCTTCAGGAGGCACATCATTGTTGTTTCTCTTTTTGTGATGTTGGTAGCTACTGTCTATTTTATTTATTTATTTTTTGAGACAGAGTCTCACTCTGTCACCCAGGCTGGAGTGCAGTGGCTCAATCTTGGCTCACTGCAACCTCTGCCTCCTGGGCTCAAGCAATTCTCGTGCCTCAGCCTCCCGAGTAGCTGGGATTACAGGCATGCGCCACCACCCCAGGATAATTTTTGTAGTTTTAGTGGCGACGGGGTTTCATCATGTTGGCCAGCTAGTCTTGAACTCCTGGCCTCAAGTGATCCTCCCACCTCAACCTCCCAAAGTACTGGGATTACAGGTGTGAGCCACCACATTCAGCCAATTGTTTATTCTTAAAAACTACATACACTCAATTTTTTTTTTCTGAGATGGCATTGTATGGATTTTAAAATATCTTTTAAAAACACTTCCATGTTTATGTGGTCTTAGCCTATTTTCATTCCCATTAGTTATATAACATTCTTTCTTCTAAGCGTCAGCTTCCCAAATTTCGATCAATTACGCTAGTGTACCGTTTTCTCTAAAATTAGATGGCTCCTTTTGCTCCATTCTTCCTTCCTCCACCCCCTGCCCAACCCCTACTTCCCCAAGGAAAGGAATATGAATATCTTTTGTGTATTTTATGTATTTCTTTTAGAGTATTGTCTTGTTTTTACATAATTTCCCTCTACCTGTCTCATGGAGCCTTATTTTCCAGACCATTAAACTTGCCTTCCTTATCTTTCTCATTTTATTTTTTATTTCTCATTTTTATTTTTATTTTTTCCTGCTCCCAGCATTCACAATATATGTGTGTGCTTCACTTTCAGCTGCAGGTGTCTACTGTTTCACAGATTAGAGGTCTTGACTCAGCCCTTTCTTTTGTTTGTCTCCAGTTTCTGGTATAATCCAGGCAATGTTGACCAATCCCTCCTTACTGAGGCCAACTTCATTTTCTAGGCAGTTCCTTCTCCTGGTTTCCCTCCTCCCTCACAAATCACTCCTTCCTGGTCTCCTGCAAGGTCACCTGTCCCTCAGCCCATTCTTGTAACGCTATCAGTGCCCAAGTCTTTGTCTGTGGCCCGCTTCTCCTTTCACATGATGCTGAGTGATCTCATCTACCCCCTTGGCTTCAACCACCAACATAGGATGATGCCTCCCAATAACAGACCTTTAGCCAAGTCTTCTCTTCTTAGATCTAGGATATTGTATCTAACTGTTTGTTAGAATTAACTCCCAGACCTTTTCTCCTCAGTAGGTACAAATAGAACCCATCATGTCTCATTACCTTCCACCTTCCTCCCCTCCCTCTTCCTCTAGCTCTGTGAAGTACATCATTATCAACCACAGTAATCAAATCAGAAACTGGGCTCCTTCTGGATTCTTTCCTCTTCTATCAAGACTGACCAATCACCTTTCATGCTGACTGCCTTCTATTCATGCTTTCTCATACAGTCCCCTGATATGATTTGTCTCTGTGTCCCCACCCAAATTTCATGTTGAATTGTAATCCTCAGTGTTGGTGGAGGAACCTGGTGGGAGGTGATTGAATCATGGGGGTGGATTTTTTTCTTGCTGTTTTCATGATAGTGAGTTCTTATGAGATCTGATTGTTTCAAAGTATGTGGCACTTCCCCCTTAACTTTCTGTCTCTCCTGCCACCATATGAAGACGTGCTTGCTTCCCCTTTGCCCTTCTGCCATGATTGTAAGTTTCCTGGGGCCTCCCCTGCCATGCCTCCTGTACAGCATGTGGAATCGTGAGTCAATTAAACCCCTTTTCTTTATAAATTTCCCAGTCTCAGGTAGTTGTTTATAGCAGTGTAGACTTATACATCCCCCTTTGCCATGTCTATTATCTCATTATTGCCTAACTTATTTTCCTGCTTCCTAAATTATGCCCTTTCCATCCATTCTTTACACTGCTGCCAGAATAATCTTTCTAAAATCACGTATCTGAGTTACATAGGTTTTCCATATAAAATCCAACCTCCTTGATAGGGCACTCATCATCCAACCTTTGGCCACTGTGTCTCTAGTCCACACTATGCATGCCCCAAAGATCCTGTGCAGTAACACATGTCAAATTGCTAATAGAGGGCCTGACTCAACATTTAGAAGCTGTGTTCAATTTTCAGCCTGGAGATTTGGTCTTCCTCTTATTTCATATGCCACTTCATGCTGCTATGTATTTGTCTCCTATCCTTCCACTCCTCTTGGCCCCTTATTCCCCTTTTCCACCTTAGTAGTGCCTATTTATCTTTAAGCTTCAACCTAACTAACCTATTTCCTTGAAACCTTATATAGTTAAACATCTCTTCTTGGTGCTCCTGAGGGTCCCTTTTTCGGCACTGTCATGGCCCCTGTGTTTAGTATTTGTATTAGTTTGTCCTTGCACTGCTATAAAGAAATACCTGAAACTGTGTAATTTATTAAAAAAACAAGTTGAACTGGCTCATGGTTCCACAGGCTCTACGGCAAGCACGGCTGGGGAAACCTCAGAAAACTTAGAATCCTGGCAGAAGGTGAAGGGGAAGTAGGCACGTGTTGCATGGCTGTAGTAGGAGGAAGAGAGAAGGGGGAAGGGCTGCTACACAATTTTGTTGGTTTTTGAGACAGAGTTTCGCTCTTGTTGTCCTGGCTGGAGTGCAAGGGCACAATCTCGGCTCACTGCAACCTCCACCTCCTGTATTTAAGCGATTCTCCTGCCTCAGCCTCATGAGTAGCTGGGATTACAGGCATGTGCCACCATACCCGGCTAATTTTGCATTGTTTTTTTTTTTTAGTAGAGACGGGGTTTCTCCATGTTGGTCAGGCTGGTCTCAAACTCCCGAACTCAGGTGATCTGCCTGCCTTGGCCTCCCAAAGTGCTGGGATTACAGGCATGAGCCACCGTGCCTGGCCTGGTGCTACACACTTTTAAACAATCAGATCTCATGAGAACTCACTATCACAAGAATACCAAGGGGAAAGTCTGCCCCCATGATCTAATCACCTCCTATCAGGCCCTCCTCCAACATTGAGGATTACAATTCAACATGAGATTTGGGTGGGAACACAAATCCAAACCATGTCAGTATTGGCTTACTTGGTTCATCTATAGGAAGCCATGGGTGGTAGGTCATGAGCTTAAATTTTTGTATCTCCAATAACAAACAGTGCTTGGCCCACTGTGAGTATTCAATAAAGGCAAAAACGAATAAAGCCCAGTCATTTCTACTGCTCCACATTCATGGTGAGTTCAGTCCTTTATCATCTCTACCTGGACAAATTGAATTGCTTCCACACTGGTTTTCCTGACTTCAGTCTCCATTCTGGTAATTTATCTACTAGCTCTGATCCTGTCCTTTTGCCTCCGAAAGATCCAGCACTCCACAGTTCTGATAAGACTCCTCAGCAGGGCCTGTGTCTGTTGAGAGCTGAGACTGTTGTATTGCGCATATCAATGGTACGGAGGCAGAAAATTGGTCGAGAAACACTAGCCTATAAAATAAAATCCAGATTTCCCATTGTGACCTCTATAACGTCACATCATTTTGTTTCCCTTATAGCTTCCAAATAGCCTTGGATGCAGCCATTCCAGACTTTCACGTTATCACCTCAACCAAAATGCCCTCAGCTGTCCTGCATTCATACACTTTGCTAAGAAGGCACTTTAGGAAGCCTTGAATTCCATCCTCAGTTCTTCCTTCAAGATCTGGCCAAAAACCACCTCCTCTCTGAAACCTTCCTTGACACTCCCCATGGTCCCCTAGCATGATACAAATCCCATCACTCCTCTATTTAAAATCCAGACCCTGGCAGGGTGCAATGACTCATGTCTGTAATCCCAGCACTTTGGGAGGCCAAGGTGGGTGGACCACTTAAGGTCAGGAGTTTGAGACCAGCCTGGCCCACATGGTGAAACCCCGTCTCTACTAAAAATACAAAAATTAGTTGGGTATAGGGTGCATGCCTGTAATCCCAGCTACTCTGGAGGCTGAGGCATGAGAATCGCTTGAACCTGGGAGGTGGTAGTTGCAATGAGCCGAGGTCACACCAATGTACTCTAGCCTGGGTGACAGAGTGAGACTCCATCTTAAATAAATAAATTAATTAATTAATAAATTAATTAATTAATTAAATCCAAACTCCTATTTTAGTGAATAAAATCCAAACTCTTATTTTAGTGACTACATTTTAAGTTTATTCAACTCTGTATCTTATAATAAAGAGTGGTGTTGCTATCACTCTCTCCCTCACTGGGGTATAACATCCTTAACCACGATGGAAGACATTTATCTGAATCACTTTTGCAGTGTTGCCCATGCCCAATCACTCCTCTAGGCCCAAGCACCCAGCACTGTTACTGGAATTCATGATTCCCCTTATCTGTGAATGTGAATCCCAAACATATCTTGCTTCTCCTCTCCTTCCCACAGTGGGCCCTTGCCCTTATCTTGCTTTGAATTCCTGAATTCTTTACATTTTCTTGCACCAGAATTTTCCTCTGCTGGCAAAGAAACATTCTACTCTAATCCTTTTGGAGGCATTGTCATCATAGCATGGTCAAGATTTCTTCCATCTCATTCCCCTATGTGCTTCAGATGCCACGTTGGTTTCCTCTAAGAAGCCAAGCATACCCTGCTTATATTTTGAGCTGTTAATATCTCTCCATGTTTGTCTCTCACCCCCATCCCAACACCTTCATCATCCTTTTTAGATCTTGACTCTTTAAAAATTTCTATCTTCCATCCATTCCTGTATTGTCTCCCCAACACAAGAATGGGAAACAAGTTTCTCTTCTCTGATTAAAACACCCTGTTCCAGATAAAGCCCTGGCAACAGCATTCCTATCTTCTTCACCAGGATGCAAATGTTATCATTGCCTTTAATCACATTTGTTTTATTGCATTCATAAAGCAATAAAACGCTTCAATCCACACACTATGCAAACAGTCGGCTGCAGCCAGCTATAACTTATGAAGATAAAAACTTGTTCCAGAGCTATTGGATGGGGCCAGTTTGGGCTGCAGAGGACATTACTCCTATCATTTTCTTTTTGTCTCACCTTCTTCCAAAGTGTTCCTCTCTTGCCTTGGCTTTTTCCAAGTTTGCTTTTGCATCATGCTTCCTGTCCATTTGGATTTTAATTGGGCCTTGCTTTTCCTTTCATTCTCCTTAAATTTGCTTCTGCTTTGCACATCTCAGACTGTGCTGGGGTTACTCAGCTCAGGTCTCTTGCTGCGTATTCACTGTAGATTTGGTGTGGCCCATTAACTGCCATTATGTCTGCAGAGGGAGGACAGCATGCAGGTTAAGTGTCCTGGTTCGGGCAGCAGCCTATGTTGGGATGTTCTTCCCCTTTCTAGTTGTGTAATCACAGGCCAGTCATTTAACATCTCTGAGACCCAATTTCCTTATCTGTAAAGCAGGTATAATAGTAGTATTTAGTGCATAACGAGCATTAATGGTAGCTGTCATTTGTATCAACTCTTTGGACTCCAGCTAGGCTTATGGAACATGGATCTTTCCTCTCGTATTTGTGTAACTATATAGGTCTTTATTCATTCCCTCTGCTGCCATTTTTTAAACAGGCGCATGTGTGTGTATGTGTGTGTGTGTATGTGTGTGTGTGTGTATGTGTGTGTGTGTGTGTGTGTGTGTATGGGGGTATGGGGTGTCCCTGGCAATGCAAAAAAAGAGTGGATTGTATATCTATTCCTGCCTTGAGTATTTGAGCCATAGACCCAGGGCTTTGTGAGGTTTTGGGGCATATCCATAAGCCCTAAAACCACCCAGGAAGCCTTTGGAATATTTGTGATTGGTCAGTGAGATCCCCTGAGAGTGTGCCGGGCTAACCCAGCTGGGTTAGCAATAGGGGAAACTCAAAGCCATCGTTTCCCAAGCCCATGGACTTTTCACATGGTCTGCTCTAATGGCACATTTTCTTACAGAAGCTCGGAAGCCTGACGCCGCAGAGCCCATGTGCATTTCACCTGGAGCTAGGTGATGAGTTGGTCCAAACCACAGGCCTGGGCTCTGGAGACAGGCGAGGGAGGGAAATCTGTGTGTACTGAAGGCAGTAATTCCCTCAAGCTGGCCTTGAGCTTGGGGACGAGGATCAAAATTGGTGCCAGCCAGAGCCAGGTCTCAGCTAAATCTAAATAAGAGGCATTAAATACCTGCCTTGGAAAAAATTCTTGAAACTAGGAACTTGAGAGAAGTAATTCCTGGGTTCACCCCGAGTCTGAGGGTAAGGCTGGTCTAGATGGTCACTACTGGTTTACACAGGTGACCTCTGCAGCCCCAACCCACCATGTGCAGAGGCTTCCAGCCTTGCTGCTACTCACTTCAAGCCCTGCTTAACTCTATTGACTTCAATGAATTTGTGAGCTTCTGAATGGGAGCAGTATCTCCTTTTTAGTAAAAAATAAATAAACAAAATAAACAGGTCCTGCTGGCTTAGAGGAATCCCTGTGAGCTTCCAGGAACCAACGTTCCCTGACTTCATTTCATTTTCAGGAGGGAGGCCGAGCCTGTGTGAAATAGAGGTGACTTGTTTGGACACCATCTGGTTTGTGTAAAGTTAGCAGGAGTGGGCCCACTGGGTCAGCAAGGGCTACTGAGAAACTGTCGTGGCCAAGGAGGAAGAAAAACACCACCACTTCTATATTAAAGGGAGAGAAAGTATGGGCTGCAAGTGAGAAATGTAGAGTCAGCATTATTGAATCCCCAAATATTTTTATAGGGGGGTTGAAAGCAAAAAATTTACCAAAAACTCCCCACAGGCCCAAACAAAGCCACAGTGTGTT
The DNA here is from genome assembly GCF_024542745.1 of Macaca thibetana thibetana. Taxonomy (NCBI): domain Eukaryota; kingdom Metazoa; phylum Chordata; class Mammalia; order Primates; family Cercopithecidae; genus Macaca; species Macaca thibetana. Next base: position 139,717,941 of record NC_065583.1, read on the forward strand.
CCCATTTACCGCCAGCCTGATAATCACACCCTTCGCATCTTTTACAGTTAGGCTGTGAACTCAGTGAGTGCAAGGCGCTTCCTATAAACAAAGGCTACCAGAGATCGCATTACCTTCTTCCTCCTCTTCCCCCATCTGCAGAACGAAGGGGTCAAGCAATGGCTTAACCTTTTGTGTTCATTAACATTTTGGCTGCCTGTTGCAAACTTAAGAGCCAGCGATAAACGACAAATGAACTGGTAATTAGAAGTCAGGAAGGGAAGTTTCCAAGCAGGCTATGGGCGGGTCTGTGTCAGACCCAATCATCCCCAAAGCTGGATCTGTAAACTGAAGCTGGGGTTGCTATCGTCTCCGAGACAGCGAAGCTTGACTCTCCATAGAACACAGCACTACTCTGCCCACTGAGCCCAAAGCAAGGGGGCGATGATTTCTGGAAGATGGGGTTTGGTGTGTAAGATGGTGGAAACTTAGAATTCTAACTCAGAGTCAACTGTGAAAAAAGAATCTCATGCCGCTCAGGACCCTTGCCTCCTTGCCTGATCTTTGCTCGAGAGCAAACCTTTTCATTTCATTCTCTTTCCTGTTCCTTTTATGAACCTTCCTCCTACTCCTCAGAGTTCAGCTCAGTTTTCCCCGGTCTCCCTACTTTTTCATTCTCCAGTGTTCTCACTCACCTTTGAACTTGAAACCCCGAGTGACCTGGCTCTTGCTTGTGATCATCTTAGTGTTTCTGGGGGTCTTGTTTGTTACCTACATTTTACCATAAGGGAAAACCATCTGTTTCCAAATTCCCTGCCCTCCTTTTCCACCCCACTTGCCAAGGTCCATGAAGGCAGCTACTTAACTGAATGTCTCAGTACATCTGCCTTAGCCTATAAGATATTAAACATTTGAAAAACAGCTGAGTATCTTCTCAACAAAATGTTAGCTTTCTGTATTCTTTCCCTCTCTCAAGGTCAAGTATGGGTTCTGTTGCATCCATTAATTTCTCTGCCACTATCCAACCAGCACCTGTCTCTCACTTTTCTGTCCACATTATTCTTTGCCTCTTTGATGCATCTTGTCTCATAGGTTCTAGCAGGTGTTGGGATCCTAAGAGGTCTTCTAGCCACCTCTCCAGCAACTCCACAGAAGCTGGCCATCTGGCTGCTGCTTTGCTATTTGTGACTCCATAAGGTATAGAATTATGGTGTGATAACTGTTTTCTGTGGGCATACAAATTTTGGGTTTTTAGAAAACTGCATGACTGGGGTTATCAGTTTACATCACGCATAAGGATCACCAGGACAGTCATTAAAATATATAGATTCCCACCATCACTCACAGAAATGTTCCTTCCTTGGAGTCAGGCCTAGGAACCTGGATTGGAGGACTGCATTTTGAAAAAGTTACTCTCAAGCTATTTATGTAGACAGGTCTTAAAACGTTTCTGTGTCATCCATGGTGGTTGACAGACCTGAGCTTGGGGAAGATGGCTGCCTTACAAAGACTCATCAGATCATTGATTACAATAAAGTAGGATCCTCCACTAAGCTAGTCGTCTGGGCCAATCTGTCTTCCACTGCAGAGTCCCAAACATTCACCTGGAATCCAGACATTAAATGACCTCCACAAAGCACATCAGGAAAATCCCTTAAATTCCAAGCTAATTGACAGAGATTCCAGGGATAGTTAGCAAATACTTTTCTCTTCTCTACTGAGAAATAGCAAGAACAATAGTTTGGCTTTCAGCCTAGCCAGCAAATATCACTCCACCAAGGTTCCCTGTAACTTTTCAGCCTCTTAATACAACATCTAGGAGAATAGAGTTTCTTTAGAATAAAATTCAAAGCATAAAAGAGAAAATTTTATGTTACTTGGAGGCAGACCATTCAGATGTTTTGAGTTAATTTGGCACAGCTGAAAGAATTTTCACACTTGCAAAAATATCAAAGTTCATTTTTGGCCTCCAAAGAGCTGAAATATAGCTCTGTTTTCAAACTCTAATGAATTTGGCATGAACACCATTACTTGTAATTATTGTGTTTTTGGAAGACTAAAAAAATGAAATTTGATCTAATGTAATAACAGATTTCAGAATTCTGGAATTAAAACAGTGCTAGACATTACCTAGCCCAGTTCTAACTTTTAAAGTTAAGGAAGATAATCCTTTGTCTTATATTTCTAATTAACAAAGTAATATTGGAAACCACAGTTCCCAAAGGCTACTTTACTCCAGGTATGAGATTTAAGCAAACTACACATGAAGTAGACATAGGACAACATAATTTAATGTACCTTTAGCACAGTCAGATATTCTATGAACACAAGTTGATACAGAATATAATAGAGCAGAAAGAATGTTAGATTGGTAGACAGAAGGCATGGGGGTCAATGTCCTATCTTGGCCGTGTAGAAATGTCAAGATGTTTGGCATGCCATGACTCAGCTTTAGTGTCTTCTGCAAAATTGAGGTGATAATGTGGGCTGTTTTAAGTATGAAGTCGAGCGATGTATGTGAAAGTACATATTGTCCTAGTCTGTTTTCTGTTGCTATAACAGACTACCTGAGACTGGATAATTTATAAAGAAAAGGGATTTATTTAGCTCATAGCTCTGGAGGCTGGGAAGTTCAAGATTGAGCAGCCATATTTGGTGGCTTCTGGTGAGAGCTTTGTGCTGTATCAAAAACATGGCAGAGAAACAGAAAGGGAACTGGGTGTATATGAAAAAAAGGCAAAACACAGGAACCAACCTCACTTTGTAACAACCTACTCTTGAGGGAACTCATCCACTCGTTCGTACAAGAACTAACACATTCCCAGGAGAACTAATCCAGTCTGGAGAGAAAGACATTAATTCAGCTTAATGACCTAATCATCTTTTAAAGGCATGACATCTTAACACTGCCACATTAGGGTTCAGGCCTCAATATGAGTTTTGATGGGGACAAACCATATTCAAACCATAAGAATCATTAACTCTCAAATTCTATTATCTCATTGATAAAACAACATGCATGGGGATTACATTCAGTTGGTCTGGTTAGAGTTAAATCTTCGTATCTCCTTGCTTTAGTTTCTTCTGCCTAGATACCAGTCTGAATCTTTTTTTGATCCTGCTTTTTTTGATGGCTTTTTCATCTTCTTTGGTCTCACCCTGTCCAAAAGAGAACTCCTTGGTCAAGTGATGCCCATCTCCAATCTGGATTCAGAAGAGGAGAGCACAACCCTGCCTCTTCCCATTCTGTCTCCCAGCACCTATATGTGTCTCCAAGTAATAGCACTTCCCTGGGTGTTTATCGAATTGTATTGAAGGAAATAGAATAGAATAAAAAATAAATTGAAATGAATTCCTGAAAAGTGAATTCGACTCTTCCCTTCCTGAACTCTGGGCTGCCTTGAGGGAAGACCAGCTAAGAGGGTCTCATCTGAGTTTTACCCATTGCTGAAGTAAACTGGGAAATAAATTTTCTTTTTTAAAAGAAAACTGAACTCTTCCCAGGTCTGCTGTCTACTTGGGTGATGGTACTGATTTGCCACAATTTTTTTTTTTTCAAACTCTCTTTATGGGCAGAAAAAAAATCTTTATTATTATTATTATTTTACTTTGGTGGCTCTGAGGTTTTTCTAACAACCATGATGAGGAGGCTCCTAGAAAAAGAAGACAGCAACTTGGAGTAATTGTTTTTCTGGTTTGCTTTTGTTGTCCAGTCTAGAAACTGTGGCTCTTGTCACATTCCTAGCTGCTAGTCTGGGTCAACTCTCCCCAAAAGGAGGCTCTGATTTAAGCATTACCACAGTACAAACAGAGCTCAGCCAAACCTCCAGTGGCAGGTATAAAACATCTGAGTATAAAACATTGTATAAAACATTGACTGTCTGAGTCAAAAATGGTGCAAAATGTATAAATGCCACCAAGATGTATCAGCTTTTCCAACTGGACTGGGTTTACCAAAACAAGGGTTGGGTATCAGGTTGTGATCTCTCCTTTGAGATCTCAAGTCTTGACCTGTGTCAAGTGAATTCCTCCACCTTTTGCCATACATAGAATATTCTGAAATGTTATAGGATGTCCTACGTGCTGGCAATTCTCATAGCCTCCTTAAGATAAAGTCTTCCCACTGAGCTAGCTGCAGGATTCCCCCCCGCCTCCAGTGGCGCCTGTAACACCAGCAAAACAGAACCGTTTACTCCTCTGGGAAGGGGGCTGAAGCCAGGGAGCCAAGTGGTCTTGCTCGGTGGATCCCATCCCCATGGAGCCCAACAAACTAAGATCCACTGGCTTGAAATTCTTGCTGCCAGCATAGCAGTCTGAAGTTGACCTGGGACGCTCAAGTTTGGTGAGGGTAGGGGCATCCGCCATTACAGAGGCTTGAGTAGGCAGTTTTCTCCTCACAGTATAAACAAAGCTGCCAGGAAGTTCAAACTGGGTGCGGAACCCACCGTAGTGCTGCAAAGCCACTGTAGTCAGACTGCCTCTCTAGATTCCTTCTCTCTGGGCAAGGCATCTCTGAAAGAAAGGCAGCAGCCCCAGTCAGGGGCTTATAGATAAAACTCCCATCTCCCTAGAACAGAGCACCTAAAGGAAGGAGCAACTGTGGGTGCCGCTTCAGCAGACTTAAACGTTCCTGCCTGCTGGCTCTGAAGAGAGCAGTGGATCTCCCAGCACAGTGCTCGAGCCCTGCTAAGGGACAGACTGCCTCCTCAAGTAGGTCCCTGAACTCCGTGCCACCTGTCTGGGAGACACCACCCAGCAGGGGTCGACAGACACCTCACACAGGAGAGCTCCAGTTGGCATCTGGTGGGTGCCCCTCTGGGATGAAGCTTCCAGAGGAAGAAGCAGACAGCAATCTTTGCTGTTCTGCAGCCTCTACTGGTGATACCCAGGCAAACAGGGTCTGGAGTGGACGTCCCACAAACCCCAGTACACCTGCAGCAGAGGGGACTGACTGTTAGAAGGAAAACAAACAAAAAGCAATAGCATCAACATCAACAAAAAGGATGCCCAGACACAGAAACCCCATCTGAAGGTCTCCAACATCAAAGACTAAATATAGATAAATCCACAAAGATGAGGAAAAACCAGCTCAAAAAGGCTGAAAATTCCAAAAACCAGAATGCCTCTTCTCCTCCAAAGGATCACAACTCCTCACCAGCAAGGGAACAAAACTGGACAGAGAATGAGTTTGACGAATTGACAAAAGTAGGCTTCAGAAGGTAGATAATAAGAAACTCCTCCAAGCTAAAGAAGCATGTTCTAACCCAATGCAAGGAAGCTAAGAACCTTGATAAAAGGTTACAGGAAATGCTAACTAGAATAACCAGTTTAGAGAAGAACATAAATGACCCGATGGAGCTGAAAAACACAGCACAAGAACTTCATGAAGCATACACAAGTAGCAATAGCCAAATCAATCAAGCAGAAGAAAGGATATCAGAGATTGAAGATCAACTTAATGAAATCAAGTGTGAAGACAAGATTAGAGAAAAAAGAATGCAAAGGAACAAACAAAGCCTCCAAGAAGTATGGGACTATGTGAAAAGACCAAACCTACGTTTGATTGGTGTACCTGAAAGTGATGGGGAAAATGGAACCAAGTTGGAAAACACACATCAGGATATTATCCAGGAGAAATTCCCCAACATAGCAAGACAGGCCAACATTCAAATTCAGGAAATACAGAGAACACTACAAAGATACTCCTTAAGAAGAGCAACCTCAAGACACATAATCATCAGATTCACCAAGGTTGAAATGAAGGAAAAAATGTTAAGGGCAGCCAGAGAGCAAGGTTGGGTTACTCACAAAGGGAAGCCCATCAGACTAACAGCGGATCTCTCAGCAGAAACCCTACAAGCCAGAAGAGAGTGGGGGCCAATATTCAACATTCTTAAAGAAAAGAATTTTCAACCCAGAATTTCATATCCAGCCAAACTAAGTTTCATAAGTGAAGGAGAAATAAAATCCTTTACAGACAAGCAAATGCTCAGAGATTTTGTCACCACCAGGCCTGCCTTACAAGAGCTCCTGAAGGAAGCACTTAAGGAAAAACCAGTTCCAGCCACTGCAAAAACATACCAAATGGTAAAGACCATTGTCACTATGAAGAAACTGCATCAACTAATGGGCAAAATAGCCAGCTAGCATCATAATAACAGGATCAAATTCACACATAACAATATTAACCTTAAATGTAAACGGGCTAAATGCCCCAATTAAAAGACACACACTGGCAAACTGAATAAAGAGTTAAGACCCATTAGTATGCTGTATTCAGGAGACCCATGTCACATGCAAAGACACACATAGGCTCAAAATAAAGGGATGGAGGAATATTTACCAAACAAATGGAAAGCAAAACAAAAGCAGGGGTTGCAATTCTAGTCTCTGATAAAACAGACTTTAAACCAACACAGATCAAAAAAGACAAGGAAGGGCATTACATAATGGTAAAGGGATCAATGTAACAAGAAGTGCTAATTATCTTAAATACACATGCATCCAATACAGGAGCACCCAGATTCATAAAGCAAATTCTTAGAGACCTACAAAGAGACTTAGACTCCCACACCATACTAGTGGGAGACTTTAACACCCCACTATCAATATTAGACAGGTCAACGAGACAGAAAATTAACAAGGATATTCAGGACTTAAACTCAGCATGGGACCAAGTGGACCTAATAGACGTTTACAGAACTCTCCAACCTAAATCAACAGAATGTACATTCTTCTCAGCACCACATAGCGCTTATTCTAAATTTGATCACATTATTGGAAGTAAAACACTCCTCAGCAAATGCAAAAGAATGGAAATCATGCTTCTTTAGCTTGGAGGAGCACAGTGCAATCAAATAAGAACTCAGGGTTAAGAAACTCACTCGGCTGGGTTCAGTGGCTCACGCCTGTAATCCCAGCACTTTGGGAGAGCTGAGGTGAGTGGATCAGGAAGTCAGGAGATCAAGACCATGCTGGCCAACATGGTGAAACTCCATCTCTACTGAAAATACAAAAATTAGCTGGGCATGGTGGCACATGCCTGTAGTCCCAGCTACTCGGGAGGCTGAGGCAGGAGAATCACTTGAACCCAGGAGGTGGAGTTTGCAGTGAGCCAAACTCATGCCACTGCAGTCCAGCCTGGTGACAGAGTGAGACTCTGTAAAAAAAAAAAAAAATTCCTTACTCAAAACCACACAACTACATGAAAACTGAACAACCTGCTCCTGAATGACTACTGGGTAAATAACTAAATTAAGGCAGAAATAAATAATTCTTTGAAGAATAAAGACACAATGTACCAGAATCTCTGGGACACAGCTAAAGCAGTGTTTAGAGAGAAATTTATAGCACTAAATGCCCACATGAGAAAGCAGAAAAGATCTAAAATTAACACCCTAACATCACAATTAAAAGAACTAGAGAAGCAAGAGCAAACAAATTCAAAAGCTAACAGAAGACAAGAAATAACTAAGGTCAGAGCAGAACTGAAGGAGGCAGAGACATGAAAAACCCTTCAAAAAAATCAGTGACTCCAGGAGCTGGTTTTTTGAAAAGATTAACAAAATAGATAGACTGCTAGCCAGACTAATAAAGAAGAAAAGAGAGAAGAATCAAATAGGCTCTATAAAAAGTGATAAAGGGGATATCGCCACGGATCCCACAGAAATACAAACTACCATCAGAGAAAGCTACAAACACCTCTATGCAAATAAAGTAGAAAATCTAGAAGAAATGGATAAATTCCTGGACACATACATTCTCTCAAGACTAAACAAGGAAGAAGTCAAATCCCTGAATAGATCAATAACAAGTTCTGAAATTGAGGCAGTAATTAATAGCCTAACAACTAAAAAAAAGCCCAGAACCATACGGAGTCACAGCCAAATTCTACCAGAGGTACAAAAACGAGCTGGTATCATTCCTTCTGAAACTATTCCAAACAACAGAAAAAAAGGGACTCTTCCCTAACTCATTTTGTGAGGCCACCATCATCCTGATAGCAAAACCTGGCAGAGACACAACAAAAAAAGAAAATTTCAGGCTGATATCCCTGATGAACATCAATGCAAAAATCCTCAATAAAATACTGGCAAACTGAATCTAGCAGCACATTGAAAAGCTTCTCTGCCATGATCAAGTCAGCTTCATCCCTGGGATGCAAAGCTGGTTCAACATACACAAATCAATAAACGTAATCCATCACATAAACAGAACCAATGACAAAAACCACATGATTATCTCAATAGATGCAGAAAAGGCCTTTGACAAAATTAAACACCACTTGATGCTAAAAACACTAAATAAACTAGGTATCGATGGAACATATCTCAAAATAATAAAAGCTATTTATGACAAACCGACAGCCAATATCATACTGAATGGGCAAATGCTGGAAGCATTCCGTTTGAAAACCGGCACAAGACAAGGATGCCCTCTCTCACCACTCCTTTTCAACATAGTATTGGAAGTTCTGGCCAGGGCAATAAGTCAAGAGAACGAAGTAAAGGGTATTCAAATAGGAAGAGAGGAAGTCAAATTGTTTATGTTTGAAGATGACATGATTGTATATTTAGAAAACCCTATTGTGGCAGCCGCAAAACTCCTTAAGCTGATAAGCAACTTCAGCAAAGTCTCAGAATACAAAATCAATATGCAAAAGATCACAAGCATTCCTATACACCAATAATAGACAAAGAGCCAAGTCATGAGTGAACTCCCATTCACCATTGCTACAAAGAGAATAAAATACCTAGGAATACAACTTACAAGGAATGTGAAGGACCTGTTAAAGGAGAACTGCAAACCACTGCTCAAGGAAATAAGAGAGGACACAAACAAATGGAAAAACATTCCATGCTCATGGATAGGAAGAATCAATATCATGAAAATGGCCATAGTGCCCAAAGTAATTTATAGATTCAGTGCTATTCCCAGCGAGCTACCACTGACTTTTTACACAGAATTAGAAAAAAGTAGTTTAAATTCCATATGGAACCAAAAAAGACCCCATATAGCCAAGACAATCCTAAGCAAAAAGAACAAAGCTGGAGGCATCATGCTACTTGACTTCAAACTATACTACAAGGCTACAGTAACCAAAACAGCACGCTACTAGTACCAAAACAGAAGAATCAGAAATAATACCACGCATCTACAACCATCTGATTTTTGACAAACCTGACAAAAACAAGCAATGGGGAAAGGATTCCCTAATTAATAAATTGTGTTGGGAAAACTGGCTAGCCATATGCAGAAAACTGAAACTGGACCCCTTGCTTATACCTTATGCAAAAACTATCTCAAGATGGATTAAAGACTTAAAAGTAAGACCTAAAACCATAAAAACCCTAGAAGAAAACCTAGGCAATACCATTCAGGACATAAGCATGGGCAAAGACTTCATAACTAAAACACCAAAAACAATTGTGTCAAAAGCCAAAATTAACAGATGGGATCTAATTGAACTAAAGAACTTCTGCACAGCAAAAGAAACTGTCATCAGAGTGAACAGGCAATCTACAGAATGGGAGAAAATTTTTGCAATCTAGCCATCTGACAAAGGGCTAATATCCAGAATCTACAAGGAACTTAAACAAATTTACAAGAACAAAACAAACAAGGTCTTCAAAAAGTGGGCAAAGGATATGAACAGACACTTCTCAAAAGAAGAATTTATGTGGTCGATAACCATATGAAAAAAAGCTCATCATCACTGGTCACTAGAGAAATGCAAATCAAATCCACAATGAGGTACCATCTCACGCCAGTTAGAATGGCAATCATTAAAAAGTCAGGAAACAACAGATGCTGGTGAGGATGTGGAGAAATAGGAATGCTTTTACACTGTTGGTGGGAGTGTAAATTAGTTCAACCATTGTGAAAGACAATGTGGCGATTCCTTAAGGATCTAGAACCAGAAATACCATTTGACCCAGCAATCCCATTACTGGGTATATAGTCAGAGGATTATAAATCATTCTACTATAAAGACACATGCACACGTATGTTTATTGCAGCACTATTCACAATAGCAAAGACTTGGAGCCAATCCAAATATCCATCAATGACAGACCACATAAAGAAAATGTGGCACATATAAACCATGGAATACTATGCAGCCATAAAAAAGGATGAGTTAATGTCCTTTGCAGGGACATGGATGAAGCTGGAAACCATCATTCTCAGCAAACTATCACAGGAACAGAAAACCAAACACCATATGTTCTCACTCATAAGTGGGGGTTGAACAATGAGAACATATGGGCACAGGGAGGGGAACATCACACGCTGGGGCCTGTCAGGGGTTATAGCATTAGGAGAAATACCTATTGTAGATGACGGGTTGATGGGTGCAGCAAACCACCATGGCACATGTATGCCTATGTAACAAACCTGCATATTTTGCATATGTACCCCAGAACTTAAAGTATACACACACACACACACACACACACACACACACGCATGCGCACACACACACATATATAAAAAGACAAAGTCTTCCTTCTTTTCCTAAGGTGCAGCCTCAACATTTTCACCTAATTTCCCTCCTTCTCCACCCACAAGAGAACCAGGCCCCTTTAGGAAGGAAAGACTAAGCCACTATCTGAAAACACATTAACACATATTCTTATTTCACTCAAGAGACATTCAGGAGTCACTAAAAGACAGGGGAATGACACCTGAAGAGGATATTTTGGGCTGTTCTGTGCAGTGACTGGGCCCATATTCATCTTCATAATCCAGTAGATATTTGTACTAAACACTGTTTATAAAATACTTTTCACAGGCATGATCTCATTTGAACATCACATGCTGTGAGGTAAGGACATTACTGTCCTCATATTAGAGATGAGGAAACTGAGGCTCCAGGTTGTGTCTTCAGATCCAGTGCTCTTTGCCTCCCCCCACCACCCCAATCCTCCAGCAATTATGGTAGAGTTCTACTGGACCAGGCAGCTGATCAATGTGTGCGGTCAGTTGATCACCTCTCAGCAATGCTGGGAAGGAAGGACACAAACCTGAGCCCTGTGTGTCAGGCAGCGGCCAGATATTTCCTGCACATTTTCTCCCCAAATTTCCCCAACTTACACTCCCTGGGTTCAAATCGCAGCTTCAGCACCTGTTAGCGGTGTGGCCTTTTAGGCCAGTTTAACACTCCATCTGTGCCTCGGTTTCCTCAGGTATAAAATGAGAATAATGCTATGTCCTCTTTGTAGTGTGAGGAGGTATAAATGAGCTAACCCACTAAAACATGTAACCCTGAGCTATAAGAACCCTTGCATATGAACTATTATTATCATTGTTATTTCCCCTTGTTTTATACATGGGGAAGAATGTTCATAAAGATTAAGTGGGAACGCTCCTGAGATTGGAACCTAAGTTTGATTCCAAAGACCTTACTTTTTTGCTGCCTTCAGGGACCTTTCCACTTTTTTACTCTCTGCTCTTTTTCCTCCTCCTTAACCCTTCTTGGTACAGAAGGGTTAATACCCTTAATTGCCCGTAAGCAGTGTTTCTGATCCTAGGCTGCCGGCATTAGAATGATCTGAAACCTACTCCCTATGGACCAAATCAGAATTTCTGGAGCTGAGACCAAGGAATCTGCATTTTCATAAGGAACACAAGTGATTCTCTTACACCCAGATAGAGGTCAAGAGGCACTGACTCAGACTGTCCACTGGAGCAGCTGTCCTTGCCTGGGCCTGCCCAGCCTTCCCACCTCCCCTTTCACCCAAGAAGTGCCCCAAAGTTTTCTTGCTGCAATCCCTCCCTCCCATGCACATCCCCTATCTGCTATTTCATGATTAGGAATACAAGGCCGATGTCAGCTCACTGTGGGGCTCCTTGTCTTTCCAATCTATTGTGAATAATGGCTTATTAAAGTAATGGCTTATTTTGCCTCAGCATCAGGCCAGCTCAAGTTAGAGCAGGGAAAGGGTGGGGGCAATAGGGGAGGAGAGGCAGTGGATTGGGCAACTTACATTCCATGCACAAAACCCACCATGTACAAAGGTGCAACAGTTATTCACCTAGAAACTTGCAAACTGCAGCAGGGTCAAGCCTACAAAAATGAGATAACACGGAGCAGAGCAGGTAAGCACAAAAGAACAGAAACTAAGTCAGTATTTTTATTAGAGCTTTATCTTATCTCTCATGCACAGCAGATTCCTTCCAGAGAGGAGGCTCATATCAGTTACCATTTGCTTTCACTTAATCCAGCTTTGCAAATAATAGCCACTCTTACCTCTAATTCATGAGTCCACCAAAAAACTTTTGCTCGATGCCCTTTGAGGTTGCTATGACTGAATCTCAGAATGTGACCCAAGGCAAACTCCATTTCTGGCTTTCTTATTATGATTTTTTTGTGGCCTAAATTTCTCCTTCAATTGGACTTAATCTCTGGTTATGTAAACAGCTGGAGATATCCTAATTCCTGAGGGGATATCAAAGAGCTGTAATGAGTGCGGAAAGGAGTTGAGGGGGTGGGGAAAAATAGAAGAAAAATAAGCATTAATTATTAAATGCGTAGATTTTAAAAATCACATACCATTTGGCACTTTTCCTCTCCACAGTGCTCTATTCCCATTAAATGGAAGGAGAGCCAGGCCTCTCACCATGGCAAATTTGCTTAATTATGTTTTCTCTCTCCTAAAGTGGGAAGGGCTTAAAAACTTGCTTCCTATGGTGGTCACCTTTGCTCTGAATGAGAATGCATTTGCCCTTTCCAGAACATCGATGCCATCTCGTACTTTACAAACTGGATTTGGAACCACTTAACAAAGGCAATATGCAAACACATGTGAATAAGACGAAATCAGCTAAGGAGTCCAGAATCCTGGGTATGATTTTATAATAGGATGCATACACCACTCTTGGCTTTATTTTGCTTGCTGGTGGAGAAGTTCAGGGACTGGATGTCAAAGGAGAAATAGGGTGATACAAATATAGAAGTTTACGAAGTGCCTCACCCTCCACAAGAGAGTGGGTCTGGATTTACCCACCATACCTTCCATATCATTGAATTTCAGGAGTAGGGTTGATGTTACCATTACAACTCGTTGTCACTCAATGATTCAGGTAATGTGTGTTCTGATTGGAGACTTGGAAATCCAGTCACTACAATCATAGGTGCTACCTTCTTGCCACTCACATCCTAAGTGGGAATAGCCCAGGTGAGTCACGCCCCACACCCTCTCCTAGAAGCTGAGGATTCACCCAATGTCAGAGGCCAAATCATCCTCAGATACCATCTAGTCAAACTTCCTAATTTTACAGATGGGCAAACTGAGAGCCAGTGGTCCAGTGTCACGATAATACAGGGAGTTGGTGGCTACACAGAAATAAGGATTTGGGTCCTTTGAATTTTGGTCCAGGAACTACCATTTTGTTCTTTAAGAGTTTTTAAAGGACAGAGAAGCACATTTTCTAAAGTCTTTATAATCTTTGTGTGTGTGTGTGTGTGTGTGTGTGTGTCTGTGTGTCTGACAGTCTCGCTCTGTCACCCAGTCTGGAGTGCAATGGCATGATCTCAGCTCACTGCAACCTCTGCCTCCTGTGTTCAAGCGATTCTCATGCCTCTGCCTCCTGAGTAGGTGGGATTACAGGCACCCACCACCACACCTGGCTAATTTTTGTATTTTTAGTAGAGACAGGGTTTCACTATGTTGGTCAATGTGGTCTCAAACTCCTGACCTCAAGTAATCTACCCACTTTGGCCTCCCAAAGAGCTGGAATTATAGGCATAAGCCATTGTGCCGGGCCAAAGTCTTTATAATCTTAAAAAGAGAGAGAGGAAAGAGATAAGCGTAAGAAGGAAGGCATAGCTAATTAATTGGAGGGGGATGGTCTAAGCTCAAGCTTTGAAATGAAACAGCTGGATCGACCACTTAGTTGATGTGTGAACTTGGAAATTCACCTAAAGTTACTGAGTCTTAGCCTTCATTTTTTTTTTTTTTTTTTTTTTTTTTTTTGAGATGGAATCTCGCTCTGTTGCCTGGGCTGGAGTGCAGTGGCACAATCTCGGCTCACTGCAACCTCCGCCTCCCAGGAGAATGGGCACGCCATTCTCCTGCCTCAGCCTCCCGAGTAGCTGGGATTACAGACGCGTGCCACCACACCCAGTTAATTTTTTTTTTTTTTTTTTTTGGTATTTTTAGTAGAGATGGGGTTTCACCATGTTAGTCAGGTTGGTCTGGATCTCCTGACCTCGTGATCTGCCTGCCTCTGTCTCCCAAAGTGCTGGGATTACAAGCGTGAGCCACCGCGCCCAGCCAGCCCTCATCTTTTAAATTGAGATGGTAATTGTGCCTACTTTGCGGGGTTGTGTAAGGATTAAATAAGATAATGCACAGATCCTGGCACTGACAAAATGCTTAATAAAGATTGGCTATTATTATAACTCCAGTGCAGACACCCAAGGACTTGGATAGACTGCCAAGAAATCAGTCCTGAGGGGGCCTGTCCTTCAGCCAAACTTCCTCCCTGCCAGATCCTCTCTTCCAGCCTGGGCTGCTATGCTGCCCAAGTCCTCCACTCTACCTCTCCAAATAAATGGCAATCATGACATTTTTATTATCCAGCTTCATACACAGATCTTTCCAGCAGAGTAGCAGGGTACTGACTAAAAATAAAGATGCAAAAGGACCAGGGATAAAGGGAATTGGTAAGGAAATAAGAATAGAAAAAGGAAGGAGAGCTATTAAGAGATTCCTTCCATCTTTGATCACAATGCTGGATCATGTAGTAAAGCCTGTATAAGTATAGGGAATGTGAAGTACAATTAGCAGTATATCATTCCTCCACGGAAGTTACACTGCTAGCAAAATGAATGCTCATCGCTTTTCCCCTACCCTGCCTAAATCATTAAATACTGTGGATTACTGTGCAAGTTTCCCCACCCCCTAAAACCATGAAAACCTTGTCCTATAAAAAGCTGGTTTCAGTGGCATTCTCGTCACTGACTCTCTGCTTGGTACTGTACGAAGATAATATTTATCAAGATGACTGATTCAACAATGGTCAAATAACATTCAATATAGTTTCAGTGAGAAATACATGTGATCACATTCTGAGTCTGAAAGTCCGCACGACATCTTTAGCACATGTCAACCAGAACATCTTATTTTCTGGCTATGTCAGAAAAGACAACTTGCCGTCTCTTCACTTAGATCTGCAGTTTTCCTTTTAACTCTCCATTTGTCTTCTTGTGAAATATAGGCCTGAAAGGACAACAGGGTCACATTTTCCTAAGACAGTATCTGTTTTGCAGAGTGTATGTCTGATGCTGGCACCACCCAGCAGCTGGAGACCTAGGTGCCGGAAGTCTGAAGTTCTGACGTTGCATTTTAAACCCCAAAGCTCAGTGGGTCTTCATCTTAGTTGCAGAGAACTCATCATCTTCATTTTTTTTTTTTTTTCTGGATGCAATAGTTGCCCCCTGCCAGACATGAGAACAAACAGAATGTGTTCTGTCTTTTCCAAGACTGCTTCATCAGCACGTATTTTCCACTTAAAGCTTTTCAGTATGTGACTTATACATTTATGAACACCCCCCAGTGGACTGTTCGGGTTTGGTTTAATCCCCAAGAAAACTGGCATTAAAATAGATCTTTTCCCAGCAATAATAATCTAATTTATGAGAAATTATTCTATTCTCAGTACCTTTGAGACACATGAGAGCTTTTATGTAATAAAAAAGCCATTTATTTCTGAATATTTTAATGCATGTTTCCATATTTTTCTCATTTTTAATGCAAGGGCCATTGACAGTATTGTAAGAGAATGTCTTTTAAAGCAACTTTATGGCAAATGTTCCAGTGAAATGGATGGCAGCGTGCGCCATTGCAGAGCTGTACTGCTGAAAGGAGCAGGGCGGAGATGTTCTAATTCACATTTATGTGCATAAAAGGGTAACCTCTACAGAGAGAGACAATGGTGTTGGGTAAATTGATAAGATATAGTAGACTTGGCTTCAGTTTGAGGCTCCATCCTTTGATTTGCTGTACATACTTAGTTATTGCTGTGTCTCCTATGCCATGTCTGAAATATAGAAGGAACACATGCTGGAGAAGGCTATGACAACTATTGGGGAAAGAAAGTAAGTCAGAGCCTTAGGTGTTAACTGGAAAGAGAGACTGTTTTAAAAGGACAGAGAATCAAGGAGCAAATAGAATGTCTTTGGACAGAAATTAGACTACATACGTGTGTGTGTGTGTGTGTGTGTGTGTGTGTGTGTGTGTGTGTGTGTGTGTGTATTCACTGCAGCCTCAACCTCCCAGGCTCTAGCAATCCTTCTGCCTCCTCCTCCCAAGTAGCTGGGACTACAAGTGTGCTCCACCACGAGGGGCTAATTTAAAATTTATTTTTTTTTTTTAGAGACAGGGTCTCACTACGTTGCCCAGGCTGATCAGGAACTCCTGGGTTCAAACAATCCTCCCACACTGGCCTCTCAAAGTGCTGGGATTACAGGCATGAACCACTGGGCCCAGCCTATTTTGATTTTTCAAGCTTTCATTTCCAAAGCTGTTCATTTGGATGGGTGCCCACCATCTAAAAAGCTACTAGGATAGTGGTTGTTGACTGAGAAGGTAGAAGCAGGTTGTGGAAGTGGGAACGGTGTCTGAATCAAAATACACACATCCTTGGTTCTGTGATTTTAAAGCCATCTTGAGAAATCTCAGAAATGTAATTCTGATACTCTCCCTGATCAAGAGCCACTGCAGTAGTATGAGTTTGAGATTTAACCTCAATTATATGTGCTTACAAGAGACACGAAAATGCGTATTTGACATGAACAGAAACACACTTCTGAGATAAGAAGCCGACTCTTCACAAATGTCTTACTGGTGCTTTTTGATAAAATACTCTGTGCTTTTTTTTTTTTTTTTTTTTTTTTTTTGAGATAGGGTCTCACTCTGTTGCCCAGGCTGGAGAGCAGTGGCACAATTATGGCTCACTGCAGCCTCAACTTCCCTGGACTCAGGTGATCCTCCCACCTCAGCCTCCCAAGTAGCTGTGCCTTGGAGAGTTTAGATAACCTGCTAAATGTTCACTCCTGTTGGGTGATGGTGCTGGGGTTTGAAGCTGAGGACTTCAGGTATGTTGTGTGGACTCTCCTCGGCTAGTAGCTGAGGGCTACCGGTGTGGACTCTGCTACTGGGCAGCTCAAAACGCTCCAAGGATTCTGATCTTAGAAAGTCTCCTGGGGGTTTGGGGAGAAGACAAGAGGTTGGGCTGGCTCCCAACCAAAAGCCTTGGAGACACTTTCAGGATAGTCTGGGAGCTGGCACCACAAAGAAGATAGATGAAAACAGGTAGCCGGGGGCTGGGGATCCACAGCCGGGTGATGGGAGAAGAAATCCTGCTACAATATAGCTACTGGGAGCATGGCCTTGGGAGGTCGACTTCCTGGGTTTGAATCTCACCCTAACCACTTCCTAATTGTGAATTCATGGACACAGTTTCTCCAGCTATGAAATGGGCTCATACAAGTAGCTGCCTCAAAGCATTGTGAGAATTAAGTGAGATATATAGAAAGTGCTTAGTAAGTATACATAGTGAGCCCAGCAATAAATATTTGCTGTTATTTCAGTAAAGGAGTTTTCGGATGAAGCTCTGAAGTCTTTCTGTTACCCTCGTTGCTGCCTGCTTCCTACAAGTGTGGTGCATTGGCATGTTTGGAGTGTGTGAAGTGTGGACACGCTCATGAGCAAGCCAGCTTTGCCCTATGGGAAAAGGAATACACGTCAAAGGAATAATGCTATGACTTGTGACTTCTTCCTCAGGACATGAGAGGGTGTTGAGATAATTCACAGCTACTAAGCATCTCCTGGATGCTTGCCAGCACAAAAGGTTGGGGTCAGCTGGACCTCCCTTTGCCCATGGTGAAGAAAGAGCACCTTTCTCGAGAGGAGGACTCTCCCCCAGGATACCACCCTGTGGGCATGGCATGAATGGTCTGGCATGGCGGGACGGACGAGCAGTGTACCCACCTGTCCCAGGTGGGCTGGAACGGTACCAAGGGTAGAGGCAGGATTGGAGAGCCACTGTTCATCATGGCCAAAGAGTGGGCTGTCCACTGCAGGTCACAGAGGAAGAACACAGGGAGCTTCTTTGGGTTTCCTAAACAGAAACTAGTTCTATTTGCAATTCATTCATCCTTACTGCTCAGTCTTTGGAATGGACATTTACAAGCCAGAGATAACTGAGGGTGGTTTTCCCAGACTTGGTGCATCTCCTAGGAGGTGATCCTAGCTGGAGGTCAGGCCAGAATGACTCCCGGGAAGCCAATTTTATCCTGACCAGTGGGAGCCAAGGGAGCACTTCAGAATGAGAGCACTCCGTTGTTTTGTGGTGTGAGGGAGCAGTCCAGTAGGGTTGATTTGGGGCTGAAACTAAAGAGAAAGGAGGTTTGGGACCAGATCTTGTAAGATGGTCTCCCTTTTTTCCTGTTTCTCAATCATAGATTATGTGTTACAAACAGCCTGGACGCTGAGACTTGGAGCAGAGGAAAGCAGCTCCCTGGATATTCCTGGCGAGAATTTTAATAACTCACAGAGGAAGAGATTTTGTCTCACAACAGGGAGTCCCAAATTAGTCAAAGACTTGGAATGGTTTTCTGATAAATGAAATGTAATCAATTATGGTGACTTCTTTTGGGAATTTTATTGACTTATTCCTTCCTCCTTGTTTACTTTGGATTGCCACTTGGGTCAAGTGTGAAGTTGTTGATCTTACCCCATCAGCCTGGAATATGTGAGCACATCTGTGGCCATGACACAGAACACAAATGGCCTGATATAAAACGTGGTGCTAAGTAAACCACATAGTCAAAGAGGTACAAACTGACTATCATCTTGAGCCAACAGGAAGTGATTTTTTAAGTGATGGTTTGAAAAAGAATATGGCAGCACTAAATGTTGAAGCAACCGCAACTCTCCTTTATGGCTGGTGGGAATGTAAATAAATAAGAGCACTTTAGAAAACTGTTTGGCCATTTCTCCTAAGGTTGAACATGTGAATACCTTATGTTCCAGCAATTCCAGTCCTACGGCGTGTATCTGACAGAAATATATACGCGTGCACAAGAGAGATGTACAAGAATGTTCATAGTTACACTACTCAAAAAAGCCAATATATAGACACCTGTTTTGCACAGCTTCAAAATCATCTTGTCCTGATTTTTGCAGGCATTTGTTTCTTGCAAGTATAGTCAGTGATGCCTTGCCTGGGGCCTGCACCATATTGATTTCCTGCAGTGCAGCTTCTTTGACTTGAGATTTTCCAGGACAACTCATGTATGTGTAATCTAGAAGAACAAGAGAATTTTGCTGGTGGCGTCGTCCTTGACCAATGCGGGGCAGGAGCAGATGGACAATGGACCAATGTTTCCATTGTCCATGTTTCCATGGTAACATGGCTGCTGTAAATGATCCTGCGGCTGATTTCAAGCTACCATTTAACACGTGGCCCACAACATTTCTGAATATTTTATCATTGGCTCTTGTGAGCCGGTATGATCTGGCTCAGCATACTACCTGCTCTAACCAATAGCTTCCATGTGAGAAAGTGGTTCCAGTGTGTCCTGATCTTGGACTTTTTTTCAAGGGGAGCCAGAAATCTGGATTTGCATGTGAAAACTCCTGATTTTTAAATTATATCGACTAGTTCAAATTTTTCAAAAACACTTGACAAACCAAGAAAAAAAAAAAAAAACTCAACCACATCGGCAAGCTAGATTTAGCCTATAAAATGCCAAAATTATTTTCCCCCCTTCGGTGTACAGACTAAATCTTTTGAGGAGGGTCTGTCAGCCTCAGTGACGAAGCACAGTTTTTTGCATAGACAGAGTTCAGGACTTAATCTGCATGGCCGTATGGTGTTATGAACTCAGTCTTAACTGGGGATTGAGTAACTTGGGTTCTAGTCTCAGTTTTCTATGAAAATTACTTACCTGGACCTCAGTTTCCCCATATGCATTAAGACATCTTCTGAAGAAGTTCTTCTCATATCAGAACACCTAGGATTATATGAGTATAAAATTATGTTAGGTGCTTCTTTGGGACTAAACTCCTCAGTGGTGCAGGGAGAATTGAAGGTTCTTGGTTGTTGGACAGAGATTCCAGGCTTGCAGGCTGCAGCTGTCTCTCCTTCCACTCCCTTCACTCATAAAAGAGAAGTTGTGGCTTTCCCCAAGCCATCGTTCTAACAATATCCATTTGACTGCTGGGGAAGCCCGGGCCTGATGCTTTGTGGTCCTCAGACTTCTTGAGAAAAAGTCCACTTTCTTAAAATAAAACATGATGTGGTAGGGAGACTTCAGCCCTGGCATTTGTTACCCTGGGCTTATGATGTGGCTCTGCCATTTCTTAACTAGGAACTTCATCCTTACTTTTGTCATAGGACTTCCTTCCTCACGGAAATTGTGACAAGAAGCATCCACTGTTTCAAGCGTCTAACATGGCCTCTGGCATATAGTGTGAAATGAACACTAATTACCACCATCCTTGTGATTTATCAAGGCGTTCACCTATGGAGAAGGGCTGGGTGGCCAGCAGCCCAAATATTCATTAAAATTTGATCTTATGTCTCCTTGTGTTTAATTTGGTTCAATTTACTCTGATATTTTAGAGATTCTGCCAACATTAATATTTCTGCAAGATCCGGACAGGTCTGGACACAGAGATTCGATCTAATCCAAATCTGTGGGCTGAGGAATGCTTCCAGAGAGAGATGCTACTATATATTCTGCTGAAGAAGATTCACATAGCGGGAAGAAGAAGATTTAAACTTTGATTATTTGAAGAGGCAATGAAGTAGTCTAATCTGTGCTATTAATTTGTTTAAAGATAACATGTGCAAGTTCCCTAAAGACAGCCTAAGTAACTATATATCAGAGTCTGAGACAAAGGGAAAAATCAGTAATACTGATCTTGCATTTATTTAAAATTTTGATATTTTGTGCATCATGGATTTTTCATTAATTTTGATTTATAAAATGTTGCATTCAACTCTTTTTTTCTTTTTCTTTTCTTTCTTTCTTTTTTTTTTTTTTTTAAGACAGAGTCTCACTCTGTTCCCTAGGCTGGAGTGCAGTGGTGCAATCTTGGCTCACTGCAACCTCTGCTTCCTGGGTTCAAGTGATTCTCATGTTTCGGCCTCCTGAGTAGCTGAGATGACAGACATGCACCCACCATGCACAGCTGATTTTTGTATTTTTAGTAGAGACAGGGTTTCCCATGTTGGCCGGGCTGGTCTTGAACTCCTGACCTTAGGTGAGCCGCCTGCCTCGGCCTCCCAAAGTGTTGGGATTACAGGCGTGAGCCACCACGCCTGGCCCCTAATTCTCACTTTAATCTTACTGTGCTAAGCAGCTTGATATATGACTAGGCTTCTCTGGGATTCTGTTTCTTTGATTTTAAAATAACGTAGAAATATATTTATACTTTTTGCAAAATTATTTTTGAATACCTAAATGCTTTCTAAAATTATTACATTAAAATTTCATTTTAATCACTGATTTTTTTTTTCTTTTTGCATCGCCTGTAAGTACAAGGACAATTAGTAAGAGTGTTTGGTTGCAAACAACAGAATTCTCTGTAGCTACATCAATTGTAGTGACTGAACTGTATTGGTTTTTACACAGAGTACCTAGGACAGTTGGACAATCAGGCTTGGAGGCTACTGAGCTGGATACCTTAATTATTGCTCCAGGAGAGTCTCTGCTGTTACAGCACAGCAGGGGAACTACCACTGGAACCACCACAACCTTGGACTCTGCAAACTAAGTGTCTCTCTGTCACCCTCATCAGAATTCCTCCACTCTGCACTTTTTCTTATGCAACGCTCTCCTACAATCAAAGTCTGGCACGGTCTATCTGAAGAGGCCAGGGCCCTGCTTGTGTCCAGCTATAGACAACTTAGGAAAGTGAGTTTCTGGCTTCTTCCTGGAGAAGTGGGATTCATAAATCTGGACATCTTCAAACCAAGGAAGGGTACTGAGAAATTGCTAGGCAGCCGGATGACTAGAGCTCATATGAGTGCATTTTTTTCTGGATAACTTTGCAGGGTGCCACGTGTAATTGTGCAAGTGGTACAATATATACAGGCCCCACTGCCATGGGGTCATTTCTGCTGGTTCAGGCAGTATCATGGGCGTGTGTGCAAATATGAGGACAAGGGACTAAATGCACATGTGGAGAATCACTCTCCTCTTCCCTGAAACCACATTCATACTTCAAGCCACCCCTTTCCCCTGCCCCTCCTGGGAGAAAGGTTGGAAGCAAAAGTGTTTGTGAAGATTCAGGCTGAGATACTTACTTCTGGTGTCCCCATCGCTCACTTGAACCCGTAGATTTCCCCCATTTCCTTGCCGTAATCTGCTAATAACGTGACTGTCCTGCCCCACGGGATGCTCTCTGGACTCATTAAGTCTGAAAATGCTTGGGAAATGCATCTGCCAAAGCCTACAGCCAACTGTCATTATTATCATCTGCTTACAGACGCTCTCCCAGACAGCAAAATATTTTCAAGCTCTAAAATCCTGGCCCTAGCCCATCCCTTTATTTTCATCTTACCTAGCCTGGGTAGATTCTCTGTAGGACACACAGACTCAAAATCAATGTTCCGTCTGTCTCTTGTTTACAGCTTATCAGGTGCCCAGGGCACCAACACAAGGAGGTGTGTTGTGAAATGAAACAGTGAATTCCCTGGGAGCGTTTCCTCTTCTGAACTGATTTAACTTTAGCTCTCTGAAGCTTTCTCCTCCTTTGGCTTCTGAGAATGGTGTGCTGGTTTGAGAAGCAAGAACTTTTCATTGGCATAGCTATTAATATTGACTAATATGGACTTCTTGTACCTTGCTCCAGTTTGAAATTTATAAAGATGGCTGCCTCATTGCATGTGTGTGTGTCTGTGTGTGTGTGCATGTGTGCGTGTGTAATTGCTTTGCTCCTTCTTTTGCATGGGAGTAGATCGAGCTTAAGGATCAGGACTCATCTCTGTCTCCCCACAACAATGCCTCAAAAAGGGGAGGGGGTCATGAATGTTTCAAAAATAACTTACATTTTTTATGCATAAATCTTCTTTTGCTCCTTCTTTCCTTTCTTCCTTCCTTACTTCTTTCCTTCCTTCCTTTCTCTTCCCTCTCTCCAATCTGTTTCCTCTTCGTCTCCCTTTGCCTCATCCATGCCCCATTCTTTCTCCCTCAACTCCAGGACTGTGTGACTTTTCTCTTTGACCTTTTATCCTCACTGTTTCTTTGGCTATGATTTGAATCTGGGTCACTAGAATAAGTGTGTCCTTCCTTTCGTGTAGACTACACAGGTTGACTGCTTTGTAGATTTTGGCATTTTGTAGGGCATCATATGGATGCAATTTTTCTGGATAACTTAGCAGGGTCCCACATATAGTTGTGCAAATTGTACACTGCACACAGACCCCTGCTGAGTGAGCAAATGGGGTAAAAATCTAACCCATGCTACTGTCTCCAAACTGTGTATCCTGGGCAAGTGCTACATCCATTGAAGGAAAAGTCATGCTTTTGTAATTTGGTGACTAATCATGGCTCAGTCCTAGCAACCAATTATGCACACACAAATAGGCACTGCATAATTGTTTACCACACCACATTCCCTCAAGTCATCTGAATTTACATACTCTCAAAACTCACATGGCTTCCAGCGGTGCACATCCCCAAATTCCCTTCCAAGGCAACTTGGTGGTCGAAAATCACACTGCTGTTATTTCACCCCCATCACATTTCATCATATGTGAGTTGGTTTTTCTACAGAAACGATGTGACAAGCAGTGATTTTATCCTAAGGGTGACATCACAATCACCTATTTAAGCTATTATATTGTTGAAAATTGTTTATTGCGAAGGAAAGATATAAGAAAACCCTATTTTTCTATATTACTATTTAAACAATCATAAAAACAATAATCCTAAGTAAGATGTTATTTTGGAAAGATTGTATAATTTGAGAGGCTGGCCTTCAAAAGTATAGCAGGTTTAATTAGGAGAGCAGAAGGAGGCAATCGAAACTTCTGTGGGGATGCTGATATACTCCACAGGTGTAAGATTCTGACAAATTTCAGAGGATGCCAACTAGGTTCTTTGTTTAATTTAATTTCATTGCAAACCCCAGGGTAGTTAAATCTGTAGAACTGTTCTTAGATTTATTAAACTTAATACAGCTTATTTCTTGGCTTACAAAAGGGACCAAGAAAGGAGAGGGAATAACACTTTTCAAATGAGGTAAATAGGCAAGAGTTGGAAGAAACTAGGAAGATAATTGAAATGCATGTCTCACCATGCATGAGAAGGAAATTAGCTAGCATGGAAATAGCTGAAGTTGAAGCAGTGAGTGTACACGCTCCTCATGAAGTTAGCAGGGCATATTAGTCCTTCTCACACTGCTATCAAGAACTACCTGAGACTGGGTAATTTATGAAGAAAAGGGTTTAATTGACTCACGGTTCCACAGGCTGTGCAGGAGGCATGGCTGGGGAGGCCTCAGGAAACTCACAGTCATGGCAGAAGGTGAAGGGGAAGCAAGCACCTTCTTCACATGGCAAAGAAAGAAAGACAGAGACAGAGAGAGAGAGAGAGAGAGAGACAGTAAATAAGGAAGTGCTGCACACTTTCAAACAACCAGATCTCGTGAGAGCTCACTCACTATCATGAGAGCCGCAAGGGGGAAATCCACCTCCATGATCCAGTAACCTCCCTCCAGGTCCCTCCCCCAACACTGAGGACTACAATTCAACATGAGATTTGGGTGTGAACACGGAGCCAAATCATATCACAGAGGAGACCATGTAAGGCCCTGGAGAACATGTGGGGCTGGGAAGGGCACAGGTGTAATGTGCTGGGACTGATGTTTCTGAAAGGACCAGTCTGGCTGCTGTGTTTGTCAGGGATCAAGGTGGAATGTGAGCAATGTACTTGATTATAGCAGAACCCAGAATATGAACTGGGTTATATTCTGGACAAATTTTAAAGGTAGAACCATCAACATTAGCTCATGGTTAGTGGTACCTTTGACCCAATGGATTGGTTGACTACGGAGGAGTAGAAGGGAAAGTAAGGAGGAAGCTCCCTGGCTGGGCTTCATGGAAAATGCTGAGGAGTAGAGTTCTTCGCTCAGGGCTCTGTCTCCCTGTCTTGACATAACTGCAGCAGTGTGGGCACGAGGGAGTGATTGCGCTCTGAACTAGACTCATTCACTCATCTCTCTAGTCTTTCATTCACAAATACTTAGTGAGGGCCTACTATGTACCAGGTGCAGTGCTGAATTCTGGGAAGAGAGACAGCTAGTGAACAGGTTCCTCACCCATGGAGCTCACAATCTAACCAGAGTCATGCACTAAAAATGACATTTTGGTCAATGACAGATCACTTATACAGTGGTGGTCCCACGAGATTACAGTACAGTATTTGGACTGTACCTTTTCTATGTTTAGACCTGTTTATATATATGCAAATATTTATATTGCATTACAGTTGCCTATGGTATTCAGTACAGTAACCTGCTGCACAGGTTTGCAGCCTGGGAGCAAGAGGCTACCCTATATAGCCTGGGTGTGTAGTAAGATATACCATTTAGGCTTGTGTAAGTGCACTCTATGATGTTCACACAATGTCAAAATAGCCTAAGAACAAATTTCTCAGGGCATATATCCATCATGAAGTGATGCACACAGCATACTGGATTGTTTTATGGATGTGAGTAGGATTTCCCCACGTGCCCTATACCTTTTTACTTCCATTCGATTCTCATGTTATTTCCTCCTGTTAAAATGTTTTCCTTTCCCTGAGGCCCGTTTTCACCTATCAAAGTCCTCACTGATTCAACTCCCAAGCTGTCTTCTTCATGAAGCCTCCTTCATTTTCTACCTTCCATTTTCTACTGTCCACTTTCAAAGCCCTTTATGCCTACCTTCCCTAGAATGCTCATTGCACTGGAAAGTGCCTTTTCTGTAACTGACTTGCCTCTCTTAGAAGAATCTTGCAGCTTATCTTCACCTGGGCCATAGCTCCTAGCACATAGTAGATAATCAGAAATAACAAAAGAAAGCACGAATGTATTTTCCCAAGAGACAGAATGCAAAGTTAGAAGTGTAGAAGGCCAAGAACTTAGGCAGTTTGATAGAGGTAGGAAAAAAGATAATTCAGACAAAAGGAGAAGGTAGTCACAGAAAGGTCAGATACAGGAAGAAACCATATTAAGGAAGGGAGGGGCAACAAATTAGCAGAGAGGTCACTAAGGGGTCTCTCTGCAAGGATGGGGTCGCTGGATATCTCAGATAGGGTCTTTCCCTTAGGGTGGTGGAACAGAGGCCAATTTGCAGGAGGCTAACAAATGGATGCAGTGATCATGGCCAGGTCCAAATTAGCTGTCATTTTCTCTATATTACTACTTATCTGTAGGAGTCATTAATTAGTCATCTAAAGCATCTTTATTTCTCAGAGTAAAGTGTGGAAAACAGAAACCATTCTAGGTATTCCAAGCAGGAGGTGCTAGGGGGGCAGAAGTCAGGAGGCTGCTGATCGAATGTAGGTTTCAAGTACAAACCATGGGTAGCATCCAAAGAACAGACTGCTGCTGCTTTTGCAATTACTAGGGCTGCTGCCTCAACCACCTCACCCCTTGAAGCAGAAGCTGGAGGTCAGCTGTCGAAACACACGCATCTGTTGGCGCTCACTCATCAGCCGCTACAGCTATGGAGAATGGTCTCTGCCTCTTGTCTGCCTCCCAGATCTCTGGCAAGGGCAGCTCTCTGGCTAAACCAAGCTCTCCTGTAGAGAGAGGTAGCCTCGGAAGGCTTTCAGCTTTCCAACCGTTCCAGATAGAAAGGGGGTAAAATGGAGGTTGGGGGACGCCCCTCCAAATGTGTGCCATGGCCTCCCATGTGGCCGGCAGGGGTGAGGGCCTCTGCCTTGTTACCGTCCCTCTGGTTGAAGGTTGGGTGTGCCGGGGGGCAGGCGCTGCGATACAAATAGATTTCTCCAGGAAACCTTTCCTGTCTCTCTCCTCCAACTGGAAAATATTGTTCTCCAGCTCCCTCCTTTGCAATTTCATAGCTCTTTTCTTAAATATACTGTGTATTACATTAGCCTGAGTTTATTGTTAATTAGATATATGCTGTTGCTCTTCTCCCCCTGATGATTCATTTCTCAAAATATGTAGACTCAAAATAGTTTAGTCACAGAAAGTGTTCTATTATCATTATTGCTATTGTCTCCATTTATCTCTTTCCTAAATCCTAGCCATTCTGTGAGTGCTTGATCTCTGCTTGCTACATTGAGTGGATCCTCAATGCGCCATCTTAATAGGTGGTAACTCCTTCTAAGGCCCCCCTCCCCCTACCACCCCAATTGTCCTAGTCCGTTCAGGCTGCTATCACAAAATACCATAGACTGAGTAGTTTATGAACAACAGAGATTTATTTTTCATAGTTCTGGAGGCTGGAAGCCTATGATTAGGGTGCCAGCATGGTCAGGATCTGGTGAGGACTCACTTCTGGACTGCGGACCGCCGTCTTCTCACTGCCTCCTCACGAGGCAGAAGGAGGATGAGAGGCGTCTTTGGGGCCTCTTTCATAAGGGCACTAATCCCCTGAGGACTCTGCCCTCATGACTTCATTAGCTGCCAAAGCCCACCTCCTAATAGCATCACACTGGGGGTTAGGATTTCAACATATCAATTTTGGGGGGACACACTCAGTCTGTTGCACCAATTCACACATCCACAACACCCTCACCCGCACACACACAAACACGGTGACTTCCCTGGTATCATGCCTGCTACCCGCAGGTACATGGTTTTGGGAAAATAAAAGGGAGTACTCCTTTACAAAGAAGTGGGGACATCTGTTGTAACAAAATAATATGTGTACTTTTCCCTGGGTGGCCAGAGAGTTCTCAGTCCACACTGACTCCAAGGAGTGACTAACTCTAAGTCAGCAGCGGGGGGGTTTGGCTCAGCTCACTGAGTAGGATTTGCACTCCCTGCTGCTGTTGCCTTACTCTGTGTTTTGGGGAATGCTGCTGCAGATGAATGAGAGATTTATTGAGATCAACCTCCACTCCCTTGTCTCATGCAAGACCTGGATTTGGTTGCCAGTATTTCCTAAATGAGTTTATGACTGAGTTGCTGTAACACATTTTTATCAAACTAAATACTTTATACTGAAACCTATATGAATACCATGAATATTATATTATATTATACTCTGAAGGCTTCACTGACAGCAGGCAGTAGTGAGGATGAGTTAGGTCCCTGGGATTCCCCAGCCAGGCAGCCTACTTTCTTTACCTCTTTTCTTTTCTTTAGCAAGACCCCTCTATTTGTCCTCTTAGTACAATGCAAATACCCAAGAGAGAGTCACATGGCCTCTCCAACCATTCTTGTTTCCGCCTGAGTTTGGAAGTTCCTCCAGGGCCTTTCTGTAGCAGGCATTCATCCCCTTGGCTGAAAAGGAGTTCCCTGGGAGCTGTGTGGGATCAGTGCCAGGGACACTAAGGAATATATAAGACGAACAGGGGGTCTTTTCTTTGAGAACACAGTCCCATGGCAACCCGCCGGGAGGTCCCTGCTCAGAGCCAGCCTGCCTGGCAGAACTCACTTACTTAGCATTGCCTTGAATTATTAATCAGCTCTTGCAGAGGAACGAAATGCAGAGTCATTTTGTCTCCTCCAGAACTGACTGTCCTACTCTTTGACCTCAGCAAATCTTCAAATTCACAGTGAGCATCCTAAACTCTCCAGCACACTTTGGACAGGGACAGGAAAGGGCCTTATCATCTTCCTCTTTGAGGTAAAGTTGAGTCCTGCTGAGCAGGTGTCTCTGGATACTGGGACCTTTGGGCTGTGCCTTGTTTCTCTTCTCGCTGTTCATTAGGACAGGCTGTATCTCAGGTCTTCCACTGGATGGTCTTGATATCTTGACAGGGTACTAGAGGTTGGAACACATTCCCCGTCATGACCCTGGGGCCATGCTTAGCCTCCGTAGGCCTCCCTTCCTACAAGCTCCACGCTCCTGGGCCTGGGCAACCCTTCTTCACATGAGAACATACATGGGAAACACAGAAGGGACTTTCCCCCCATTACCCCTGAACTTAAGACTGCACCAACCCCACCACCTTTACTTTCAATCCAAGCCCTTGAATTCTACTTCTCCAAGGAAATATGATCCACCAGGCTGAAGCTCTGATTTCCTCCCTCTGCCTCTAAACTTACCTACAGTGATACCCTCTGTCTTCATACCTTTCTCTGTCTCCCTTTTTGACTGAAAGAAATCTTTTCTCTTAAAACATTGCTGCCTCTAGCTATGCCCTGGAACACCTCCCTTTGCCTGAAAACCCTGCTCCTTCACTCATGCCCTGATCGCTTCTGTTCAATCCCCTTCCAGAGAGGCAGTGTGGCATGCTAATTAGGGCGCTGGTGGCCTGAGAGTGAGTGCTGGTGCTGCCACCTGCCAGATGTGTGACCTGGGGCAGTTGCAGACTGCCTTCGGCAATGTAGTAGATATTAGTAACCTCTGGTGATCAGAGGTAGAGCAGTCCTTCACAACCTCTAACAAGCCTATGTTACCATGACAGCAAGTCTGAGGTCAAATTCTGCTAAAAGTACAAATATTCACTGGCAAGCAGGCACCAAACTACCACAAATCTGTTATTGCAAAATTGGTTTATGCTTGCTCTGTCCTCAAGCACTCTGACAAGCACCTTGCACATAGATGGAACGATACTTTGACAGCAGGACCAGTGTATTAGTCTATTTTTGCACTGCTGTAAAGAACTACCTGAGACTGGGTAACTTATAAATAAAAGAGGTTTAATTGACTCACGGTTCCAAATGGCTAGGGAGGCCTCAGGAAACTTACGGTCATGGCGGAAGGCAAAGGGGAAGCAAGGCACGTAAGTCTTACATGGCGGCAAGAGAGAGAGTGAAAAGGGAAGTGCCTTGCTTTTAAACCTTCAGATCTCATGAGAACTGTATTATGAGAACAGCAAGGGGAAGGCCACCCCCATGACCTAATGACTTCCCACCAGGCTCCTCCTCTGACACGTGGGGATTACAATAGGAAATAAGATTTAGATGGGGACACAGAGCCAAACTATATCAACCAGCCAGGCAAGACTGGGTAGAAGGGGCCTGGCAGACATGGCCACCTCTGGAGTATAGATTCCTGATTAGTAGACTTCAAATGCTAACTACCTACCCCAAGGGCTAAAGTTATATATACAAATGTCGCACTGCAGTTTACTTTGAAATTATTTATTTATTTATTTATTTTTTTGAGATGGAGTCTTGCTCTGTCCACCAGGCTGTAATGTAGTGGCATGATCTGGCTCACTGCAACCTCCAGCTCCCAGGTTCAAGTGATTCTCCTGCCTCAATCTCGCAAGTAGCTGGGATTACAGGTGCCCACCATCACGCCTGGCTAATTTTTGTGTTTTTGGTAGAGACAGGATTCACCATGTTGGCTTGGCTAGTCTTGAACTCCTGACCTTAGGTGATCCGCCCGCCTCGGCCTCCCAAAGTGCTGGGATTACAGGCGTGCACCACCATGCCCGGTGCACACTGAAATAATTTAAAGTAAATTATCATACAAACAGTATAGCGGTAAAGGACTTAACCTTTCTGTGCCTCAGTTTCTTCATTCTGTAAAAGGGCAATAATAATGGTGTCTACCCTACAGAAATGTTAGGAGGATTAAATGAGTTAGTTAATACATATAAAACATTTGAAATTGAGCTTGGCAAATAGTAATTACACACTCAGTGCCTTTGTTATTATTTTTTTTCTCTGACTCACTTATTCCCAGCAACCCACAGAATTCTTCCTTAGACCTTACGTATCTTTACATCCACTTTGCTGCTAAATTTCTTCAAAGCCTAAGCTTCACTCTGTGCCTCTATTCAATCAACTTGACACCAATTTTCCACTTGATTGTACATTTTTATCGTAATACCTTATTTAATTCATCAAACATTGCTAAGTTGACAAATACACTGGGCATCCTGTGCTAGGTGCTGAGAAGGATTTCAAGTGATCTATTTGGTGAATGTAACTCTTTAAAGAGCTTAAGGTAGAGTTAGAGAAAAGAATGCACAACTAAATTCCTTGAAGACCGGGGCTTCAAATTAAAATGTGATTATAGGGAGTGGAGTGGAAGGGGTCAAAATGTAAATACAAAGTACAAGTAGGACTGTTCATTTCTCACATATGGAAAAGAGTCATTACCCTTAGCACAACAGACACCACATGTTAACATTATTAAGAGTTATGAAGTTCTACAAATAGGGGGAATAGAAGAATACAGGCTTTCCTCAATTCAAGGGTGTTTTATGTTTGACATAAGATACTTTCACGTATCTTAAGATCCAAAGAAAAGCAACATCTAATTAAATGGCCATTTTGAGCAGAAGTTGAAATTTTGCTTGAGCAGCAAAAGAATAAGTTATTGTCACCTGACTGTAAAGACCATGGCTGAGGGGCACCACTTTTGAGTGTTCTCAAGATTGAGGCAACAAGTAAGAATCTAACAAAGATCTAGGCCGATATCTTTGATTGCTGTGCAACTTCCAATAAGTTGAGAAAGTAAAGCAAAAATTTCCATGGGAAAGTGATGCCCAGAGTTGGACAGAATGACCCAGATTATTCCCCAGCTAAGTCTTATTTCAGAAGGAGGTAGAATTGGATATAGAAATGTTTGAGAGTATCAACTCCACAATATTAATACTTTTGTGTTAGGAATCGGTGCACATTTGGTATTTTAGGCATGTGCGTTATAAATAGGTCAGTCTTGACATTTCAATTAAAATGTTAATTGAGTAACTAATTTAGACTTTTAATTTTAAGTGAAAATATTGCTAAGTTTTACCTAATATTGAAAAGTAAAAAAGAAAAGCAAAAAACTAGAAACTTAAGCTTAACCATACTTACAAGGTTGTGACTTGTTAACTTTTAAGAGGTTATTTAAGTAATCAGGATAATCGGATAATTTTGTTAAGTCAGGCAATTGAATTACTTAAAAAGGAAACAAAATATATTAAATTTGTACATGCAGCTTAAAATGTTTAAAGGTGTTTAACTGAATTTATAAGCGACACAAAATATTAATTTAAGGACTTCAAATGTAATTTTAAAATTTGCTGGGCTTGCAGATCTTGTTCTATTTATAGGCAGAACTTAAAACCTCACAATTAGGAGCTTGAGTTTCAAATGTGTAATTTGATAAATTGAATCTTTTTCTAAAAAAAAAAACATGGTCTCATTCTATGGCCCAGGCTGGGGTGCAGTGGTGTATTCATGGCTCACTACAGCCTTTACCTCCTGGGTTCAAGTGATCCTCCCATCTCAGCCTCCTAAGTAGCTCAAACTACAAGTGAGTGCCACTTTCCCCAGCTAATATTTGCATTTTTTGTAGAGAGAAAGTTTCTTCGTGTTGCCCAGGCTGGTCTGGAACCCCTGGGCTCATGCAATCCTCTTGCTTCAGCCTCTCAAAGTGCTGGGATTACACTTAAAAGCCTAAGCTTCACTCTATGTCTCTAGTCAATCAATTCTACACCAATTTTCCATTTGATTATACATATCCATCATAATTTCTTATTTAATTCCTCCATACATGGCCAATAAATTGAATATTAAATAAATGAAAATAATCAAAAAACCCTATCCCCCTTAATGATTCCCCCCCCACCCCCAAAAAAAACTGCCCTTAAAGTAGTTAAAGCAGTTAAACAATTGTTTTATTATTCCACTGTGGAATACCTATGATTTGCCATCCAAATCTTTATATCATTTTGAATATAAATCTCATTTCTTTGAGAAGACCATAAGTTCATTTGGGGCCATAAATGTGCCACCTATTTCTGTTGTATCCCCAGAGGACATATACATAGGAGATGCTTCTTTTTCAACTGCTGTGTGGCTTTGGGCAGGTCACATTATCACTCCAGCCTCTGGCATCTGAAATGGAGGGGATGGGCCATCCCGGTAGAGAGAAGGACCCGCATCTATCTCATGGCTGCTGTATTTCTGGGGCTCACACCTGTCTGAGGCACACAGCAGGTACTGTACATACATCATTGAATGAATGGACAAATGCACTAGATACTTCTAAGACTTCTTTTATGTGTACCCCAACTGTTATGTCCCTCAATGTCCGCAAAGACTGTAGGAGCAGTCCCTTAGCAGAAAGAAGGGAATCTTAGCCATGACAGATTAGATTATAATTGGAATCCAGGAGATGAGGCAAATTTTTCCTTGACTGTTCCCATGTGATCACCTTGAAGCCCTGAGTGATTCTCCTGCTGGCTTCCATCGGATCTGCTCCTGTCCCAGAGGGTCCTGCTCCTGTCTTCGTTCAGGGAAATCTAACATTCTTCAGAGTGGAGCACGGTAGGCATGAACACTAATGGCATCCCATTCGTTAAAGGTGAAGCAAACCTGGGCAGTGTGGTGTGGTACAGAGTTTTCTTCCTGACTCTGCCTCAAGTTCAGTGCTATTTTAAGCAATTCCTATCCTCTTTTTGGAAGCTTATTCCGGAACATAAGAGCTGTGGCAGCAGTTCTTAAACTTTTTGTTCTTAGGACTCTTTTATACATTTAAAAATTACTGAAAACAACCAAAGAGATTTTGTGATATCTACTGAGTCATGTCTATTGATATTTACTGTAGTAGAAATTAGAACTGAGAAATCTTTAAAACGGAAGAACACACAAGCACAGCTTCTGTTTGTCATCAGAGTGAGGATGTCACCATATATCATGGAGCCTCTGAAAATCCCATGATCCTCTTGAGGGAGAGTGGTCATGAAAAAACATCTGAGTGTCATGGTGGAAATAGCTTCCACCTTGCTGACTTCAGACTCCACCTTCAGGACCCCTGGTCTAAAGGGCTGTGCTGCAGTGATACCTGCCCATCATGAAGGCGACTTTAGGTTTCATGAAGAAAAGGAAGACTGAAGAGGTTATTGTTTTAACTCCAAGATGCAGAAGCCACCTCACACTCTCACATATTTCCTTTGGCCTTCAGAGCCATGGGGACCACAGGGCTGTGGCTGCCTAAGAACTCCCTTCATTTCCATGTGTCCTGTTTGTTGTTGCCAACGGGGTGTGTCAGTGGGTCTGACTCTCTCTCCCAATTGCCTCATTCCTCCCAATCCTGACCCCAAGTCAACATCCAGGGACACAGCCTGACTTTATGAGAACTGGGCATACCATGGAAATAACTTCTGGAGCAGCTGGAAAACTGACATGGGATGGGACTGGCCTTTTTTTTTAACCCAGAAAACCCAGTGCACCTTCTGCCAAGTCAGCATTTGCTGGCAAAAATCCTAAGCGAGCGGCCAGACTCTGGGGAGCCACGGGAGACGAGATGGCAATGAATGGAGCATGCAGCACTGGCAGAGGGTTGATGAGGTCAAGGAGAGGGCTGGGCAGGCACCACCAACAGGGATAGTTAGAGGCCCATCTGTGTCTGGGAGGCTGAGGCATGGAGAAACCTGAATTCGGTGCTCAGAGTCTCCTAGGGCTCTAGACAGCGAAGGACGAGAAGGTCATCCATGTGTCTTATCCATTCCATCATGCAGTTTTATAACACTACATGTTTTCATCTGTCTGGCAGTTTTGCCAAGATTTTAGCATTCCGGGACATCTGATTAGCTGCTCCCCTGCCATATCCCACTCCACCAGCGTTTTCCTGTAGGGTATTGACCACTCCAGGATGAACTGCACGGTACCATACAGAGTCAAGGACATACCACTGTAGTCCATTGGGATGCCAATTTGAGCAAATACCATGCAGAATGAAGTGTCTGCACAGGAGGTTCATCTGCTTCACACTCTCTTAGAAAGCCAGACAAGATCCCCTCACCACAAGGCAGAGGCACCCCAGAGAGCCCAGGGGACACAGGTATGTTCCCTGCCTCTGGGCAAAATTCCAGAGTGGGATTTTTTCCTCCCCCACCCTGTTCCCTTTCCACATTCATCTCCTTTTTGCTAGGGCAGGGCTGGACACGATGCTTTGTTCTGGGACCTCCTAATATTTTTGGAAAAATTATGTATCCCCATCACACATTTTTTAATTAACATATAAAATGTTTATTGCAGGTTTAAATAATTAAAGAGGATATAATTTCTGGCACATTGACTTTTAAAACTGTTAAATCATTCAATTAAATGTATTGAATACCCACCTTCTTATATTCAAAAAGCACATGAATAAGCTCTTTTGTAACAGTCAGAAATTTTCCATCATTTATTTTTTTCTCCTTGAACTCATATTTCTATCTTATGTTACCCACAGAATTTTATCTTAGTGTAAGCTGCTTTTAAACTTGATAATCTTTTATTGAGCACCACATCATAATTCTTGGCAGCAAAATAAGTTAATAAGTTAAAATTTAACATATTTAATTTTTTCTAGATTGAATATTTATTATTAATACAAAATTAGTTGAAATTGTCTGTCGCCAGAAGACTATGCTTGTTAATAAATATTCTACATTGGTTTATCATTACAATTTATATTAGTGCATACTTGCATAAAATAAAGCCATTATAATATAACATTTTCAAATAACCATTAAACATACAAAGGAAATTAGACTTTAAATAAAAAGATAAGTTGGTGTATCATGAATGAATGCTGCTTACTGCTAGAATAAGATGATATTTTGTGGAAATTATTAGCAAAAAAAGAGGAGCCGTTGTGCCACTAAATCTACAGAGAAGTTGAAGCAAACAGGAGACTTGTATCCAAATTTAAAAATAAACATGAAGTTACAGTACACAATCTTTTGGCAAAAGTTGAAAGAAATGGTTCACCCATGAGTTTGAGTAAATGTTTAAGAAAATATGTCCATCTAGCTTGCTTCAATTTGAAACTATAATGTTAATCTTTCACCTCCTCCTACTTAAAATCAATGCAAAGTATGTATGTGAGACACAGGCATCGATATTTCAGGTTGACCCTCTCTGGCACCATCCAGGGCTTTCCTCTGGGGGACAGTACACCCTAGTGAGATTTGGCATGCACGACAGGTAGACTTTCCTTTTAAAAAGTGCCACTGAGGCCATTGCACAAAAGGAATCAAGTATGAGAACTAGCATGACAGCCAAGGGGTGTCCAAACGTGATCAGCTTTGAGAAAGAGTATATATGGAAACTAGGATTTGGAATGTAATTCTCTAAATTACCCGTGCCCATGTGCCCCTTGAGACCTAGTAACCCCTACCGGTGGGCTGCTCTGGGGCACCCTCTCTCAATCATCAGTTCTTTGACTGCACTTATCCCAATGTCCATTTCCTTCAAGCCAAAGATCTAGGGTCCCCCATTTCAACATCCCCACTATAGCAGTCTTCCTCTCTCCCTACCCTCAATCTTCTAGGCACAACTCTCATTTTTGGGACTTCAGGCCTTGGTTTCTCATTTGTCACACAATGACCTGAGTTCATCCAAATATATCATTTGCAACTGAGAGGTAGACAGTTTCTAAAGGCCTTGCCTCTTGTTGCTGCAGTAGGTGGGGGCGGGGGGGACACTCCTATGCTCTTGCCCACTGCGTCCTTTCTGCCTTTTTTCCCACCTACCCCAGTCTTCTTCAGTATCTCAAGGTTGCTATACACAATAAGCTCCAAATACCTAAGGCACCAACTAGAAAAGTGCCCCAAATATAACTTTTTGTTTGCTGGGTAGTTAATCTGGGTCCATAGCTCAGAAGCACCTTTAAAGCCCAGTTTCTGCAAGGAGAGATGGAGGAACAGAGTGTCTCAAGTGTGGTCATGACAGAAGTGCAGAATTGGAGGGTGCTAGATTGTCCAGATGAGCAGCTCAGATGCTAGAACCAAGGTATCCTGCTGGTATTCACCTCCACCCCCACTACGCTCCCTTCCCATTGTTCCTGCAGCATCAGAATTCCCAAAGTGGAGCAGAAAGAACTAGATGTAGAAAAGGGAAGGAAGAAGGTAGTGATTCCTCAGTCTTTAGCTATACTTCCCAGGATAAAGGGAGAAGGAAAAGGATTGACCTTAGACACTATCTCTAGGCCAAACACGGTTTCCTTGGCATTCTCTCACCTTCTTTTCCCAATTTCTCATCCTGTCTACCCACATGGCTTCTTCCCTACTCCCTTCCCTGGCTGCCAATAGAGGTAATTTCAGGTCTGGGGGCCTCCTCTAGTGGCAATCAAGGAAGAGGAATGCCCAAGCACCTGGGTTTCCTGTGGTTACCTTGACTCCGGAATTCAGGGGTTCCCTCTTCTTCAAGCCTCAGCCTGACAATTCAAGAAATGCCAAGAACTTTCTGGAAGTGAAGCAAGCTGACCCATTTGATCTGGAATGCGTGATCTGTTGAATAATTCTGTAGCTATAAAAGAATGTATTCATTTATAATTGTGTCAAGTTGTAGTTTATAGCCTGCTTAATAAGGCCATTAGCTATATTACAGCATGTTGTGCCTAGCAGAATCTTTAATGACTTCTGCGGACTAACAAGACAGGTATTGAGGGTGATATCAGTGTTATTATCCTCATTTTACAGAAGAGAAATAAGTACTGTGCCTAAATTCCCACAGTCTATAGACTGAGAGGTGACTCAGCGGCTAAAGTCAAGGTCTGCTTTCAGTCATTCTTAGTTTACCTGTTTGTGCTTGATCAACCTATGGCAAGGTTTTCCCTCTGCCACTGGGGTTCTTCCACCTTCTAACAGTGAAAGGAACAATTAAAGGGTTATGTGCTAGCATATATGTATGTGTTTCTCACCTAGAAGACTAAAACCTTCTTGAGAGCAGAGTCCTGGTCTGGCCTGATTCATCTTTGGGTCCCCCATATTATCTGACATGATGTGAACTGGCATTGTGCCTTGTAGGTAGCGGATACTTAGTATGTATTACATATTTGTGAAAAAATGAGTAAATACCCCTTTTTCCTGAAGCAGGTTATTGCATCTTGATTATCAAGCATCATTTCACAATTTTCCATATACATAATGTGTTCTAATAGATAATTTCAAGCCACACACAGTGATTTTCAGAAATACACAATTTGGCAACTGTGGGTTATCTAAAAAGCAGGTCTGTGGAAATGAAGACAAAACAACCAAATGAAAATCATGTCATATTACTAAGTTCCAAGTGTTCTTATCCTAGTGCCATATTGTCTGTTTACCAACTACAAGTCCACAAAAGCTGATGGTGTAAATAAACACCCGCTACCTTCTTAGGAAAATTACATTAACTGAACTTTAAAATCCTGGATTCCTAACAAACGGAATATTTGGGAAGAGCTAGGGATGACTAAATTGAGATAAGAGAACATAGAAAGCTACATTGGTAGGGGATGGTGGCCACTGAAAAATGCAAGGTACTATGTCTGTTTGCAATGTATTTGTAATCTCTTGGGGTCAGTTAAACTTACAGAAGTGATATTCAAGAAGACTCAGCTTGGTGTCTAAGTTCAAATGACTGTTTGGTCTGGTCCTGGTCAGGGAAGATTTGAGATCTGAGCTGGGCATTAAAAACTGTTTAAAATTTGGGGAGGACATGGAAGGTCTATCGGAGAGGGCTGAGGGTGAAGCAGCCAAGAGTCTAGAATCAGGGAGAAGCTGACTTCACACAGGTGGTATTTTCCCACCTCTGCACACCTGTCTCTCTTTGCTTGTCTAAGTCTTGGCTCTCTTCTCACATTTACTTCTTCTGCTAAACTGCACCACCTTTTCCTCCCATGCTGGTAATTTCTCAGCTGTAGTGGAAGGTGAAGATTAGCTGTCTGTGACAGAGACTGCTGGTCAACATGATATCTGTTCTCCTTTTTCTTCTTGGAAATAAATCTAAGTGCTGGCCAATGGGATAAAAACAGAAGTGGCATTCACCTTCTGGAAAATGTCCTTCAAGGGAAGTGGCTTATCACATTCCCACCCCATCTCCTTCCCGCTGACTGGAATGCAGATCATAAGGTAGAAGCTGTCACCTAGGATAACAGAGTGATGAGATTAATAAAGCACAAGTTGCTGACAATACAGAGTTCCTGGCAGCCCTGGGCTATCCCCAGAATTCTTTTATGTGAGAAAGAAAAAAGAAAAAAGCCACCGTTAATTTTTTTATTGTTTGATTTTTTTTTTTTTTCATTTCTATCTTTTGCAGCTGGGCCTTTTATCTTTTACACTCTAGGACTAGAGCTAACTTTACACAAGGAAAATTAGTTTTGTAAATAGTACAAAAGAAAAAATGATTGTACTATTTATATATTTTAAAAATGCAAGTAGGAATCAGGAGATGCCATTGTGTCTGCTAAATTCTTGAAAAACAAAAAGAAAGAAAAGTGATAAAACTCTATGGTGCTAAGGCTTCAGGGAAACAGGCAGGTTAAAGTGGACTTTAGCAGGTAGATTAAAGGGTTGAGAGTTGGTGTAAGTCTTCTAGAAAACACTGGCCACTTAAGTCACTTGCCTTAAATATGTTACCCAGTGATCTAATTCTTGAAAGATTGGAAAATGCATTATAATCAATGACTTAAAAATAAAAATGTATAAAGATGATCAGAGCAGTTATTTAAACAGCAGAAAACCAAAACTGCCTAAATGTAGTACTGTAGGGGAATAGTAAATGATGATATATTAAATTGATGGAGAACCATCCAGCCATTTCAAATAATATATGATAAATACCATGCAATAATTTGCAAATACTTGTAAAATAATGTTAAATTAAAAAAAACTTTCCTGGATGCTAAATATACCTTGGGATGGTAGCTGCCAAATTCTGGCTGTTGACTCAACCTTGTTCCTTTCATCTCATTTCACCCATCCACATAGCATCCAGCAAGAACTGAGTGTCCCAGATGTGTTCACTACAAATTCCTGGCCTCTCCCTATATTGCTACCTTTGCAGAAACGTTCCCTTCTTCTTTTTTTGAACCTTGCTTATTCTTGAATTTTGGGTTTTGTGTTTTACAAAGTGATTCCCAATGGAACATCTCAGGTAGACAAAAAGGCTTTTAAGAATCATCAGGTGTTCCACAGCAGCCAGACAGGCCCAAAGCAGTGAGAGGCCACTCACAAAAAGAATTTTGGATGTGGCTTTGGAGCACGTGGTGGACTTAAGTGAAAATAATAGAAGACCTATATTTTAAAGAGAATTTTACTGGGCGGGGAGCGGTGTGGAACCTAGCCAGATTGGAGTAAAAGGCTGTGAGATTTCACAAGTTGAAAAACGACTTTGGGTCCCACAATTTTTTTGAGTAAGGAGTAGGCTCAGAAGGCTATTCAGCTGCCAACACGGGCTATTTCTATGGAAAAGGAAGGTTGTCTCAGGAGGAAAGGCCCAGAGCCCAGGTGGAGGAGTCAAGAGTAATGGAGAACAATGGACTGGGAGCTACTCCCCTAGAGCAGAGTGGATCCTGCTGTCAGAATAGGGGGACCTGGCAACATGTGCCCAGCAGGATTATGAATTGGAATTGGTGACTGCTATGTGTCTTCTTTTAATTCCCCTTTTTAAGGGACGTATTTACTGCCATTGTCCTATCCCTGTCTCACTATTGTTTGTTGAATGTGTGCAGAGCATATAACTTATCTCTTTAATTTACAGGTCTCTGGATCCAGGGAAGTCACAGTCAAGGAAATGCATGTGAGAAGCCTAACCCTCATTTGGACTTGACAGAAATCACAGGATCCTAGACTTTGCCATAATTGATGCTATAATTGAATGCAGTTCATGGGGGTCCTGGCGGGAATCAGAATATTTTTGCGGGTGAATGGACCATGAATAATTGGAATTACAGGGAAGGCGATTGTCTACTTTTGTAGTAATGGCCACCAGTGATTCATGCCCTCAGTCTACAAGTAGCCCCTTCCCACATTGACTCTGGGCTTGGCCATGTGAATGACTGTGGCTGCCAATGGGACATCAGCACATGCAATGCATGCAGAGGCCTGGAGAAACACTCGCTCTCTAGGGCTTGTCCTCTCTTGCTGCTTCCATGGAACCCTGCCATCACCACGTGAATGAGCCCAGGTTGACCAACCAGAGGATGAGAGACTATGCAGAGAAGAGCCCCAAACTTCCCAGCCAGTCCAGCTGAGGGTCTCAAAGATGTCACTGAGTTCCACTCCAGCCCAACTGGCTCAGACTAGAAGAAATACTAGTTATTCCATAGGATCATTTGATTGTGTTCAACCATTATGTTTTAAGGTGTTTTTTTTTTAATGCGGAGAAAGCTAACCAATACGGGAAGGCTCAAATATAGATAAATCCAGCAGCAGATGGAAGATGGGGGAGGTGACATTGAGGTAGCAAAATCTCTGGACCCAGGTGTGTGGGCAGTTTCCTAAGAAAACCTAAAGCAGGTCACAGAGGGTGACCCTACTATGGCCAATGGAGAGCCACAAAAGAGAAAATGCCGGAAGTCAAGTTCAATGAGAAAATTGAAGATGGACACTGAAGCATGAACAGTTAGATCAATTATCCTAATGATCTTTTTTTCTGCTTCAGGACTTAATCCAGGATCACACTTTGCATTTGGTTGTTACGTTTCCTTTAATCTGGAAGAGGTTTTTGTGTGTGTGTTATTGGTAACCTTAATATTTTCAAAGAATTTTGGTCAGTTATTTCATGAAATGGCACTGAAGTTGGGTTTGGAAGTCTGTGGGATTAAGAAGAGACCAAGTGGTGGGAGAAATGAATTCAGCGATTCAGAAATAAAACTTTGGGCAAGAGGAAGCCATAGGTCCTCCATTTATGAAGCAACTAATAATGCCTATACCCCACTGCACAGCAATTCAATCTGAATCTCTGAGAGTAGGGTCTAGGTATTTTTTAAGCATTGGAAAAAAGCTTTGAAAGAATATCTAAAAAGCTTCCCACGTGATTGGATTATGGAGTAGGAGAAGACTCTGGAAGAGATGATGCAATCCCTAGAGCAAGGCCCATCAGGTTTCTGAGAAATGAGTAAACACAGAATCTCTCTGAATCTCCTCATTTTCATATACTTTGTGATTGATCTAAACTGCTATTAACCTCAAAGATCAGTGTTAGGACTTGATGACTAATGGCTATTTCTGAGTCAAAAATGAAATAGCACTTATTTTCATAATGTAATAAAATTCAAGTGCACATTAACTCAGATCCCATGAATCAGCGAATATGATCATTTGAACAGAGCCTGAAGTTATTTATGGAAATACATTTTGCATAAGTTATCACACAAGATTTCAAGATTTTGGTAGAAAGGTTTAAACTAACAAAAAAATATCTTAAATGAGTAACCCAGCCTAATAACTGAGACAATAAGGAGTAGTGGGGAGCTATGACAAATAGGATTTAGGGAGGAGGCTTTGTGCCAGCCAAAAGAAAAGAACTGAAGGCCAATTTAGCCCACAGGCTGCCAGTTTATGGAACTCTGAGTCATAATAGAAACCATTATAATATAGAAGTAAACATAAGTATAGAATTACAATAAATGAGGGGTCAGGAAAGGATTTGAAGAAGGGATAAGCATGGAAATATTTTAAAGGTTGAGCAGTTTTTTTGACGTCTTTAAATTTAATTTTTAAATTTAAAAAACTTTTCATTTTGAAATGATTTTATTGACAAACATGCTTCAAAAATTGTACAAAGGCTTTCTCCATATTCTTCACCAAGATTCTCCAAATGTTGTTGTCTAACAAGACTACGTACAATGATTAAGATCAGGAGATTTTCTCTGATATAATACTATTATCTAATCTATAGACCTTATTCAAATATCACCAATTATCCTAATGATCTCTTTTTACTGCTTCAGGACATAATCCAGGATCACACTTTGCATTTGGTTGTTATGTTTCCTTTAATCTGGAAGAGGTTTTTGTGTGTGTATTATTGGTAACCTTAATATTTTCAAAGAATTTTGGTCAGTTATTTCATGAAATGACACTGAAGTTGGGTTTGTCTGATGTTTGCTCACAATTTAAATTTGGGTTATACATTTTTGGAATAAATATTACAGAGTGATGCTGTATCCATCTTAGTGCATCGTAATTAGACATATGATGCCAATTTGGAACACTATAGGTCATGAAAATTTTGATCACTAAATTAACATGGTGCCTGCCATGTTTCCCTACTATAATGTCACTATTTTTTCTTTGTAATTAGTATGAAACTTATGAAGTGAAAGCTAACCAATACAGGGAGGCTCAAATAGGGATAAATCCAGCAGATAGAAGATGCGGGAGGTGACATATTTTGACATATGTAAATATCTTGTTGGTCATCATAGTTTTGTTCACTAATTTTAAAATTTATATTTATTAGTTGGAATTCTACTGTACTTCTTCTCTCCCATTTATTTGTTTGTTAATATCAGTATAGTCTCATGCATTCTTATTTTATTCCTTGGATAATAATTCATTACTAACATTATTTTATTTGCTCAAATAGTCCCAGATTTGACTGTTGGGAGTTTCTTCAGGTAGGCTCCTGTGTTCTTTTGACATATTCCCAACCTTTTTGTGTGTGTGTGTTTTCTTATTTCTGGCATTACAAGACAATTCATGGCCATCTTATACTTACCCTGTCTCAGACCTAGAATCAGCCACTTTCTCCAAGAAACCTGGTAACTTTTATTGGTAAATGGTATTAAGAAACCAAAATCTGGGCAATTGGTATGTTAATTGGTATTGGGTGTCATTGCTTCTAGGCTCTCTTTGCAGACAGAAATAGGAAATACATGTGTGAACACACACATGCATATATCAGTGTCTATTTCTATATGTATCTATAAGTTAAAAACCATGAGTTCATGCTGATACCTCCAATTCTAATTCAACACTACATTGAGTTCATTCTAGCTTCCCATCTTTATTTGTAACTCCTTTCTCTGTCGGAAACACGACCCTAATATTTTAATAATATATTATTTGCTAAATCCTTGTATACATAGAAGTGGTTTTAGAAAGTTCAACTCTTTGACTATTGAACACCTACATACACTCATCTTCCCATACATTCATTTTCAAAAATGTCCATATTTAAATAAAACATTCTCACTCTGTCTCTTAAAAATACACAACCAAAGTATTATCCAATTACAGCATCTGTCTCCAAGTCCAGGACTTCTGGGTGGTATGAAATCTTCTTTCATTTTGAATGTAGTTCTTTGTGGTTAGACAAAACTATGGCTAAAGCAAATTTATCAATCACCAACACATTCAATACACAATCAAGAGAAGAACAAGAATGACTTCAATAAAAAATGTTAATTACAAAGAGAATTGAGAACACACACACATATGCACACACTGGACACTAGTACATACAAGACATAATCCCCTAGGATGGGTATGTGACTTGGGATAAGAACGTGACTTAAACAATCCAATCAGTCAGGGTGAATCTTGAGCTTCTGACTTAGAGATGCTGATACTGAGGACAATCTTTCTTTCTTTCAGCATTATGGTCTGATAATGCTCTGACAGTGGGGGAGTATCTTAGTCAATCAGTCTGGCAGCCTCCGGTTTTCACTTCTGGGAGACTCTTCTCTGTTCATTGACCTCCACAGCCATATCTAGAGAAGTTTTCCTTCCCAGGGGCTGCATAACTTTAGCATCCCTTTTTCCTTTTCTGTGTGTGTAACTTTACAGAGCCTGAGATTGCCTTAGGGCTTAGGCAGACATGGACTGTGGTTGTCCAGCATTGGGATTTCTTTAGCAATGCAGCTGATATAGTTTGACTGTGTCCCCACCCAAATCTGATCTGGAATTGTAGTTCCCATAATCCCCATGTGTTATGGGAGGGACCAGGTGGAGATAATTGAATAATGGGGGCAGTTCCCCCATCCTGTTGTGGTGATA
This sequence comes from Macaca thibetana thibetana, assembly GCF_024542745.1. Taxonomy (NCBI): domain Eukaryota; kingdom Metazoa; phylum Chordata; class Mammalia; order Primates; family Cercopithecidae; genus Macaca; species Macaca thibetana. The sequence goes on from NC_065583.1 coordinate 139,762,768, forward strand.
GTGAGTTTGTTCTCACGAGTTCTGATGGTTTTATAAGGGGCTTCCCCCTTTGCTGGGCACTCATTTTTCTTCTCTCTGCTGCCATGTGAAGAAGGACATGTTTACCTCCCCTTCTGCCAAGATTGTAAGTTTCCTGAGGCCTCTCCAGCCATGATGAACTGTGAGTCCATTAAAACTCTTTCCTTTGGCCGGGTGCGGTGGCTCAAGCCTGTAATCCCAGCACTTTGGGAGGCCAAGGCAGCTGGATCATGAGGTCAGGAGATCGAGACCATCCTGGCTAACACAGTGAAACCCCATCTCGACTAAAAATACAAAAAAATTAGCCGGGCGTGGTGTGGGTGCCTGTAATCCCAGCTACTCGGAAGGCTGAAGCAGGAGAATGGCGTGAACCCGGGAGGCAGAGCTTGCAGGGAGCCGAGATCGTGCCACTGCACTCTAGCCTGGGCAACAGAGCCAGACTCTGTTTCAAAAAAACAAAAACAAAAAAAACTCTTTCCTTTATAAATCACCCAGTCTTGGTTATGTCTTCATAGCAGCGTGAAAACAGACTAATACAATAGCTCTTTACAAAACTTAGTTATCATCAGTATATTTCACAAATCACTTCCATGGGCTAGAAACCATAGACAGAGAGCCTGTCTCTGCTCATTCTATTTGAGTCAGGAATTTCCACTGTCTAAAAAGAGGCCTCTGTTATATCATCATCCCGTCAGGCTTTAGTGTAATTGCTACTTTTATCTTGGCTCTTCTTCTGGAAGTTTCTGACAATAACTTGGAGTATAATGACTTGCTCCCTGCCCTCAGGTTCTGATATGGTTTGGATGTTTTGTCCCCTCCAAATTTCATGTTGAAATGCGATCCTTAATATTGGAGGTGGAGCCTAGGAGCAGGTGTTTGGGTCATGGGGGTGGATTCCTCATGAATGACTTGGTGCCTTCCTCATGGAAATGAGTGAGTTCTCACTCTGAGTTCATGGGATATCTGGTTGTTTAAAAGAATGTGGCACTTTCCCCCACCTCCTGCTTGCTTCCTGTCTCACCGTGTGAAACACTGGTTCCCCTTCACCTTCTGCCATGACCGTGAGCTTCCTGACACCCTCACCAGAGGTGCCGGCACCATGCTTCCTGTACAGCCTGCAGAAAATGTGAGCCAGAAGAAATGTGTTTTCTTTATAAATTACCCAGCCTCAGGTATTCCTTTATAGCAATGCAGAAAAGACTAATACAGGTTCTATCACAACTGTACTTGTTTGCTTTGTCAGATGGAGACTTTTTAGTAGGAAGTATTTGGGAGTAGCCTGAAGGGTTAGTGTTATCTGTTGCACCCATCTTACTTCCTGTTTTTACATGTATGAACCTTAATTTGGAGTGGAGTATTTAGTCTTTGCAACACCACTAGATTCTAGTCATTTTGGATTGTAGTTCATACTCAGAGAGGGTCTTCCTAAGTAAGGCCATATTTTTTCCTTCTCTACTTTTAGATAGGCCACTTCATCTTAAGATTGTCTCTTTATTATAAGACATTACTGTAATCCAAAATCCTGAATGTTTCCTACCATTTCGCCGATGTACCTTGCAGACATATGGCCTGAGTCTCAACAGGCTTTTCACCTAGTTATCTGTTCAGACAAGTCTATGTTTTAGAGTTTATATTTAATTGCATCCCACTCCTGGAACCAAATTCTGTATCAGTTAGAGAATTCTTTGGTTGCAAGAAACAGAAGATCTGGTTCAAATTGGCTTAAATGATAAAGAAATCTATTTGCTTTTATGACTTGAAATTCAGAGATAAGGCAAGCTTAAGAGAAAGTCCACTTTTGAATGGAATTCATTTACCTGCACCTTTGTAATGTCAGCTTCATCCTTAAACTATTTCCATCCTGGTGGCAAAATGGCTCTAAAAGTTTTTGTTTTACATCCCCATCCTCTGGTTCTGAGCAGAAAGGCAGAACAACAACAACAAAAAAAAAACTTTAATACCAACACTACACACCAGAATACCAGAGTCTTGAGATTTACCCTGATTAAACTATTTAGGTTACATGGCCATCCTAAACCAATGAGAAGCTGAATATCTCTGGTATGAGCCAACCAGACCCATTCCATAGGTAGACTGTAGGAATGGTAGATACCTAATTGAAAACAAGGTACTATTAGAAAGGAAAAAGTGTACTCTGGTTGTCAACTATCAGCATTCATTAATCAATGTTATCAGGCTTTTAAAATAGTTTCATATTATCATTTGAAAAAATAACATTAATCTGTACTTGAAATTATTTTATTTATATGTCTCCTTTTGAAGAATCTAAAGCTCCATGAGAACAGAAATTTTCCCTGTCTTATTCATTTCACTTGTGAGACAATGCCTGACATTCAATAAGTATTTGCTTAGTGAATGCATGAATGAATGAATCATGTTTACCCTGAATCTGTGAGACCTTCCACCGTAATGTCCCAAACCTCTAGGCCAGGAATACTTCATTTGAGATGCTTGGGCTTAAAGCTTCACAGCTGGTAAGTAGATGGCCAAAACCTGAACTCAGGCTGGCTGACTCCACTTATTGTGTATTTCCAACTATTCCAAGCTGCTCTAATGTGTTAAAATAAGCCCACAGAGTTTTAACACAGCTGTGTTCAGAATCCATGTAGGAAATGCATAAAACATTCTGACAGTCAGTATCCAAATAGTAATTTGGAAGATTAACAAGAGTTTAAAACTGGGCATGAACCAATATTTTCTTTTCTTTTCTTTTTTTTTTTGAGACAGAGTCTAGCCCTGTCGCCCAGACTGGAGTGCAGTGGTGAAATCTTGGCTCACTGCAACCTCCGTCTCCTAGGTTCAAGTGATTCTCCTGCCTCAGCCTCCTGAGTAGCTGGAATTACAAGCATGAGCCACCATGTTCAGCTGATTTTTGTGTTTTTAGTAGAGACAGGGTTTCACCATATCAGCCAGACTGGTCTCGAACTCCTGACCTCAAGTGATTCACCCACCTCGGCCTCCCAAAGTGCCCGGATTACAGGCATGAGCCACCACATCTGGCCAAGTATTTGCTTTTCTTATCTGGAGCTATCAACATACTCCAAGTTAAATTCATATCCCGCCTAATAGTATACGAAAGAATGGGATTGATTTGTTGCAAGTCTAGTTTCACATTTTGCAACAGCAATAATATAAGGTATGTTATAATTTCCCTTATTGGATGCTGCCTCTGATGAAAATAAACCCTTTTTATGTGATAGACTAATGGAGAGATTTAATCAATAGAGAAGAGAACTAACGTTACCTGTCTACCATGACCTAGGTGTTTCATTCATTAATTTACATCTTTTCATTTGTATCCATTTGTTGCATGTTATTAAGTACCTTTCACACGGCAGGCATCGTGCTAGGGGCTAATGATGCAGCATTTAGCACAGGCTAGGGAGACATTGTAGTGCATCAATTAAAATAATGAACTCTCAAGTCAGAAAAATGGAAGTCCAAATCCTAGCTTTGCTGTAGCCTGTGAGATCCTGGGCATCCACAGTGGACTTCTCTGTATCTTATTTTCTTCATCTCACAGAATTGTTCTTTATTTCACATATAGTTGTCTTGTGAGGCTTAAGTGAGATAGTATAATCGCTGCCTTTGCTGTGTCTAGTATAGCATCTGACACATCACAGTTATTCAATTAAATGTTATATATATTACCGGAAGGTCCCTATCCTCAAGTTGCTTACAATAAATAGACATAAGTCTTGACACTTAATTTTTCTAAAAATGCTCTGAGATAAGTGTTATTCCATTTTAGAAACAAGGAAATTGAGAATTTCAATAGTTCATTCAAGCACTGAATTAATGAACAAATAAGTCAGAATTCTACATACAAAGATGTCTGAGTCTGAAGCCCATATTTTCACCAATTATCTGAATGAGAAATTGAGAGACAGGGCTTCTAGTCCTGATTTTAGACCAGTGATTCTCAACCCTAGAGAGCTTTATAAAGCTCCAAGTACCAACGCCCTGTTCCAATTCACTTAAATCAGAATATCAGGATCAAGGCCCGGACATTGGGTATTTTCAAAATCCGTCCCAAAGATTCTAATGGGCAGCCAGGGCTGAGAATCACCACTCAAGACTCTACCAGCTTCACACTCTGTATGGCATCAATTGTCAGAAGGAGACCACTGCCGGTAGAAGGAGGGATGTTCCAGGTCTTTCCTCCACTGGGACTCCATGGTCTCCACTGTGCGTTTTGGGGAAAGCTAGTGCAGGTAATGCTTTACTGAACAGCATTGCTATGGGGTCATAAGACACCCTAGAGTATCCATGTGGCATACCCGGTTCTGCACGAGTGTTTGTGAAGGAGAGTGGTAGGAACTCAGTCTCTCTCCTCATTGTTAGGTCGATAGATCAACAGCATCTTTCACACATAGGGGAAGGAGCAGCTTGGGAAATGTCCCAGACAAATGCAGCTGTTCTTTGTTTCTGCAGAGGATGCCAATAACATTTTGTTCCTTGGGGTTCTCAAGAATGAAAATGTGTGCATAGCTATAAAAACAAACAAACCCATAGGGATAGTTCTCTTACTAACCAATATGTTGCATATACACTTATTTAAGCTCATTCAACAATAACACGTATTCTGGTGTATACTGTACCATGGACTTTGTGTTGAGTCACAAAGAGAAGTCAACAGAGAGAAGAAGAACAGTTCATCAGCCACTGGATGCTCTCTGGGATATTTCAATTATTCAGAAGTCAAATCTTCTGCAGCTCCTTCAACTACTATCATTTTAAGAACTCATCCTAGGGTCTAGTTCACATAAATCTAAGGTGCCCACTCTCTGATTTGCTCCTTGTAGTAATTCTGTGCAATACACAGTCAAGTATCACTATCCCTGTTTCACAGAGTTGGAAACCAAGGTTTAGGAAGGTAAAATAACTTGCTCAAGGGCTAGAAAATGCATGGCCTACACTCAAGCATGTCTCTGGATTCCAAATTCTCAAATTATTCAATTGAGTCAAGAGGAAATTATACTATTTAGGCACACCACATGCCAGAAATCAGCCAATCAACCAAATTAAAGTAGAGTCATTTGAACAAAGACACAGGTATTGGATTCCTATGATTTGTTACTGATATATTATGGCTTTAACTACTTCACTCCCTCTCTGGGATCCAATACAAATGTGCACAAGACCAACAGGTAGGACACGGGCTCTCATTGTATTTGCTCTTCCTCATGGCATGTTGCCCCTAGCCCAGCCTCAAGCAGCAGGCAGTATCGAACCTTCAGGTATCTAGCCTCTGGGACAGGCCCATGGGCCATACAATGTTCAGTCAGAGGCTAAGAAAACTGCCATGCATGAAAGGCAGTTGAGAAGAGTGATCCTTGATAGGTATGGGTGTGAGAACTCTCTAGACCAGCACTGTCCCATAGAAATATAATGTAACCACATGGGTAATTTTATATTTTCTAGTAGTCACATTAAAAAGAGTCAAAATAAATAAGTGAAATAAATTTTAATAAGGTATTTTATTTAACCCAATATCTCAAAAATATTTCAGCATGTAATATATTTTAAAAAATAGCAATAAAGTAGCTTACATTTTTTGGTACTAAGTCTTTAAAATCTTGGGTACACTTTATTTTTGGGGCATATCACAAGTGCTCAGTAGCCACAGGTGTTTCATACCTTATTGGACAGCACAGGTCCAGACCATCTCAACACAATTATTCGACTGACGTATTTGATAGACATTAATGTGTAATATATAAAGTTTGCTGATGCTTTCTCATTATTTGGAGCTTAATTTGTAACAAGTTAGTTTTCAATGTAATGTAAAGAATAAGGCTATGGTTGGTAAGGCAGTAGAGTTTGTTTGTTTGTTTGTTTGTTTGTTTTTGAATATTAGTATTGCCAGATACTGGGTTTTGCTCTAGGAGCACAGGATGAGCAAAAACAACCCTTTTTAGGGTCCTGGAGTGCCTTGAGTAGGAATCTTAAAAAAAGGATAATTATGCATCCATCTGAAGTTCTGAGGATAGAGTTCTAATTACAAGCTTGTGGAGATGCAGGGAGAGATACTAAATAACAGAGATCTAGATTTAAAAATCAACAAGTGGCCAGGTGCGGTGTCTCACACCTGTAATCCTAGCACTTTAGGAGGCCAAGGTGAATGGATCATTTGAGTTCAGGAGTTCAAGACCAGCCTGACCAACATGGTGAAAACCTGCCTCTACTAAAAATACAAAAATTAGCTGAGCATGCTGGCGGGCACCTGTAATCCCAGCTACTCGGGATGCTGAGGCAGGAGAATCGCTGGGACCCAGGAGGTGCAGGTTGTAGTGAGCCAAGATTATACACCCCTGCACTCCAGCCTAGGCAACAGAGTGAGACTCTGTCTCAAAAAATAAATAAATAAAAATAGAAAATAAAAATCAACAAGTATTTGAGCTCTATTTGTGAATTCCACAATTCTTATATATTGTAGGTGGTATGAAAAATGTATAAAATAGAATTTTAAGAACTTAGCAGACTTACCTAAAAAAGGGCTGTCTTAGGTTTGGTTCCCTCAAGGTTCCCCACTAAGTTGGGTTTAAGTTGTTTATTTGAGAGGCAATCTCAGGAGACATGACAAGGGAGTGGAGATGTGAGGCCTCGAGGAGATGTAAGTGGATACAGGACGCATGATGAATGCGTTACTGTCATGGGCAACTGGAATGGAGGGGATTCCCTGAGAGACTGGGTGGAATATGGCTCAGAATCCACTCAATGAAAGGTAGGGGATCTGGGGCGTTTATCTTCCACCTCCCATCCCTCATTGATTAGAAGTCTCATCTGCGGTGGTAACGCCCAGCACTCTGACTGCCTTGTACTTGAACTGAGCTCACTCCTGCTGCCAGAGAACACCCTTAGGAAGAGAAGGAAGAGGCAGGAAGCTATAGATGTGCATGGGAATGATCACAGGCTATTCTGGTGTAGGCCAAGAAGATATGACGTAGGTTCCTACAGTGTCTACAATGATAGTTAACAGTCCTAAGTCCTTACCAAGTCACCAGACACTGTCTTTACCACTGTCCATGTATTCATTCATTTAGTCCTCCTGACTATAAGGTGGGTACCTATTACTATTATTAAAAAAGAGGAAATAGGGTGAGGAGAGGTTGTGTAATTTTTTCAAGGTTGTACAATTAAAAAGGACAGAACCAGACTGAGTTTGGTGTCTTAGTCACTGTTCCGTTAGTTATCAAATTGTATGAATTCTATAAAAACTGAATCTGCTTTTCTGAGAAAGCCTTCCTGGTTATATTTTACAAATTCTAAATATGTATTTCAACAGAAAGCTAACTTTAAAAGTCTCAGTTTTACATTCTGGACTATCTAGACAGTCCTTACCATCAAATTCTGTCTGGTAAGTGGGATAGAAAAGTTCTTCAGATTCAGAAATATTAATAGCCGAGGCAAGGTTATCACAGCCAGAGGCTTGCAAAAAAGAGAGAAGGCGAGTATTATAGAAATTAAAAGAGTATTTCTATAGGTCAAGTCCCAAGACTGCACACCTCCAAAAATTTCACAAAATCATGGCATACAAAGGCCTCTCTTCCTGCAATCTTTGCTCAGGTAAATGAAATATTGTGAGGCTGGCCTGGTAGCTCCTGAAACTAATTTTTCTCTCATCCATGGACTTCTGTTTGACTTCTCCATCAGATCTCTCTTCCCCACACCTGAAGAGTATCTCAGGCAGCCATCCCCTTCTGGTTACTGTCACATCCCAAGCAGGTCTTATTTTCAGGTATCACAAAGTCTAGTTCCTCTAAACCCAAACTTCAGTTTCTCATGTGCTTCAAAACTCCTCTCCTCTGCCATTTCGGGTCTGACCCACGCTCAGATACTTGCATTAGGGAAGAGCAGAGGGTATTGATTGGTTCTTTATTCACCTGTGACACCCTCCCCCAACTTCCTCTGCTGCATCGAACTCCTCCAGAACCAGGGCAAGGGGACGGAGAGAGGAGAAGAGGCAGAAAGTCTTACGTGAGGAGCACTGCTGCAGTACGGACTTGGTGCCACCTACATGGCAAACCCTGGCTTTTACTTTCATCCTCCCAGTTTTGTTGGTTTGTTGGAGACCTCCTTGCAGGGGACATCTCCCCGAAACCTCTTCAGCTCCTACATGACAGTTTACCCACCAGTCTCTCTGCTGGGCTGGCCAGTCTCTGCAAGTGGGACTGGACTGGTGGGGCCTGTGTCCTTTCAAGGCAGCCAGAGTCTGGCTGTCATTTGAGGAGTCCTTCCTGCCCCATGAATGACACACGTCTCTCCCACCTCCGGTGAAAATGCTATTTGCTTTCCCTTTAGCTCTCTCTATTACCCACTATTGAGGCTAGTTTCATCAGCCTCCCGCTTTGGATTTTTGCAGGCTCTGTGCCCTCCCAACCCTGGGGAACATCTGCTGAATTTTCCTAAGCATTCTCTCTGATCCCATAACAGCCTTGGGTTTCTGCAGTCTGCAAGCAACTTGCTTTGGGATAGGTGGGCAAGATTAAGAGATATTCTCCTGCTGACCAGCGCCTTCACTTCCCCTCCCCTCCCATCATACACTTACTTTGAGTAAGAGGAGGGGAGGAAACATTCTGTGTTCAGAGAAATTCTCCCTCCCTAACCTTCTAGCATCGTTATTGCCTTTTTTCTTTCCTTTTCTTCTCTTTTTTTGTGAGGAGTTTTGCTCTTGTTGCCCAGGCTGGAGTGCAACGGCACGATCCCAGCTCACTGCAACCTCCACCTCCCGGGTTCAAGCAATTCTCCTGCCTCAGCCTCCTGAGTAGCTGGGATTATAGGCACTCGCCATTATACCTGGCTAAATTTTTTTGGCATTTTTAGTAGAGACAGAGTTTCACCATGTTGGCCAGGCTGGTCTTGAACTCCTGACCTCAGGTGATCCACCCTCCTTGGCCTCCCAAAGTGCTGGGATTACAGGTGTGAGCCACCGCACCTGGCCCATTATTGCCTTCTTTCTATGTAGGTGAAGGTGTGTGGTGCTCTATGAGTGACAAAAGTGGTTCCAGCCTCTTAGCAAGTCCTGAACATGTTCTAATATCTATTGCCCTCAGCTTTGGATGCTGAATCAAGACCAGCACCCATCCTATAGATATCCTGTGACAGAGAAAGAGAGACAGCAACCTCTCCAGGTTGGCTTGAACACAGTCCTGCTTACACTCACTGAGAATCATCAAATTACCCCAAGATATCTTCTAACATTCAGGGTTTGTTTTTGTTTTTGTGTGTTGATTTTTTTTTTTCTTTTTCTGAGACAGAGTCTCACTCTGTCGCCCAGGCTGGAGTGCAGTGGTGCCATCTTGGCTCACTGCAACCTCTGCCTCCTGGGTTCAAGCGATTCTCGTGTAGCTGGGATTACAGGCGCGCACAATCACGCCTGGCTAATTTTTGTATTTTTAGTAGAGACAGGGTTTCTTCATGTTGCCCAGGCAGGTCTCGAACTCCTGACCTCAAGCGATCTGTCCATCTTAGCCTCCCAAAGTGCTAGGATCACAGGCGTGAGCCACCACCCCCAGCCCCAATGTTTAGTTTTTAATATTCACAAACTTAACCTCTGTTTGTTTCCTCTAACCCTAGGATCATTCCTAAATTGCTTAAGAAGTGGGGAAACTACTTTTTATTTCTTTTAGACATATGGAAAACCATAAACCAGGTACAATACTGAAAAGTGATTCAAGCACCCTCAGTTCCACCAATATATGAGTCATTTAACAATAGAAAAACTTAACAAAAGTGTGATCAGAATAGAAGCATTTGAAAGAAGCCCTCCCCTCCTCCACTAGTGTTCAGCCACAGAACCCTTGAAATGAGTTCAGTTCCCACACTAAATGATTCCCATTTCTACCCCCGAGGAGGGAATAGGGGGCAGCACCTCCCTAATAATATATTTTTAAATGCCCGGCGGAACTTCAAATTCAAAGAAATAAATCTCTCGCCTTCTGTGATGCATGTAGCTATATATCAGAGAGATCTATAAGCTGTTCTCTCTGTGTCGTTTTTTTTTTTTCTTACAGAGAATCTGTGTGAATCATCATAGTCATAAAATTATATGACTGAACATTGATAATTGCATGACTTTTAACTGGAAGCGAACAATATCTTTAGTTCCCTGATGGAACCGTCTCAGCCATAGATTTTCTGTCCATGTGCGGCCAAGAGGGTCTGATTTTCTACCTTTGTGGAAGATTTGGGCATGGTGACCAGCAAGACTCAGAGGCACAGTGGCGCAGCATTCCCAGAATTCCTGTTCACACCAGACCACGACAGAGACAAAGGGAGAAACCATGCTACAGTGGGCAGTGCCTGGCTTCCTGTGCCCCCAAGGACCCTTGGCCTTCCCAGTGCCACCTCCTCGGATGGTGGCAAGATACCCAGGCATATAAGGACAAACCTTTTTCCCTTCTGCTCTCACATGATGTCAGTTGGCACAAGAAATGCCAAAGTACAGGAGATTGGTTTAATAGCTGTGATTTAGTCTGTTTCCTTAAAATAAAAATAAAGTGCTTTCAAATTGCAACATGTTGTTTTAATAATATTTAACAGAATATTTATGGGACAGCAGTTCCAGTTGTGGAATGCAGTTTTGTATCTTCTTTCCAAATGCTTTCCCATGCATTAGCTCATCAGGGCTGACACTGATGAGGGGATAGATTGCACTGATATCATTACCCCTGTTTAAAGCCATGGAAATGGATCATTCTGAATGGATTTGCCTCAGCTCACAGAGCCAATTACTTTCAGGGTCAGGACGAAGCCAGGTTTCCTCACCCTCCGAGTCCTACTGACTTAATCAAGGAGAGAAAGTTATGCAGGATTTTTTAAAGAACAGTTTATATTTTTCCGATTACAGAAGTAATTTGCATTTATCACAGAAAACTGGAAAAACACAGAAAGCATGAAGAAGAAAAGAAAAATCATCCATATTTTCAGACAGACCTGCTGACTGCCTGCTGCAAACATTTGGATGCATAGTCTCACATGTACTTGTTTCTTTAAAAATGGTTTCATACTATGCATGCTGTTTGTTAATAGTTTCTTGCGTTTTCTTCCCAATTATAAAAGTAACACATGCTTACTATGGAAAAAACAGAACACACAATCATAAAGAGCATCAAAACCATCCCACAATCCCACCCACCAAGAGGTAACCATTGTAAAGCAATTTCATTGAATCTGACATTTACAAAGCCAGTAAAGTTGCCACGTGCCTCTAAGGCAAGGGTAAGAAACCAACACTCTGCCATTATCTTCAGTTAGAATCTAGGCTGATTTATCCAGAATGTCTCTGGGTTTTCAGTTTCCTTATTCTCATATATATATATATATATATATATATAGAGAGAGAGAGAGAGAGAGAGAGAGAGAGAGAGAGAGAGTCTCGCTCTGTTGCCCAGGCTGGAGTGCAGTGGTGCTTTCTCGGCTCACTGCAAGGTCCGCCTCCCAGGTTCATGCCATTCTCCTGCCTCAGCCTCCAGAACAGCTGGGACTACAGGCACCCACCACCACACCCAGCTAATTTTTGTATTTTTAGTAGAGACAGGGTTTCATCGTGTTAGCCAGGATGGTCTCGACCTCCTGACCTCATGATCAGCCCACCTTGGCCTCCTAAAGTGCTGGGATTACGGGTGTGAGCCATCACGCCTGGCCCCTTATTCTTAAATATAAGCAAGAGTTTCCAATTAACTTCACAAAAATATTTTCAGGATCAATAATATGACATTGGTTGGGAATTGTCAATGTTCTGAGAGAAATCTACAGTCTCCAGGAGCCACACTCGTTCACTCTGGGTTCCTCCTTGCCAGGCCAGACCACAAGGAATTGGGGCCACATGAAAATAGTAGAAGGTGGTTTGGCTGCATTTGCACAATCCAGCTTTATCTGGGCCAGAGAATAAAAGGAGCTGACAAAGCAGAGGGGAGTGTGGAGGTTTGTCGTTCCTCTGTAGAGTCAAAACTCCCCAAGCCACACCAAGTGCAGGTGCTAAAGACTCTGGGAGGGTAGACAGACAGATCTCTTTACTAGGGCATTTGTACAGATACAGAAAAAAAATGCCTTGAAATTAGGGATGGACCTGAGGAATGGTCCACCATCTGACTTAATAACTGTCCTAATGATGTGGCTGGACCTGCACAAATTGAGCTGACACCATGGCTTGATCACCCACATGAGCAGCGCTGAGTTTGGAAGATGAGAGTGTTCTGGTGAGAGTGTACAGAAGGTGAAATTACAAGGACAACTAATAAGACAGGTGGATTTTATGGCTGCAAAGAGGCCCTTAGAAGTGAGCACTCAGGCATGTGCTACTTCGCTACTTAGCTAAATAAGACTGAACAACCCCAATCCAGCAGTGACAACATTAAGTACACCTCTGACGTGTACCTGACTGCTGTTATCTCACTTTATCCTCATACCATGTGCTTGCCAGAGCCTGTTCCTCCTCCTCCTGTATGCTCCGTGGCACCAGTACTTTCCCGGATGCCCCCAAGCCAAATTCCTCAGCATAATTCTTGACTCCTCCCTCTTTCTCATTTCCCACATCTAATTAATTGCGAATTCCTGTCAATTCTACTTCCTAAATATTTCTCAAGTCCTCTACTCCTTACATCTCCTATTTTTTTTTTTTTTTTTGGAAAATAACTTTTTATTTTATTATTTATTTATTTTTTTATTATACTTTAAGTTCTAGGGTACATGTGCACAACGTGCAGGTTTGTTACATATGTATACATGTGCCATATTGGTGTGCTGCACCCATTAACTCGTCATTTACATTAGGTATATCTCCTAATGCTGTCCCTCCCCCCTACCCCCTCCCCACAATAGGATGGTGTGTGATGTTCCCCTTCCTGTGTCCAAGTGATCTCATTGTTCAATTCCCACCTATGAGTGAGAACATGCGGTGTTTGGTTTTCTGTTCTTGCGATAGTTTGCTGAGAATGATGGTTTCCAGCTTCATCCATGTCCCTACAAAGGACACGAACTCATTCTTTTTTATGGCTGCATAGTATACAATGGTGTATATGTGCCACATTTTCTTAATCCAGTCTGTCACTGATGGACATTTGGGTTGATTCCAAGTCATTGCTATTGTGAATAGTGCCGCAATAAACATACGTGTGCATGTGTCTTTACAGCAGCATGACTTATAATCCTTTGGGTATATACCCAGTAATGGGATGGCTGGGTCAAATGGTATTTCTAGTTCTAGATCCTTGAGGAATCGCCACACTGTTTTCTACAATGGTTGAACTAGTTTACAGTCCCACCAACAGTGTAAAAGTGTTCCTATTTCTCCACATCTTCTCCAGCACTTGTTGTTTCCTGATTTTTTAATGATTGCCATTCTAACTGGTGTGAGATGGTATCTCATTGTGGTTTTGATTTGCATTTCTCTGATGGCGAGTGATGATGAGCATTTTTTCATGTGTCTGTTGGCTGTATGAATGTCTTCTTTTGATAAGTGTCTGTTCATATCCTTTGCCCACTTTTGGATGGGGTTGTTTGTTTTTTTCTTGTAAATTTGATTGAGTTATTTGTGGGTTCTGGATATTAGCCCTTTGTCAGATGAGTAGATTGCAAAAATTTTCTCCCATTCTGTAGGTTGCCTGTTTACTCTGATGGTAGTTTCTTTTGCTGTGCAGAAGCTCTTTAGTTTGATTAGATCCCATTTGTCAATTTTGGCTTTTGTGGCCATTGCTTTTCGTGTTTTAGACATGAAGTCCTTGCCCATGCCTATGTCCTGAATGGTATTACCTAGGTTTTCTTTTAGGGTTTTTATGGTTTTAGGTCTAACATTTAGGTCTCTAATCCATCTTGAATTAATTTTCGTATAAGGAGTAAGGAAAAGATCTAGTTTCAGCTTTCTACTTATGGCTAGCCAATTTTCCGAGCACCATTTATTAAATAGGGAATCCTTTCCCCATTTCTTGTTTTTCTCAGGTTTGTCAAAGATCAGGTGGCTGTAGATGTGTGGTATTATTTCTGAGGGCTCTGTTCTGTTCCATTGGTCTATATCTCTGTTTTGGTACCAGTACCATGCTGCTTTGGTTACTGTAACCTTGTAGTATAGTTTGAGGTCAGGTAGCATGATGCCTCCAGCTTTGTTCTTTTGGCTTAGGATTGTCTTGGCAATGCGGGGTCTTTTTTGGTTACATATGAACTTTAAAGCAGTTTTTTCCAATTCTGTGGAGAAAGTCATTGGTAGCTTGATGGGGATGGCATTGAATCTATAAATTACCTTGGGCAGTATGGCCATTTTCACAATATTGATTCTTCCTATCCATGAGCATGGTATGTTCTTCCATTTGTTTGTGTCCTGTTTGATTTCACTGAGCAGTGGTTTGTAGTTCTCCTTGAAGAGGTCCTTTACATCCCTTGTAAATTGGATTCCTAGGTATTTTATTCTCTTTGAAGCTATTGTGAATGGGAGTTCATTCATGATTTGGCTCTCTGTTTGTCTGTTACTGGTGTATAAGAATGCTTGGGATTTTTGCACATTGATTTTGTATCCTGAGACTTTGCTGAAGTTGTTTATCAGCTTAAGGAGATTTTGGGCTGAGATGATGGGGTTTTCTAAATATACAATCATGTCATCTGCAAACAGGGACAATTTGACTTCTTCTTTTCCTAACTGAATACCGTTTATTCTTTCTTTTGCCTGATTGCCCTAGCCAGAACTTCCAATACTATGTTGAATAGGAGTGGTGAGAGAGGGCATCCCTGTCTTGTGCCAGTTTTCAAAGGGAATACTTCCAGTTTTTGCCCATTCAGTATGATATTGGCTGTGGCTTTGTCATAAATAGCTCTTATTATTTTGAGATATGTTCCATCAATACCGAATTTATTGAGAATTTTTATCATGAAGGGCTGTTGAATTTTGTCAAAGGCCTTTTCTGCATCTATTGAGATAATCATGTGGTTTTTGTCTTTGGTTCTGTTTATATGCTGGATTACGTTTATTGATTTGCATATGTTGAACCAGCCTTGCATCCCGGGGATGAAGCCCACTTGATCATGGTGGATAAGCTTTTTGATGTGCTGCTGGATTTGGTTTGCCAGTGTTTTATTGAGCATTTTTGCATCAATGTTCATCAGGGATATTGGTCTAGAATTATCTTTTTTTGTTGTATCTCTGTCAGACTTTGGTATCAGGATGATTTTGGCCTCGTAAAATGAGTTAGGGAGGATTCCCTCTTTTTCTATTGATTGGAATAGTCTCAGAAGGAATGGTACCAACTCCTCCTTGTACCTCTGGTAGAATTCAGCTGTGAATCCGTCTGGTCCTGGACTTTTTTTGGTTGGTAGGCTATTAATTATTGCCTCAATTTCAGAGCCTGCTATTGGTCTATTTAGGGATTCAACTTCTTCCTGGTTTAGTCTTGGGAGAGTGTAAGTGTCCAGGAAATTGTCCATTTCTCCTAGGTTTTCTAGTTTATTTGCATAGAGGTGTTTATAGTATTCTCTAATGGTAGTTTGTATTTCTGTGTGGTCAGTGGTGATATCCCCTTTATCATTTTTTATTGCATCTATTTGATTCTTCTCTCTTTTCTTCTTTATTAGTCTTGCTAGTGGTCTGTCAATTTTGTTGATCTTTTCAAAAAACCAGCTCCTGGATTCATTGATTTTTTAGAGAGGTTTTTGTGTCTCTATCTACTTCAGTTCTGCTCTGATCTTCGTTATTTCTTGCCTTCTGCTAGCTTTTGAATGTGTTTGCTCTTGCTTCTCTAGTTCATTTAATTGTGATGTTAGGGTGTCAATTTTAGATCTTTCCTGCTTTCTCTTGTGGGCATTTAGTGCTATAAATTTCCCTCTACACACTGCTTTAAATATGTCCCAGAGATTCTGATATGTTGTATCTTTGTTCTCATTGGTTTCAAAGAACATCTTTATTTCTGCCTTCATTTTGTTATGTACCCAGTAGTCATTCAGGAGCAGGTTGTTCAGTTTCCATGTAGTTGAGCGGTTTTGATTGAGTTTCTTAGTCCTGAGTTCTAGTTTGATTGCACTGTGGTCTGAGAGACAGCTTGTTATAATTTCTGTTCTTTTACATTTGCTGAGGAGTGTTTTACTTCCAACTATGTGGTCAATTTTGGAATAAGTGTGATGTGGTACTGAGAAGAATGTATATTCTGTTGATTTGTGGTGGAGAGTTCTGTAGATGTCTATTAGGTCTGCTTGGTGCAAAATTGAGTTCAATTCCTGGATATCCTTGTTAACTTTCTGTCTCATTGATCTGTCTAATATTGACAGTGGGGTGTTGAAATCTCCCATTATTATTGTATGGGAGTCTAAGTCTCTTCGTAAGTCTCTAAGGACTTGCTTTATGAATCTGGGTGCTCCTGTATTGGGTGCATATATATTTAGGATAGTTAGCTCTTCCTGATGAATTGATCCCTTTACCATTATGTAATGACCTTCTTTGTCTCTTTTGATCTTTGATGGCTTAAAGTCTGTTTTATCAGAGACCAGGATTGCAACTCTTGCTTTTTTTTTGTTTTCCATTTGCTTGGTAGATCTTCCTCCATCCCTTTATTTTGAGCCTATGTATGTCTCTGCCTGTGAGATGGGTCTCCTGAACACAGCAAACTGATGGGTCTTAACTCTTTATCCAATTTGCCAGTCTGTGTCTTTTAATTGGACCATTTAGTCCATTTACATTTAAGGTTAATATTGTTATGTGTGAACTTGATCCTGTCATTATGATATTAGTTGGTTATTTTGCTCGTTAGTTGATGCAGTTTCTTCCTAGCATCGATGGACTTTACATTTTGGCATGTTTTTGTGATGGCTAGTACCTGTTGTTCCTTTCCATGTTTAGTGCTTCCTTCAGGATCTCTTGTAGGGCAGGCCTGGTGGTGACAAAATCTCTGAGCATTTGCTTGTCTGTGAAGGATTTTATTTCTCCTTCACTTATGAAACTTAGTTTGGCTGGATATGAAATTCTGGGTTGAAAATTCTTTTCTTTAAGAATGTTGAATATTGGCCCCCACTCTCTTCTGGCTTGTAGGGTTTCTGCCGAGAGATCTGCTGTTAGTCTGATGGGCTTCCCTTTGTGGGTAACCCAACCTTTTTCTCTGGCTGCCCTTAACATTTTTTTCTTCATTTCAACTTTGGTGAATCTGACAATTACGTGTCTTGGAGTTGCTCTTCTCGAGGAATATCTTTGTGGTGTTCTCTGTATTTCCTGAATTTGAATGTTGGCCTGCCTTACTGGGTTGGGGAAGTTCTCCTGGATGATATCCTGCAGAGTGTTTTCCAACTTGGTTCCATTTTCCCCGTCACTTTCAGGCACACCAATCAGATGTAGATTTGGTCGTTTCACATAATCCCATATTTCTTGGAGGCTTTGTTCATTCTTTTTACTCTTTTTTCTCTACACTTCTCTTCTCACTTCATTTCATTCATTTGATCTTCAATCTCTGATACTCTTTCTTCCAGTTGATTGAGTCAGTTGCTGAAGCTTGTGCATTTGTCACGTAGTTCTCGTGTTATGGTTTTCATCTATTTCAGTTCTTTTAAGGACTTCTCTACATTGGTTATTCTAGTTAGCCATTCATCAAATCTTTTTTCAAGGTTTTTAGTTTCTTTGCGCTAGTTACATAGTTCCTCCTTTAGTTCTGAGAAGTTTGATCGACTGAAGCCTTCTTCTCTCAACTCGTCAAAGTCATTCTCTGTCCAGCTTTGTTCCGTTGCTGGCGATAAGCTGCATTCCTTTGGGGGGGAGATGCGCTCTGATTTTTTGAATTTCCAGCTTTTCTGCACTGCTTTTTCCCCATCTTTGTGGTTTTATCTGCCTTTGGTCTTTGGTGATGGTGACGTACTGATGGGGTTTTGGTGTGGGTGTCCTTTCTGTTTGTTAGTTTTCCTTCTAACAGTCAGGACCCTCAGCTGCAGGTCTGTTGGAGTTTGCTTGAGGTCCACTCCAGACCCTGTTTGCCTGGGTATCTGCAGCAGAGGCTGCAGAAGATAGAATATTGCTGAACAGTGAGTGTTGTTGTCTGATTCTTGCTCTGGAAGCTTCCTCTCAGGGATGTACCCAGCCATGTGAGGTGTGAGGTGTTGGTCTGCACCTAGTGGGGGAAGTCTCCCAGATAGACTGCTCAGGGTCAGGGACCCACTTGAGCAGGCAGTCTGTCCGTTCTTAGATCTCAATCTCCGTGCTGGGAGATCCACTGCTCTCTTTAAAGCTGTCAGACAGGGACACTTACCTCTGCCAAGGTTTCTGCTGCTTTTTGTTTAGCTATGCCCTGTCCCCAGAGGTGGAGTCTACAGAGGCAGGCAGACCTCCTTGAGCTGTGGTGGGCTCCACCCAATTCGAGCTTCCCAGAGGCTTTGTTTACCTACTTAAGCCTTGGCAATGGTGGACGCCCCTGCCCTAGCCTCACTGCCGCCTTGCAGTTAGATCTCAGACTGCTGTGCAAGCAATGAGGGAGGCTCCGTGGGTGTGGGACCCTCTGGGCCACGTGTGGGATATAATCTCCTGGTGTGCCATTTGCTAAGACCCTTGGTAAAGCGCAGTATTAGGGTGGGAGTTACCTGATTTTCCAGGTGTTGTGGGTCTCACTTTCCTTTGGCTAGGAAAAGGAATTCCCTTCCCCCTTTGCACTTCCCAGGTGAGGCGATGCCTCACCCTGCTTCAGCAGTTGCTGGTCGGGCTGCACCCGTGGACCAGCACCAACTGTCCAACACACCCCAGTGAGATGCACCCGGTACCTCGGTTGAAAATGCAGAAATCACCCGTCTTCTGTGTCACTCACACTGGGAGCTGGAGGCTGGAGCTGTTCCTATTTGGCCATCTTGGGTGCGCTCCCTGCATCTCCACTTTTACCAGCATAGTGGGAGCCACCGTTATCTCTTGCCTCCTCCACTGTTATAGACATCTCTTTGGTTTTTCTGTTTCTATTCTTGTTGTCCTCCAGACAAGGTGATATTTTGGAAACACAAACCTGACAGAGCTACTTCTCCATGGAAAACCTTCTAATAATTTCCCATGCTTTTTTCTCAAAAATTAAAGAGTAGTATCCATATCCCATGTTTTTTTCTTTAAAGAGTAATATCCACGCAGTGAAAATAACTCTTTTGAATGCATAATTGTGTAAATTTTGACAAACACACAGTCAGGTAATCACAGCATTAAAAATATAGAACTATTCTTTTTGGTGATTAAGAGTAGAGCTTTTTAAAACATTCTCATAGAATGTTTTGTGGAATGTAAGTTAACATTTCACTTAAGTAAATACCTAGGAGTGGTATTTCTAGTTGTATGGTAAAGGCAGATTTAACTTGATAAGGAAATGCAGAAATGTTTTCCAACATAGCTGTACCATTTTGCATCCCTCTGCTGGTGGAATAAAGTTCAAACTCCTTCTCAGGTCTTCCAGGGCTCTCTACTCCAGCCCTCTGGCTCCCCACTCACAGCCCTCTCCCTTACTCCACCCTTTCCACACTTTGTCACCGACCACACTCAACTTCTTTCGCTGCTGTGAACAAGCTCTTACTCGTCTCCAGGACTCCCCACATGCTGTGTTTTCTGCCCAAAATACTTTCGTATTCCCTTCTTTGCCTAAATAACTTCTTTATCTGGCCAATTCATTGGCTTAAACATCTCCTTTGCTAGGAAACTTTCCCTGAACCTAAATTAGGTTCCCCTGTGTGTTTCCTTCCTTCATTCATTCTGCAAATGTTTGATGAATAAAACCAGGATCTAGGCTCTGATCTGGCACTGGATTTGGGGCAGTGAACAAAGTAGACAAAAGTACAGGCTCTCATGGGGCTTACAGTTCAGTGGAGCAGTTAGACAATGAACAATAACAACAACAAAACAAATATGCACTAGAATGTCAGGTGGTGGCGAGTGCTATAAAAATATAAAGCAGAGTCACAGGGCAGACTAGCAAAGGACTTGGGGCTGCTATTTTTGCTTAGGACTGTTGGAGGACATCGTAAAGGAGCAGCCCTGCAAATATCTGGTGAAAGGTTATTTCAGCAGAGTAAACAACAAAGACAAAAAAGAGATTGGCATGAAGAGGATGGTGTGCTCAGGAGGTAGCTCGGAGTCCAGTGTGGCAAGAACACCATAAGCCATGGGAGAGGGGAAGAAGACAAGGCCAGCAACAGTCCAAGGTCCAATTGCAAGTGGCTTCCGTGGTACTCTCCACCCCCAACACCACTCTTTCACCCTGCATGCTTACTGCTTTCTAAATTGTCTTCCCCTCTCCATGGTGTTCTCTTTGAGACCTAGGGCTGTGTTTATTCTGCTCATTACTGATTTCAAGCATGCAACATGGTAGATTCTTAGTAAAGATTTGAATGAGTAAGTGACCAAATGGAGTAACTCAACAACCCTGAGTTAATTGATTCAATGACAAATCTCTGAGAAGATGGCATGAGCCCATATCACCAATAGAGAAGAAGAGGCTCAGATTGCGTAAATTACTTTCCCAAAGGAGAGGTGAGTTGTGTGGCTGGAATTCAGCTTCTTTGTGATCAAAGCTCTCACAATATCAATACCAGCATTGTCTGTCCTAAACCAAGAGGTAAGGTACAGACTCTAGCATCCAAACATCTCTCAGCCCATTCTCATTCTCTGTCCCTCTGCTGACTTTGAATTTGAAATAGTATCTGTCATGGACTGAATGTTGTATCCCCACCAAATTCACATGCGGAAACTCTACCCCCAAATGTGATGGCATTAAGGAAGTTGGGACTATGGGACATAATTTGAATTAGATGAGGTCATGAGAATGGGGCCCTTATGAATTGGATCAGAGTCTTTATAGGAGTCCTAAGGGAGCTTGCCATGGGAGCATACGAGAAGTCAGCAGCCTGCACCCCAGAAGAGGGCCCTCACCAGACCCCACACCTGACTGGCTCCCTGAACTCAGACTTCCAGCCTCCAGAATGGATGGAAATAAATTTCTGTTATTTTACAAGCCATCCTGTCTACTCAGCAGCCTGGTCACCAGACCCCACACCTGGCTGGCTCCCTGAACTCAGACTTCCAGCCTCCAGAATGGATGGAAATAAATTTCTGTTATTTTACAAGCCATCCTGTCTATGGTACTTGGTTGTGGCAGCCAGAATGGTCTAAGACACCATCTCTGAGCCATCCCTTAGGGAAGTAGTTGATGGGGGGAGGCAACCCAGGAGCCCACAGGTGTTTTTATACTTGACACACAGAGTGATTTTTAAAAACTGGGAAACATCATCTTAAGAAAATCAACATTTGTGGCCTATCTGAAATATCTGAATATGTGGCAATGCAGAGTTCACTGTGTCTCATGGAAAAACCCAATGAGTAGAGTATTTACTGTCCCCTGATGGAGGGTAGATCTCTCTAATTGCCTTTGACGCTTTTTCCTGGTCCACTTCACTTGTTTAGGTCTCTTGCCTGTAGAGTGATAAAGTGTGCTTTAATGCCCTGCAGCAAATGGACTCAGTGTCTCCGATTTGGGGCTTTGGAGACCGGGGCCAATCTACTTGTGTATTTCATTTCCGTTTCCTGCACACTTAAGTACTTGAATTAAGAACAGAATGACTGTCTAGAGAAGCCTTGAAATCAGGAAATCAGGAAACAAAGGTGATGCCCCAAAGAGTTGTATGCAGCAGAGGAGATCATAAGCGGAAAACAGGCAAGGCAGTGGTGAAGGCTGTGTTCCCTCCACCCAGCTCAGTGTGTGGGCCTTAGGTTCTCACCTGGGCAAGAGGCCTACATGGTTTCAGTGCCAGCTGGCTGAGCCCCTGCTTCTCCCTTGATGACTTAACTCAGCACTCCAGCCATCCTACACTGTTTAGGCTATTGTTCTATTCAAGTTGCTTATTACAGATATTTATGCATATCAGGCAGTACTGATTCAAGAGTAGTCTGGTTTGGGGGACCTCTGGAAAAGAACTGGAAGAAATTCTCCATGCCAGGTTATGTAATCCAGGGTCTACCACAAATCCTGGCACACAGTTGCTGAATACTTTCTGAAAATGAATGAACTTTGGGGAAATTACTTGTCCTGCTTCATCTGTAAAGCAAGAGGTTTTCACTTAGTTAATTTTCAAGACCTCACAGAGCTCCAAAATTCTGTGGTTCTACGGGTTTCTAGGTAGTTACATACAAAGTAGAGGTCAGCAATGAATACCAGGGACCCATTTGTTTCCTGGAGAGTGATCAAAACAACACAGTAAAACAGATGTTAATGGTGGTCGACAAAGAATCAGAAAACCTTGAATTTTTCACTGCTGAATTGAGATAATGCCATTAGTCATAGCACTGATGTTAGAGTGGATAGATCAAGAGTTTATATTTTGCCTGTGAATGGAGTTATTTTTGCCAAAAATGAATTCATCAAAAATGTGCCTCCACGACTCCAGAAACGTGGCTGTAATGAGTGTGAAATCCAGGTGGTGCCAGCCTGTGTGGAAGGGCTAGGCAACTGGGGCTGCCTGGCTGGTATAATTTAAAGAGCACCCAGAAGCCCCTGGCTCAATAATTTTCACCTGTTAACCTGTCCTGGTGCCTTAGACACCCACTTAGTCATACCTCTGAGCTAAGGCCTCGAAGCGTGGTCTCCAGATGCTCCAATATGCTAAGAGAGATTTTAAATCAAAGAAGCTGCAATCACTACCATGCTCAGAGATTACTGTTCTCCAAATATAATAATGATACTTGCAATCTATTGTTGAGTAGAAACCCTATACCCAGCATGTCAGACGTGGCAGAGTGCTTTTTGTTTCCTTTCATCTACACAAACACCTGTGTGGCAGGTACTATATTTATTCATGGTTGTAGAGGTCACACAACTCCTAAGTGGATTCAAACCCAGATCTACTGGTTTCAGACCCTCTTATTTTTTTTAAGAAGTAACTTACCTGCTGTGAAGTGCATGATCTTAAATATATAGCCAGATGAATGTTTACCTACACATACCCCCTCACACAACCACCACTCCAGTCAAGATATGAACATTTCCATCATCCCAGGTGACTCCCTCCTGTCCCCTCCCAGTCAGTCCCCCAACACTCCTCTCCTACAAAAGGAACAGAGCCCTAATGCTTAACTTTTTGGCCATGTGAAGGGAAGAGGTGGCTCAGGCAAATTCAGGATGAAAGAAAACAGTCCAAGGCAAAGAATATTGGGAATGTGCAGGGAGGGGAGGCACCACGAGGGAACTGCCTCTTGGAAGAGACAAGGGCTTGTTCTCAGATGCCACCCAGGTAGCTGGGACAACCCGCAGCATCTCCTGCAGCATCAGCATGAGGATCCAAGCATGCAGAGATCCATGCAGAAACACAGGTCCTGCATATCAAGCAGTGCTGGTCTCTTCCACTGCCGGGAATCCCGGTCTCTAACAAGAAACAGAATGCTGACAAATGAAAAGGAGATGTGTTTGCTGGCACAGAGTCCACAGAGTGGGAAGACAGGCCAAGCCTGGGATCCCACAGGAAGTTTCGAACCCACTTTCTAATTCTTAGTTTAGCTATCATCAACTCTTCCCAGATCCAATGTTGTGTTTTTACTTTGCTAAGTTTCAATCAAGCTGCTTCTATTGTCTCTCCTCCTGCCTGGCAGCTGAGGCTGTCAGTTTGAAATTTTAAGAGCTCCTCATGCTGCTGCACTGCATTAATTCTGTTTTCTTTAGGAGAGCGTTTTTGCAAGCTGTCAAGTTTTGACTGGCAGTTTGTATTTGATTATTTTTATCAGTTCTTCTTTAAATCTGTACCATTCTATCTCCAGATCTGAAGTCCTAAATGGCTGGCAGGCTTAAGAGACACACCTTAAGGAAAATCCTGTGACTTAAACTACCATTTGATCCAGCAATCCCATTACTGGGTATCTACCCAGAGGAAAAGAAGCCATTATTTAAAAAAAACAAAAAGCTTGCACACACATGTATAGCAGTACAATTCACAACTGCAAAATCGTGGAACCAACCCAAATCCCCATCAACCAATGAGTGATAAAGAAACTGTGATCTATATCACAGTTTCATATATATCACATGTATATCATATATATCACATATCTCTCCCTCTCTGCTCCCTTATCTTTTCTCTATCTCCCTCTCATACTCATACATTTAAGAGACAACAAATATAGTGCAGTGTATACTGCTTGAGTGATGGGTGCACCAGGATCTCACAAGTCACCACTAAAGAATTTACTTATGAAATCAAATACCACCTGTACCCCAATAACTTATGGAAAAATAAAATAAAATACAAGCAAAAAAGGCCAGGACAACTGTAGACAAAGATCCAAAGCTACTATGTAGGTTTCTGCTGATGGGGAAAGAGGAGTGAGTGTGGGTAAAAGGGAGGGAAGGTGGAAAAAAGGGGAAAGGAGAATGAGTAGTGGAAGGAGATAGGGAGAAGGTAAAGGAAGAAGAAGAACAAGAACGAGAAGGAGAAGGAGAAGGAGAGAAAAAGAGTATGAGAGGCAGATAGAGAAAAGATAAGGGAGCAGAGAGGGAGACAGGAAGGAAAATGGAATAAGTAAAGAGTGAGGAGATGTATTAATAGTTCAGACTTTCAAAGGACAACAGAGGAGTCTACAACACAAGCAAAATGGACTTTTGAAGGCTTAATCATCTATGTTAATTCTTGATAATAACCAAATAGCAAAGTGCTGCCAAATATCTGCATCAAGGGGTGCCTATAAAAAAACTAAGCACCAAAGATCTCAAATGTTAAATATTCTGCCCTGTAATGTCCATAAAAGCATGTATACTTAGCAGATAATGGATCTTGATTTGGCCTTGATTTGGGGTAACTATATGTCTGGAACCAGAAATATGTTTGCTTATTGTCAGTCATGTCATATTTTACACATCTCAGAAATTATTATGCATGGGAGAAATAGGAACAAACAGAGATTGACTGGGGCCACTCTTTTCTTTACAACTCCAGTTAGGGAGGATTTTTTAGCTATAATTGACTATGCTACAACTGGACACTGAATTTTCAGAACATTCTATTTAAGAAGTCAGGAGAACATATAGTGCATCTTGAAAAAGCTTTATTGGCATCATTACATCTTTTTTCACTGTTTTTTGGGGTAAACTTTCAGTTTGAACTGAGCTACCTAGACTTGCACATCCCTCCCCCATTTCCTCCAGGAGCTCCAGAGAGCCCCGGCTTTCCTTCATGTGTTTGCCATCAGCGTTAGAGAAGGCGCCAGAGATCTGCTAAATGGTGGGTCTGTTTGGTTAGGTTCTGGGGGCAGTAGAACATTTCACCTTTCAGTGTTTACTTATCTTTCAGAAACATCCCTTGCTAGTCAAAAGATTCATATAATTAAAAAAAAAAAAACACTACAAATGCAGAAACTCATTTTGAAGCACATAAAAGTCATGGTTCGAATGTATAATAATATTCTATTGATATTTTTCCAAAGTTTATAAACATAAATGTACTAATACTTATCATATAAAAGTTAGAATTCTGGATCTACTACTCTAAGTTCAAATCTTAAAAAAGCTATTTAAAGAAGGCATTTTAGTGAACTGGAAACACTAGATTAGATAACTTTACTTTTCGTTCATCTTATCTATTAAATAAGTATTATTTTGGGGCAAGTTATATGCTTATTTGTTAATTCCAGACATATTTTAATGAGCACTTAGTATATGCCATACTCTGTACTAAAATGAGGAAACAGATGAAAGCCTCCTTCATGCCACCCTGTAATTCCCGACAGAATGTAACTAAATTGTAACAAATTATTTCAAAGCTTACTGCCAATTTTCTGTCTCTGAACATTCAACCATGAACTCCAGGAGGGAAGTGACAATACATGGCACATGGTATTTATTCAACAAATATTCATCAGATGAATAAATTTATCATAATAAATTAATATTTACATAACACTTTCATCCATTATCTTACTTAATCCTCACAATAACCCCATGAGATAGGTCCTATTCTCACCATTTTATAGTTGAGGAAAGCGAGAAAAAGAAACATTAAGAAACTTGCTGAAGGTCACAAGCAGAACTGGGATCAAAACCCAGGCAATCGGGTGTCAGAACCACATTCTTATCCACTATACTCTACTGCCTATGAATGTACCACTAAATAAATGGATGAGTGAATAAATGAATTTAAATAATTTACAGCCTCTAAGCTTTAGGACCGTTAATTGCAATATAAGAGTGTTGGACTAGAATCAGTGCTCCTAAACTTTTCCACCAAAGTTTCGTCCAATTTCTTTTAATTTAATCACTTTACCAGATTATCATCAAGTGCTCCCTACTTACTAGTTCCTGATGTGCAAGCATGGTTCAGGCTAGTGGCCCATATGCTACTGATATGCCCTTGAATTTCTCTTCCTGCTACTTGAGTTATATTATCCCCAAAACTGTTTGTGTCTTTTGTACTTACATAACATGACTTAATTAAATATTATTTAAACGTACAGAATATGAGTACAAAAAGAAGTAGAGCTGGTATTTCTATGAAAGCTGAACTAACAACGTGGTTGATATGCAAGGATAGATTCTTGTCTGTTAAAATATTTAAAAATGAATAGTGAATGTAGAAACACTAAATTAAATGGCTTGGAAATTTATGATTAATGCAAGTCATTAAAAATTGCTTCCAGTAACGTGTTGATGAGATGACTTTTAAAGAATTGTAGAACATTTTGAGGGACTTTTCAGACCATTTGCTTTTCTAGTGGCTTGAATTTCTCACATGGGCAATGCACTTAGAGCTATTATGAGCAAGAAAGACAATGGGAAATGACAATTGATGAACCCATTCACATAGAAATCCCCTTAGACAGACATCAAAAGATAAGGGGATGAAAATAATTTATGTATTTTAAGATAAAACATTTCAGGCAAGTACATGTCATTTTCTATAATTCCCTTATTTATTCAATATTTTAGTGGCAACATGTGTGTAAGAAACTTTGAAGTTTTATGTTTAAACTTTGAAGTTTAAAAAACCCTGAAGTTTTTTAACTTTGCACCCTACTCTGTGGTAGCCATTAATACTGTTCACCAAATCTTTCTCACTACCATTTTATTTGTGTACATATTGTTTAAAATCAGCGACTTTCTAGGCCAGGTTCTGGTAACTGAAGGGCCTTTATAAGTACCATATATAGTCTATACAAAAGGTATGCTGCAAACGCAGTCTGGAGCAAAATGTGAACCAACATGTAAGAGATAATACTGGGTGTCAACTTGATTGGATGGAAGGATGCAAGGTATTTGTTCCTGGGTGTGTCTGGGAGGATGCTGCCAGAGGAATTCACATTTGGGTCAGTGGACTGGGAGAGGCAGACCCACCCTCATCCTCAATCTGGGTGGGCACCATCTAATCAGCTGCCAGCGAGGCTATAGTAAAGCAGGCAGAAGAGTGTAGAGGGACTTGAGCTGCTGAGTCTTCCGGCCTCCATCTTTCTCCCGTGCTGGATGCTTCCGGCCCTCAAACATCAGACTCCAAGTTCTTCAGCTTTTGGACTCTTGGACTCCACCAGTGGTTTGCCAGGGAGTCTTGGACTTTTGGCCACAGACTGAAGACTGCACTGTCGGCTTCCCCACTTTTGAGGTTTTGGGATTCTGACTGGTTTCTTGCTCCTCAGCTTGCAGACGGCCTATTGTGGGATTTACCTTGTGACTGTGTTAGTCAGTACTCCTTAATCAACTCCCCTTCATATATACATCTATCCTATTAGTTCTGTCCATTTAGAGAACCCTGACTAATATACAACATCTTTCTAAAGTCAGGCTTAGAAATTCTAATCCAGTAACTAAAGATGTTCCCTTTCTCTGATAACAGAGTTGATTCATATCTGGCTTCTAAGTTACCATTCACAGGTATAGTCAAGAAAAGACCACCAAAAACAAGACCAACCAATTCACCTCATGTTATGGTACAGGTTTCAAATTCCAATCACCTCAATTCAAAGATAAATTTACAAAACTCCTGTGAAATACATGTACTATCAGAAATGGGATCTCTGCCACTGGTAAGCCGGCAGGTATATGAACCTGTGTCATGTTCAAGATGCATAGAAAAAGACTGTTCGCTATTAGGCCTGGGAGAACAGCATTAAGTTCAACATAAATTGATCCATGTTCGAGTAGCTTCCTTTCTGCTTCTGGAAGCTGGTTAATTTTTCTAGTTATGATACCTAAAATTGTTACATTTTCCTTGAAAGTGGTATCTGGCTCCTGATTTTCCATCTTGAGCCTTATATCCCTCTTCCCCCTGGTTCCAGTGCCTGCCCAGGTCTTCCTCAGACATGCCAGGGCTCACTGCAACTTTTGTTCAACTCACCTGAGGGCAGCCTTCTTTGGCTGACAGGTGACTCTACTGTTTACTAAATATTTCTAGTTCTTCTGGACACATCGTAGGATTGCCCTTCCCTGCCCCTCTTTGAAAACAGGTGGGTCAAACATGACATGCTTTGGCCAATGAAGTGTGTGTGGAAGTGACATGTTCTACTTCCAGGTGGGAGTATTAAGATCTAGCCCATTATTTCCTCTAGATTTACTGCTGTCTTTTTCTTTTCTTTTCTTTTTTTTTTTTTTTTTTGAGATGGAGTCTCACTCTGTCCCCCAGGCCAGAGTGCAGTGGCGCAATCTCTGTTCACTGCAAGCTCCACCTCCCAGGTTCACACCATTCTCCTGCCTCAGCCTCCCAAGTGGCTGGGACTACAGGTGCCCACCACCATGCCTGGCTATTTTTTGTAATTTTTTTTATTAGAGAGGGGGTTTCACCGTGTTAGCCAAGATGGTCTTGACCTCCTGACCTCGTGATCCGCCCATTTTGGCCTCCCAAAGTGCTGGGATTACAGGCGTGAGCCACCACGCCTGGCCTACTGTAGTCTTTTCTTCCACTAAGGCAATAGGCAGAGTTCTAGATAAAGGCTGCTCCATTCATCTGAATCATGGAGTGAAGAATGCTAGGAACTCAGCCCCCAGTTGACCCTGATGGATGTGTAGCGTAAACGAGAAATAAGTTTTGTTGTTTTAAATCACTGAGATTGAGATTTTTGTTATTGTTGTCAGAGTATACATAATCCATGACATATGTGTACTTGTTTACATATATAAACGTATCCTCCCCTTTCCCATCAAATTTTAAGATACATTTAGCAATCCAGAAAGACACACCACATTTATCTGGTGACTGTGTACACTGCCCACGCTTTTTTCCCCATTTGAAAAGCATAGAACCAGATGTTCTTCAGGATGCCTTCAAAACCTAGCATTATGTCATGCTATGTATGAGGAGAGAACAGGCACCATGTCACTTAACTAATCCAAATACAATTAAATTAATTTGATCGGAAATTTGCTCTATCTGATTGTGGAGTAATTGATTCAATTGCTATAGAGTCCATTGGATTTTGTTGTTAGTGTTTAACTTGTCTTAACAAGGGGATCGGATTGCACAGTGATCCCACTGATTGTTTTGGCAGTTGGCCTACCAACTGTTGGCCATTTAGCCAGAGCCACAGTTTGACCCCAGGACAGGATGTAAAATTAATTTGCTTGAATGCAATGTTCAAGCATTTTTTTTGGTAAGCTGCTATGTGTCAAGTACTGTCATATAATGAATTATACTTATCAGCTGTAAATATTTAAAATTTACATTCTTCCCTGTATACATGCCACCAAGAGCTCTAAATATTTTACAGTGTTATGCACTGTGGGCCGAGCTTAAGTTTTAAACTCTGTGCAGATCTCCACTTCTGTGAAGAGCTTCATTCCAACATTCCTTAGGGTCAAAAACTGACCATTCCTTGCCATTAATAACAACTGATTCTGATTCCATCATTTAAAATGAAACTATTTATGCAACGGTGGAAGAATGAACTCTACACTCCAGGAGACCAATAATTTGTCTATTCTATTCACTATTGTGTGCACTCAAACAATGCCTGGGCTTGCTGTAGGTGCTGGATACCTATAGTACCTGAAGATATTGAGTGAATAAGTGAATAAACAATTGACTAATAATTGAGAAGCACCAAGATTTCTTAATTTCAGCTATTTTCCAGAAGTGAGGAAAGTGCTCTTCTGAATATATGAAGCAGTATAACAATGATTAAGTGTTTTGGCTTGGAAGTTAGTTGAGTCTGAATTTGATTTCTGATTGTGATGTTGTTGCAGACTGCACTTCACAAAGATGCTTACAATGACATTTCCCATTCCACACAGTCTTTCACAATATGGACCTGCTACTCACCCATCCAAAGATAGGCAGTTTCTCTACTCTTGGTAACCTGAATCTGGCTAAACCTTGTGACTGGTTTGAGCAACTTAATTCAGCGAAAGTGATGATGCACCTTCAGCAGAAGTGATGATGCACCAGTTACAGACATAGCTCTTAATTGACCTGGCAACTTCTGCTTCCTGCCTTTTGGAAGCTAGCCACCAGATAAAAATTAGAATCCTCTGATTTTTCAAGCTTCTGGTCGGATTGTTGGATGGATAATGAAAACACAGAGAAAAGAAATGTTTTAAGGGAAAATAGGATGGATTCATACCAAACATGTTGAATCTGCTTAGTTTTGGGGACACACAGTTTTAGTAGGGAGTTGGCTACATAGGTTTACAATTTAGGAGAGCCAAATGTACTGCAGATGTAGATGTGGGAGTTGACAGCAAATAGATCATAATTGGACACATGTGAGATGACCTAGAAAAAGCACATAGGATGAGAAAGAAAGTGGGCCTGGGGCATAAGTACAAGGAACTTCATCATTTTAGGAAAGGGCAGAGGAAGAAAAACCATAAAATGGTAGGTAGAAACTCAGGAGAGTTCTATATTACAGAAGTCAAGAGAAGAAGGGACTTCAAGAAAGATGTCAAATGCTGCTGAGATGACAAGTGAGTTGAGGACAGATCTACTTGGAAAAGTCAAAAAGCTCTAGTCTGTTTTCAGACTCCCTTGCAGCTAGGTTTTAGATTTGAATGAAGTCTCCCCAGTTAGATGAACTTACTTGACATCTGGAAAGTAAAACAGAGCAATCTTCCTGGAGCTCTGGCTTTTTCTACACCCATTGATGATACGTTTATAGAAGTGGTAACTCAGTTCTACTTCTAGAGAACATACTAGCCATTAAGGTCCTGATTACCAAGGACATTAAAAGTAAAATCAAAAATTCTAAAATGACTTTTAAGAAGACAGCATGGAACTTAATGTACCAAAAAGTGCTATCAAGTTGAAGTTTTTAGATCTGGACATGCAATGTGAAGATCAGACCCAGAGTATCATCTTCATTAAATTTAAATAACAAGACCTATTTAAGTCATACAAACATCAGTTTGCATTAACCCATACACTGCATAAAGAGCTGAAATATGGAGAAGCAAAGTGGATAAGATGTGCTTGAAGGACGGGGCATGCAGAAACCCTGCTCCAAATGATGTAGGGCTTTGGACTGTCCAGATGCTAAAACAGCAGACAGACTCAAGTTGACTTCTGCTGTGCATCCAAGAAGTCAAAAAGATAACTGCAAAGGAACCACGTTCAGCAGATAGTGGTGGCTGTCGGGCACTAAAGGACTATGCTTACTTGCATGATATGTAAATTACTTTGGACTAATATCAACCTTTTCAACTGCTATAATTGGTGACAATTTCATAAAGAAATCTGGAATTTACAAAGTCTTTCCCATTTTATATCTCTGTTGTGTGACTTTCTTCTGAGAGGGTTAGGAAAAAGAATTGAAGAACCTTCATTTCATGGGCTAAATTATGGCAAGGCAGGGTTAGAAAATTTTCTCTAAGATCATAGCAGAAGCTACTTATCATTTACCCAAGTTGCTAAATAATCCTGAGGACACCTCCTTAAAACATAGTTGTTTGCAGATTTAAAGGACCTTTATCTCATGCCATTCTTGCCACAACCCTATAGTGAAAACAAGGCTAGAGTTCACTCCTAATTCCATGTTACAAATGGAGCAACTGAGAGTCTGGTGAGTTGATTTAACCAGGTTAGATTTCTGGAAGCAGCAGAGCAAACATATAACTCTGGTCTTCTCTCTGCTGGTCTTCTGGTGAATTCAGTAAGTTGAGATACAGCTTGACCTTTAAAAGTTGGGGCTTTCACAGTTACTGGGCAACTCCTAATTCATGGAGGAAAAACCAAGAAACACATTCTGGGATAGCCTGGGACTTCAGGGTCAAGAGACAGCTAATTTGGTATGCTAGAGAAAATGATAGTATGCAAATATAGTGCTGTAGTCAGTGATTCAGCATCGATTATTACCAAATGCCAATTCCAACTATTAAATTTCTTTGTACCTTAAGTTTTCCCAGTCTAGTGTGAAGGTGGCCTGGGGGCTTAAATCACAAGTGTCCATAAGAAAATGGCCAATACTATCATATTTCCCACTCTGTGGGTCCACTTTCACCTCCTCCCTTGGAACTGAAACACAATGCTCCACAGCTACAAAGTATGTGCAATCATTTTTCATTACTTTTTCTTTTGCCTCTATCAGAGACCAGAGTTTTGGCATCTTTATTGTGTCATTAATTTCAGTTATGTTCTGAACATGGAGTGAGGAGGTCTTCAAGGCTCTGGATGACTGAGAGTATTTAGACAAGTCAAATTAAATTTCTCCTGTTTGGAGAATCTTGGAAAGACAAATAAATCACTGAAACTTTCATTACGAAAACCACCATTTGGCAGTGGAGACGTTTCTCCTGAGAAAGCAATGAAGATTTATGTCAGGAGGAAGGGAACAGCGAGTTGATCAGACCCTTCCAGGAAGACCATTCCTATCTGAAATGAACTGAACGAAGGACCCAATTCAGCTGTCTCTGCATTCCACTGCTCTTCCTGTCCCTGACCCTCTTTTCCAGGTTTTTTTCTGGATAAAGATGTGAATTCAAGATGTTTCCTTCACTTATGTTTTTCAGATAGGGCTGTGGTGAGGAGGCAGTGCCCAAAGGCGATAACGTTCTGGCCAACACTCCAAATCAGCTGTTTGATACACAGGCCCTCCCGCTACCCCCTGTACTCATTCTTCCAAGGTCAGGCTTCTCCCAAGGCTCCTTTTCACCCTGGGTGCAGCCCTAATACAAGTGAAAATCCCAGGGGTTTTCTGGCTCTTTGGAATTCTCACCTGGGGCAGTCACTATCCTTCTATGGTCCTTGTTCCTGTTTCCTCCCTGCAGCCGAAGAACTCTGGGAATGTTTACGATGATCTCACAATCATTAGGAAAAGCAAATAAATTTGTATGCAAACTAATTATTAAATGGCATTAAGAAGCTACTGTTAATTTTGTTAGGTTTCTTAATGCCATGGTGGTTAAGTAAATTATAAAAAATTTCAAAGAAGTGGGCAATGCATTCTGAAGCATTTAGGTGAAATGTCATAATGTCTGAATGTGCTTTAAAAATACTTTAGAGGCCAAGGGCAGTGACTCATGCCTGTAATCCCAGCGTTTTGGGAGGCTGAGGCGGGAGGATCACTTGAGGCCAGCAGTTTGAGACCGGCCTGGCCAATATGGTGAAACCCCACATCTACTAAAAATACAAAAATTATCCAGGCATGATGGTGGGTGCCTGTAATCCCAGCTACTTGGGAGATTGAGGCAGGAGAGTCACTTGAGCCTGGGAGGCGGAGGTTGCAGTGAACCAAGATCAGGCCATTACGTTTCAGCCTGGGTGACAGAGCCAGACTCTGTCTCAAAACGAAAGAAAACAAAACAAAAAACTTTAGAAAATAAAAGGGGGGGAAGGAGGAGGGGTATATTAGTCAGGGTCCTGTCAGGAAACAGAAACCACATCATTTATTTTAACAGAGAATTTAATAGAAAGGATTATTAACAAGATTACTGAAAGGCAAAAAAAGAAAACTAAGATATCATGGAAGTAGCAGCTGTAGGAAGCCCTAGGATTCGGGACAAAGCAAAGAGGTTGTAATCATTAAAATGTAGCGGCTTGACGGAGAGGACCCCACCCAGCTAAAACACAGACCCGTGAGAAGAACCCTGTGCCTCTGAGCTCAGAGGGGGGAGCCCAAAGGCTGGGACTCCCAGAATGCTCCAGCTCCCTTCAGCTGGTGTCTTCAAGGAGGGAAATGAAGTTGGTTAGGTGAGTATTATAAAAACTGCCAACTGGGCCGGGTGCAGTAGGTCACGCCTGTAATCTCAGCACTTTGGCAGGCCAATCAAAACACTTCTGGGAGGTGGAGGGATCAACTGAGCCCAGGAGTTCGAGACCAGCCTGGCCAACATGGCGAAACCCCATCTCTACCAAAAATACAAAAATTAGCCAGGCATAGTGGCACATGCCTGTAATCTCAGCTACTCCGAACTGCTTGAACCCGGGAAGTGGAGTTTGCAGTGAGCTGAGATCACGCCACTGCACTCCAGCCTGGGCAACAGCGCGAGACTCCATCTCAAAAAAAAAAGAAAAGAAAGAAAAAAACTGCAAACTGGAAATTACCTGGTAAAGAAGCATAAAGCAGCATCGCTGGGTGGTGTGAACAGGAAGCCAGTAGGAAGAAGCAAGTCCCCTTTGCTTTCCTAGCCTAGAGCCTCCCTCTTGCAGAGTCCAACAAGCAGCCAGTGGGCAAGGCAGAAGTGAGCGTTGGAGAGCCCCAGTCCCAGCATGGAGGGAGAGCAGAGGAGGGTGGGTTTGGAACTGAGATCATAGCTCACCAACCGGCACGCAGGGGATAGTCCTGAGGTTGAGGAACAGAGGTGAATTGTTGAAACTGGGTAATGGGTACATGAGGATTCATTATATACTATTCTCTTTGAGTACGTTTGAAAATTTTTCATATCAAGTTAAAAAGGGAGTGGATAGGCTCACTTTAAAAAGAACATATTTTAAACGGTTAGTGTTATTAGTATTATATTTTTTGGAGACAGAGTCTCTGTCGCCCAGGCTGGAGTGCAGTGGTACCATTATAACTCACTACAACCTCAACCTCCTGGGCTCAAGCAATCCTCCCACCTCAGCCTCCCAAGCCGCTGGGACCACAGACATGTGCCACTACACCTGCCGAATTCAAAAAAAATTTTTTTTGTACAGACAGTATCTTCAACTCCTGATCTCAAGATATCCTTCTTCCTAGGCCTGCCAAAGCACTGGGAGTACAGGTGTGAGCTACAATGGCCAGCCTATTATTAGTATTAATCTATTAAAAAATCAAAATAATTTTAATGGAAATTTAAAACATTTTTTCAAGATCTATCTACAATCCTGTCATTCAAAACAAAATCAAATTTTCTTCCTTTTTTGTTTAGACAACATTTTACAGATTCGCTTTATCAAAAATCTCAAATCCCAGGTGTAGCTGGCCCATTTCAGTAGCCTGAGTTCAGTTTTACTCTTCTCTTCCACCCTTTCTTTGTAGACAGTTTTCTACTTAGAGACAGAATGAGTTCTCAGTCTTCAGCTACATGTAAGGATACGACATAGCTCATATATACATTGCTTTTATGTATATGTATTCCTTATACATTTCTTATACATATATTCCTAATATAGACATGCCTTTAATATATTCTTAATATATATATTACTTTAACATATACATATATATTTCTTTAATCTTTCTCCATATATCTTTTTTCCATTCTTTTCATCATGCTTACTCTCTTTTTGAACTCCCTCCAGTAAGTCCATGAACACAACATAATCCACAGAGTTTAACTGAATCTTAAAGAAAGACTGTTGCTAGAAATGACTAGTTAGCTGAAACGGTGCTGTCTGTCTTGGAGGCCAAGGTGGGGCATTGAGTTCTTCTTTCCCAGCTACAGGCTGCCTCTCAGCCCCAACATGGAAATGTTATATGACACGTTGAATGGCAGCTGGAAGGACATGAGTGATTCCATGCAAACTGCAGCCCCGCTGCAAAGACAAAGCAAAAATCCCAGAGGCAGTAGCTTGGCAAAGTCTTTATTAAGAAAGAACAGCTTTGGCCGGGCATGGTGGCTCAAGCCTGTAATCCCAGCACTTTGGGAGGCCGAGATGGGCAGATCACGAGGTCAGGAGATCGAGACCATCCTGGCTAACACGGTGAAACCTCATCTCTACTAAAAAATACAAAAAACTAGCCAGGTGAGGTGGCGGGCGCCTGTAGTCCCAGCTACTCGGGAGGCTGAGGCAGGAGAATGGCGGGAACCCGGGAGGCGGAGCTTGCAGTGAGCTGAGACCTGGCCACTGCACTCCAGCCTGGGCGACAGAGTGAGACTCCGTCTCAAAAAAAAAAAGAAAGAAAGAAAGAAAGAAAGAAAGAAAGAAAGAAAGAAAGAAAGAAAGAAAGAAAGAAAGAAAGAAAGAAAGAAACAGCCTTAAAATAAAGACAGATTTACTGGTATGTGGCCTGGTTTAACGTTTTCCTCATTTGTGTATATATAAACTGTTCTTCCATTCAACATATCTGGGGAAATAAATGGTTACTTTCAAAGGTAGCTGCAGTTTGAGCAATGACCCTAAAACATGTTAGAATTCATCTTAAGTAGAAATTTCTCTTTATTTGAGAAAATACTTTATTAGATTTTTAAAGTTAATCAAGCATAAAATCCAGGCAATTTCATATGGAAAAAGCAAAAGATAAATGGATCCTTATGAGAGACTGGTGACAAATGTGGATGTGTGAGGGGCTGGCCGTGGAGCCGGAGTGTTTGGCAGGGTCAGGATGCTGAGGAGAAGGGACAGGGGAGTGGCAGTGGCAGGGAGAGGGGTAGGCAAGGCAGGCAAAGAATGGCTTCCAGAAAGACAGAGAAGAAAAATGGCAATATGTGGCATCCCAAGCCCTCATTAGGGGGTAGTCAGTAAGAAATGTTTTGTGTTAGGGAAAAGGGGATCAATGTCTAGGTCACTCCTCTCTGGTAGTCAGTTTGGATTTCTTTTCTGCTCCTCATTGTAATTGCCTACCCTTCCCATCCAGTTCTACAAAAGATTATTCCAGCCTAAAGGACATCTTAGGCCAAATTAGAAAAAAGATACTACTTCCTCTAAACAAAAGTAACCCTGTGCCATGGTTCCTGGCTTGGCAAGGGGTGTGCAACTAGATTTCAACCCCTACTGGGGCCCTAGGCTGGATGTCCTTGAGCTGTGAATGATCTCTACAAATATAGGAAGTGGCCTTATGCCAGCTACCTTCCAGGGTCCCAAATCTCCACTAGGGTATATTAGGCCAGCTACCTTCCAGGGTCCCAAATCTCCACTAGGGTATATTAGGCACAATGGCCCTTTGTCAGCAGAGCTTCGATGGAAGGAAAGGAAAGGAAGAATATTCGTGCCTGGAGCGAATCAGTGAAGACACCAGCATCAAGAGGGAAGAAAGAGGGAAAAATTGACCTGAAACCAGGAATTCAGACCAAAAGTTACAAGGAACCATAACTTATTTTTCTTGACACAAACCCAGTCACTAGCCTGGGGAACCGTTGGAAACATTAGGAATTTGTGCCCCTCCACCATATAGGAATTTTTGACTTTTAAAGGAATGTGGAACGTAGAGGACTGGAGTGTTTGGATATATTTGGGATACACACATTTTACTGAATGTCGACTTTCTGCCAGGCACTGTGTTAGTAGGACTGACAGATAAGATGTAATATAGCTAGTTAAATTTGAATTTTAGAGAAATAACAAATATTCACCTTTACTAAAAGTGTGCCCCCAAATATTGCATGAGAAATACTTATTCTAGAAAATTATTTGCTGTTTATCTGAAATTCAAATTTAACTGGGTGTCATGTATTTTTCTTTGCTAAGTCAGGCAAATCAACATGTTTGATGTTGAGTATAAAAAGGTCAAAGAGGCAGTAAAACAACAAGGAACTCATAGTTCAGTGAGGGTCTCAGACAACCAGCCAAGAGCAATGCAATGTGATGAATGCCATAGTGGGACTGGAACGAGATGCTCTGGTTGCACAGAAGAAGGGCACCTATCTTGATCTTGGGAAGAAGAGACCTAATTGAGTCCTAAAGGTTTAACAGGGTTATCCAGTAAATTATGGAGAGATAGGTTGGTAGGATATTGATTCTGGCAGAAGGAACAGATGGTGGAAGGCTCTAGAGTTAAGGGAATACCTAAATACAAATCAGTGTGCTGTGTACAAGTAAAAGAGCAAACAAACAGTGTGCAAGTCAGAGGCACAGTGTGGCTGGGAGATATAATACTGGCTGAATAGGGTCTTAACATGCCCCGCTGGGAACTTTAGAATCTCCTAAAGACAATAGGTCCCCATCAAAGAGGAGTGCTTTGAACAGCTTAATTATTTGGAAAGGGTGTCATTGCTGGAATGTGAAGAATGGATTAAAGAGGAGCAAGACCGAAGACAAGCAGAAAAGTCAAGATTCTGGAACAATAATCCCATCAAAATTGGATGCTAGCCTAAAATAAGATAATGACCAAGGATGTAAAGAATTTAAGGAGTCTGGCTGGGCACAGTGGCTCATGCCTGTGATAGCAGTACTTTGGGAGGCAGAGGCAGGTGGATCACCTGAGGTCGGGAGTTCGAGACCAGCCTAGCCAACATGGTGAAATCCCGTCTGTACTAAAAAAAAAAAAAAAAAAAAAAAAAAAAAAAAAATTAGCTGGATGTGGTGGCGCATGCCTGTAATCCCAGCTACTTGTGAGGTTGAGGCAGGAGAATCACTTGAACCTGGGAGACAGATGTTGCAATGAGCTGAGATCATGCCATTGCACGTCTCAAGGAAAAAAAAAAATTCAAGGAGTCTGAGAGATAATGAGAAGATGGAATAACCAGGACTTGAACATGGGTTGGAAGTGGAGCAGTGAGGGAAAAAAGAAAAGTACAAAACGACTCTGACATTCCTTGTTTGTGCAATCAGCTAAGTGGGTGATGTTCTCATTCACCAAGAGAGAAAATACGTGAAAAAAACTGGAGGCAGGAGATGTTGAGTTTGTGTTGAGACGCATGAGGGTGAAAATTCTGAGGGCCACCTGAGTGGGAGTGCACACTAATCAGTTGGGTATATGGTCCTAGAGCTCAGGCTTTGAAAGATCTGGGATGAAGACATGGCTTGAAAGTTATCTTTTGTTTTTTATAATTGTATTTGTTTTCAATTCCAAAAAGATACATAAATATATTTGAGTCATAACAAATTTAAGCAGCAAACATAAATTAAAGTATCTCTTGCATACCCTCCACCCTCCTACGTCCTCGCTAAAGGTAACTGCTATTGTTTTCACCTATACTCTTCCAGAACTTTTCCCATGCCTTTACATGCATAGAAGTACTTACAGAAGCATGTTTTGTTTGTGAGTTTGTCTGTTTACCTGAAAGGCCTTGAGCTGCCTTAAGTCAGGTTGCCCAGTAAATAGCTTCTGAGATTGGAAATTTGTGTGTAGAAGGTTTTTGTTCTTTTTGAGACGGAGTTTTGCTCTTTCGCCCAGGCTGGAATGAAGTGGCGCAATCTCGGCTCACTTCAACCTCCACCTCCTGGGGTTCAAGCAATTCTCCTGCCTCAGCCTCCAGAGTAGCTGGGATTATAGGTGCCCACCACCATGCCCAGCTAATTTTTGTATTTTTAGGGTCTTGCCATGTTGACCAGGCTGGTCTCAAACTCCTGATCTCAGGTGATCCACCCGCCTCAGCCTCCCAAAGTGCTAGGATTGCAGGCGTGAGCCATCACGCCTGGTCTGTATGCAGAAGGTTTTATAAAAAAAATTATTTTATTTAAGTTCTGGGATACATGTGCAGGATGTGCAGGTTTGTTACTTAGGTAAATGTGTGCCATGGTAGTTTGCTGCACCTGTCAACCCAATAACCCCCAAATGCCCTGCCCATCAATGATAGGCTGGACAAAGAAAATGTGGTACATATACACCATGGAATACTATGGAGGCATAAAAGGGAATGAGATCATGTCCTTTGCAGGGACATGGATCAAGCTGGAAGCCATTATCCTCAGCAAACTAACATAGGAGCAGAAAAACAAACACTGCATGTTCTCACTTTTAAGTGGGAGTTGAACAATGAAACATATGCAGAAGATTGAAGGGGAGGAAGTGAATTGCTGGAACAGCACCTGTAGGGGAGTGAGGGAAGCAGCTGGGCTGAAGAGCAAGTTGAACTGTGACACAAATACAGAGGATATTCCAGCTAATCTCATGGGCACTAAAACTGGGATAGGCTTTCAGAGTTGACCCAAATTGAAGCAAGGGGGCTGGACTATTATATCTTCACATTAACCAATCATTGAATGTGAGCTAGCCCTGAGGAGGAGGCATAATTTAGAAAATATCACTCCCTTCAGCCGAGGACAATTCCTAGAGAGGGACTCTGCAGTGATCCTTCAGTAGCCAATGCTCCTGGCAGCGGGAGAAATGTGCATTGATCCTGAAGGGAGGACCTAGGAGGCACATCACAGCATCCACTATGCAAGCTATACAAACAATTTTGAAACTTGCTTTTAAGCCTAAGTCTATGCCCTAGAGATCTACCCCTTTTAGTAGTTAGATTGGCTTTACTCTTTTAAATTATTCCATAGTATTTCAGAGAATGATGACCCACAGTCTCTTTAATCACTCTTTTCTTGATGTACTTTCAGTTGTTTCCAACTTTTACTGCTAGAAACAATACTGCAGGACAAATGGACTTCCAGCTTCTGGTGGCCACAGAATGAGTCCCTCCCAGAGGATGCCCATTCTCCCCTTCTCCTAGAAACAATGGCAAACCCTGGATGTATTCACAATAATATGAAAACAACCACCTGACATGACTGGACCGTGAACAGAAGCAGATTGACTCTTGCAGAGAGTCAATGCTTGAAGAAGAGGAGCAGAAGAAGTTCTGCATTTCGGCAACTCTTGGTCAGATTCATGAGGTCTATTAGGCATTTGGCAGCCCAGTAGCAAAAGCACTGATGGAAAACCTTCAGCCTTTCTGGTCAGCAGAATCAGAAAAGTAAAGCTGAAAAGCTGCTACTGAAGCAAGTAGAAGAATCCTGGAAGGAAAGAGAAAGGAGATAGAAAAAAGGATCCCTAAACTGTGTCTGCTCATGTCTTAGGCTGACCTCTGAACCGCGCATGCCTGGGACAGAATGAAGCAAATGATTTGAATCAAGACCAGAGCTGCTGCTCACAGAAACAGAGTTTGCACTTCAAGCCCAGCCAAGAAAATTTCCTGAGAAAGCAAAGGGAACAACACGTGTTAGAGAAAAATAGCAGAAATCAGACTCTTCACAATCTCACATTCATAATATACAGGATACAATCCAAAGTAATTTGACATATGAAGTATCAAGAAAATGGAGCCAACTCTCAGGGGAAAAGAAAGCCAACCACATCTGACCCTGAGATGAACCAGATGTTGAAACCAACAGACAACCATGCTAAAGCCGTTCTTTTAACCATCCTTAATGCAGTAAAGCAAAATACGCTTTTGATGAATAAAATATAGGAAAATTCAGCAAATATATTTAAACAAAAAAAGAACCAAAAGGAAATTCTAGAACTAACAAAATATAATATCTGAAATTTTAAAATTATTGGATATATTTAGTAACCAAATGGAGATGTTCAAAAACAAAACAAAGAGTAAATGAACTTGGAAATAAGTCAATAAAATTATCTAAGGAAATGAAGAGGAAAGAAAAAAGATTTTTAAAAATGAACAAGGGACCTCTTAAATAGCACAAATGGTTCAACAGACAGTCAGCCACAGGAGAAAGAGGTAGAAGAAAATTTAAAGTAATAATGGAGGAAAGTTTTCCTAATTTGTTGAAAGACAGAAATTTACAGGTTCAAGATGCTTTGTCAACACCAATTAGAAGAAACATGAAGATTCTCACATTGAAACACTTCATAGTTAAGTTATTGAGCCAAAGATAAACAAGAAACCTTGAAAGCAGTAAAAGAAAAATGAATCATTACATACAGAAGAACAGAATTTGATTAAGAACG
Source organism: Macaca thibetana thibetana (assembly GCF_024542745.1). Classification (NCBI taxonomy): domain Eukaryota; kingdom Metazoa; phylum Chordata; class Mammalia; order Primates; family Cercopithecidae; genus Macaca; species Macaca thibetana. The sequence continues at coordinate 139,804,664 of NC_065583.1, forward strand.
GAATTCTCATCAGAAACCATGGAAGCCAGAAGAGAGTGGAATAGCATCTATAAAGTGCTGAAAGAAAAAATGCCTCTCACTCTAGAATGCCTAATCCAACAAAAAATATCCTTCAAAGATAAAGACAAAATAAAAAACAATTTCAGACAAAAGAGAACGAAGAGAAGTTGTTGCCAGCAGATCTGCACTATAAGAAATACCAATGGAAGTTGACTGAAAGAAAAAGAATCCAGATAGAAATGTGGACCCTCAGAAAAGAATAAAGAGCATCAGAAATGGTGAAAAAAAAGTAGCTGGAGGAATGCAAAAGGTTATTTTTTCTTGTTTCTCTTAATTTTTAAAATAAATCTGTTTAAAGCAAAAATCATGACAGGAATCTATAACATAGGTATATGTAATTCATAAAACAACTATAACACAAAGAGGGGCAAAGGGTGGAGACGACCCTGTGTATTTGCAAATTTTTCATATTTTAAGCAGTGATATTATGTTACCATGTTAAATATGAAAAGTTAAGGATATATTTTGTTATCACTACTCAGCTGCTGAAAGAAAATGTGGGTGCTGGGTACGATGGCACACACCTATAATCCTAGCACTTGGGAGGCCAAGGCAGGCGGATTGCTTGAGCCCAGGAGTTCAAGACCAGCATGAACAACATAGCAAAACCCTATCTCTACAAAAAGTACAAAAATTAGCTGAGCATTGTGGCACAAGCACCTGTAGTCTCAGCTACTCGGGAGGCTGAGGTAAGAGGATCGCCTGAGCCCGGGAGGTCAAGGTTGCATTAAGCCAAGACTGTGTCACTGCACTCCAGCCTGGGCAACAGCCTGTCTCAAAAAAAAAAAAAAAAAAAAAAAAAAAAAGCAAAGATGCATAGCTGAAAAGTCAATAAGAAAATATAAATGAAATTTAGAATATTCAAATTATTTGTAAAGGCAATAAATGAAGAACACAGGCTAAAAACACCACCATAAATATATGCAACTATTATTTATTCAACTAACATATATATATACACATACACTACATGTATATATAGTACAAATATATACTGTCCACATACACACACACAACTAAAAAAAAGTGCAAAAAGCTCAGAGGAGACAAGTAAAAAACAAATAATAAAATGGTAGACTTACCCAAACATATCAATAATTAAATTAGATATTAATGGATTAAACAATTCAATCAGAAGGCAGCAATAGTCAGAAAAGAGTTTATAAACTAAAAAGAGACATACTTTAATTCTTAAGACACAGATATGCTCAAGGTAAATGAATGAAAAAAATATATACTATTCAAATGGAAAGCATAAAATGGTTGGTATGGCTATGTGATCCTCAGACAAAATAGATTTCAAAATTTCAAAACTGTGTCTCCTAAAATGATATCCTAACCCCTGGTGACCGTGAATGTGACCTTATTTAGAAATGAGATCTTTACTGAGGTAATCAAATTTTGCTGAGGTCATAGTGGATGGGGTGGGCCCTAATCCAATGATTGCTGTCTTTATAAGAAAGGAGAAATACATACACAGAGACACAGAGGTCCACAGGGTGAGGAAGGTTATGTGATGATGGAGGTGGAGATTAGATTGATATATCTACAAGCCAAGTAGCACCAAGGATTACAGGTAACCACTGAATTCTGGAAGAGGTGAAGAAGGATTTTTCCCTAGAGCCTTCAGAGGGAGAATGGTCTTGTTGATACCCAGATTTCTGTCCTCCAGACTAAAAGAGAATTTCTTTTGACTAAACCACCCTCTATGTACTTTTTAATAGAAGCCCTAGGAAACAAATACACGAGACAAAAAAATTTATCAGAAATAGAGTGATATTATAATATTATATTATAATAAAAGGGTCAATTCATCAGGAAGACATAACAATCATAAAATTTATGCAACTCACAGAGGAATTTCAAAATACAGGAGGTAAAAACAGACATAATTACAGGAAGAAATCAACAATGCCATAGTCTTGGTGATTTTATGAGTCTTTTCTCAGTAATTAATTGGATAACTAGACAAAAAAAAAAATCAGCAAAGACATAGAAGATCTGAGAAAAACACTACCAACCACATAAATATATAGAGGAAATAACAGTTGTTACTCTTGGAACATTCTTTTCTGCTTTCCACAGTTTTCCTGATGTCCTCAATTACAGTCTTGGTCTTTCTTCTGATATGCAACATATTTACCTTCTTTCCCCCTCAAATTGTGGTTGCAAATGTTTTTAATTTGCTTTTTAAAATACATATCTTACATCATTTATGTGGTTTTTTAAAAATTCTTTCTTCTTGGCTAATCATTTTAAAGTCCTTTTTTCTTATCAATATATACCTTTCAGCTATTTCTTTTTTCTGTTTTTTAAGAAATTCACACTTCTTTTGTAGATTCTGGTTTTCTTAAAATGGTAATAGCAAACACTTCTACGAGTTCTTAATATGTTGTCATTTAATCACTTACCACAATGCTCTGAAGTAAGCACTATTATTATCCCCACTTTAAAGATGAAAACATTGAAGCACAGAAAACTTAAGTAACTTGCCCCAAGTTACACAGCCAGAGTATGGTGAAGCCAGACTCTAACCGGGAGTTGGATTCCAGTGCTTATACGCTTAACTATTGGGTTATGGAGTCTGCCTCTTTAGATTGTCAAGTGAAATATTTTGGTTCCTGTTTTTGTAACTTCTTTTTAATTTTCCCTTTCAAAGTCTTTTTCATTTTCAAAGGTTTTGAGCGTTCTGTCAGTTATACAGTCATGCATCACTCTCTGAAGGGAATATGTTCTGAGAAACATTGTTAGGTGATATTGTATGAGCATCATGGAGTGTACTTACACAAACCTAGACGGTAGAGTCTACCACAAGCCTACTCTACCTGGTATAGCCTATTGCTCCCAGGCTACAAAGCTGTACAGCATTTTGCTATACAGAATACTGGAGGCAATGTAACATAATGGTAAGTACGTGTGTATCTAAATATAGAAATGTACAGTAAAAATACAGTATAAGAGATAAAGAGTGCTACATCTCTATAGGGCACTTGACATGCATGGAGCTTGTAGGACTGGAAGTTGCTCTGGGTGAGTCAGTGAGTGAGTGGTGAATAAATGTAAAGGCTTAGGATGTTATTGCACACTACTGGAGACTTTATAAACATGATACACTTAGCCTTCACTAAATTCATGAAAAAGAAAGTAATTGTGGTATGATATTATGATGCCTATAACATGGCTAGGCATTAGGAAATTTTCAGCTCCATTATAATCTTATAGGACCACCCTTGTATATGTGGTCTATCATTTAATGAAACATTGATATGCCGTGCATGAATGTATTATTCTTTGTCAAATTACTTCTTGCTAACTCCTTTATCATCATGAAAATGTTTTTTCTTTCTAAGCCTCCTGGAACTTGTGAATGGGATTTTATAAGGCAGTCTTTGCAGATTGCTCAACTTCAGGGTCTTGAGACAGGAAGATTATCCTATATTATCTGAGTGGATCCTAAATACAATCATGTGTATCCTTAAAAGAGAGGAAGAGGGAGATTTGACACATACATGCAGGGCAAAGCAATGTGAAGACAGAGCAGAGAGAGATTTGGAGATGCTGACTTTGCAGTTTGGAGTGATTCGGCCACAAGCCAAGGAATGTTGGCAGCTACCAGAAGCTGGAAGAGGCAAGAAATAGATTCTCCCCTAGAGCATCCAGAGGCAGGGAAGCCCTGTGGACACCACCTAGCGTTGGTATTGATTCTACCCAGGGATACTGATTTCAGACTCCTGGACTCCAGAACTGTGAGAAAATACATTTCTGATCTTTTAAGCCACACAGTTTGTAGTAATTTGTTATACCAGCCACAGGAAATGAATTCGCCCCTCCTCTATTAGTTGCACTATTAAAACCTTCTTCCTGTTGCCTTCTTTTCATGAAGAAGAGAGATAATTTTTTTCTTTCATTTAAAAAATATTGATTATAAGCCTACTGTGTGCTAGTCTCTGGGCATAAACATGTGAAATAGACAATGTCTTTATTCTGACAGAGCTTGGGTCAAAGTTGAGCAGTGATGAGTAGGGTAATTTCAAACAAAATGCAGTAAATTATGTTATGAGACTGAGAAAGGATATGGGGTCACACAAGAGGGGTATGAACTTGAAAGGACTAAAGGTGGCTTCCTCAGGGAGGTGGCATTTAAGCTGAGACCTACACCAAAAGTAATGGTGAGCCAGGCAAAGAGTGGTGGTGTTCCAGACACAGGCAATAGCAGGTGCAAAGGGAGTGATGAGTTCATCTCTTAGGTCCTTTGCACCTCAAGACACCCTTTTTTCCTTCAGTTAACTCATAAAGCTTATAACATATTTTCTTCTGCACCATGTACTTGGTAGCACAGGTTAAGCTACGTTAGCTATTTTCAGGTCCCTAATCTGAAAATTTGAAATTCAAAGTGCTTCAAAATCCACAACTTTTTGAGCATCGACACGATGCTACAAGTGGAAAATTTCACATGTAAATAATACAAACTTTGTATTGTGCATAAAATTAATACAAATTTTATATAAAAGTACCTTCAGGCTATGTTTACCAGGTGTAAATAAAACTTAAGTGAATTTTATGTTTAGACTTGGATTCCTTCCGCAAGGCATCTCATTAGGTACAGGAAAATATTCCAAATTCTGAAAAAAAGCCAAAGTCTGAAATAACTTCTAGTCTTGAACATTTTGGATGAGGGATATTCACCTGTACTTTACTCATGTTTACTAATAATCCAATGATGAAACGTAATTTAAAAATAACCAGTTTCCTTGCATTTTCTTCTTACATCTGTCAGTAGATCAGCAGCTGAGAGTTGCAGATGGGAGATTTAGTTCCCGTTTCCTTCTCACACACACCCACATTCATAAAGCGGCCTCCCCACAGTTGATGAGTTTCCTGATATAATACATGGGGCATAACAAACATGAACATACTTGCAGAACTATAAAGTTTGACCATAATGAATGTCACACTTATTTTCACCCAACCCCTAAATATGACTTTCAGAAACTGACTTAATTTTCAATGTTTCTAAAGACCCAGGAAAGCCACTGGGTAATTTTTCTGTCTCAGTGTAAAAGGTATCAGCCATCTCTCAAACTCAGGACTTCACCATTCTGCTAGATTGTTAACTCATTGTGGGCAGGAATTGACTTACTCAATTTCCTTCATATCAGGCTCCGGCTCTTGGGCCAGAAACTGCACATGGAAGGTGAAGAAAAACTGTGTATCCACAATGTTTTTTTCTTGTCTTTATCAAAAGAGAAGCTCATGCTTGGCTCTATGTCCTGCAAAGCTCTTAGCTAATAGGGGTCCTTTATCAATGTCAGCTAAGATATTTGAAAGTTTGTTCACTATCTTCATCAACATCCACTATGATTAGCTATATGTTTAAAGAGCAACATCAAAAATGTGGATACTAAACCTTGTGTGAGCTTTGAACTTGCCAATCAGCTTTGAAGGTCAGAGGAAGTAGTTTGATAATAATGAGATCAAGAATTAAAATATATTTTTAAGCTTTCTCTCAGAATTGAAGGCAGCAGGGGAGCGATACAGAAGTTCAGGAGATGGCTGACTCTGTAGACAAGATGGTGTGGTTTCAGAGTACAACTGAATATATACAGCCAACCCCTTTTTTCTTCCTCCATTTAACAAACATTTGGTTGGCTGAGTTATAGAGCTTCCAGCTCTGCTTCAGAAGGTCCTTGTTTATCTTTGCAAGGACAATTAAGTGGCAGGAATGTGTAATATAGTGAAGCACTGCCAAAACAAACAGTTCTCTTAAAACGTTATGTAGAAGTGGCTATTGTTGCTGGTGCTGCTGCAAGAGGCAGAAACCACTTGCTAATAGCTTAATTCCATTTCTCTGCAGACAAGCTGATCCTATTGCAGAAGAGGGACTATGTGGTCTGCTGGTCAGAGAGATGTACTGGAACCCAGAATGGGCCCATATTTTACAACATAGCTGAGCAACTGACTCACTCTGTAACCCAGGGTTACATCTCTTAACCTCATGGGGCTTGTTGTCCATCCAGCTGGAAAATTTGGTAAGATGTGAGGCTGGACTGAAAACCATTTGTGGTGCAGCTGAGTTGCTTTTCCACAGGGACAGGATGAGACTGACAGGCCTGACTGAAAAACAAAGCCCTGTGGACTGTGATTGGTAAAGGTAAGCCTCACAAGATGCAAAGGGAGTCCAGGATGGTGAGAATGTTCTATGAAGGACAGAGAGTCTGCTCTGCTGAATCAACAAATGAGTACTTCTAGTCTCTGTCCCCATTCAGCCTCACTCAGTAATCATATTTCTCTGTGAAACAGATCTTGCCTGGATCAAGATCCCCAGCTCACCACTACACAGTGACTATGCTTAGGAAGGAGAGTATTCTTCAGTTTCTGATATCTTCTTTCTACAAGAATCTGCAAAGTTGGCAAATTTTAGGGTCAGGCTAGCTATGCTGATACAGGGATGAGCTGAGGAGAAGAGGAGCAAGCCATTCGCCTGCTTTCCAAAAGGGAAAGAGTTTACAAAACACACATGTGCCTAAACGTAAATAAAGATGATTGATTGAAAACTGGTAGGTTCAAAGAGAAAATAATTTGAGGAAGGGAATGTTTATCCTTATAGGAAATTGACAATTGGTGTTGCCTTTGGGTTTGTAAAGACACTAGAAGGTGTTCTAAGGATGGTGGCTTCCGATCCAGGGTCTCGAATTTGTAATATTTTGGTGGGGCAGGATTGGCCTTTCAAGGTGAGACTTCAGTTAAAACCTACAAAAGTCCCAATAGGTGACATGTAGTTTACTCTTCACCATCAAGGGAATTTCCAAAGAGCCTGGGAAACTGATAATTTTGCTTGAATTGGCTCTTGCATTCACAAGGCCAATAATAGTTGCTTTGTGTTTAAAGTACCTTTTGGCTAGGCTAGCCAATTTAGGCTAGCTAAATAGGTCAAAGGAGAATTGTTCTGGAGAAAATACAACATTAAGTGGGGACCAAAAATCATAGGACATCTGTGGATATTTGTTGTGAGAACTGTTGTTTACAATCTGCAGGCACCCACTGACAGAGTTGTGCATATTTATCTCATCTCATCACAGATGAAAACTGTCATCTCTGTAAGAGTGCCTAAAAAGGCACTGTGTACCCATGTGAAATCTGGCCTCTGGTTGCAGGACCTAGTTCAATGTTTGAAGCCCTTGAAGTCCACCATAGGAAGGGTATTTGGTTCTGCCATCACTTTTAAAGAATCAAGAGGAAAACATTGCCAGCATCCTGGAATAATAAGAATTAAGAATGAGAATAAGAGGATAAGTTCAGAGGAAGCCAAAGGAATAAATCCTTAAAAGTAGAATTTCGAGCCTAACTTACTTTATTAGAGAGATTGGGATGGCATTGAAGGACTTCCTAAGAACCCTGCACTCACATGATTGACAGCCATCTGACACTCACTCATTGATTTAGCAAGTATTCATTTATTGCCATCTACTTGAATAGCACTGCCATAGGCACTGCACAGGATTTGAAGATGACAGACAGCATGGCAATCTGAAATGCAGAAGGTTTGAACACATGCATAAAATATCTATGATGCATTATTATATATACAAATATAATATTATATATAACTTAGTGTATATAGAGATAAGGAATTCAGAGCAATATGTTATGAGCATTTTGTTCTTAAAAAGAGAGATTTAAATGAGATATTTTTAAAAAGATTTATTTAAATAATATTAAATTGGAAAGAAGAAAGAAATAACATTCATGACAAAAAGAATAGCATAAATAAATAAGAGGCCAGAGGGCTGGGAATGCAAGATACGTTGGATAGATAGTTGGTTCTATATACAGAAGGGTCCATTAGGGAAATGTGAGACATAGGATTTGTAAGAAGCTTTGAACAATAGACTTCCTCCTATAGGCAATGGGAATAATTGAGTGTTTGAGTCATTCATCGATTAATTCAACTACCACTGGAGTACCTTAGATGTCTCGGATCCTTTGCTAGGCTTTGGACATTTTTTTTAAAAAAGCAAAAATGTGTCTCTGCCTTCAAGGCACTTACATTTTAGAGGAAAAACATTTTGTAAACAAAAAATTGGTTAAAAGTGGTATAATAGAGGTTTACCCTTGACATGGTTTGGCTGTGTCCCCACCCAAATCTTAACTTGAACTGTAGCTCCCGTAATTCCCACAAGTCATGGGAGGGACCTGCTCGGGGGTTATTGAATCATGGGAATGGGTCTTTTCCATGCTGTTCTTGGAATAGTGAATAAGATCTGATTGTTTTATAATGGTTGTCTGATGGTTTTCTTCATCTTCTACCCATGATTGTGAGGCCATCCCAGCCATATGGAACTGTGAGACCATTAAACCTCTTTCCTTTATAAATTACCAAGTCTCGGGTATGTCTTTATTAGTAGCATGAGAACAGACTAATACAGTAAATTGGCACCGGGTAGTGGGGTGCTCCTGTAAAGATACCTGAAAATGTGAAAGTGGGTTTGGAACTCGGTTACAGGCAGAGGTTGGAACAGTTTGGAGGGCTCAGAAGACAGAGAGATGTGGGAAAGTTTGGAACTTCCTAGTGACTTGTTGAATGACTTTGACCAAAATGCTAATAGTGACATGGACAATAAAGTCCAGGTTGAGGTGGTCTCAGATGAAGATGAGGAACTTTTTGGGAACTAGAACAAAGGTGACTCTTGCTATGGTTTAGCAAAGAGACTGGTGGTATTCTGCCCCTGCCCTAGAGATTTGTGGAACTTTGAACTTGAGGGAGATGATTTAGGGCAACTGGTGGAAGAAATTTCTAAGCAGCAAAGCACTCAAGAGGTGACTTGTGTGCTGTTAAAAGCATTCCATTTTATGTATTCACCAAGATATGGTTTGGAATTGGAATTTATGTTTAACAGGGAAGCAGAGCATAAAAGTTCAGAAAATTTGCAGCCTGACAATACTATAGAAAAGAATAACCCATTTTCTGTGGAGAAATTCAAGTTGGCTGCAGAAATTTGCATAAATAATGAGGAGCCAAATGTTAATTACCAAGACAATGGGGAAAATGTCTCCAGGGAGTCAAAGACCTTCATAGCAGCCCCTCCCATTACAGGCCCAGAGGCCTACGAGGGAAAAATGGTTTCATAGGCCAGGCCCAAGGCCCTCCTACTCTTGCAGCCTAGGGATTTGAGGCCCTGCCTTCCAGGTGCTCCAGCTATGGCAAAAAGGGGCCAAGGTACAGCTTGAGCCATGGCTTCAGAGGGTGCAAGACCCAAGCCTTGATAGCTTCCACATGGTGTTGAGATTGTGAGTGTGCAGAAGTCAAGAACTGAGGTTTGGGAACACCTGCCTAGATTTCAGAGGATGCATGGAAATGTCTGGATGTCCAGGCGTATGTTGGCTGCAGGGATGGGGCCCTCATGGAGAACCTCTGCAGGGCAATGCGGAAGGGAAATGTGGGGTGGAAGCCCTCACAGTGAGTCCCCACTGGGGCACTGCCTAGTGGAGCTGTGAGAATAGGGCCTTCATCCTCCAGACCCAAGAAAGGTAGATCCACCAACAGTTTGCACCATGTGACTGAAAAAGCCACACAGGTTCAATGCCAGCCCCTGAAAGCAGCTGGGAGGAGGCTGTACCCTGAAAATCCATCAGGGGCAGAGCTGCCCAAGACCATGGGAACCCACCTCTTGCATCAATGTGACCTGGATGTAAGACACGGAGTCAAAGGAGATCATTTTGGAGATTTAAGATTTGACTGCTCTGTTGGATTTCAGACTTGCATGGGGCCTGTAGCCCCTTTTTTTTTGGCCAATTTCTCCCATTTGGAATGGGTGTATTTACGCAATGCCTGCCTCCCCATTTATCTAGGAACTAACTAACTTGCTTTCAATTTTACAGGCTCATAGGTGGAAGGGAATTGCCTTGTCTCAGATTATACTTTGGACTGTGGACTTTTGAGTTAATGTTGAAATGGGTTAAGCCTTTGGGGGATTGCTGGGAAGGCATGATTGGTTTTGAAACATGAGGACACGAGATTTGGGAGGGACCAGGTGTGGAACGTTATGGTTTGGCTGTGCCCCACCCAAATCTCATCTTGACTTATAGCTCCTACGGTTCCCACATGTTGTGGGAGGGACCCAGTGAGAGGTAATTGAATCATGGCAGTGGGTCTTTCCTGTGCTGTTCTCATGATAGTGAATAAGTCTCACGAGATCTGATTATTTTATAAAGGGGAGTTCCCCTGCAGAAGCTCTCTCTTGCCTGCCACCATGTAAGATGTCCCTTTGCTCTTCTTTCATCTTCCATCATTATTGTGAGGCCTCCCCAGCCATGTGGAACTGTGAATCCATTAAACCTGTTTCCTTTATAAATTACCCAGTCTTGGGAATGTCTTAATAGCAGCATGAGAACAGACTAATACAACCCTTAAACAGAAGATAAGAATGATGAATAAATATTAAAGTCTAGTTAGTTGAGTTGTTTATCACAGTGGTATGGATCAGCAATTATGAAACTGCTTTCAGTATATTCTAGGATTAAACAGGTAAATATATTGAGGATAACAGGGCCAGATTTCTCACTGTCAAAGAATAGTATGTTGAATTAGAATTGGAAGCATCAGTATAAATTCATGATTTATTTTATATCTACATAAACAGATATGTATCTATCTATTTTATAGATAGTGGAGTTTTCTTTTTTTTTTTCTGTTTTTTGAGATGGGGTTTCACTCTTGTTGCCCAGGCTGGAGTGCAATGACTCAATCTTGGCTCACCGTAACCTCCACCTCCTGGGTTCAAGCGATTCTCCTGCCTCAACCTCTCAAGTAGCTGGGATTACAGGCATGGGCCACCATGCCCAGCTAATTTTGTATTTTTAGTAGAGATGGGGTTTCTCCATATTGGTCAGGCTGGTCTCGAGCTCCCAACCTCAAATGATCCACCTGCCTTGGCCTCCCAAAGCGCTGGGATTACAGGCATGAGCCACCACGCCCGGCTAATGCTTGGGTTTTCTAACTAAAGCAAAGGACCAATAGATATTATTTTACTTCTATATCTATATATCAACAGGTATATAGACATGTGATATCTACATCCACATGGATATAGATGTATGTATAGAAGTGTATATACATATGTCTATTTCTTACGTCCCTAAGAAGGCCTCATAGCAATTTACAGTTCAGTAGTAATGAGCACATATAGTGCGCAGGTTTTTTTGTTCGTAAATATCACACTATTCTCCACTGAAAGAAAGCAGGGTCACTTGAAGATACAGCTTATTTCATGGCTAGGACAGGAAAAGTTCAGACCAGCCTGGAATATCATCTTGTGAAATAAATAAATTCTCAAAGAATAGAGACACAGGAAGACATTTGAAGGAGCTCTCACTGACGAACTTGGGATAATTCAAGCATCCAAATAAATAATATTCACAGATTACCTACCAAAGAAAATGGAAACCCGTAAGTTCATACTGACTTAAATGAGTCAATGAATGAAAGAATAAATGAGAGATGAGGAAAAGCTTCTCCCTTTGTAGAATGCCATGAAATAAATATAGAAAGAATGAAAGTTTCAAAATCACTTTACAAAATTTTTGCAATGATTGATTCATGAAGAATCATCAACAGATGCTACAACTAGTGAACAAAAGTTTGACATGCAACAAGATATCTCCATAGTCTCAAAATATCTTCTCACAAAATACTTATTAATGAAAAAGGCAAATGGCAAATTTAACAAGGAGAATCTGGCAAATACCTCTGGTCCTTCATAATCTAATTTAACATTACCAGTAGTGGGACAAACTGACACCATATTTCCACCAATGTGATGCACTAAGAGGGACACCACGTGACATCTGTGATGCTCCTGCAAAAATACTTCTGCTCGCTGTCATCATAAGCAAACACTGCAGATACCTGAGTCAGACTTTCCTCTTTGATATTCTCATATTACTCTGTATAAAATAGCAGCATTGTATTGTATTTGTTATCTGTACAATATATAGTATTGTATGTATTATATGTACAACAAAACCTGCACTAATTGGGTCTGCTTCCTCCTAGACTGTGGTTGTTAGGGTCAGGGAGAGAATACTATTTATGTTTGTACACCTCTAAATATACTGCCTTCCTATGCATAACTCTATAATCACATTTATTATACTGTATTTAAAATACTTATTTTCATGGCTTCCTACCTTGCTTCACTTAGAAAACCCTATAGTGGCTTCAACAGTAAAGGCATTTGATTACCTCATTAAAAGTAAGTCTGGACATAGGCAATTGCAAAGTTGGATCACCATGGCAATGATGTCATGGCACTGGTGAGCATCTCTATGACAGGCCTTTCTCTCAATTTCAAGAGGGCTGCCAGAGCTCCAAACATCATGGTCTCATACAACAGGGTCACAACAAGTAAGGAAGTAGGTAGTTGGCTCCCATCTTTTATCAGAAGGGGAATCCTTCCCCAAATCCCCAGTAGTCTTTCCCTTAGGTTTCATTCACATGCTCACTCCTAGACAAATTTCATGGCATCCCTTCTGGCTGGACATATTATTGTCCAAACAACATTGAGGTTCTGTTAACAAGAAAGGAGGGAGCATCTACTGAGAGGGCAGCCTTTGTGCCCGCTGTACTCTGCTACTAGGTTGTAACTTCTTTGATGGCAGGAACTGATTCTTAACTCATTTTCCTTTTGTACCTCCAGAGTATAGCATAACACTGACAATAGGTGCTTAATTAGTGTTTGTTGAATGAATGAAAATGACTAAACATGGCATAATATTTTAAAAATAAGAATGGGGAACTAACAAAGTTACAACATGGTACAGATCTTACAACCTTGAATCCTGGCTGTGCATTTTCAATTCCCTTCACTCAAGGTAACTAGAAGAGAAGTTGAAGTCATAAAGACTTTTCATGTTTGGAGTGGTTAATCTGGCATGAGTAAGATGAAAAGTGAGACATTTACAGGCAGAGGGGCTGGTGTGTCTGTTGGGATGCTATGTACTTGAAAATGGAAATGGTTGCAATTGCACATAATAAGGAACGCAGGAGAAGGGCAGGCTTGTTTGCCACATAGGAGGAAGGGACATAAGAGTCTGCTATCACACCAGATGCTGCACATCCAGAGGAGGCAAAGGACCTGATGCCTACATTTTAGAAGCAAGGAAATCATTCCCTAGAGGCTGATAGTAAATGTCCGCTCACATCTCTTTGGGCAGAACTGGGTCATCTGCCCATTCTTAGGCCAGTCACTGGAAAGGGGAGTGGGATTCGTGTGACTGGTTTAGACTCACTATTCAGATGGGATGGGTTCTGGGGAGATAATCTGTACGGCTACGAGTCCAGTTTAGGAGTTAATGCCACACTATAGGTCAAGCATTTCAAAGCCTGAACTTGTTTTATTTACTGTGGTAAAAATGGTTATAAAAGTGGGAAGTAAGAGATATTTTGCAAAGAGAAGAGTCATTAATTGAATATGGAGGAGGGAGAAACAAGTGAGATAGAGGAATCAAAGAAGATTTTGAGGTTGGGTTTCTCTTTAAAATTGATCTATAGCAACATCAGAAGGACGGCAGAGCCACTTACTGACTATTTCCAGAAACTTGGAAACTATTCCCAGACTTAAAGTTCAGTTGTGGTTAACAATGAACAAACAAACAAAACCCAAAGTAACCAGCAGAATGCAGGACTCAAAGCATTTTATTATGTGGTAAAATCAGGGTAAGGTCAGCTAAGAACAAAAATGCAATAAATTCTTCATGTGGCTTCATCTCCCAGAAGTTTGAAAAAATATAACTGTCCTTCTTATCAAAAGCCCTTAATTTTGATCCATCACAACAAACTAGTTAGTTAAGGAAATAGCAACTAAAAGACAGTGGCAGCTTAAGCTTTTGGGAAAATGGAGGAATATCATTAGCTCAGTTAGACACGGGCTTGCAATATTTGGAGGTAGATTTTCAAAGTTCAAAGGAAAAACAGAAGGTTGGGAGACTCCTGTGAAGACATTCTGACAACAGCTCTGATGGTCCAAAACTGGGAGGGGTGGTCATACGAGTCAAGTGACTGCCCAAGGTGGTCTCTGGATATCCGTCAAAAGAGGGAAGGAGTCGTCACATGGTGGCCAAAACCTATAAAACTGGAGGTACATTCTGGCATTGATTCTTAGTAGCCGTGTAGCCTTAGACAAGTTGAATAACTGCTCTGTGCCTTCATTTCCTCATCCTTAAACTGTTTGTGAGAAGTCTTCCTCCATTGGGTTGTTGTAGAATCAAAAAGATAATGTATGCAGAGCACATTAGTATCGTGCCTGGTGCAGAGTAAGCATTCCATGTATACACAGTATTTGTTGCTGCTGTAGAAACAACAGTAAGTATTTCACTTGTAAAAATATTTTTTAATAAAGGGAGGGAAATTAGGGGAAAAACCAAAAACATTTTCCATAATTCCATTTTCTATATAAGTCTCCTTGGCATGTTTAGAGAATTCAATCAACAGAGAAAAACACCAAAGGAAAATCTGAAATCTCCTGCCTCCATGAAACCTGCCCCCCTCCTCTTCCCAAATGTAACCACTACTAAAAGTTTCTTATGATTACTTACAGAATAACATTCCAAAGTTTCATTTTTAATTAAGTGCTAAATAAGATTTAAAAAAAATAGTGGTAAGTAAAATAGGGTGTGTGGTGCAATATAAATTGATGACAGAATCAAAAGAGAAACATATTTAATTCTCCTCTCTTTCTCTCTCTTTATTTCTGCCTCCCTTTTTTCTTCCCTCCCTTTCTCCCCATCTCTTTTTCTTTGTCCCACTGTCAAGTAGAAGACTGAGGTTCCCTGGCCTGAGAGAAGTGAAGATCCAGCCATGAGAGGAGCTAGCCAGTGAATCTGGCCCATCTCAATGATATTAAGTTTGAGGGCCATTGTGAATTTCATCTCTGGGAACTGAGAGGACCCTGGATGAAGCAACTCATTGTGTTTAAGGAACTTTGGTGATGGCTGAAAACTGGATCCCAATTTTCACAAAGTGGATCAATGTGGATGCCTCAGATAATAGTCACTGCAGTATAGAACTTGAGCAACCTTCTAGAATGGGTTACTAAATAAGATGTTAGTGCCTGGAAAGGGAGATTTTGAGAGCCAAGTTGGACTGGACCATCCTCACTCTCTTTCCTCACAGGTTCAATTGACTTGACCATGAATCAATAAGGAATGTTGTAGACATACTGGGTCTGGATTTCATAAGGCAGTTGACAAAGTTTCCCATGAGATCCTCATGGGAACTAAATAATATGGCCTGAGGGATAAGGAGATTTATGTGACTTTCTAGTTAGCTGAACTGCCAGGGGTAAGGGGTGCTGGGAAATGGTCCATGTCAACCTGCCCAAGATCTGGAAGGTGGTGTCCAGAAAACATCATCTGCCTCAATTTTTTTTTTTTTTTTTTTTTTTTTTTGAGACGGTGTCTCACGCTGTTGCCCAGGCTGGAGTGCAGTGGCGCGATCTCGGCTCACTGCAAGCTCCGCCTCCCGGGTTCCTGCCATTCTCCTGCCTCAGCCTCCTGAGTAGCTGGGACTACAGGCGCCCGCCACCGCGCCCGGCTAATTTTTTGTATTTTTAGTAGAGACGGGGTTTCACTGTGGTCTCGATCTCCTGACCTTGTGATCCGCCCGCCTCGGCCTCCCAAAGTGCTGGGATTACAGGCTTGAGCCACCGCGCCCGGCCCATCTGCCTCATCTTATTCAACAAGAACATGGCTGGCAGGAGATTTTAACCTTATTTGACATACTTTTTTTTTTTTAATGGAGAGTGTGTTTTAATGTTAATGTGTAAATGAAAATTAACTGTTAAGAAATTTAATATCCTTTTGATCTCTCCCCATTCCTGCCAAGATAAACTCCAATCATGTAAGGTTCTTATGCTTGATTGATTGCAAAATGGCTACAATTATTCATCCCTTCCTATATAGAGAGGCTTTGCAATAAGACTTTGCAGCACCTGCCATCAAGAGGTAGTCTATGCCCTTGTCCTTTGAATCTGAAGTGCTCTTGTGACTTGCCGTGGTCAATAAAATGTGGCAGAAGTTATGATATACCAGTTCCAAGCCTAGGTCTGAAGTGGCCTGTGTGTTTCCACTCTTCCTGGCAGCACTGTATGAACCAGCTCAGGCTAGCCTGCTGCACAGTGGGAAACACATTGCCTTCTCACCCAGCCAACAGCCAGCCGACTGCCAGCCTGTGAGTGAGGCCACTCAAAACCTGCCAGCCCCCAATCTGCCACTCCACCCCTGACACATGAGTGAGCCCAGTGGTGATCACACAGGCCCCAGCCAGTTCACCAGAGCTTTGCAGCTGACTGGTTGACTCATGAACAGTAATAAAGGCTTATTGTCTGAAGTCACTAGGTTTTGAAGGTGTGTTGTTAGGTAGCAAAAAGCCAATTATTATAGGCCCGCACATATCTGTCCTACTTTAGCTCTTGTCTTGCTACTCGGGCTCTCGTATTCCATGCGCCGGCCATGCTGTGAACAAACTGTATGTCAACTCCTCCACAGTTTTGCAAACACAAACCTCTGCCTGTCTATCTTCCCACCTCCCATACCCATCCTTCTTCATGTGGCTAATTCCTGCTCATCTTCTGAGACTCATCTCAGGCACCACTTTTGGTAATCTAGGCAGCATTCCCTGAGATCCCTATTCTCCGACCTCTTCCCACCCTGGTTGAGTGCCTCTCCTCCTGCACACTGCTGATGGTCCTAATCTATGCCTTTGACATGCACTTACCCTAGCTTAAAATCATCTGTTTACTCAGCTTCCTATTTTCATTTCACTATGAATTGTTTGAAGGTAGCAATCATGTCCTTTATCTGTTATTGCAACAACTAGTACAATTCCTCAAAAATAGTTGGTGCTCTGTAAATGTTTGTTAAATGATATGAATTAAATTTTTTTTTTTTTTTTTTTTTTTTTTTGAGACGGAGTCTCACTCTGTTGCCCAGGCTGGAGTGCAGTGGCGTGATCTCGGCTCACTGCAAGCTCCGCCTCCCGGGTTCACGCCATTCTCCTGCCTCAGCCTCCCGAGTAGCTGGGACTACAGGCGCCCACAACCACGCCCGGCTAATTTTTTGTATTTTTTAGTAGAGACGGGGTTTCACCGTGGTCTCGATCTCCTGACCTTGTGATCCGCCCGCCTCGGCCTCCCAAAGTGCTGGGATTACAGGCGTGAGCCACCGCGCCCGGCGAATTAAATTTTTAAAAATTGAGTACATTTAGTCTTGAAAAGAGAAGTGCGTTAGTCCGTTTTCATGCTGCTGATAAAGACATACCCGAGATTGAGTAATTTATAAAGTAAAAGAGGTTTAATGGACTCACAGTTCCACATGGCTAGGGAGGCAGAAGGCAAAAGGCACATCTCACATGGTGGCAAACATGTGAGAATGAAAGAACCACGCAAAAGGGGTTTCCCCTTATAAAACCATCAGATCTTGTGAGACTTATTCATTATCATGAGAAGAGTACGGTGGAAACTGCCCCCATGATTCAATTATCTCCCACCAGGTCCCTCCCACAACATGTGGGAATTATGGGAGCTACAATTCAAGATGAATTTGGGTGGAGAAGCAGCCAAACCATATCAAGAAGGTATAAACGGGCTGATAGAGTTAATAAATATACCATTAGGCTTGAGAATAGCCAAAGGTTACCAATTAGATCTTCCTTGCTCCAGAGGAACCAGTTGGTAAGTTTTAATTCCTTTAGCCATTTATTTCCAGCAGGTAACATGTATTCCTCAAAACAGATGTCACCACTGACCAACACCATTGTCTGTAAAGGAAGGCTGAATAAAACCTTGAGCACCCCCATTAAGTCTTTCTTTTACATGGGAACAAAGATCATGCAGTATAAAGTCTCCAAGGCCCATCTTCCACCCACAACTGAGTTATTGATTCTATCATTTTAAAGAAATCAGAAAGAGGCAATCCTAAATATAATGAATTCATGGACAGCATTTATTGATGACCTCAAGGAAAAGACTTCAAAGCAACATAATCATGTTCTTCAAATAACTTTTTTAGGAGTTGTCATATGGGAGAAACTTACTGTCTATGGCTCCCAAAGGCAGAGTCTGGACCAATGAAGGTAAAATTCAGAGAGATGCATGTATGGATTTCCTAATAATCAGATGTGTTTTAAAAAATGGAGTGAGCAGGTCTTGAGAAACAATGCTTTCTTTGTCCCTAGAGATGTCCAAAGAAAGGTTGTTCGATAATATACCTGCAAAGCTGCAACAAAGTTTCATGCTATGGGAACAGGTGGAGTTCCTTCTAGTTTGCTATTAATCAAAAGATGGCTCTATTTGGGGATTGCCACAAACCTTTTCCCACAAGCTATTTGCTAGAAAACTACATCCCCTGACCAGAGGTGACCAACTTGGACTGGGGGTGGACACTTGACATCATCCTGAACTTCAAAGATAGAAATTTGGGTATGGAGGGGACTGCCTTCTGGCGTGCCCAGAGAGGAATGTAGGAAGCTTCTCTGCAGAGAAATACAGTAATAAATGCTGATTGAGCAGCTACTGTGTGCCAGGCACTGTGCTAAGCATGGGCAAGCCTGAGGGAAACAAACCAAACAAAATCTTTGCATTCATGAAACTTACATGTAGTAAAAGCCATGAAATAAAAATGAGAGGCAAGGAGAAAGCAAAAGAGCATGGCCCCTGAATGCTGCCTTTGGGCTCTGTGAGAAACTCTAATGATTCTCCAATAAATTTCCTGCGTTGCTCACACCGACTGGAGCTGGTTTCTGTTTGCAACCCCACTGGTCTTAACTGAGACCCCATACTAAGTATATTGACTCAGTATCCATTCTGTTCATAAACATTTAGGGGCGGGAAAAGAAAGGGACCTTTTTTAAGATCAATAGGTCAGAAACTAGTGAAAAAGGAAAAAGATTTTTTCTCACCATCATTCCGTATATCAGTTCTTTAATTTAGGGTCTTGGGGATTTTAGTTGCCATAATAAGGAAGACCGAGGGAAGCTGTTTCCCCAGATACTCAGGATGGCAGAGCAAAGGTTATATGATAGGCAGAGTTTTATGTTCTCTACTGCATCCAGGTATTATTATTATTTTATATTTCTACATAACTGCATGATAAGCAAGGAAGTACATTCTCCACCCAGGCTTATAATAATAAATAAAATCATTCCAAAACAAGAAAAGAAAAAAAAAGCTGTTCCCCCCAAGAGCTTAGTGGAGAGAGGC
The DNA here is from genome assembly GCF_024542745.1 of Macaca thibetana thibetana. Classification (NCBI taxonomy): domain Eukaryota; kingdom Metazoa; phylum Chordata; class Mammalia; order Primates; family Cercopithecidae; genus Macaca; species Macaca thibetana. The sequence goes on from NC_065583.1 coordinate 139,823,977, forward strand.
AAGTGAAACAATACAAGACAGAAATGTGGTCTGAGATGAGTCCAGGGAGTTTTAAATAGACCGTGTTAGAGCATGGTCGGGTTTCCAGGGGCTTTTTGCGAGAGCAGAGAGAGTTATTTGGATGGCGACCAGGCAGGCGTGCTCAGCAGAGGGGTACAGGTTTCTAGGACAGTGTGTACCCTATTCTCCAAGGAGCCTCTGTTCCTTAGACTTTTAGTTTTGGAATCTTCAACTTATTAAGTAACATGGTAAGAGAGAGATTTAAAAAGAAAAAACTCACCTTGCCATTTTGCCAAATCTGCTTTTATTTTAATGACTCCTGCAGTGAGATGCAGATCTTCTTTCAATTTTCTACTTGCTGATTAATTTCCTGTTGACTCTGAACATCACTGAAAGCCTTCTGAAGCAGAAATTGCCTTAATGCAAGTGATTCTTGGTTATGGGGTTGAGTCATTTGGGGCCAGGCTTTGGGGGCTTCCTCTGAGCTATGGGTGGGTGGGTGGTTTTTGGCACTTGTTAATTTAATATGTGTCCATTTGTAAACATGTTCACCAGAGTCATTCTTCTCCTGCTTCCCATGTCCCGGGAGGGTTGGCCTCATGTTCATCTCTGGAGGCCCAGTACTAGCCTACGCTATAGAATCTCTCTGCCCTCATTCTCCTGCCCAGCTACCCTTCTTTGACTTTTTCCATTAGTGTTGACATTTTCCTCTCTCCCCTTGTTACGGTTCCTAAGTTTGAGGCCTTCCACCCAGTTATCATTACCTCCTGGAAAGAAAACATTTTATGTTAGTCATGGACATTTGAGTGTGAATTTAGGTCAGGTTACTGCTCCTAAGGGCACTTGAGTATCAACCCTTGCATCTGAAGGGTAGGGAGGTAATAGACCAGTTGTTCAAAGATTCCACCCTACTTCTGGTTCTGCAGCTAAATAGCTGGGTTTCCTGGGTCAGATACTTTACTTCATGGAGTCTCCGTTGTAAAAAAATCTATTAACGTAAGTTTAACTAGATGATTTTTAAAGCTCTTGCCTGCTCTTAAAGCTATGAACTTCTAGTCCCAATATTAGAGGGGGATATCTGAGGAGAGTTGGAGCCCCCCCACCCCGACCTCTCAGCCAATCATATTGTTCTCTGCCTCCATCATCCAGACGCCAAGAGATCCTAAGGCACCTTCTGACAACTGTGATCCAATGTCCCCCGCTTTTCTCTTGGAGTTTTTGCTAGGATTTTATGCAAGAAAAGGCCCACTCTTTATTCTGGGTAACATTCTTAGTACTGAAATGAGAAAAGTTCCTTGTTCCCCTCACAGGGTGTGCGATGGGGGTGTTGCTCACTTCTTCAGTGTCCCACTGCTCAAACCCCTAGGGGAGCATACAGAAGGGGAGGCTGTGGTGCTCCGACCCCATGGCAGTGTCTAGGGGTGAATGTTTACAGCTCCTGAAGCCCCAGTGGGCATGTGTTACAGGGTGCTCTTTTAGTTTAGCCATCTGTAGGCGGCTTGCGTTAGCTCAACTAGACCCCCTTCCTTATCACAAGGACAGAGGGGCTTCTGTATCCCGGGGTTTCTTGCCTTGGTGTACCAGAGGAATCGGATCACACCTGGGCTTGGAGAATGAGAGCAAGGTTTTATTGAGTACAAGTAGCCAGCAGCAGATGGGGGAGCCAGAAGGGAGTTGGTTTTCCCCTGGAGTCAGCTGTGGTGGCCCAGGCTCTCCTCCAACTGCCCCAGCCAAACTCCACCTCATTCCACCTGTGGATGGCCTGCCGGTGGACGGCCTGTGGTGTGCAGCCGGCATGCTCCCCTAGACGTCCTCTCGCCCTCCAGCCACATGTGTCTTCTTCCACTGATGTGCTCCTCTCAATGTCTGGCCGCCTGTGTCTGCCTGCTAGGGTCTCGGGATTTTTATAGGCACAGGATGGGGGTGTCGCCGGCCAGGGCAGTCCTGGGAAATGCAAAATTTCAGCAGGAAGGCAGGAGTGCCTGTCCTCACCTAGGTCCCTGGGGATAGAGCCCTAGCCAGAGACCACGCCTTCCTCTACCCAACACTTCCCTTCCCCCGTTCCAGATCATTTAAAAGGACCACAGTCTTCCCTTCCCGGCACTCCCGTATAGTATGAATATTATAACTAATATTAGTATCCCTATTACTAACTTCCTCACACTCACCTAATACAATGTGACCAACAAATAAGTTTAAAACTAAGAAATGTGAAAACACACATTTAGTTGAAGCTTAAAGCCTGTAAACCAACAAGTATCTGAGACAAGCCTCAGTCAATTTAGGAAGTTAATTTTGCTGGGGTTAAGGACATGCCTATGACACAGCAGCCTCAGGAGGTCCTCAGCCCAAGGTGGTCGGGGCACATCTGGGTTTTATACATTTTAGAGAGACACGAGACATAAAAAAATATATATGTAAGATGTACATTGGTTTGGTCCGGAAAGGCAGGACACCTCGAAGTGGGAAGGGTCCAGGTCTTAGGTAGATAAAAGACAAATGGTTGCATTAAACATCAGGGCAAAGGAAGCAATCAGACATGCATTTGTCTCACTTGAGCAGAGGGATAACTTTGAGTTTAATTTCCTTGTGGGCAAAGTGTGAGGGAGGTGTGTAACTTTTTTATCTTAGTAGCTGTCTGTTTGAGGAATAGAATGGGAGGTAGTTTTGCCCTAAGCAGTTCCCAGCTTGACTTTTCCTTTTGGTTTAGTGATTTGGGGTTCCCAAGATTTATTTTCTTTTCGCAAGCCTTTCTGTAGAATTGCCGTCCGCCTCCTGTCTCCTGGTGTGCGTTCGTTGCATAGCGCTCTGGGCAGTGGGTTCCAACCTTGGCTGCACAGTAAATTTCCTGAGAAGCTTTTATTTCTTTTTGTTGTTGTTATTGTTTGTTTGCTTTTTTATTAGAGATAGGGTCTCACTCTCACTCAGGCTGGATTGCAGTGGGCGATCCTAGCTCACCTCAGCCTCGAATTCCTGGGTTTAAGAGATCCTCCTACCTCAGCCTCCCAAGTAGCTAGGGACTACAGTCCCACACCACTACACCCAGCTAGTTTGTTTGTTTTTTTAAAAAAATAAGGTCTTGCTATGTTGCCCAGGCTGGTCTCAAGTCAAACTCCTGGCCTCAAGCAGTCCTCCCACCTTGGCCTCCCAAAGTGCCGAGATAACAGGCATGAGCCACTGTACCCAGCCCTGAGGAGCTTTTAAAAGCCCCATGCACAGGCCACCTGCTGACCCAAAGACATCAGCCTCTTTTCCTGCAGTGGGACCAGACAGTAGTGTTCTGAAAAGTCCCCGTAATTCCAATTTTCACCAGAATTGGAGATCTCTTTAGGGCATACACAGGACTTGAGGAACATCTGAGGTGGAGCTATGTCATCAAACCCCTGTGTGGATGAAGGCATTACCTTGGCTTTTTTCTTTGTCTTAAAACCTACATAGATTAAGAAGTGTCCTTTTTATTACTCTGTGTTTCACTGGGGAAATCATACTTTATACCTTTTCTCTCAATTTCTTCTTTTACGTTGAGTAACCCACATGTTGGCCTCCTGGGAGTCCCAGGTGCCTCAGACTTGAGGATCTTCCTATTCTCTCGTATGTTCAATTAACTTTCGTTAAGCCTTGTGTTCAGCCAACACATCTGAGGATTCCTGAGGGACACATGTTTCCACTGACACCTCTTCCTGCTTCCCCTAAACGTTCTCTCTGTGCTCTCTGTGCTATCCCCTGTAAGCATCATCTGTCTTCCTCATTATTTTTCTCCGTTACCAGTACCATTCCTATTACTTCATTCCCTCAAAGCACCACTAACAAAAGACTGTACGTGCAACAGACTTTCACGGATAGTTTAGTGATAATGCAGGATTATTACCACACAGAACAGTGCAGGCATCAACTTAAAACTGAACGTCAGACATCGCCAGCCTAACATCCAGCGGCTGCGGAAAATTCCAGTCATGTAGAATTATTTTTTACTTTTTCGGTCACATCCACTCCAGAGGCTTTTTCATCTTTTCTCTAGCTCTTAGGCTCAATTTGCCCAAATTCCTGATACTTATTTTATGCAGGGATAGTCAGCTTTCCACATCCTCAGTGAAAGTAGCCTTTGGCTGACTTTGACACATCCCTCTGAACATTCACTCAGCTAACCCAAGTGCCAAAAGCACAAAGCGATGCACAAACGTTCCTCTTACATCATCCCTTTAACCTGGTCATCTTTCCATGCAGAGCCACCCTCCCAGGTCATGGCTTCCAACTGCCTGCCCTCTTTGTTCTGTTGTGCTCATTGTAGTCTGAAATCAATTCCTTGATTTAACAATCAGTCCCCGAGAAAATAGCGCCAGACCAATCACTATGTGATGTGTCTGCTAGGTACTGGCGGGGGCAGCAGAACCGTAAACATTAGAGCTGGGAGGGACTCAAGGACCATCTAGCTCCTCACTGGAGATGAGTAGAGTTGAGACCAGCTTCATGTCAGGCCGAGGGTGGAGTGGGTCGTGGTGGGAACTCAGGCTTCCTGCACTCACAGTCAGAAGCACAGTGGTGTGACCCTGGGCAAGTTACTTAACTTCTCTGTGTTATTAGTAGCTCTGAGGCTAAAAATAGAACCAGTTCATCGGGCGGATGGAATAAATGAACTGACGCAGGCAAAGTACTTGGAGAAGTGTCTGGTGCATGGCACATGCTCAATCAGATCATGACCCTGGCCATGGGCCCCACAGCCAGTTAGGAAAAACCAGACGGAGAACTCAGGCTCTTTGGCTTCTGGTTCCCTGTTCCCTATGCCTCTTTCTCTGCCAGCCCACAAAGGATAACACACAGGCGAGCCCACAAGGACTTGCCATCTAGCTGGATAAACAAAACAAAGACACCTGAAACAATCAGGGGCCACCATTAAGAAATAGATAAAGGGGGCCGGGCGCGGTGGCTCAAGCCTGTAATCCCAGCACTTTGGGAGGCCGAGACGGGCGGATCACGAGGTCAGGAGATCGAGACCATCCTGGCTAACACGGTGAAACCCCGTCTCTACTAAAAAATACAAAAAACTAGCCGGGCGAGGCGGCGGGCGCCTGTAGTCCCAGCTACTTGGGAGGCTGAGGCAGGAGAATGGCGTGAACCCGGGGGGCGGAGCTTGCAGTGAGCTGAGATCCGGCCACTGCACTCCAGCCCGGGCGACAGAGCCAGACTCCGTCTCAAAAAAAAAAAAAAAAAAAGAAATAGATAAAGGGTCAAAGCAGTGATTCTCAAGCTTGATTGCACATTAGCATCACCTGGGGAATTTTTCAAAGTCCTGATGCCCAAGCTATACTCAGACCAATTAAATCAGAATTTCCAGAGGCAGGTCCCAAGCATCAGGATATTCTAAATCATCCCAGGTAATTTTAGTATGCAGCCAGGGAAGAGAATCACTGGCTCGAACAATCCTGACAGCTTGATGGGCAATCTCAATTCAAAGAGTTAATTTGCTCCCAATTTTTTCCCAAACACAAGTACTTGGAAAGCCTCATCTTGTCCACATTTTTCTTTTTTTTTTACTCCTCATCCAATCATTACTTTTTAAAAGCTCTCAATGATTAGACCTTCACTGTGTGCCAGGCTAGACACTTCTCATGCATTACCTCATTGTCCTAACACAATAATCCTATTAACCTGTACCATAATTAACCCTACTTTACAGATGTGGAAACTAAGACCTGGAGAGATGCAGTCATTTGGCCAAGATGACACAGTTAATGTGCAATAGATCTGGGACTTGAGCACAGGCCTTCTGACACAGAGCCCACAAGCTCTGGCCTGTGAGGCATCCTGGTGTCTCACGTGCCACCCACAAATTTGAGGGCAGAAATTTCTCTAACATCTCACCACCAGCACCACAGCCTCCACCTCCTCTAGCATCATGATTCAAATCCATGCTGGTCATTTTTATAAAATATAGATTTTTGTTTTGCTTCAATGCCCCTACTCTAAGAGATTGACTATCCCCTTTCTCTGCCTTTTCTCACTTAAAAATTGTTAGCACAGCATACGGCAAAGCGTGGTTCTCACTTGCCATGTATCCATCCTAGTCTTCCAGAGCACATTTATTTTGCTCTCAAAAGTCTTCATCAAACAAATTTGCGTTTTCTTTTCCTTTCTAAGGCCAAAGTCCCTATTATGGATGTATTAAGTATCTACTGCTGTGTAGCAATATCACCAGAACTTTACTAGCTTAAAACAGCACACATTTATTATCTCACAGTTTCTATTGGTCAGGGATCCTCCACCTAGGATCTCATAAGGCTGTAATCAAGGTGTTAGTTGGGGTGGGTCTTAACTGAGAAAGAACCCAGTTCCGAGCTCATTCGGGTTGCTGGCAGCATTCAATTCCTTGCAGTTATAGGACTGAGGGCTCCCATTTCTTGTTGACTGTTGGTCGGAGACAGACTCTCAGCTCCTTGCCACACCGTACTCTCTGTGGGCAGCTCACGATGCTGCAGCTTTCTTCTTCAGAGGCGGCAGAGGAGGGTCTCCTCATGAGGTAGTAATTACAATTGTACAAACGGTGGTCACCTACATATAATTACTTTTGCTGTATTGTGTTGATTAGAAGTAAGCCACAGGGCCCACCCACACTCAAGGGAAAGGATAAGGGCACGATAAGGGTGCGAAGATCATGAGGCCACCTTAGAGACTGTCCTCCACAATAGGTTATGGATGCCTTTCTGCCACTCTGTCTGAATGTTTTCTCTTTTTTTTCTATCTCCACTCTCCCCGGTTCTCAGTCTTCGCCCAGGTTGCATCGGGTTTGGAATGCAAAGGAAAGTGACATTTATTCCATCCCCAACCCTTACTCTAAGGACAGGGAAAGCCATTTGGGTGGAAAACCTTCATTGTCAGTGAAGGTAACACAATATGACAATGTAACCCAGAGCAGGGAGAGGCCAAGTCCCTCCCAAAAAGTTTACAGCACTAAAAACAGGTTTCAATACTATTAAAGGGTTTCAGCACTAGTTTGCATGAAATAGAGCCAAATGTATGCAAATAGAAGGAATATGAGTTTTTCATGCAAATCAAACAGGTATATTTAGAAGGAAAATAATCCTTGTCATAATGAGGTGACTTTAAATTTGGAGATTCAGAGAGAGAACTAGTCACAGACCAGAGTAAAAGCCCTTTCATTCTTTCCCACAGGTCAAAGCTGAGTCCTATACGTATACAAACCCTCTCCAAGCCAGTGGTCTCAGAGGCCGGAGTAATAGACATGGGCCAAGGAGAAAGATCACTGGAGATGATGACTGAGGTTTCAAGACACTAGAAAGAACCAAACGGTGTAGGACTTGATTATTTTCCTATGCAGTGGTGGGCTTTATCTTAGCAAGAGAAGTAGAGGAAGAATGATGAGATAATACAGATGCTCCTTGACTTACAGTGGGGTTACATCCTGATAAAACCATCATTAAGTTGAAAATATCATAAGTCAAAATGCATTTGATACACCTATTGAACATCTTAGCTTAGTCTCATTTACGTTAAACATGTTCAGAACACTTAGTCTAGAGTTGGGCAAAATCTTCCGACACAAAGCCTATTTTATAATGAAGTGTTGAATATCTCATGTAACTTACTAAAGACGGTACACAGCAGAGCATTGGTTGTTTACTCTTGTGATCACATGGTTGACTAGGAGCTGCAGTTCACTGGCACCACTCAGCATCGAACGAGAGTACCCTGTTGCTTTCTACTGAATGTGTATCACTTTCATACCCTCTTGAGGTCCAAAGATTGTAAGTCAGACCATCATAAGTCGGGGACTATCTATATATCCGAATTGGTTTCAGCTGTAAGAAACAGAAATTCCTGAGTGCAAGTGACTTAAATAAGAAAGATTATGTCTATCTCATGTTTAAGAGGTCTGGAAGGAGCCAGAGCTGGGCTGGTAAACAATCCATGGGGCAGAGAGTCTTCTTTAACTTTATGCCACATACACTTTTCATTTCCAAGGTAACTTCATGGTCCAAGTGGCTGCTGGAGCCCCAGTCATTACATCTGTCTCCCAGTCAGTGAGAAGGAAAAGGAGAGAAGAAAAACACCTACTCTTCCACTGAAGGATACACTGTGGAAGCTGCACATACACTTCTGTTAATATCCCATTGCCCAAAAGGGAGTCACAGAACCGCACCTAGCTGCAAGAGAGGTTGGGAAGTGTTGTCTTCATTGGGGGCAGCTAAGCATCCAGATAATCATCAGGGACTTAAAAGTGGGGTAAATGTCTACGGGTGGACGACAGTCTCCAGCTAAGGTGTGGTGGACATAAAGACGCACCACCCAGCTTCCACATGCAGGAAGGCCCCATTGCCCCACCCGTCAAGGGTGCAGGTGGTGGACAGCCTTCGCCTCTAGCCCTTCAGGTCTGCCTCAGCTGCAGAGAGATGCCTGGCCCAAGGGTTTGCTGTCCCGCAGGCAGCCCACACTCAATGGCTGATCGAGGTCGCCACGTAGGGGCCTCCCTTTTAGCCCAGCATGGAACAGTTCAGGTAGGCCATGTAAGCTCCACAGCGCCCCTTGCGGTTGACTGAGGTTGCTATTGGTCACTTTGAAGTTCTTCATCCCAATCCTACTCTGTTCCATCCTTTTTCCAGATGTTGACCCCAAGGACACTGCCTGATAAACATCCTGTGCTCTTAACTCTGTCTCAGAGTCTGCTTCCCAGGGAACCCCACCTGCAATAACAGGGGGAATGAAGACTTAAGAGAAACAACTGTAAGATGTAAAGAGAGAAGAGTGAGGAAATAGGGAAGTTCATAAAAGACTCTGGAGTAGTCAGAGTTCTCCAGAGAAACAGACCTATTGGATGGGGATATACCGATGGGATGGAGATCCATGTACATATATAAAGAGAATTACTATAAGGAATTGGCTCACGCAGTTATGCAGGCTGTTACAGTGTGGACTGGTAGGCTCGGGACTCGAGTTACCATCCCTTCTTCAACTCTCCTTACCCATATTTGACCTCCCAGAAGTCCTTTTTGTTCTGTGTAGATCTAAGTTAGATGTAGGTTAGTGTTATTTCTATCAGATTACTGGCAGCACAACTTCAGTGATGATGTCTATTCTTCAAGATGAACCTACAAGGGCCAAGGCTGGTTCTGCGGCCTATGTACGTTCACAAAAGTTGAGACCTTTTCGTATCATTAAAAGTACATTTTTACCATAAAAATGTAGGTGATACAGTAACTTCCCCGTCCAAAAAATATCTACTGTATATACTCTGTAAACGATAGTGGGAGATCTGGAAAATCAATTGCTTGCCCTGCATTTCCAGGATGTATCCAAAATACAATAAAAGAAACTTAGAAGACTTGAAAGATGGTTTAGAGCTGAGCAGGCTTGCACTGATTAAAAAGCCCAGTCCCCCTGGGAAACTGAGACTCCAAGAAATAACATGATATGTCCACACCCAAACAGCTAGTTAGTTGTGGAGCCGGGTTTTGAGCATAAGCCTCGACTCCTGTGATAGAATGTAAACAGTACTCAGGTTTTCTTGACTTCTTATTTCCATTCAGTGAAGGCATCATTTTTACAAAAACAATGTCACATGCAAATGGGACTTTCCAATGTTTGCTGATGGATTGGCAAACAGTACTTAGATTCTCACTGAAACCCAAGTTTTCTTCTCACTACAAGCACAATGGGATCATCAGTTCCCTTTCCCAGGCACAGAGCAGGGAAGAGAGTTCTGCTAATGGGTCCCAGTTCCTTGGGGTCAGCCCAAATTGCCCCAAGCTTTAGGGATTTGCAGTACCAGACATTTGATTGGATTATTCAGTAGTCATCTCCTCTCCACCCCCAAACCCCTGTCAAAAGCGCAATAAGGCACATCAAAAAGGCATCTTTAGAAAGAAGTTTTAGTATACCTTCTGGAGACAAAGCTAAGCTTCCGGTGTTGCAGACCAACAGTGGCTCTCGTAGTCCCTCCCTCCAGGAAAATTAATAATACATGAGGATTTTCAGGAATTGCTAGAAGTATGCTACCCACTCTTTCCAGATTTCCTGGAAGAAGACTGATTTCTGTCTGACAAATAAGTTCATTAAGCATGTAATGAAAATTTAATTTGATTTTCAGACCTTTGCAAATGTATCCTATTCATCAACCCATTCGTGAGAAAAAAGAATCCTTTGATGGACCTTGTGTCCTGATGCTTTGTTTGGAAATGCAGGGGCTGCAACCCAATGTAAAGAATGAGCTGAAGACAAGAAAGCAACCTGAGCACCTCCATGCTGGCCTGGTCTCGGCTCCTCCCACCTCCACCCAGCCCCCACGTCCTGGACGGCAGGCAGGGCAAACTTCTGTGCTTCACTCAACACACATGCATGGGGAGCATTCTTTCTTCCCACAAGGCAAATTTCATTTTTGCAGAAAATGTGTCTGACTCACTTTCTCCTCTGAGGGTTACGCGATGTCCTGCTATAGGTCACAAGGTCAGCTGAGTCATGAATGCCAAATTGCCGGCTGTGCTCATCCAATCATATTTAACATTCAGAAGTGCCATGAAACCCCCACACCCACAAAAACAGCTTAACTGCAGGGCCCAGACCAAATCAGTAGCGGGGGGGGGGTTTCAATGCTGTTCTCTCAGACATTTTCCCCTGAACCCCAATCTTCACCCCCCAACCCTCTGGTCATCATCTCCTATCATCCTTCCCTCCTCTCCATCTTCTGTCTCTCTGTCCCTGCATTTCCAGTCTGGTTAAATCTGAGTTTCGACCGGGAACGGTGGCTCACGCCTGTAATCCTGGCACTTTGGGAGGCCGAGGCACGTGGATTATGAGGTCAGGAGTTCAAGACCAGCCTGGCCAACATGGTGAAACCCCGTTTCTATTAAAAATACAAAAATTAGCCGGGCATGGTGGCAGGTGCCTGTAATCCCAGCTACTCAGGGAGGCTGAGGCAGGAGAATCGCTTGAACCCAGGAGGCGGAGGTTGCAGTGAGCGGAGATCGTGCCACTGCACTCTAGCTTAGGCGAGAGTGTGAGACTCTGTCTCAAAAAAAACCCCAAAAAACTGAGTTTCAATGTGCAGCGTGATTTATTCTCTTTCTCATGATTGCTGTCAATTCCTGGCTGCATGAACAAGGATCTCGCCAACAATCCTGAGCCAGAGCGTTCTGAGCTCCCCACCCTTTCTTCCTGTCACCTTCCGATTCATTTCCTGTAAGCTGTGACCCTTTCTTGGGAACATTAATTAGCCATGATGCTTTTTTATCAGAATTCTAGGAAAACGATACCGGTATGACTCACACTTCTGCTGTTTAAACAGTATTTACTATATTTGAGTGCAACAGATGAGCTTTTTGCAGCGTGCTTACTATATAGATTTATGACCTTCTATAACCATTCTGGGAAAGAAAGAAAAAAACATGCATCAGCACCACTTAATGAGGCTTTACCATATCATTCAAACTCTTAGAGTGAAAACATATGGGATGCAATATCTTTAGATGATCTCATAAAAGCCTTTATTTAGGAATATAACACATTTCTTTTGTGATGCTAGTTTTAAGGATAAAGTTAACACCACCCCAGAAATTATATTCTACCACTCCTTGCTTGATAAGAGGGTGATTTTACAATCTACACTGTAGCTATCTAAGGATTTTACAAACTATGTAATCATGAGCTGTATTAAATAAACTGTGTAAATCTATGTGGACCAGGGTCTAAATTAATTCAGGCCAAAATAAATCAAACCTTAGCTAGACCATTATTTAATTAAAAATTGAAAATATGACTCATGGCACTTAAGTTTACTGATGTTTACTGCCAAAAGAAGCATTGTTCCTGGGACAGAGATAAATGCAGGAAGGGCTGATAGATTCCTCAAGGTTGAAACAGAGATATTGAGATGGATATGGCATCATACACATTCCTACAATTGCTCAAATAAATATCTTTTCGATGAGTATCAGAAGTGAACTCAAAATAGAGTCACAAAGATCCATAGATATATGTTTTTATTCCCAGCTTCTTCTCTCTCTAATTTTGGAGTTTTGTGTTTTTCCTTGCCTTCTTGTGACTATATATGTCATATATACGTTAATATATAATCTCTATATATGAACTTTTTGGTCAATTTTTAAAAGCTGTTCTCCTTCCCATTTTGACTTTTAGGTATTACTTATATATTTTCTCCCTTCTATCTGCTTTCCGGAATCTGTCCTCTGACTTGCAATGTTAAGAGCATTCCTACTTGTGTCTCCTGTGCTGTGCAGGTCTGCATGTTTATGAAACTTCCTTCTTGGAATATATGGATGATCTTTCACCTGGCTGAGGCTCCTCCTCCTCTTGTGTCCTCAACAAGGACCTAGGGCCACTGTCAGGGCTGCCCTCAGCATGATGCTAATTTCAGGGAATGCTGGGTGGGGTAGGAATACGTTTGAACCCCAACCAGGACCCATGGGAGGACTAATATGTGGGTGTTTAGGCAGCTATCAGGACAGTATTTGAAATCCAGATTTTCCGGGGCATGAGGCCTTGGCCATCATGGATCTGGGTCGGATTCCCAGGCTGCAGACACTGCAGGCGGAAGGAAGCCGTGGTTCCTCTTGCAGGCGCCAAGGCAGTGAAGTCGCCTCCTCTATTCTTGCTCCCTGCAGCCCTCCCCACCCCGCCCAGTCCACGACCAGCTCCTCCCTGGGGATCTCTCCGAGCAGCGCCATTTTGCAATGGATTGATCCTCCAACATTTCCAAGTAAAGCTTTTCTGTCATATTTGTGTTTGGGGAGTCTCTAATGTTTTAAGGCCAAGAAATCAGTAATTTGGCGCTTCAGGCCTCTAGCTGGGTGGGAAAGGGGATTCTCTTGCTAAGTCAGTAGGTGCCTGGGTGTCCTCCAAACCCCATAGGGTTTGTGGGACCTGTGCCACCCCTCCTACAACAGGGCCTCCCGTTCCTCCACAACAAGCTGGCTCTGAGAGCTGCAGGATGGAGAAAGGTTGTCCTGGCCCCTGCCAAGGCTGGGAAACATCGGGGCTCTCAGGAAGCACAGGGATTGGGATTTCCCCACACATTAACCTTGTGCGGGGGATGGGGATGGAGTTGGTGCAAACCTTTGAATTATTGTCCCTTTCTTTCACTCTTCAATATGAGCGTGAGCCTCCCTCCCCAAATACATGAACAATTTTTAGGAGACTTAGAGAGAAACGCAATATTTAGGATCAAGTTTAAGATTCCCCAGAATTTCCCTCAAGAACGGCTAAAGCACATGGCCAAGAATCCCCTCACTACCAGCTGTGATCAATCAGGAAAGGGGAGGGGGCATCTCCTAACATGACAGAGGCGAGTCTTGGCAAACGGATCTCACCTCCTGTGGGCTGGTCTGATCCTAAACTCCAAGGGAACCGCAGAAGCCTTTCTTCCTGCCTCACAGGAGGAGGCCGCCGGGGAAGTCAAGGAAGACCCATGCATTAGCCTATGGCGCCACCTAGCAAAACCAGGGGGTACTTAAGAAAGATGGAGCTGGGAGGTTGTGAGGTTTGTTTTGGTTTGGTTTTTTTCCACAACCAGAAAAGGGGGTTTCCATTTCATTCACAGAGTTCTGGGAAATGGAATTTGTATAAAACATTTTTTGGTCATGATGGAAAACATTTATTTGACTCTAATGAGAGAATCTGACCCAAAGGCAATAGTAATCAAAATCTACAAGGACAAGTGCTTGATTCTCTAAACTTGTTTTTTTTTGGTTTTGTTTTTTTTTCTTCTAGTAACAGCTGTGACTATGCAGTTTTTGCCTCAAAAAGAACTTGATTCTATCTTAAGTTAAAGATTTTTTTAAACTGGTGAAAGAGCTACGGTTCCCTGGTTTTCTTTTCTTCTGTTTCTTTTCTTCTCCAAGTCAGAGTTACTTCTGGGCGATGTCTTCATGTCCAGAAGGGAAGAGGGGCTCACCAAGGACACGATGCTACAGACAAACAGGTACGGTTGTGTCAAGGGACATTCTGACAATTTTATGATGTCACTTTGCCCCTTTGGGTTCTGGAAAGTGAACGGTGGCTTCCCTGCTCCCACACGTCAGCCCCATGAGGAGACACTTGGTGTACGTGCTGAAAATGCAGCACACGCAGCCGGACACGGTGCCTCATACCTGTAATACCAGCACTTTAGGAGGCCAAGGCGGGCGGATCACCTGAGGTCAGGAGTTCGAGACCAACCTGGCCAAGATGGTGCAACCCCATCTCTATGAAAAAAATATAAAAATTAGCTGGGCGTGGTAGCGGGCACCTGTAATCCCAGCTACTCAGGAGGCCGAGGCAGGAGAATCGCTTGAACCCAGGAGGCAGAGGTTGCAGTGAGCTGAGATTGTGCCAGTGCACTCCAGCCTGGGCGACAGAGTGAGACTCTGTCTCAAAAGGAAGGGAGGAAGGGAGGAAGGGAGGAAGGGAAGGAAAAGAAAGAAAAGAAAGAAAAGAAAATGCAGCACACCCAAAACATCCTCGGAGACCACATCCAGAACACTGGAGCAGCCCTTCCCATCTGAAACACACAAATCTTTGTGGAAACAGAGACACAAGAATGCCTCTAGGTTCCAGGCGAAAAGTGTTTTGATAACAGCACTGAGAAGAGACAGTCTTTGCCTTTTAAAGGGTTAGGGGAATACAATGGTTGTCAATATGGGCTCTGGAGACAAACGCCTGGGGTTGATGCTTGCTTCCCTATTACTTAAACTTCAATAACCTTAGTTCTCTATGAAATGAGGATAATTCATAGGGTTTTTGTGAAGTTTAAATGACATAAACCATATAAAGTGCTTACAATAAGACCTGGCACATGCAGGCACTTAATTTAAATGTTAACTAGTATTTAACCTTACTAGAATTGAAAGGAACAAACCCGAGTTTTCTCGCATCCTAATAAACCAGTCATGTTTTTTGATCCTACCTGAAACGGTCTTCGTTAATTAGCGTAGCGTACGTATTGTGCCTGTGTAGCAACCCTCAATGGCAGTTTCTTTTTGATACCCCCACATTGGCAGCAGAAGCAGGAGCAGGTATCCAGCTTTTAAAAATTCTTTTAGGAGAAAAGCATTCAAAAAAGTTTGAAGACCACTGCTCTATCTCAAATGGATGCTGAATTAATGCAGTTGACCGATTGATAATCAAGGTTATTTTTGTTCACTTGCTTTTTCATGTATTACATTTTAAATTTCTTAAGTGCAAGGATCCTGCCTGGCTACCCTATAACCCCGAGCAGCAAAAAACTGTTATGTAATTTTATATGAAACACCTAGACTAAACACCTAGACTATTTGAAAAGTGGTGCCTTTTCTTAATCATATTAATGTGACCAAGAGTCACCTATTATTAGTCAATTGAATTGACACTATAGGCAAACAAAAACAAGGATTAATTTTTGGAACCATCTTTTAAGGGCTAGACACTGTGTATCATCATTGACTCTGGTCTGTTACTGTGTTCAACCAATGCCTCACAAGAATCAAGTTACAACACAACATTATGAACAGCCCATTTCTTATGATGTGGCAAACTGATACCTTTTCCCACAAGGCGAGTGCCTAAAGAATTTACCGGAAAGCCTTTGACAGTGATTAATGCCAGTGAAATAGCACTTTATTGTTAGAAGACATGGGATACATATCAACATACAAAACTTAAAGCCGGAGCCAAAGTGCAATGCTTCCTTGAGCTTCATTGACCAAGATAAATGAGGTCGTGCTCAGGCATTGGTGGTGGGAAAAATGGCTTGACAAATCTCCTATGTCCAGTATCTCCAGACTTCACGTGGCTTTTTATTTAGGCCTAATTAAACTGCAAAAAAAGGAATATTAATTTGATCTAAGAGCAGAGTAGTCTACATTCTTCCTATTTTTTATGTTCATCCTGCACCCATATTTGTATAATCACACATTCTCATCTGAATTGGATCAAGAGTCTTTGTTCTGAAAAATTATTACAAATTCTTTATGGATAGGAAGACATGGATAGACGTACTGAAGACAAAAGACTTTTTTTTACTGCTATATTCTATTGTATTTGCTTTCAGGTCTAGTTGCAATGTTTTGTACTGAGCACACCAGAAATACAAACTTCACTGAAATTGCAATAGCAATTCATTGTACTTGTGTAATAGTAATAGCAATTCCTGAGATCTTCTGATTTTGGGTACAACCCTTTGTAGGTGAAAACTCTGTTCATGGCAATTTGAGCATAAACTCTCCTTCCATATTGTTATTAAATTCTGATGCACTGGAGCTGGGAAAGAAGCACCAGCTTCATGCAACTCCGTACCAAATCAACCCCCTGCCTCTGATATGCCACAATGATCTAATGAATTATAATGCTCTCCATATGATCTATTTAGCTGCAAAATGTTATCAGGTATATAAGCACATAACCTTGAAGACACATGACTTTATATATTTAATATAATCCTAATAAAAATTTCCATGAGCTTCTTGGGAACCCTGGCAACCAATCCCAAAATGAATATGAAAGAGCCAAGGACCAAGAAAATACATGACACTCAAAAAGAAGAACCCTACAGGAGATCTTGTCCTCCAGATACTACAATTGTTCTAGGGCTATAGCAATTAAGATAGTGTGGTATTGGGAAAAAACATATAGATGGACCAGGGCAACAGAATATAGAATCCAGAAACATAACACACATGCATAGAAATTTTTTTTTCCTTAGAGCTGGCATTGCAGACACTTGGAGGAAATACTAATTATTTCAATATGTGGTTATGGGGAAAACATATTACTCATGTGTTAAAAAAAATAAAATTGGACCTCTTATATCACACAAAAAGCCAATTTCTGGTGTATTAAAGACTTAAATTTGAAAAGCAAAATTATAAAATTTATCAAAAATTAATACACATTGATAATTTTATAGCTTCCTAGTTTATAAAGACTTTCTAAATATATATATTATAAATAGAATGATTCTTAAAATGAGATCAACCACATTAAAATTAAGAGTTTACATTCCCAAAAATACACTGTAATGACCAACCTGGGAAACAGTAGGATGCTGTCTCTACAAAAAATTAAAAATTAGCTGGGCATGGTAGTACACACCTATAGTCCCAGCTGCTTGGGAGGCTGAGGTGTGAGGATCACTTGAGCCTGGTAGGTCAAGGTTGCAGTGAGCCATAATTGTGCCACTACACTCCAGCCTGGGCAAGAGTGAGAGCCTGTCTCAACAAATAAAAAATAAAAATAAAAGACACTGTAATGAAAGTAAAAAATAAGTGTCAGAAACTGGGAGAAGGTATTTATAACATAAAGAATTAAGTTCCAGAATATACAAGGAACTCTATAAACCTGTAAGAAAAAAATGAACAATACAACTGATGAATGAGCAGAAATGTTACATATGTGTTTCACAGAAGAGAAAGAAATGGCAAAAAATACATGGAAAATGCTCAATCTTACTAGAAATTGGGGAAAAAATTAGAACCGCAATGATCACATGCCATTTTACACTTACCACACACATAAGAAGTAAGAATCCTGACAATACCTGATGCGAATGAGAATGTGCAGCAGTGGTTACACCACTTTGGAAAATAAGTCGGCATCATTTAGTAAATACAAAAGGTAGCTGAACTCTCTGACCCAGAAATTTCACCCCTAGGTATATTCCCTAGAGGAATTCTTGCACTATTTACCAGGAGGCATGTAAAAGGATGTTTATACCAGCACTGTTTGTAATTGAAAAAAAAAAAACAAAAAACTGAAAACAGACCAAATGTTGATAAACAAAGGAATAAACTAGCTGTATTCACAATGAATACATAAATGAAGAAATCAAAAAGCTACAGATGGCTGGATGTAGTGGCCCATGCCTGTAATCCCAGCACTTTGGGACGCCAAGGCAGGCAGATCAACTGAGGTCAGGAGTTCAAGAGCAGCCTGACCAAGATGGTGAAACCCCGTCTCTACTAAAAACACAAAAATTAGCCAGGCATGCTGGTGGGCACCCTGTAATCCCAGCTACTTGGGAGGCTGAGGCAGGGAGAATTGCTTGAACTCAGGAGGCAGAGGTTGCAGTGAGCTGAGATTGTGCTGCTGCACTGCAGTCTGGGGCAACAGAGCAAGACTCCATCTCCAAAAAAAAAAAAAAAAAAAAGAAAGC
Source organism: Macaca thibetana thibetana (assembly GCF_024542745.1). Taxonomy (NCBI): domain Eukaryota; kingdom Metazoa; phylum Chordata; class Mammalia; order Primates; family Cercopithecidae; genus Macaca; species Macaca thibetana. Next base: position 139,842,107 of record NC_065583.1, read on the forward strand.
TACACAGATGAGGTTTAGAAAGGAAATGTTGAGTAAAAAAGCCAGTAGTAGAAGAATATATGCAGAATGACTCCATTTACATAGCATTCAAAACACACAAAATTAAACAATATATTTGGAAGGATATAAATACATGAATTTAAAACTATAGAGAAAAGCAAAGAGATAATGAATACAAAAATCTAGTTCGTAGTTGTCTCTGATGGGAGAGGGAGAGGGGAGAGGTTGGGAAAGAGTGCTTTAAAGCTTTCTAAAGTAATGGTAATGCACTCCTCAAGTGGGTGGTTGGTAATGAATGTCTGTCATATTCTTATTATTTAACACCCCACCAAGTGTTTTAAGCTCTTTATTTTGAAATAATTTCATACTCATATCGAAATTTCAAATAGAAATTTGAGTTCAGTAAGTTCATTGAACACAATGAGTTCCTATGAGCCCTTCATCCAGCTTCCCCCAATGATATAATCTTACATAAGAACAGTTCAATTCACAACACCAGGAAACTGACATTGAACTAAATGGCAGACTTTATTCAGATATCACTAGTTTTTACATGTACAATTTTTGAGAGTGTGTATGTAGCTCTTTGACATTTTATTGCATGTATAGATTCCTGTAATTGCCATCACAATCAGAATCGAGAACTGATCCAATTAACACTAAGAAACAATTTCCTTTCTCTTGAGTGTCCTACCCTCCTCCCAGCCCTAAGCCCTGGCAACAACTTATCGGCTTTTAACACTATAATTTTGTTACCCTACATTATATTTTAATGTTTTTTAGTATCTATTTACATTTTTTTTTTTTTTTTTTTTTGAGATGGAGTCTCACTCTGTCACCCAGGCTGGAGCGCAGTGGCGCGATCTCGGCTCACTGCAAGCTCCGCCTCCCGGGTTCACGTCATTATCCTGCCTCAGCCTCCCGAGTAGCTGGGACTACAGGCGTGTGTTACCATGCCCAGATAATTTTTTTGTATTTTTAGTAGAGACGGTGTTTCACCGTGTTAGCCAGGATGATCTTGAACTCTTGACCTCAGGTGATCTGAGGTCAATCCCTCCCACACACACACACACACACACACACACTCAGTTTCAGAAGAGAAAAATGCTTAGGACCTGTGAAGATGATCCTTACATCCACCATTAGCTCTCTTGGTGAAATTTTCCCAGGCTTACTCAATTACAAGTAATTTCATGTTCACCCAGTTCACTTCCTTCACCCGCTCCTATAAGACCAAAGATAAAGGTGTGCACACATTTTTTTTATTCTCTGGGGGGTCATCTTAGAATCAAAAGACCACTCTGTTTTCCCAAACCTCCCCGTAGCCAGGAGTTTGTCATTTTTTTTTCATATTTTCAAAGAATCAAAGTTTGACTATATTGATACTTTCTATAGTACATCTGTTTTCTATTTCCTTAATCTTCAATCTTATCATCGGTATATCCTACCTCCTTAATAAATTTAATTTACTGTTCTTTATCTCAGACCTCTGCAATGGGGAAGACATTTATTACGTCTCTGTTTCAGAGGATAAAGCTAGCCCAGCCTGGGGAAGTTTTACCAAATAGATTAGACACAGGTGGAAAAATCACAGACACAATCACAGACACACCAAGAGTCACTGATCTTGACTGATCGAGCCTGACACTTAAGTCATGCTCTGCACTTTTCATTCCTTTCCCCTTAGGCTGGTTTGCTCCTGTTTTTGCAGAGTCCCTGGCAGATCTCAGGCTCCCTGACGTCTGGCTGCTCCAGACACAGCCAGTTTAGGTTGAAACTAAATGATCTCATTCACCTGAAGCTCAATGTAGTTGCCTGCCTTTCCTGGAATCCAACCCACCTCTTCCTTAATAAGATCCTTTTCCTCCATCCAGCATCCTGGGGAGAAAGCCTTCCCCTCCTCTAAACTTCTATTTAAAAACAAGCAAACAAAACGGCTTCCCATTTGGGCCCTTATGATTCCCCTTGATGCTTACTGCATTTTTCAAACCTGGTTCTAAACAGCCTCCACTCCTCACCACTATTTTTATTCTTTCCCCTGGTTCTCCTCTTTTGCCTGAGGTGTGCTTTGTTTGTTTTGTTTCCATTTTCAGTGCTCACCCAGGCATGTATAGGCAGACTCTGTTTTCACCACAATCAACCAGTTCTTGGAATCTTCCTTCTAAAGACAGTTATGTTTCCTTCTAAGAACAATGACAACATTGGGGATTGCATTCTTGAAGAAAGCTCAACAACAATTAAATGAGTTTATTAGTGTATTCCTTAGGATAACATCATGTGATTTGAAAACGGGTCTGTGGACAAATAAATCTGAGTGACAATGGATTTAACAGAGTGCTCCCCAAACTCTGACATGCAAGAATACTTAGATCTTTTTTGTATTACCACATACCTCCTTTTTTTTGGAAGGGAGGTTTCTATGGGAGGCATCTTGAGTGTAGAACAACCATTGAATTAAGATATGTATATGACAATAACATATCGTTTTTTAAGAAAGCAAAGTTAAGAGAGCTGAAAGTTCTGTTCTCCAACTTCTATGACATGAGCATAAACACATTCCATGTAATGAATATACTATTTGCTCTTAGATCCACCGTCCACCCTGCCACCTCCCCAAAGGGGCTTACCTATAAGGAACAGTCTCCCTTGTTCTTCATTCCCGTCTCTTCCTTGATCCCAAGAATACTCCCCACTAAACCTCCTGGATCCATCTCAGAATCTACTTTCCAGAGAATCAACCTATGACAAGAGTCAAACAAGTCTATATATTTTATGAGAAAGAGCAGCCTTTCTTTTTCCTCTCATTACCAGTTTTCCAGAGGCAATTAGTTTCAGCTCCTCTGATGTATTATTTGTGTATCTCTGGAAAAAATGTTTATATTGCTACTTTTTTTTCTGTTTTAGGCATTACCATCAACTTAACTCTATGGAAACTGAAGATATTGCTCTCTTACACATACACATACACAGGGATCGAGAGAGAGAGAGAGAGAAAAAACACTTCCCATCTACCCACCCTCCCAGTAAACTTACAATCAGTACCCAGTAAACATGTTATTATGACAATACATAAATGAAAAAGAAAGCTCAACAATATAATACAATATGATTGCTTTTCCCCCTTACATTTTCTTTCCCTAAAGTGAATGTTTGTCTTGTTTTTCCATTTGCTTAGTTTTCTATGTATTTATCACTAATTTCCAAACACTCCCCCTATAAATCTCCTCTTTATATATTCAAACAAATTAAGTACACTATCACTTTTACTTTTTGGAAGATGTCTCTTCTAGAACCTTCTGGACCACATTAATTGAACGATCGATACCTAGGATTGCCTACTGTTTTCTTGGAATTTCCTTTCCCATTAATTTGGAGACTTCCTTTACATCTTTCTTGCATTGAATCTCTTGTTTTGCTCTTTCTTGGTCTACTTCCTTGTTCTGGTGGAGCACATTCATTGGTACTTTCCTTAGAAAGGGTGCATGGTAGGTAAATTTTTTGAGATCTTGTTTATCTGAAAAATAGTTTATTTTACCTTTATACTTGGTTGATGTAGGAAGATAGTAGATCTAATGACTTCTCCTCCTTTAAGCAGATGTCATTTTAAAAAAAATCTCTTCTTCCTTTTATTGTATCTCTCTAGCTCCTAAGGTCTCCATAGTTAAAAAAAAAAAAAAAGCCATGAATAGAGACTTTAATTCACAGGTTACAGATGTCCTTGGTTTAGAAATGTCTTCAGACAATATAGCTAAGTATCAATTTAGGTAATATGAGGAATTACTTTTGAAAGCCAACTTAATTTTTCAATTATTTTTTAAAGCTGAGTTCAATTTTACTTCATGATTTAATTTTAGATGTCTAGTTTTAAATATTTTTATTCCTAAAAAAATTATATTATGTAGATACTAATGAAGAATTCCAAATCTCCTCCTAAAATACAGAAGTAATCCTATAAAAAGTACAAAAGTCTAAAGATGTGCCACAGTAAAAGTTTTCATGTTATGGAATACTGTGCAGGCATAAAAAAGAATGGTATCATGTGCTCTGTAGGAACATGAATGGAGCTGGAGACCGTTATTCTTAGCAAACCAGTGCAAAAGCCAAAGACTGCATGTTCTCAGCTTGGCCAACATGGTAAAACCCCATCTTTACTAAAAACACAAAAATTAGACAGGCATGGTGGCACATGCCTGTAATCCCAGCTACTCAGGAGGCTGAGGTGGGAAGATCATCTGAGCTCAGGAAGCGGAGGATGCAGTGAGCCGAGATCATGCCACTGAACTTCAGCCTCGGGGACACAGCGAGACTCTGTCTCACTGCCCCTCTCCACCCTCTCCCAAAAAAAAAAAAAAAAAAAAAAAAAAACAAAACCCAAAAAAAACCGCATGTTCTCACTTATAGGTGGGAGCTCAGTGATGAGAACACATGGACACATAGAGGAGAACAACACACACTGGGGCCTATGGGAGGATGGAAGGTGGGAGGAAGGAGAGGATCAGGAAAAATAACCAATAGGTACTAGGCTTAACACCTGGGTGATGAAATAATCTGTACAAGAAACCCCCATGACACAAGTTTATTCATATAACAAACCTGCACATGTACCCCTGAATGTAAAATAAAAGTTAAATTAAAAAAAGTTTTCATGTTAGAATCAATATATAGAAAAATAGTTATATTAGATATTGCTGCATTTTATTTATTTATATACATCTACATACACATTTGTGTATATTTGTGTATATAGTATGCATGCACATATATAGCTAATGCATCCACATTATTCAAAAATAAGAATTGTAAAAGTATACAATGAAAAGTCTTTTGCCCCACCCAGTTTCCTAGCTCATAGAAAATGATTACTTGTTTTTTTGTGTTTCCTTCTAGAGATATTTAATGCACATACGACCAATTATTAGGAAACACATTGGTAATCTGAAAGGAGTTTAAGGAATAAATTATTCGAAATGGTTTGGACAGAGCAGAAGGAAATGACATGGAATGGTAAGGCATCATGCTACCTGATTTCAAATTTTATTACAAAGCTATAGTCGTCAAAACAGTATGGTATTGCCATAAAAACAGAGACAGAGACCAATGGGACAGAATAGAGAGCCCAGAGGCCAAGCTAAGAATTTAGTCAATTCATTTTCAACAAAGTTGCCAAGAACACACAATGGGGAAAGGACAGTCTCTTCAGTAAATGGTGCTGGAAAAACTGGATATTTACTTGTCATAGGATGAAACTGGACTCTTATTTCACACCATATACAAAAATCAACTCACAGTGGATTGAAGACTTAAACATAAGTCCTAACACTGTAAAAATCCTGGAAGAAAAGAGAGAAGAAAGGTTTTTGACATTAGGTTTGCCAATAATTTTGGGGGGTATGACACTAAAAGCACAGACAACAAAGTCAAACATAAATAAGTAGGACTACATCAAACTAAAAAATTCCTGCACAGGAAACCATATATCTGATAGGGGCTTAATATCCAAAATACATAAGGAACTCATGCAACTCATAACGTGATTAAAAGTTGGGTAAAGGACCTGAAGAGACATTTTTCCAAAGAAGACATAGAGATTGCCAACAGGTATATGAAAAGGTGCTCAACATCACTAGTCATCAGGGAACTGCAAATCAAAACCACAATGAGATACAACCTCAAACCTATTAGGATGGATATTATCACAAAATCAAAAAATAATTAAGTGCTGGTAAGGATGTGAAGAAAATGATACAATTGTAAATTGGCACAACCATTATGGAAAACAGTATGGAGTTTCCTCCAAAAACTAAAAATAGAACTACTAAATGATTTAGCAATCCCACTTCTGGGTATATATCCAAATGAAATGAAATCAGTATCTCAGATATATCTGCACCACCATGTTCACTGAGGCATTATTCCCAATAGCCAAGATAATGAAACCAACTGTGTTCATCAATGGAAGAATGGTTAAAGAAAATGTGTGAATATGTGTATGTGTGTATATGTGTGTATATATGTATATGTATATATGAATATACATATATGTATATATTATGTGTATATACACACAGGAATGTGTGTACATGCACATATACATACATGTAAACTATATATACGTACACATGCATGTATATATATGTTATATACATGCATACATCTATACACCTATATGCATGTATATACATACACGTGTATACATATGTATATATGCATGTATATGTATATGTATACACATGTATATACGTATATATGTATCCATATACATATGTACATGTACATGTGAGTATATGCATATGGATATATGTGTAGATATACATATGTATACGTACATATGTATACACATGTATATATACATATGTGTATATGTATATACATGTGTGTATACATATGCGTACATATGTGTGCACATGTATACATGTGTATGCACGTGTGCATGTACATGTGCACGCGTACATATACATACACATACATGTGTATGTATAAATACACACTTGCGTATATATGTATATGTATGTATACATGTATGTGTACATACATTGATATCTATGTATATGTATGTATACATGTATGTATACATGCATTGGTATAGATGTATACATATGTATACATACTTACATGCATAAGTGTGTATAATATACACGTGTATATATACACACACACACACACACAGGAATAATATTCAACTTTAAAAAACGAGAGCCTGCCATTTGCAACGACTTGGATGAAATTGGAAGACATTATGCTAAGTGAAATAACCCAGGCACAGAAAGACAAACGCTGCATAATCTTACTCATATATGTTATCTAAAAAAGTCTAACTCGTAGAAACAGAAAGCAGAACGGTGTTTGCTAGGGGGCAGGGGTTGGAGGAAAATGGGGAAATGTTGATCAAAGGGTACAACCTCACAGTCTGAAAATGCACAAGTTCTGGAAATCTAATGTATTGCATCGTAACCATAGAATAATAATATATTGGATATTTGAATTTTGCCAAAAGTGTAGATCAGCAAAAAACAGATATGTGAAGTGATAAATAGGTTACATAGCTTTATTTGGGGAATCATTTTACAGTATGTATATGTATCAAAACACCATGTTGTACATCTTAAATACATACAGTGTTTGTCAGTTATATCTCAATTAAAAATAAATAAAATAATATAATATAAAAAATTGACTAATAAATTACCACTAATGGCTGGGCAAGGTGGCTCATGACTGTAACCCTAGTACTTTGGGAGGTCGAGGCAGGCGGAACACTTGAGGCCAGGAGTTCCAGGCCAGCCTGGCCAACATGGCAAGACCCTGTCTCTACTAAAAATACATACACACACACACACACACACACACAAACAAATTAGCCAAGTGTGGTGGTGTATGCCTGTAATCGCAGCTATTTGGGAAGCTGAGGCATGAAAATTGCTTGAGCCCAGGAGGTGGAGGTTGCAGTGAGCTGAGAATTGTGCCACTGCACTCTAGTCTGGGCGACAGAGTGAGACACTGTCTCAAAAAAAAAAAAACAAAAAACAAACAAACAAACAAAAAAAACAGGACAAGTAATTTTTAGGAAAACAAGAAAGAAGTATCATATGGCAGTGAAAATTCGTAGTGATAATGAATTTTTTAAACTAGTAGGCAAGCCAGCAATGCTTAGAGCTAAAATGAGAGTTGTTTTTATCATCCCTAAACTTCCCTCAGTACACACAGGCCGCCACCACCACCACCACCACCACCTTATTTTCAATAAGTCACTTGGGAAATGCTGATGATAACAATATTAAATGTCTTGGAATTTAAGCACCTGGAACCTGGTGAGGAGGTGATGATAGAATGCTAATACCTTTTAAAGTTTGATAACTGGGTAGGCAAACTGTGACAGTGTGTGTTACAATACAAGTAGGAAAAAGAAGCTGATTTGAAGGAACATGTAAAGTTTAAAGTTCAAACTCCTTGATTATTAATAGATATTGGGGAAAAATATGATTTTGCAAAGATAATTAATTCCCTAGAAAATCACTCAAGAGCAATCATGGGAAGAATTAAAAAAACTGGCAGCTAAGCAGAATGTAGAAAACTCTTTTTGAATTTGTTTAAAATAAATACAATGAAAATATTCCAATTACAGTTGGCTATTGAAGTGATATGTTCCGTGCCAAGTTTGATAAATTAATGCCTCTGTGGTTTACACGTTCTGACATTCACTGAAGATGATTCATCATGGTGATTTCAGTTGTGAATTGTGTCTAATCAAGAAACAACTGAATTTTCTCTTTAACAGCAATTTATACCCTATGTTTATTTACAATATAATATTCATCCTGAAAATGATATTGAATTTTGTGAAGTAATCATGAACTTTCAGAGATGCAAACTAAACTATTTACAGATGAAATGACAAGATGTTTCAGATTTGCTTTCAAATTACCCAGTGTAATGAAGGAAAGTGGGTCAGCATTTAGATGGCATAAGATTGGCTGGGACTAAATAATTCTTTAAGCAGGGTGATAACCACATGAGGTTCCTTATAGTATTTTTGATTACTTCTGCATATGTTTGAAATTTTCCATAATAAAAAGTTTTTGAAAAATACAATTAGACTCCTGAGATAAGAAGTTGGAATTGTGGTGGTATTGATTGTCATCATTTGAAGAGGACTGATAAAATTCAGAGATAAAATTCATCTCTCTGGTGTGTGGCACAATAAACCCCTTGAAAAAAAATAAAGAAATCAAACTCGGGCAGAAACTAAGGGGATTTCAACCTACCCATCTTTATCCTCTGTTCACAGTAAGTTCTAAGATGTGGCTTCTCCTGGTAGTCTCAGTTACATGTTAGGTGCAGTGTGTGTGTGTATATATATATATATGTGTGTGTGTGTGTGTATATATGTGTATATATATACACTCTTACCTCTGAGTCGTATGTTTTCCTAACTCAGCTTAAGTGGTAAGACCAATTTGGGAGAAGTATTGTGTAAGAAGGAACATATCAATTTTTAAAATACTTTATTTAAAAAGAGCTTATTTCAAAGGTTTCCTGTTTTTGTCTGAAGCAATTATATACTTCAGCTGAAGCCGGGGTTCAAGGTTGGTGGAAGGCTTCTGAAAGTCCTTATTCATCTACACTTTGAAAAAAAAAATGCTCAAAATCAAACGTGTTTTTAGATGAAAAATTCAACAAAATGGTACTTTCACGTTTAATTTGGATGATTGAAAACCTGGTAATATAATAAAAGTTATTTCAGGCTGTGTGTCAATTTTATGTCTTTTTAAATGGTAAATGAGATTGAATGTATCCTCCCATGCCGGGAAATGTCGGTATTCAAACAAGACCTTTCTTTCATTTATTTTAGGTTTGTTTTTGTTTGTTGTAGTTTGAATAAAACAGAATTTTCCAAAGAAGAAACTGTGCAAGATAAAAACTGAAAAATTAGAAAGGGACTAGATCATCAAAGGCTTTAAATGATAGATTTTCATCTATATTTAAAGGAACTTTTAGTTGCATACACACGAGTGCCCAGCCTCTCTCCTATGTTTTTTCTCTGCAGGAGCCAAGTCAATCTCCTGAAAGAGACTTCCTGCTTTATTCTGTGAATTGGCCGTTATTAATATCCACTCCCACCTGCTGTGGGTAGGTCACAGTCATCTCTGACGACAGCCTTAGAAGCAGCATGAACACAGAGAAGATGTCTCACAGACAGGATCTGGAGCCCAAGAAAAATATTCTCAGCTTGAGATTTCTATCGGAAGTTGGAATAGACCTGGTCATCTTTTTTTTTTTTTTGAAACGGAGTCTTGCTCTGTCGCCAGGCTGGAGTGCAATGGCACGATCTTGGCTCACTGCAACCTCCGACGCCCTGCTTCAAACGATTCTCCTGCCTCAGCCTACCGAGTAGCTGGGATTACAGGCACGCACCACCATGCCCAGCTAATTTTTGTATTTTTAGTAGAGACAGGGTTTCACCATGTTGGCCAGGATGGTCTCGATCTCCTGACCTCGTGATCTACCCGCCTCAGCCTCCCAAAGTGCTGGGATTACAGGCATGAGCCACTGCACCCAGCTGATCTGGTCAACTTTTTACAAAATATTAATTCCCTTCCTTTTTCCCCTGGAGGATAAGTATACTTGCCTATTCCATTGACTTTGAGCTTGGCCAGGTATTTTACTTTGGACAACAAAACAGGAGCAGACATAAGAGCAGAAGCTTTCAATGTGGTGTGTGACATGGCTTCTCTCCTAAGCTTCTTTGATCTGTCATGGGAAGAACATGTCATGGATAACCATCAATCATGGACAATGTGGAGATCAGAACCCAATCTGAAGCTTGAAGAAAGCCCAGGTGACCTGCAGCCTGAAGCAGAGCTCCCCCAAATATCCCATAAAACTGTGAGCAAAAAACTATAAAGGCTTGTTGCAAGCCTCTGAATTTGGCAGTGGTGCTACAGTTTGAATATTTTTTGTCCTCTCTAAGATTTACATGTAAGAAACCCAACCTCAATGCCACCATGTTGGGAAGTGGGGCCCTTGGGGAGCTGTTTAAGTCATGAGAGCTCTGCCCTCATGAATGGATTAATGCCATCATGAAAAGAGCTTGTGGGAATGGGCTGTCTCTCTCTTCTGCTCTTCAGTCCTGTGAGGACACAGCAAGGCATCATCTTGAAACCAGAGACCAAACCTGCAGGTGCCTTGATCTTGGATATCCATCCCAGCCTCCAGAACTGTGAAAAATAAATTTCTGTTTTTTTATAAATTACCCAGTCTCCAGTAATTCTGTTACGGCAGCACAGGACAGACTAAGAGAGCTGATTTGTTATGCAGCATTATTGCATTAACAGCTGACTAACATAGAAATCATCCACGCACACAAGAAATGTAAACATGAGAGCAGACGCATTTCCTAGAAAGAAGGCATAAAGCAGTGACTCAACCTGTTTATGGCTTATAGACTGTTTGTGGCTTGTGGCTTATAGACTGTGGTGGAGTAAATGTTTGTGTTCCCCCGACCAAATTCATCTGTTGAAATCCTAGCCCTCAAGATGATAGGATTAGTGGGTGGGGTCTTTGAGAGGAAATTAGGTCATGACAGAGGAACTCTCCTGGATGGGATTAGTGCCCTTATTAGAGAGAGAGCTCCCTCCATCCCTCCTGCATGTGAAGACATAACATGATGGCCATAGATGGCCATCTATGAACCAGGATGCAGGCTTTCACCAGACACCAAATCTGCTGGTACCTTGATCTCAGACTCCTCAGCCTCCAGAACTCTAAGAAATAAATGTTTGTTGTTTAGGCAGCCAAAATGGACTAAGACATGGATTTTATTGAAAATCTAATAAATGCCTTGATCAGATTCTTCCCCAAAATAGCTTCCTTGCATCCACCAGTCTCTTTTCAGATCTCCATACTATATGAGTCCATCTGATTGGCAGAATCTAAAATATGTCTGGAACTCAAGACGCAAAGGAATTTAGGATATGTAGCTTTTTAGCTTTCCAGCCCCTAAAACTCAGGAGGAGGTTATGATCAACTTGAGTGAGCCAATCTACTCTTTCTAACAAACTGCCCTGTAAGTAGACAAGCAGTTTAGGGAGGAGAATGAGAAGATGAAGCTGGAGAGAATTAGGAGAAACTGATGTCATAGAAATCATGACAAGAAATAATATGAGGAAGAAGGAAATGGTTAATTATTTAAAATAAGTGACGCAGAGAAACACCAAGTAAGAATGTAAAGTACTGCTGAATAATGTCAAAAGACAAGACATAGGAGAGAGGCTGGGCACTTGTGAGTATACAACTAAACGTTCCTTTAAATATAGATGGAAACTTACCATTTAAAGCCTTTGATGATCTAGTCCCTTTCTAATTTTTCAGTTTTTATCTTGCACAGTTTCCTCTTTTGAAACTTCTCTTTTACTCAAACTACAACAAACAATAAGAGCAATAACAATGTCCCTCAACACCAAAACAGGAGCTGCTTCATTGGTCGAAAGACGAGAAGGTAGAGACAATGACTCCTAGAATACTCTTTCCAGAGGTTGGTTGAGGAAGGAAGGGAACGATGTGATTACCATCCATGAGACCTTGTGTGATAGTGAATCGCTCCTCAGTAAGGGGTTGATAAACTCTGCTGTGGATGGACTAGAAAAGTTGCAATCTTTCTCCTTTGTGTCATTTAAAAAAAAAAATCCTCTCCCTGTTCTCTAAGCTAACAGGTCTTCTTCTTGGGTCTCGTAAATCATCTTGTGAGTGAACAGAAGTGATTCTCAGATTTGCTTTGCATCTTCTTGCTGTGGAATTATCCTCATCCACAGCACAGGAAAGTTCCCTGAAGCGGCTCTCTCTGTGCTCCACTTTTCTTCTTGCCTCATGATGCAACCTGTATCCCATTACCCCCAGGGAAGGCTGTCTCTATTATTCATCTTCTTTGTCCTAAAATCCACATTCATTTTTACATCATACTCACAGTCCTCAACCCCTACAGCTCTCTAAGTCAAATCATTCTTGGCTTCATGACTTTGGTAGATACTGCCAATAATCTCCCAATATCCATCTTCCCTTCTATTTTTTTCATAAAAGAATCCCCAAGTTTTACATGAGCCCAGCTAGAGACTAATTTCTTGTTTTCTTAAGCAGCTAGATGTGACCATGTGATTCTGTCTGAACCAAAGGGACTCTCACTCGTGCCTTAGGTGATGGCTGGCTGAAGAAATCTTGGGGGCCATATATTGAGCATAATGAAGCTGTCCTACTGACCCAGGTTACTTATTCTGGACTGTTAAATGGGAGGGAGATAAATCCACATTTTAGGTAAGCCACGGTGTGTGTGTGTGTGTGTGTGTGTGTGTGTGTGTGTGTGTGTTTAACTTGAAGGGGATCAGGATATGCTACCCCAAAATATGCCACTTTAACAAAAGGTTTATTTTGTTCTGAAGGCAACTGAAAATCAACAGATGTAGAAGAGTTCTCCACCCTCCCTTAATCTGCCTAGAAGCTGGGCATGAGTTTCCCTTTGTTACGGTGTCTATCTCCTGCACCAGGAAGAGGAGAGCAACTTATATCACCAGAGATGGAGAGTTGGCACCAAGATAAATCTGCATAACAGACCTTAGGAAAAGGACCTTTATCTTCCATTAGTTTTCCCCATATATTTCCTACTTATGTCCCCATGATTTATCATCCCTTGAAGTTCAAACTTTCCTTTATTAAAAGTATATGTAAACTAGAAGTCTAACTACTTCTTTTCGGTGAACTCCTGTGCATATAAATATTAGCAAAAATGACATGCTTTTTCTCTCATTAATCTATCTTTTGTTAGTTTAATTCATAGGCCCCCAGATACTGAACGTAAGAGGACAGAGGAAAAGTTGTTTCTGACTCTACCCTAAACAATATAACGGTCACAAGACATATTGCTCTCCTTGATAACAGTGGCTGTGTGGTCCAGCTGCCACACAATGTCCAAGACTGGTTTCACAATGACAACTGCATCTTTCACGAACAACTTCCATAACTTGTTGTCTGCCTATTAGAAGTCTCCTCTGACTAGAACGACATCGAAAGATGTTTCTCTTTTATATCTCATGACATCTGAAGAATTTGGGGCAAGAATGAACAGCACCTTGTAGGATGCTCTTGGAAACTCTGTCTTCTTGGAAACAGTGCACATATTCCCCATGATCTTCTGCCCTTGGAGTCAGCCAGCTTGCAACAAATTCAAGCTCTACCTACCACTCGATAGCAATGCTACTGAACTGTTCTGTGTCTCAGTTGTAAAATGGGGTAATAATTGTACTTGTCTTCAAAAGTTGCTATGACAATATTTTTAACGGAAATTGTTATGCAAGTTCACATTATTATAATTACACGGTTAAATTATCTTGCTTTTGAAAGTTTTAGGACAAAACATGACCATGTAAACCAATCCTTGGGCCTCTCTCTGGGTCTTGGAAAAGTCTGTGTCATTAGCTTCACAGTAAATCCACTCTGACTACCTCACAGGGGAACTAGAGGATGACACAACATACAGACAGGGCGGGCCACTGGCACAAAGGTAACTTTGTGCTTATTACACAAGGGTGACCCCTCCAGATTGACACAGGGCTCAGGGCCAGGAGAGCAAGGGCTGGATTTTAACCCTCACTATTTTTCTTGGTTGGGGGCCTTTGGCATTGGAAAAACTGGAGATTGCTGATATAGCTGGGGGTTGATGCATTCTACCAAGGTCCTTGGCCAACAGGGTGGAGGTAAGCAGGAACCACATTCAAGTCCCCTTTTCTTGCCAAGTTGTATGTCTCAACATGCAGCTGCATATACCCAAGAATAGGGCATGTTTGGCTTCACACAAAGTCTCTGTCTTTCTGCTAAGCTCTGCGCCTACTTTTTGCTAATGTGTGCAGAGATGCCTTAGAGCTGGTGGGTGGGCCAGCATATTACGCCAGTACAGGCAGCAGCCCTGATCTCTGGCACACAATAAGCACTTTACAAACCTAAATGTTCCTTTGTGTCCCTATCCCACTCCCCTTCTTTCCTACCGATGTAAGTTTTCCTTACTTGCTCAATCTGTATAACTCAAGGTCATTAAAAAAGTTAGTTTGCATATTTTCAAGGAAGCAATTGGAAACCTAAGTTGCTCCAGGGAATTGCCGGTAAGTGTGTCCCTGTGCTTCCAGGGGATTCCACATAAGATAACATCTTTGGGGATTTTGCCAGATTCCTTGTCTATATGCACTGGTGCACTGTGACAAAGATCCTTTGCTTGGCCAAACTTTAGTCAGAGTCCTGAACCCTCTCATAGGTTCATATGTGTATTTCCTTGTAAAATCTAATTTTAGCAAGAACCCTGTTAAGTCAGTTTAGCAAGACCATCCCCACCCCACCCACCCTCAATATCTGATCAGGTTCTTCATCGTTCACCATCTCCTAGGTGATGTCTTATCACCCTGGCCTGTCTTCAGCAAGAGTCTTGTGAGGTTGCCTTACACAGAATCCCCCATACTCCTCATGTTTTCTCTTAGTAATTTTCCATCCACTGACCACCATCCTGCTCCTTGGTTATAAATTTCTACTTGCCCATGCTGTATTTGGAGTTGAGCCCAATCTCTCTCTCTCCCACTGCAAAATCCCATTGCTGTGATCCCTATACCTATGAGATGGTCCTGAATAAAGTCCTTCTTACCAGGCTTTATTACTTATCCGTGAACAATTTTTTCTTTAACTAGCAGGGAAGGAATTTTCAGTTGTACCACTCTGGGAATGCCCAGAGCTCATATTAGGCAAAGTCAAGCCAGAGGACTGTGCCTGGCCAGTCTCAGGTGGTGATGGTGGGATCAGGTAGCCAAGCATCAAAGTCCTCTAATTAGTCAGTCTTGCCTTTTGCACCTTGGTGGGAAGACGTGAAGCAAATTCCTCAAATGGCCCGTTCTCTACAAAGCAGCCACTAGAGGGCTCTATAGGGTCTCTCTCTCTCTCTCTCTTTCTCTCTCTCTCTCTCTCTCTTTCTCTTTCTCTCTCTCTCTGAGGCTGTAGATTTAGTTCTGTCTGCTTTCTAAGACCTTCTGAAGGGGCAAAGCTGGTTTACTTAGTTGCTTTCTTCAGCAAAATGTATACTGTTCAATAAATGTTGCAACTGACAGATATGTTTCAGCCTTGGCTTCTCCTTCCCAGGGAATAAATCTGATAGGTGATTATGACCACAGCGAATGTGTAAAACAGAGAATGTGGCTAACATATGCTACCAGGAAAAATAAGCACTAAAGAGCTGCCCTCTGCTGATAAAAAAAGCTTACTGGCATAACTTCAGATTTCTAGTCTGTAACAGCTTATACTTTCGATGGTCTGAGGATTTCTTTTTCACTTAAAAAAAAAAAAAAGCATTGACTTTCAAGTTATCCAGTTTTTTTTTTTTTTAATGTGATCAATTAAGAAAACTTAGCAATTTCTTTGAAGGTGTAAAAAATAAAGTAACTTATAACTCTACTATTTAGAGATAACACAAATAACATATTTTCTATTACCTCTCAGTCTATAAGTACGTATATACATGTATGATTTTTTTTTTCCCAAATTAGAATCCTGAGTCTACATTCTTTTCACTTACCATTGGCATTTTCCTGTCATTAAATACTCTTCACAATCTGATTTTTAAAGGCTAAATGATATTCCACTATAAAGATATATCATAATTTATTAACAAAGTTCCTCCTGTGCCCAGTGTGCTCACTCATTCTGCCCACTGCTTTCTCTCCTTGGGCACATAGGATGCTCACATTTCCCTGCCTCACCTGCAGTTGTGCTGGGGCCATGTGACTGGGTTCCAGCTGATAGAGTGTGGGTGAAAATGACTGGCCCGGGGCTGAAAAATTCATGTCTCCCTCTGGCTCTCTTGTCTGATGCTGCAGTAACTTTGGAGGTGCTAGTTGACATGGCTGTAATACTGAAGCAGCCTGGATTGCTGAGTTATCACTTGGCAGAGAAAAGACCATCTAATTGGCATCAGACTATACGATCTGAGTGAGAAACAAGCCTCTGTGAGTTACTGCACTTACTGAAATAGGCCTTAAGTAAACCGACCTAAGGGAAGACCTGCAAGTGGCTTCCAACTTTCCATTATTGTAAGTAAATAGCAATATTTTGGTTATTTCCACTTATGTTGTTGTCATAAATGAGAAATATTTGGGTTATTTTTTCCTATTTTAAGTAAGTGGATAGTTACTATTTTCTTCTTTATATTTTTGTATAATTTTGTAGTTTTATACAGAAAGCTATTTTTTTTTTTTTTTTTTAAGATGGAGTTTCACTCTTGTTGCCCAGGCTAGCGTGCAGTGGTGTGATGGTGTGATCTTGGCTCACTGCAACTTCCACCTCCTCTGTTCAAGTGATTCTCATGCCTCAGCCTCCCGAGTAGCTGGGATTACAGGCATGCACCACCACGCCCAGCTAATTTTTTTGTATTTTTAGTAGAGACAGGATTTCACTGTGTTGGTCAGGTTGGTCTCGAACTCCTGACCTCAGGTGATCCACCCACTTTGGCCTCCCAAAGTGCTGGGATTACAGGGGTGAGCCACCATGCCCAGCCCACAAAGCTATTCTTTAAACAAACAAATACTAAAAGAGTGTGGGCCAGTGCACGGGCTCATGCCTGTAATCCTAACACTTTGGGAGGCTGAGGCAGGAGGACTGCTCGGGCCCACAAGTTCAAGACCAGCCTGGGCAACATGGCAAAACCCTGTCTCTACAAAAAACACAAAAATTAGCTGGGCATGGTGGTACATGCCTGTAGTGCCAGCTACTCTGGGGGCCTGGGGCAGGGGGAATTGTTTGGGCTGGGGGTTTAAGGTTGCAGTGAGCCCAGATCGCACGACTCCACTTCAGCCTGGGCAACAATGTTAGGCTCTGTCTCAAAAAAAAAAAAAAAGGAGAGAGAGTGTGTGGAGAGAGACAAGTTGAATTGTCTGCTGAATGACCCTGAAGTTGCCATCTGGTGATGGGCTGACCTAGAACAAGGGTTACCTCTTCCCCATGGGAAGGTCTGTGCCCCAACCCAGTGTTGTATGGGTTGAGGCATCTCCAGCTCTACGAATCTAATTTCTAAAACTGTTGTCAGGTGCTAGGAGCCAGTATTCTCAGACAATTGCTGCACAGCTTACATCTAATCTCAGGCTATTTGGCACCGAAGGTCTGCCTAGCTTACATAAAGCCCATTTGTTAATAATCTCCGCTCATACATACAACACTTTAATTTAGTCTCTCTTTCTCTGTTAATCATCATTTTATTAATTTTAATTTTTAAATAATATATTTATGTAAGTAAAAATTCAAAAGATAGAAAAAGGGAGAGTTAAGACACTCCTCTCTGTCCCTTAGCCACCTGGAGACTTTCCTAGAGGAAACTAATTTTTTTTTTTTTTTTCCTGAGATGGAGTTTCACTCTTGTTGCCCAGGCCGGAGTGCAATGGCGCAATCTCGGCTCACTGCAAACTCCGCCTCTCGGGTTCAAGTGATCCTCCTGCCTCAGCCTACCAAGTAACTGGGATTACAGGCACGTGTCACCACACCCAGCTAATTTTTGTATTTTTAGTAGAGATGGGGTTTCACCACATTGGCCAGGCTGGTCTCGAACTCCTGACCTCGTGATTCGCCCGCCTCGGCCTCCCAAAGAGCTGGGATTACGGGCGTGAGCCACCGTGCCCGGGCTGTTTTTTGTTTTTTAAAATATATCTTAAGACATATTTAATTCTTTTCTATCCTCTTTTTCTTTTTAAAAAAATGCATGCTTTATGAACTGTCAAACTTTTAATCATTGCCTATTTCAATGCAAAAATTATCATGTGACATTCAACATCTTTCTTTATATCTGGCTCCAAACCTTCCTTATGAAGAATGTTTTACTTCCTTCCAATAGACACCTCTCTTTCCATTCAGCAGGCCTGGGAATTGCCTCTTCAATAAAGCCTGTTTCCTTTGTTCAGATCTTTGTCCCAGCCTGGAATGTCTGCCTCACTACCTGACAGTCAGTCAGAAATCTCTGGGTCTTCTTTGGTTCCAGCAAGCAATTTAGTTTCTTCTTCTCTTTAAACTGGGAAGTACCACCTTCCTTTCAGCTCTGACAAGGCTATACTGTAGAAAATGGGTCTCCCCTCCCTCCAGTTTCCCTGCAACTCAGAAACCCATTCAGAGCTTAATCAGGCCAGCACTGTCCCTGGAGACATGCAGAGCTGGATAGTACTAATGAAATAGTTGGTAAAAGGATGCCTTCACCAACAAAGTATGCTAGCAAACAATCTTGCTGTTCTCATGAGAAAAATCAGCCCCCCTTGTCAGGAAGAAGATCCCCTTTCAGACACACCCTCTTGCTAAGTTCCTATAAATCTGTTGTTATCTCTATTATCTCTCCTAGGCTTGTACTTTTTCTTTTTCATTCTTAACCCCATCTCCTCTACAGTCAAAAGTCATCACTCCTCTGAACTCCTGAAAGGCTACTGCCTGTGCTTCTCAATCGGTGCTTATCACAAATAGCGTTTATTGTCATAGTTCACAACTGGACAGTAAAATTCTTGAGGACAGGGACCAAAGCACAAGTTGTTCTCTGGATTATCCAAAGAACCTAGTGCCATACCCTGTATATAAGCATTTCTAAATACTTATTGATTATAAATTGAATATAACATTCAAAAAATAACAAATGACGCTTCTTCTCCAGCAAGGCATTCTTTGATTTCAAAAATTATTTTTAAGAAATAAAAATACCAATGATAAAAAGTTGATCTGCACAGACAGCTCTGAAATGAAAAGCACAAGCTTCTCTTACCCCTCATCCTTCATCTTTAGAGCTTCTCCATAAGAGTAACCTGCTACCAATTTCTTGTAATCCTATCCAGAACATTCTTATGTATCTACTCCATAAATATTAAGAAATTAAATAGATGAATTGGATATACTATATACATATTTCTGACTTCTGCTTTTTCACTGAGTTGTGCATGATGGATATATCTCCATAGG
Source organism: Macaca thibetana thibetana (assembly GCF_024542745.1). Lineage (NCBI taxonomy): Eukaryota > Metazoa > Chordata > Mammalia > Primates > Cercopithecidae > Macaca > Macaca thibetana. The sequence goes on from NC_065583.1 coordinate 139,861,604, forward strand.
CACATACATGTATAATCTTCCTTCTTTTGAAGGGATGAATCATAGTTTTCAGTCTTCTATTGGCAGATTTTTAGGTTGTTACAAGTCGTTTGTTACTACAATGTTCTTCTAATGAGCATTTGTGTGTTTGTGTGTGTATGTATTATAATTTTGCAAGTATGGATGTTTGTGAGCATAAATATCCAGTCAAGTAGAATATTCTTTAACTTTTTTTTTCTTTTTAAAAACAGGGAAGATTTTCAGAAGAAATTTCCTATTGTCTTCTTTTTGTGGGGGATGAAGTCTCACTCTGTCGCCCAGGCTGGAGTGCACTGGCACCATCTCAGCTCACTGCAACCTCCAGCTCCCGGGTTCCAGCAATTCTCCTGCCTCAGCCCCCAGAGTAGCTGGGACTACAGGCATGCACCACCACGCCTGCTAATTATTGTATTTTTAGTAGAGATGGGGTTTCACCATGTTGACCAGGCTGGTCTTGAACTCCTGACCTCAGGTGATCTGCCCGCCTCGGCCTCCCAAAGTACTGGGATTACAGGGGTGAGCCACCGTGCCCGGACTGTCTTCTTTTTCAAAACATTTACAATTTTATCTTTAGGCATCATGTTCCATGATCTTATGATAGGAAGATAAGTTCTTAAGATTATTTGCGGTTCGAGAGCTAAGAAAGTTGATATAATAACATTTCTTTCTTTCTTGGGTATGCCATCTTTTTCTCTCTTAGCTTGATTGCTTCGTATTAAATTTAATAAACATGTTTCCCTAGTCTGTTCCCCACATACTTCCCGTGGGAGTATGAAAACTATCTGAGCATTATTCCAAAGTGACTAAACATCATAAGCCACAGTTTTATAATGGATAAAATAATTGTCATTGCATTATAATTGGACAAAAGGAGCTACATTTAAGTAGCTGATAAAACTGGGTACAAAAGTGAGTGTCTTTAGGAAGTTTTTGTTTCAGTGTACATGGAGTTAAGCACAAATAAGATAACAAAGATAAAGGTATAGCTTACTGTAACTCACTCAAATGAATTTTGTGTCTAGCATTTGAACAAAGTTCAGAGGAAATCCAAGAATACATTTAACTATTCTCCTTTTTTGATTAAAATTCTTTCCTTTGTATTATTGTGGTTTGAATATTTATTTAAGCCTTCATTCTAAACTGATATTCAGCCATAATAGATTAACCATACATGATTTCAGAAGGTTTTTACTCAATTTCCAGATTTAGGTCTATGGCAAATGTATTTCAATCTTTTGAAAAACTGCGTTGCATCCAAAAGAATGTTCTATTGGAGAGAAATCTAATTTAGCAGAGAAAACAGTTCATACTAGCTCCTCCCAATAACCTAGTCACTTAGCAGATATAGCTACAATTGCAGGGAGTGCTACTTCTAACTGCTGCTGAATAGCTCCATTGAATTGACTGCCCCTCCCCCACATATAACAATATAAAACACTAGAAAAAATATTGTTATCGACAGTGGAGAGTGACCAACACCAGGCAGATCATGGAGGAAAGTCAACACTTGGCAGAGGAAAGGCACGGAGCAACTTTCCCAAATTTTATGACCCTCAGCCCAAGACTAGTGCATGTCTGTGCAATGTGAGGTAGCTAAAACTCTGTTAGAAAATATGCAATATTCCTGGTTTGAAGAAGAGGGGTCAGAGTTCACAGCAACAACATTCTTTGGAAAGTGTGTGGGGGGGGGACATAAAGGAGGGAGCAAGAGAGGAAGAAGCCCAAATTCTGTATTTAAAGTAAATACCAATTATTGGATAATCTCTGAACCATGCTTGTGCAAGGCAAACTCAAAACAGTCTGGTTAACATTAAAAAATGAATTCAGATTTGAGCTTCTACTTACTGTAAGCAATATCAGGTTTGCAGTTTGAGCTTAACCACACTGCTTGCCATTTTAAAAGATAATCAGTGTCATTGGAGGAATACAACAGAATCTTCATCACGTAATATTTATAATGCACAGGTTGCACTCCAAAATTACTTGACAATCCAAAAATAGGTAAATTTAAAAACCAGGAAAATGTAATCCATTCTTATAAGAGAAAAAAAATCAGTGGAGATTGACTCCAAGATGATGTAAATATTGGAATAATCAAGCAATGTTTTAAAAGCAGCATTTATAATAACTACGCTCAATAAAGCAAAGGAAAATATGCTCATAATAATAAAAAGAATAGGGACAACCAGTGTAGAAATAGACAATATATTTTAAAAGAACAGATTGAAATTCTAGAACTGAAATATACCATATATATGACACAAAATTTACTAGATGGATTTAATAGCCCAATGGAAATAACACAAAAGGAATTTGTAAGCTTAAAGATAGTTCAATAGAAATTATTGAATCTGAAGAGCACAGAAAAAAAAGTTGAAAACCAATAGAGGCTCATGGGCATTTAGGACTATATTAAGGGGTCTAACATACTTGTAACTGGAATTTCAAAAAGATAAGAAAGATAATGGTGCAGAAAAGATATTATAAAGATACACAGGCTGAAAAATTCTCCAATTTGGTAAAAGACATAAATTTATAAATTCAAGAAGCTTAGCAAATGCCAGCCAGGGTAAATAATAATTTTAAAACTTTTAAGCACCTAATTGATAAACTATTGACAATCAAAGATAATGAGAAAATACTTAAACCAGAGAAAAAATGACACATATTAACAGGGGAAAGAAGAATCAAATAATGGCTAACTTCTCATCAGAAGCAATGAAAGGCAGTAAAATGTAGAACAGTATCTTTAAATAGTTGAAAGAAAACAGAATTCCATATCCAACAAAAATATTCCTTGAGGATGAAGTGAAATAAGGATATTGTCAAATAAAATAAGACTAATACTATGTTTCTCCAATAGACTTGCAATAAAAAATATACTAAAGTAAGTTTATTAGGCATACAGAAATACTACCAGAGAGGAGTTTAGATCTTTGGGAAGGATTTGAGAACATTAAAGGTAAATATATGTATAAATATAAAAGAGTAGTTTTCCTCTTAATTTCTTTAAAATACATATTACATTGTGGGTTTTATCTTGTCTGTAGATGTAATACACTTTACAATTATAGTGTAAAGGATGGGGTGTGTGGTTAAACGGACCTATTAAGTGAAAAGGTACAATACTATTTCAAGTACGCAGTGAAAATTAAGAATGTATACTGTAATCCATAGAGAAAAGGTTAAGACATCATGCAAAGAGGAATAACAAAAAGCAAAGGCAAATACAAATGGAATTTAAAATGTGTTCAAAGCCAGATATGGTGGCTCATGTAATATCAGCTACTTGGGAGGCTGAGGTGGAACAATCGCTTAAGGTCAGGAGTTTGAGACCCGCCTGGGCAACACAGTGAGATTCCAACTCTAAAAAAATTAAAATGGAAATATAAAAAGGTAAAAAGTATTTATATAGTCCAGAAAAAAAAAAGAAGAAAAGGAGGAATAGAAAAACAAAACCAGAGAGAACAAAACAGAAAACCTATAGTAAAATGGTAGGTGAAACACAAGCATATCGATAACTGCCTTAACTATAAGTCTACTAAACACTCTCTATCAAATGAAAATGCAGAGATTATCAGCCAACTTTAAAAAAAAAAGTCTCAACTATGTGTTTTCTGTAAGAGATTCAGTTTAAATATAAATACAACTATAGACTTATTTAGGATCAACCTTAAGCCAATAGTTTTCAAAAATCCCGAAAGTTCCCATCTAATTCTCTCCAAAGTATTTCTCTCTCACTGTATTAATGTTCTAACCTTTAGCATTAACAACTGCACTCAAATTTAGTAAGTGCCATAACCATAGGCCAAGAGAATAAAAGTAGCTATCTAAACAAACACATATTCAATATTTTCCCTAAAGTCCCTGAGGGAAAAAAATTAAAAGATCCAGGACGGTTCTCCTCATTGTCTGGTTTCTGATGACTTCTGGAAGAAGGTGTGAGCACAATTACAACATCCAGAAGAGGGTGGAATGTGCAAAATCAATCAATCAATTTTCAGATAATATGTAGTCTAATTAAGGAATTCCTGCAGAATTATTGTGGATGATATTATTCATCATTTAAATTAACTTAAGAGATTTTGAAAGAAAAACAATTCATCATTAAGTAATTATAGGGAATTCCTAAAATGACAAAATGAGAAAGTCCCACGTAGTCTTCTTACACTCAACATCTTGCTTTGCCATTGCAGAGTCACTTTTAAGGATATTCAGAAGTGTTAGATGTGTAACTGCACCAGACCAGTCTGGTTTAACTTTTTTTTTTTTTTTCAAATTTTTATTTTAGGTTCAGGGGGTACATGTGCAGTTTGTTATGTGGGTACATTGTGTGTTGTGGGGGGTTTGGTGTACAGATTATTTCATCACCCAGGTAATAAGCATAGTACCTGATAGGTAGTTTTTCAATCCTTACCCTCCTCCTCCCTCCAGTAGGCTCTGGTGTCTATTGTTCCATCTTTGTGTCCATATGTATTCAATGTTTAGCTTCCACTAATAAGAATATGCAGTGTTTGGTTTTCTGTTCCTGTGTTAATTTGCTGGTTCAACTTTGTGGTTCAACATTTAAGTAGCGAAGCTGTGAGTTGTTTTTTAGATGCCATGGACCCCCAGGTTGAAGGTCATGTAACTTGCGGAGGCCCAGATGAACTAAGAATGCAACCATGGGCAGAACCTAAATGCTTGGACCACTAAATTAAGAAGTGGACAGCACATGGCAGGATCCAGGATTCAATGAGATTGCGCCCTCGTGTCACCTCATGGCAGGATCCAGTCAGATTATGCCTCCCAGCCTCACCTTACTGCAAGATCTAATCAGGTCACGGCCTCATTACCCTCTGACTATAGAACCTGAGACAAGCGCCGGGTGAGGACACAGATTTGAGCCAGACCCCTGTCTCCTTGCTTGGCAGCCTTGCAATAAATTTTTCTTGCTACAAAAACCGAGTGTTTCGGTGTTTGGCTTTCCACTGCACAGTGGGCAGAAGGACCCAGTTCCATTCAGTAACAGATGTCCTTTAATTAATCAAGCTTTATGGTAAATTTCAGATTAAATTTTTTTTGGAAGACCTGTTTAGCTTTCCACAAAATAATTATTTCCACAAAATAATTTTAGTTTCCAATAAGCTTTTTTTTTTTTTTTTTTTTTTTTTTTTAGAAATAAGGCCAATATCACCACCAATAATAATCACAGAGGCATGCATTAAGGCCTAAAAGTGAATCTTTAAGATGTCAATGTCAGCTGGGCACCGTGGCTCACATCTATAATCCCAGAAATTTGGGAGTCTGAGGCGGGTAAATCACTTGAGCCTAGGAGTTCGAGACCAACCTGGACAACATGGCAAAACCCTGTCTCTATAAAACATACAAAAATTAGCCAGGCATGGTGGTGCATGCCTGTAGTCCCAGCTGCTTGGGAGACTGAGGTGGGAGGATCACTTGAGCCCAGGAGGCGGAGGTTGCAGTGAGCCAAGTTTGCACCACTGCATTCCAGTCTGGGTGACAGAGACCCTGTCTCATTTTTAAAAAGTCAAATGTGATAATATGCTAACAAAATACGGAATTCTACAGAACTACAGAACTTGTCAATGAGGGTAATTGTAAACCATCGTCCACTGCTTAGGTGATGAAGCCACTTTCTTCACAAAATCCCCAATACCTTCAAATTCCATCAGTTGGTAACAAAATGCTGCCAAACTTGTAATTATAGCTATTTATAGTAGTGGAATAAATAGAATCACAATTATATTTCACAATTTACATAGCTGATTTCATAGATGTACGTATACATAGAGATATAGATAAATATAATGTTCCTGACAGTTATAGAACTATTTTTCCTCTGAGAAGTTAGATAGGGTAGCAATACATTCCACTAATCCCTCCTCCGTAATAGTTACACATATGAGACTTTCTGATGGAAGACGGATGAAAGAGGATGGATCGAGAATCATTCTCAGGGTTTTGACTTCACTGTCCAGAGGACACTAAATGAAGGCTGGCCCATTAACTTAGTAAAGATAAAAGGCTGAACCATTCACTTAGTATAATAAAATCAAGTGAGCACAACTGAAGTTTGAATTTGGGCATACTAATTTCGAAGTACAAAGAAATTGGTCTGGAGTGCAGATGAAATCATTGCAATGGAAAGGAAGAGCTGAGAGCCATCAAGGCACAAGTGATCATTGAAATCCTGGATGTGAATGTGATCATTCAGGAGGCCCTGAGGCCCTGGGAAACACCAACATGTAGGGGGCAAGTGGAGAACAAGAAGCCCAAAAATATGAGGGAGGAGGAAGTCAGGTAAATGAAGGAAGAATGGAGAGAGTATTGCTTTTGAAATCAAAAGGAAGACAGAACGTCCAGAAAGAGTGTTTAATGGGCCGGGTGCGGTGGCTCATGCCTGTAATCCCTTGGGAGGCCGAGGAGGGTGGATCACAAGGTCAGGAGATCGAGACCATCCTGGCTAACATGGTGAAACCCCGTCTCTACTAAAAATACAAAAAAATTAGCTGGGCGTCGTGGTGGGCACCTGTAGTTCCAGCTACTCAGGAGGCTGAGGCAGGAGAATAGCATGAATCCGGGAGGCAGAGCTTGCAGTGAGCCGGGATCGCACCACTGTACTCCAGCCTGGGCAACAGAGCGAGACTCTGTCTCAAAATAAATAAATAAATAAATAAAAACAGACACACACACACATTAAAAAAATAAAAAGTGTTTAATGAAGCAGAGTAATATGTGCCTTGGCCACACAATCTTATCAAAACTAAGCGAGGATGGATATTTTAGCTCTTAGCTTAATAAGCTATTGGTATTTTTCATCCGTTTCCTATTAGCTGTTTTCAGGATAATTGTTTAAAACTAACTTATGGAACATAACCTATGTATCAGTTTCCTAAGACTGCCATAACACATTACCACAAACTTGGTGGTTTAAAACAACAGAAACATATTCTCTTAGTCTGGAGGCCAGAATTATGAAATTAAGATGTTGGCAGGGTTGGCTGCTGCTTAGGGGTTCAAAGGGAGCCTGTTCCATTCCTCTCTCCTAGCTTCTGGCGGTGTCCGGCAACCTTGCCATTCCTTGGCTTGAGTCAGCATAAGCAGGATCTCTGTCTCAGTGGTCACACAGTGTTCTTTCTGGGTGTCTGTGTCCAAATTCCCCTCTTTTTAGAAGCACAGCAGACACCGGATTAATCTCATATGACCTCAGGTTAACTTGATTAAATCTGCAAAAACGTGATTTCCAAATAAAGTGATATTTGGAGGCTTTGGGTATATCTGACTTTATGGACCCAGTGCACTCACTGTTAAGGGTATGATCGCGAATTTATAGGTCCTACTGCAACTAGATTCTAAACTTAAGTATAAATTTAAGAAATTAGAATGGTGCAAAAACAGATAAATTATATGTGGGCACCAAATTTTTACACTTCAGTCTCCTTCAATTGCAATAGGAGCCCAAAATAAGACTCACTTTTTAGAAATTCATACTGGGCTGAATATTTTTATTTGACGTCTCATTTGGTAGAAGAGAGATCCCTTTCAACTGTTTCTATAAACAAGAATTTTTTTTCTCAGTAAAATATAAAATCATAAAGCCTTTCCAACTCTTGGGCTTGGCAGTTTCCATAACCATGCAGATGGCTAAACTAATGGACTCTTTAAAATTCTTCAAGTAATAAGAGGTGCGGCAAAGGACCATACATTTATTGAGACAAAACTACCTTTTATTATCATCAAATATTTACTATGCATCATGGTCTTTGTGGCACCATTAGGTATTAAGTGTATTAGGGCCTTTAGGCCTTTGTTTTAGGAAAAATAAAAAAACAAAAAGATTCCCAGCTTTCCTTGGGATGACATTGGGGAAGAGCCAGATATGTGAACAAACATAAAAGTAACATTTTAAAATAATCCTGACATTATTTTGAGTCATCCAGTCAATTCAATATAGGATTCTAAGATATGTTTATGGTCGATACTTGCTGATGACTCTTGGTTCCCTCCCCCACCCTCCTCCTACAACCTTCCTTTTGTGACACTTTCCAGGGTTCCCAAACTCAAACCAAACTGGGCTCAGCTGATCTGGAGCAAGTCCCCTTGTCTGCTGATCTGTCAGGCATCCAGACAGGTGAGGCTATGGGATCCCCCAGTCCGAGGCTGCCTCGGAAGGCTCCTGTTATCCTCTAAGAGAGGTCAAATGCACCTTTCAAAGGCCCAGACACGGTAAAGATTGAATGGCATTTTTGGCCAGGTGCGGTGGCTCAGGCCTGTAATCCCAGCACTTTGGGAGGCTGAGGCGGGCGGATCACGAGGTCAGGAGATGGAGACCATCCTGGCTAACACGGTGAAACCCCGTCTCTACTAAAAATGCAAAAATTAGCCGGTTGTGGTGGCGGGCGCCTGTAGTCTCAGCTACTAGGGAGGCTGAGGCAGGAGAGTGGCGTGAACCCGGGAGGCGGAGCTTGCAGTTAGCCGAGATTGCGCCACTGCACTTCAGCCTGGGCGACAGAGTGAGGCTCCGTCTCAAAAAAAAAAAAAAAAAAAAAAGTTTGGATGACATTTTTAAGGGGAAAAGTAAATCATGTGTAGCATGTCGTTGCAATGGGAAATAAAGGCTTCGGGACTGTTGCAGCCGAAGAAACTTTGTCGGACAGGGCCTTTCTAGATAGGACGCAAGTAGGGAAAATATGGGGACCCTATGATTCGGTTCAAACACGTTTTCATTGCTCTGGACGCGAAATGGAAACACGGTCAGAAGTTTGGTTAAAGGACTTCTCTTGCCTGAAGATTTTCAGCCGGGGATCTCACGGGTTTGGCCTCTGGGTTGGGATGACAAGTGTCCCTGTGGGATACACAGCCCCAGGCCTCATCGGTCACTCGGCTTCCCTCTGGTTCCGCCGGCTGGCCCGGGCGTCCTCGGCCCGGGCAGCAGCAGCGCTGCGCGCAGGGCGCGGAGCCTCGGCCGCGGAGTTTTGGGTTTCCATGTTTCCTTCCCAGGCCTCTCCCACTTCCTCTTCTTACCCGTGCCCGCCCGCCCGCCCGCCCGCAAAGTCCGGGTTGTGAGGCCGCGCCTCCCGCAGAATCGCGGCCGCCTACCCCCGGGACCGAAGGGAGGGAATTCCTGTGGGTCCCAGGAGTGCCAAGAGTGCGCAGCAAGACGGGAAATTGCAAAAGACCTCACCCCTCTGCCCTCCCCCGCGGTTTTCCCGTAACTCCCGCCCCTCGGCGCTTGCCCCGCAGCTGATTCATAGCCCCGGCCCGGGCCGCCTCTGCACGTCCGCCCCGGCGCCCGCACCCGCGCCCCACGCGCCGCCGAGGACTCGGCCCGGCTGGTGGAGCCCTTCGCCCGCGGCGTGAGTACCCCCGACACCCCGGCCCCACTCGGCTCGCGCCCTGCCGCAGCGCCGCCCTCGGTGGCTTTTCCGACGGGCGAGCCCGGTGCTGCGCGGGAAAGAATCCGACAACTTCGCAGCCCGTGCCGGCTGGACGCGACCGGGAGTGCAGCCGCCCGTTCCCCTCGGTGCCGCTTCTGCCCAGCGTTTGCTTTGGCTGGGCTTCCACCTGCGCGGGGACGGCGCTCGGAGGGTCCTCGCCCTTGGCCCGCCTACCTGGTGGGTAAACACTAAACGATTCATTCCTTACAGGCCGCACACTGCCGAGTCGCCCATTTCCCAGCCTGTTTGAAATTCACCATCCCAGCGCCTCTTTCTCAAATGATGGGGGAATGTTTGTTGAGTGAAAATTCCCACTTGAACCCCTCTTGCCTCTCTCCCAACACATCGTGTGGGGGAGTTCATTGCTTCCCCTCTCTCTCCTCTCGTAACCTTTAACTCCCACCTGACAGAGCCATTTCTCTGGGAATCCGTGTCTCTCTTCAACCTGGTCCCTAGAGAAGCGGGAGGAGCTCACGCACAGGTGGAGAGAGGAACCCCCGGGCGACGCTGCAGTAGTGTCCGTCCGGGGCGCTTACTTTCTTCTCCAGCTACGTGAGTGGAAGTGGTCCTCTACATTCTGGAAACCTAGGCACAGAGGGGTTCAGGAACTTGTCCAAGGCCATATAGCTAGCTGTGAGGGCACTGAAATCCGAGCCCGGCTTTCGCAGGCCAGGGCTTTACCCCTGACACTGCGATTCCTTTCTCGATAGTTGTTCATCTGCCCGTCATCCACCCACCCATGCATGCCTGCATCCGTCCATCCATCCTGCCTGCCCTGCTGCGGGAGGCACAGTGCTAGGTGCTGCTGATGGAGTGGCTTGGTAACAGACCTGCCTTGAAAACACTTTGGGAACAAGATATTCAAGAGAAGTAAATGGAAGGGTCTATGTAGGCAGAGAAGATAGAATTGAATGTGGGATACTTAGTTTGAGCTAGAAGGAATTCTGATGGAGGAGAAAGAAATTTTTGGGTCTTATTCCCAAGATTGAAACTGACTTTGGAACACGGGTCAAACTACTTATCACCTCTTAGATTCCTTGTCTGCAAATAATAATGGTTCATACTTACTGTGGACCAGCCCCTATTCTAAGCACTTGACATATGCTAGCTCATTTAAGCTTCATGGGTGAGGCGGGTACTAGTTTTTTATTCTTATTTTATTGAGGAAACTGAGGCCCAAAGAGGTTTGTAACTTGGCTAGGGTCACACAGCTAGCAGGTGACAGTATCGGGATTTGGGTTTGGAGTCTGCTCATGATCCCTGTGCTGCAGCTGAAACTCTAAGACTGGGTAGTGTGTTTCATTATGATTCCTGCTTTGTCTCTCTCCTGGACTGCTATAAAATGCACTCAGAGCCCTCGATGTTCCCAAACTCTGCTGTGTCTGCGAATCATTTCTGGAGCTTTCAAAGCATCAAACTCCAACCACAGCCTCCTATTCAAAATCTTCAGGAAATCATCAGTTGCATGATTCCCACATAGCATTTGTTCAGTGCCTTCAGTGGCAGGAAGCTCACCACCTCACATTTTATTGTGGGAAGAGCTAGTTCTCTGCTGTAAATTGCCTCCATGTGACTTATATCTTGGTCTCAGTTCCCGTTTGTCCCAGCAGGTGTGGCTAAGCCTTTTGTATCAAAGGTTGCTTTGAGAGAAAAGGCTGGTTTTGGGTGTTTCTTCCGCAGGGACTCGAGCCACATTGGGGAGAACACATAAACACTGGATATTTCCCCCTCTACCCTTTTCTTTAGCCTGAACAGACCAGGAACACATGCAGAGGTGTTCCTGGATCTCTCATATTTTTGTAACCCTTTTGTCCTGAGGACAAAACCGAATCAGAACTATTACGGTTTTGAAAGAGGAATCAGTGGTACTGTATTTGACAAGAAGAAGGAGTACGTTTTCCTTGTGGAAAAGGTCTGGGGCGTTCGTTGGCTGCAATAGAAGGGAATCTTAGTGAGTGTGGTCTCGCTCACTTACAGGAACGGTGAGCCTTGGCCCTCCTTTCCCTGGGAGAGGAAATCCTTAAAAATCCTTAAATTTCTTAAAAAATGTGCCAAATGGGGGGAAAAAACCCAAACCAAAACAAATAGAATATCACGGCCTTGCTGGAGAAACCCCCTCCTCCAAGCAGGCTTCTTTGTAGCTACATGAAGGGAGAATTTTTTTCCAACAGCTGTGTCGGTGGCTTCATAGCCTTCCTTCCCTCCTCATTTTAGTTCTACTGGTCGCTCTGCATTTGTGCACTCCATGTTGTATTCTATTTTTATGTTTTAAAAATAATACAAATAATAACTCATTCTCAAACAATATAGAAGTGAAGTGAAATGTAGACGTGCCATCACCATCCTCCCTACTGCCACTCAGAAGAGGGAAGGTTAAGTTTGATAATACCATTCTAAGGTTGGTTTTTCTTTTCTATAGATTTACATAATACTACATATACATATGTTTTAAATATGCAAATGATCTTATTATACTTATTGTGCAGCTTACTTTTTCACTTTCCAAGTCTTAGAGACCTTTCCATTGTCTCTCTGTACCTCTTTTGTTAATGGCTATGTGTTGTTCTTCTTTTGTGTGTTTGAGATGGTCTAACTCTGTCACACAGGCAGAAGTGCAGTGTCATGATCATGGTTCACTGCAACCTCGACCTTCTGGGCTCAAGTGATCCACCTCAGCCTCCTGAGAAGCTAGGACTACAGGCACATGCCACCACACCTGACTTTTTTTCTTTTTTTTTTTTTTTTTTTTTTTGTACTTTTTGTAAAGATTGGGTCTCTCCATGATGCCCAGACTGGTCTTGAACTTCTGGGCCCAAGCAGTCCATCTGCCTTGGCCTCCCAAAGTGCTGGGACTATAGGCGTGAGCCACTGTGCCTGGCCAGCTACATGTTATTCTAAAGTAGAAACAGAATGTAATTTATCCATCCTTTCCTGTATTGATGGACACTCAGCATTAGCAACATTGCTTCAGGGCAGATCACATATTCGTCTTCCTGCTCAAGTGTGAATATTTCTGTGGAAGAGAATCCGAGGAGAGGTATTCTTGTTTCAAAGGGTTTGCCCATTTTTCCACTTGATAGATACAAAGTGAAAGGTAAAGATGTAACTTAATTTTTTTGTAAAGTTTAAGACAGTTGATCCAATAGCATTTATTTAATAATTCGTCTTTTTTTCCAACTCATTTGAAATTCTGTTTTTATCATTAAATAAATTCCTGTTTGTAAAAGGGTCTGTGTCAGGACTCTATTCTGTTTCATTGATCTTTTTTTTTTTTTTTTGTCTTTTCCTATACCAGTATCACTCTAAGTTAACTACCGTAGCTTTATAGTGTTTTTAAAACTCTTGTAGCATATATTTGTACTTTGAAAAATAACTTTTTTACAAATCACATACATTTTCTATTTACAAATAGCCTGTCAAGTTTAATACAATCCTATTTTTCATTAAGATTTTATTGAATTTATAATTGTTAGCAATTTTTAATGCTTTAATGTCAACTTTAGTATGAGCTCCAAGCTTTAAGGAAGCTGTGTCATGTGAACTTTGGTTAATGACTTATCTGATTTCAAATACTGGCTTCACATCAGATTAACTGGGTCGCTTTGGATAAGTTACTTTTAAACTTTCTTATCCTTAATTTCCTCCTTTGTGAATGGGAATAATAATATAATCCTTTTCTTAGCACTGTTGCGAGGATTCAATTAATAAATGCATGTAAGTCACTTAGCAAAGCACCTTGTAGAGAGTTAGTATCTAATACATGCTAGCTGGGATCTTTTTCATATTTATATCTTACTCATAGTTTTGCAGAGTGCCCTACTGATAATAGGAACCAGTAAATAATTTCCTTTATTTATTGATAGTATCCTAAGAGACAAAAATATATCATATATTTTAAATATAGCAGTGTTTCTCAAACTTCACTGTGCATATGAATCACCTGAGGAGACTGTCTAAATGCAGATTCAAGAGGTCTAAGGTCTGGCCTGAGATTTTGCATTTCTAACAAGCTACCAGGTAGTCTTTATACTGCTGGTCTTTTGTCCACACTTTGGGTATACAGTCTTGCACTACTATTTAAAGTTATGCTGCTAGTGATAGTACTTCTTATTTGTAATGAATGTGATTGACAGGGTTTGTAAATTTATTCTTTTAAAATTACATGCTAAAGAACTAAATTACAGTTGTTTTCTTTTCTTCCTTCTTCCCTCCCTCCCTTCCTTTTTGTTGAAAGAAAGAGGGTTGGTGAGATCGCTAAATAGAATACCTGGCTGTGTTCTTAGATCTGGAATCATTGAGGCAATTAACCATCTGAATTATTTTAAACTGTTGACTTAAGATGACACTCAAGCCTGTAATCCCAGCACTTTGGGAGGCCGAGACGGGCGGATCAGACAGGAGTCGAGACCATCCTGGCTAACACATGAAACCCCGTCTCTACTGAAAAATACAAAAAATAGCCGGACGATGTCCCAGCTACTTGGGAATGAGGCAGGAGAATGGCGTGAACCTGGGAGGCGGATGAGCTGAGATCCGGCCACTGCACTCCAGCCTCGAGACGTCTCATAAAAAAAAAAAAAAAAAAAAAAAAAAAAAAAAAAGAAAAGACAGTCACATAAAATATATGCAGCCTGAATATGACATTTAATGTCAACTAAAGAAAAGCACAATTGTAAGTGGTTCTGCAAATAGAAAATGTAAGACATGAAGAACACTTGGGAAAATGTAAGACAAAATAATTCTCAGAAAACAGTGATTGAGGTTCCATTGTTCATGTGTATGCCAGCTTTTGAGAAGATGTGTATCGACAGAAGTTATGCTTTCTCGTGAGTAAATTTTTCATACACCATGTTATTTCTTGGTCACCTCTTTCTACTTTCAGCCTCCCTAATGGGGGATTTTGAGCAAGTTTACTTCATATATATACTTCAGGGTGTCCGTCTGTCAGCAGGGGATGGTAGTATGATTTTTCTACTCAGGACATTGGCTACTTTTTGCATTTGGAAATGGATCATTAAAGTATCTACACTCTCTCAGAACCTAAGAGGTTACATTTTCTGTACAGAAACACGCGGCATCCTCCCAGGTTGATCTAGTATGTAAAAACTGTCAGCCTTTTTCAAGTCTGTTCAATACCATGGGTTGGATTGGAAACATAAACACTGTCAACTAGTTTATTCGTGTTGCGATATATGGTTTCAAGTGTGGAAATAAGGAAATTGTCACTTGCACAAGACTGAGCTTAATATGTTTAAAACATGCACACACACACGTTTTTTTTTTTTTTTTTTTTTTTTTTTTGAGACGGAGTCTCGCTGTGTCTCCCAGGCTGGAGTGCAGTGGCGTGATCTCGGCTCACTGCAAGCTCCGCCTCCCGGGTTCACGCCATTCTCCCGCCTCAGCCTCCCAAGTAGCTGAGACTACAGGCGCCCGCCACCACGCCCGGCTAGTTTTTTTTTTTTTTATATTTTTAGTAGAGACGGGGTTTCACCATGTTAGCCAGGATAGTCTCGATCTCCTGACCTCGTGATCCACCCGCCTCGGCCTCCCAAAGTGCTGGGATTACAGGCTTGAGCCACCGCGCCCAGCCACACACGTTTTAAGGAATGCTTAATGTTGCAGAATTGTATAACTTGAAATGAGTTGTCTATAATTTCTCTTATTCTGGCCACCTCCCTCCCTCCATCTCAGCTCTAAATTTATAACTTAGTAAGTAGGTGTGTCTTTTGGGGCCAGTGTGGATCCCTCAAGTAGAAGACAGCAAGACAGAAACACATGTGCAGGAGATTTACTGGGGGAAGGACTTGTAAGGGGAAGGGGAGTAATGGTAGGCACAGAGCCTTCAGACCCAGTGCAGATGTGATGCCTGTGGAGGGAGAGGGAGAGGAAGGAAGGTGGGAAGGAGTTGCTTCCAGCAGCAGCTATTGACTGGGAGCAGCCTGGGGTGTGTGAATGTTCAGCAGATCTGAAGGGGCAGTGTCTGAAGGCTGGCAGTCATCTGTGCTCTCTTGAAGGGAGCACTGAGGGGCACAGCTGCATACTGCCACACTTCTCTTTCAGAGATGTTATTAGGTGTATACTGTTTTGAAACTGACTTATTCACTGATGTGGTTTGGCTGTGTCCCCACCCAAATCTCATCTTGAATTGTAGCTCCCATAATTCCCTCATGTTGTGGGAGGAACCCAGTATGAAATAACTTAATCATGGGGCAGTTTCCCCCATACTGTTCTCATGGTAGTGAATAAGCCTCACAAGATCTGATGGTTTTTAAGGGGAAACCACTTTCACTTGGCTCTCATTCTTCTCTTGTCTGCCGCCATGTGAAATGTGCCTTTCCCCTTCCACCATGACTGTGAGGCCTCCCCAACCACGTGGAACTGTGAGTCCATTAAACCTCTTTCTTTTGTAAATTGCCCAGTCTCTGGTATGTCTTTATCAGCAGTGTGAAAACGAACTAATACATTCACTCAGTATTTTAGAATATTTTTCCATGTCAGCGTATGGATCTAGTTCATTCTTTTTAACAGTTGCATGATGTTCCTTTGTAGAAATGCACCATAATTATTTTTCAGTTCCTTTTTAAAGGCTCTTGAATTTTCATTTTTTCCCTCATGTACACAGTGCTATAAGAGTCTTTAAATACATGTGCATACAATATATAAGGTGACTCTATCTGTCTTATCTATCATCTGTAGGGCAAAATTTCAGCAATACAATTATAGAATTATTTCTGGATCAACAGAAATACACATAGAATTTTAGTAGATGTGGTCAAATGGACCTCTGTAAAGTTGTATGCTTTGATCATTAGTGAGTCACAATGCTTACTTCTGTAAACTCTTACCAGTGTGAGGCATTAAGACCTTTTTAAACATTACCAATTGGATACTACATAGACATCCACAGACATATACACACACAATTGTCTTTAATTCTTAGTGATCTTGCCAAGTTTTTTGTGGGGGAGGGTGATATTGTATTTCCCTTTTTTCATGAATTATGTATTCATGTTTTTCTAGAGTTGTTTACCTGTTTTTACTTATTTCTAAGAACTCTTTGTATATGAGGGATAACTCTTTGTGATACACATTGAAACTATTGTTTTCATTTAAAGCACTAAAATGTTTCAGTGTTTATTAATCAGTATAGCTATCTTTATCTTTCTTCACCCTCCCCCTACAATCCTTATCTTTTTTGCTTATGGGTTTCATATCATGCCTAACAGATTATAAAACTGTTTACCTAGGATTTATTCTAGTAATTTTAACGGCTTTATTTCTTGCATTGATATCTTTGTTCATCTGGAATTTATTTTGCTGAAGGAAATGAGGCAATAGCCATAATAATAAAATTAACATTAACTGGATTTGCTATATGTAGGTTCTCATAAGCCTGTTTAATCCTCATGCCAATGCTATAAGGTAAGTTATTTTATTTTTCTCTTCTGTAGAAAAGGAAATTGAAACCTAGAAGGGTTAAATGACTTGTCATTGGCCATATCATTTTTAAGTACCGAAACAGGAATTTGACCCTAAGCATTTTATGTCAGAGTCCATGGTACTTAATTATTAATATTCCAGCTTCCTTTTCCCACAAGTCTCCAGGCTATTGTTCTAGTACCATTTTGGGGAATGATTTATGTTTTCTCAAAAGTGATTTAAAATATCACCTTTAGCATATGTACATATATTTTGGATTCAGAATACCCTTGGATTCATGTTTTTCATTTTTTTATTTGGCTTCATTTACCTCTTAGAGACACAGCTTTCATCCTAGCTTATGTCACAAATTCCAGAAATCTTGAACTGAACATTGCTTTTTAAAAAAATCAGTTATTCATGAGCTAATTCAATTTTATAAATCAGGATTTGCCTTATAACTCTGGTGGAAACACTTAACCATTATCCAGTGGACAGATTCAAGAGGTGGGGTGTGGGGGATGGATGTGAAAGGAGAAATGCTCAAAGCTTCCCGTGACTGTAGCGTCTGACTGTGGAGCTTTGAGGAGGAAGGGAATTGGAGTGAACACTTGTAAGTAATCAACCCTATGCTGTAAGGTAGAGGCCTCTTCAAAGCGGCTCTCAAATATAACTGGCAGTACTCTAAAAAAAAAAAAAAAAAACAAAGATAACTGAGCTTGAGAATCATAGAGAACCTGCAAGAAGTAGCATTCAACTCTTTGTGCTGCTGCACAGGACTCTTTCATAAATGCATACACCCAGGCACAAGACTTCCAAGATCAGCTTCTTCCTTTAAAATGGCGTTTGCATAAGACATCATCAGGTCACCCAGCCAGTTTTGAAGAGTTTGGCAATACACCCCTGTTCTTCGGAAGTGAATAACTCGGAAGTGAATAACTCTTATCACGCTGCTTCTCATGGGCGTTATTTGTGGTGAGGAAACTTCCCAGGAATATTTGACAGAACAAGAAGTGTGGTGAGGAAGGGCAGACTAAAATCCATTTAAAAAGTTGTGTTTCATTAGGCGTGTGATATTTTTCTGAGGGATTTTCATAAGCATCTTTATTGAGAATGAGATTTTGCAAAAGACAAGATTTGAATAAGAAGTTTTACAAAATCAATGGGTAATTTTTCTTCCCTTCTTTTGCCCTGCAGAGAAGGAAAGTCAATGCAAGATTTATAAATTAGGCAATATTTGACAATAGTAAAAGTAGAAAGGCCTGAACAGGAATCTGTTTTCATTAAAACAAGATTTAAAGCAAAGAAGAGAGAACGTGAGAAAATTAGTACCTATTTTTATTCATTTACCAAATACTTACTGAATAGCAACTGTGTTCTGGGACTGATAGACAATGGGGAATAAGATCCAGGCCTGCCTGCAAGTGGCTCATAGTCTGGTTGGGAATGATGGAGACCTGAAAAGGAGAGAGAAATGAAGAACAGATTTGGGGAAAGGACCAAGTAGTGGGGATGAAGCAGGAAGTATTTTTTCCCTTTCTAAATTCTGCTGCTTCACACTTCCCTGACTTCCTTTTCTCACTGGAAGTTGGAAGGAGCAATGCTCCTCACTGACAGTTGTGGAGAAAGCCGACCGGGTGGCTGAGAGGGCCGACTGCCTTTCCTGTGCCAGAAGCAGAGCTGCAGAGGAGACACCACCAAGGTTGCCCCGGCCAGAGCAGCAGTGAGACTGTGCCGGGGCTGCAGGGCTGTGCAGATTGCTCACCCCCACCATACAGCCCTCATCCTTGAGGCGAACTAGGAAAGCCTGGCCCCATCTTGGATTTTCACTTGATCTGCAGGAGAGGCCACAGTAGAGGGTGTGGAGCAGCCCAGAGCTTCGTGCGCAGACCTCCTCTCTTTTCTGTCTGTACTTCCGGTTTGGTGATGGTCTAGTCCCATGGGTTTAAGTACTATGTGTAAGGACGGAGGATGCGCCTGAATGTATATGCCTAGCCAGGACCACTCCCAGACCTCCAAACTGTGTATCCAGCTAGCTGCCTGACATCTTTTCCTGGAGATGAAATAAGCATCTTGAACTTAACATGTGACAAACTGAACTCTTGATACAGACCACGAGGTCTGTTCCTCCCACACTCCTTTGCTTCTCCATAAACGGTAATTACATTCTTCAAGGGGCTCTGGTCAAAACTCCTGTAGCCATCCATGATGTGTCACCACCCCTGTCCTGTCAGCTCTATCTTTAAAATCACTCCCAAATTCCACCCACTGCTCACTGCTTCCATGACTGTCACCTGCTCTGAGACCCTCATCATTCTTGTCTGGACCATTGCACTAACCTCCCTAACCTCCACTGCCAGCACCACACACCCCACCCCCACCCCCCACCTGTTGTCTGTCACTTCACTGTCGTCTCTTCAGTCTCTCATCCTTGCTGGCTTCTGTTCAATGTAAGCCAGACCACGTTACTCCTCTGCTTAAAATCTACGGTGGCTCCCATCTGGCTCAGAGCAGAAGCCCAGGTTCTTCCCACGTTTGCCTGCTCTGTTCTGCCTGTCTGCATGCCCTCTGTTGTCTTCTTTGGCTCTCACCAGCTTGCTTGCTCACTCCTCTCTAGCCACACCTGGCTCCCCCTTGTTCCCTGAATCCTCCAAGCAGCCCCCCCACCTCAGGATCTTTGCAGAGTTTTCTCCCTCACTTGTGGGCTTTTTGTTGTGTTAGTCAGGGTCCCATCAGGAAACATTTGGCACACTTGGAACAGGATAACTTGAGGAGGATTTATTTACAAGGTATGGAGTTGGGGACTTCTTGGGTCTTGGAAGCAGTGTTTTTTCACACAGCGTCAGCCATGAGGAAGACTGTTCCTCTGGCATTTACTAAAGAAGCTCCACAGTGTCTCTGCAATGTTCTTCCTGGTGTTGACTCCTGTTCTGCACTTTTTGATAAACTTTATTGATTTTAGCAGAAAGTTTTTGGATAGTAGGTAGGACTCATCTTCCTTCTGTCTGTGGTCCTCAGGTGGCCTGGGGCCTGAAACACGGGGGGTGGCCTTGTCCAGTCCCACTACTGGAAATAATAATCACTTTGCTCATGCATAGGCAGTGACTACTGTGTCCTGCTCGCCCCTGCCCAACATGTGTCAACTGATGACAGAAAAAACAGGGAATCTGAGCGATGAAGCTAAGCTTCTAGGAGTCATAGCCCGACGTATGTGAGAAACAGTACAAAGGGCAGGAATTCCAGACAAGACTATCCTGTGATCTTTTATTTTTGGTTTTAGAGATAGGCTTGGACACCCAGGCTGGAATGTAGTGGTGTGATCATGGCTCACTGCACCCTTGAACTCCCAGATACAAGGGATGCACCTGACTCAGCCTCCCTTGAAACTGGGACTGTGGGCACATGCCACCATGCCCAGGTAATCTTAATTTTTATTTGTAGAGATGGATCTTGCTATGTTGCCCGGTCTGGTCTGGAACTCCTGGCCTGAAGCAATCCTCCAGCCTCGGCCTCCCAAAATGCTGGGATTACAGGCATAAGCCATCATGCCTGGCCCAGAAAAGACTATCTTGATGGTTCTCAAAGGCTCTTCTGTGGTACCCAAACCATAGAAATACATCTTTTGTAAATACTCATGTCTTTCCATTGTGTTGCTTGACAGCTTTTATTCTCTAATTTCTGCTTACCCTTAAATGGCAAGTGGCTTCTAATTTTTAGTCTTAAGTTTTTCTGCCCCATAACCTGAATTTTTTGTGACATGTAAAATACTCGATATTCTAGGAAAATGTCAAAATTTTAGAAACATTTTAAATAGTCCTTTTCAAAAACATTTGGCAACATGCACATCACTCTCTGAATCATCTGCCTTTAAATTTATGAGGGATATTTTAAATTGCAAAGTGAGTGTCAGACATTTTGGTGGATTTTGCTTTGACTTCCCCTTGGTTATGATTAGAAATTATTTCCTCTAGAATTAGTTTTCCTCCTGGCTTTAATATTCAGTTGTAATACAAACTCATTTGAAGTTTTATTTAAAATTGACATAATAATTATACATATTTATGGAGTACAGTTGTGATGTTTCAGTGTATGTATACATTGTATAATGATCAAAGTAATTAGCATATTGAAAGTTTAAACATTTATCATTTCTTTCTGATAACATTTAAAATTCTCTCTTCTAGCTATCTTATTTTTATTTTTATTCTTTTCTTGAGATGGAGTCTCGCTCTGTCACCCAGGCTGGAGTGCAATGGCGCCATCTTGGCTTACTGCAACTGCTGCCTCCTAGATTCAAGCAATTCTCCTGCTTCAGCCTCCTGAGTAGCTGGGACTATGGATGCGTGCCACCATGCCTGGCTAATTTTTGTGTTTTTAGTAGAGATGGGGTTTTACCATGTTGCCCAGGCTGGTCTTGAACTCCTGACCTCAGGTGATCCACCCACCTCAGCCTCCCAAAGTGCTGGGATTACAGGCATGAGCCACCATGCCCAGCATCTTCTAGTTATCTTTTTAAAAATTGTATATATAATAATTGTACATATTTAGGAGGTCTATGTGATATTTTGATACATACATAAAATGCATAGTAATTAAATCAGGGTCTTTAGGGTATCTATCACCTGAAACATTTATCATTTCTTTGTGTTGGGGAAATTTTTTCCTTTAGCAATTTTGAAATACACAATATATTGTCGTTAGCTATAATCACCCTGTGGTGCTATGGAACACTAGCCCTTGTTCCTCCAGTCTAACTGCATGTTTGTGCCTGTTGACTGCCCCCTTCCTAACCCTTTTCAGCCTCAGGTAACCATCATTCTAACTTCTATTTCCATGAGATCCACCTTTTTTTTTTTTTTTTTTTTAAACTCCCACATAGGAGTGAGAACATGTGATATTTTGCTTTCTGTGCCTGGCTTATTTCACTTAACATAATGACCTTGAGTTCTATCCATGTTGCTGCAAATGACAGGATTATATTCCTTTTTATGGCTGAATTTTATTCCACTGTGTATATATACCACATTTTCTTTATCACTCGTCCATTGAACGACACATGTTAATTCCATCTTTCCTATTGTGAATAGTGCTGCAATAAACATGGGGGTGCAGGTATCCCTTTGATATACTTATTTCTTTTTCTTTGAATAAGTACCTAGTAGTGGGATTGCTAGATTGTATAGTAGTTCTATTTTTAGTTTTTTGAGAGACCTCCATACTGTTTTCTATAATGACTATTCTAATTTACATTCCCAGCAACAGTGTATGAGTTCCCTTTTCTCTGCATCATTGCCAGCATTTGTTATTTTTGCCTTTTTGATACTAGCCATTCTAACGAGTAAGATGACATCTCACTGTGGTTTTGATTTGCATTTCCTTGATGATTATTGATGTTGGGCATTTTTGCCATATACATGTAGGCCATTTGTATGTCTTCTTTTGATAAAAGTCTGTTTGGAACATTTGTCCACTTTTTAATGGGATTTTTGTTGTTATTGTTGAGCTGTTTGAGTTCCTTGCATATTCTGGATATTAGTTCCTAGTCAGATGAATAGTTTGCAAATATTTGCTCTCATTCTGCAGGTTTTCTCTTCACTCTGTTAATTGTTTCCTTTGCTAGGGAGAAACATTTTAGTTTGATATAGTTCTATTTATCTGTGTTTGTTTTTGTTTCCTGTGCTTTTGAAGTCTTAGTGATAAAACTGTTGCCTTGACCAATGTTCTGAAGTGTTTCTGCTATGTTTTTTTCTAGTATTTTTATAGTTTAGGTATTATGTTTAAGTGTATAATCCATTTGGAGTTTTTGTCTATGATGAGAAATAGGGATCTAGTTTCACTCTACTGCATTGCTATCCAGTTTTCCCAGCACCATTTATCGAAGAGTGTGTCCTTTCCCCAATGTATGTTCTTGTAACCTTGGTTGAAAATCATTTGGCTGTAAAAATGTGAATTTATTTCTGGGTTCTCTGTTCTCATAAATTGGTCTATGTGTCTGTTTTTATACCAATATCATGCTGTTTGGGTTACTGTAGTTTTGTAGTGTATTTTGAAGGCAGGTGTTGTGAGGTCTCAGTGTTGTTCTTTTTGCTTAGGATTGCTTTGTCTATTTGAGATCTTTTGTGGTTTCATATGAATTTTAGAATGGTTTTTCCTATGTCTATGAAAAATGTCATTGAGGTTTTGATAGGGATTGCATTGAATCTGTAGATTGCTTTGGGTGATATGGTCATTTTAACAATACTATTTCTTCCAATTTATGAGAATGGATTTGTTTGTGTTTTCTCCAGTTTCTTTGATTAGTGTTTTGTAGCTTTCCTTCAGCGTCTTTCACCTCCATGGTTAAATTTATTTTTAGGTTTTTTGGTGTATCTATTGTAAATGGAATTGCTTTCTTGATTTCTTTTTTGATCAGTTTGTTCTTAGTGTAGAGAAACACTGCTAGTTTTTCTATGTTGATTTTGTATTCTGCAACTTTACTGAATTCATTTATCAGTTCTAATAATTTTTTGTGGAGTCTTTAGGTTTTTTATATACAAGATCATGACGTCTGCGAATGGGGACATTTTTTCTTTCTCAATTCGGCTGCCTCTTATTTTTCTCTTGCCTGATTGCTTTAGCTAAGACTTCCAGTACTATGTTGAATAAGAGTTGTAAAATTGGGCATCCTTTTCTCATTCCAATTCTGAGAGAAAATATTTTGCTTTTCGCCATTCAGTATGATGTTAGCTGTGGGTTTGTCATATGTGGCCTTTATTATGTTGAGGGTCGTTTCTTCTATGCCTAGTTTGTTGAGAGTTTTTATCATGAAGGAATGTTGAATTTTATCAAATGCCTTTTCTGCATCTATTGAGATGATCATATGGTTTTTGTCCTTCATTTTTTTTTTTTTTTTTTTGATGTAATGTACCACATTTATTGATTTGCATAGGTTGAACCATTCCTGCATCCCTGGGATAAATCCGACTTGATCATGGTGTATTATCTTTTTGATGTGTTGTTGGATACTATTTGCCTAGTATTTTATTGAGGATTTTTGCATCTATGTTCGTCAGGGATATTGGCCTATATTTTTCTTTTTTTGTGTGTCCTTGTCTGGCTTTGGTGTCAGGGTAATGTGAGCCTTGTAGAATTAGAGAGAATTCCCTCTTCTTTAATTTTTTTTAATACTTTGTGGAGAATTGGTGTTACTTCTTCTCAGTAAGTTTGGTAGAATTAAGCAGTACAGCCATCTGGTCCTGGACTTTCTTTATTGGGAGACTTTTATTACTGATCCTATCTCACTACTTCTCATTGGTCTGTTCAGATTTTCTATTTATTTCTGGTTCAATCTTGGTAGATTGTGTGTGTCCAGGAATTTGTCCATTTCCTCTATGTTTTCTAATTTTTTAGCATACGGTTGTTCATAATAGTCTCTGATGATTCTTTGTATTTTTGTGTTATCAGTTGTTATGTCTGCTTTCCCTTTTCTGATTTTGTTTATTTGGATCTTCTTTTTTTCTTGGCTAGTCTAGCTAGAGGTTTACCAATTTCGTTTACCTTTTAAAAAAAAACAGCTTTTGTTTCATTGATCTTTTATGTTATGTTTTTAGTCTCTATTTCATTTAGTTCTTCTCTTTATTTTGTTCTACTAATATTGGGTTTGCTTTTTTTTTTGCCTTTCAGGTTCCTTGAGATGCATCATTTGGTTATTTATTTGAATTTTTTCACTTTTTTGATATAGATATTTAATGCTGTAAACCCCTCATAACACTTTTTGCATTATCTTGTAGGTTTTGACATGATGTGTTTCCATTTTCATTTGTTTCGGATTTTTTTTTTTTTTTGAGATGGAGTCTCGCTCTTGTCCCCCAGGCTGGAGTGCAATGTTGCGATCTCGGCTCACTGCAACCTCCACCTTCTGGGATCAAGTGATTCTCCTGCCTCAGCCTCCTGAGTAGCCTCCCGAGTAGTCGCCCACCACCACGCTTGGCTACTTTTTGTATTTTTAGTAGAGATGGGGTTTCACCATGTTGGCCAGGCTAGTCTCGAACTCCTGACTTCGGGTGATCTGCCCACCTCAGCCTCCCAGAGTGCTGGGATTACAGGCGTGATCAGGAATTTTTTATGTCCTTAACTAATTCATTGACCCATTGGTCCTTCAGGAGCCATTTTTCCAAAGAAAATTTCCAAAGTTTATCCTGTTACTGAATTCTAGTTTTATTCTGTTGTGGTTTGAGGAAACACTTGATATGATTTTGGTTTTTAAAAAGTTGAGATGGCCAGACCTGGTGGCTCATGCCTGTAATCCCAGCAGTTTGGGAGGCCGAGGTGGGCAGATCATGGGGTGAAGAAATTGAGACCATCTTGAGAACATGGTGACACTCCGTCTCTACTAAAAATACAAAAATTAGCTTTACATGGTGGCATGTGACTGTAGTCCCAGCTACTTGGGAGGCTGAGGCAAGAGAATCGTGTGAATCCAGGAGGCAGAGGTTGCAGTGAGCTGAGATCGCGCCACTGCACTCCAGCCTGGTGGCAGAGCGAGACTGTCTCAAAACAAAAAAAAAAAAAAAAAAAAAAAAAAAAAAAAATTAGTTGAGACTTGTTTTGTGGTCTAAAATATGGTCTATTTTTGACAATATTCCATGTGCTGATGAGAAGAATGTGTATTTTGCAGCTGTTGGATAAAATGATCTGTAAATGTCTGTTAGGTCCATTAGGTCTAAAGTACAGTTTAAAATCAGTGTTTCTTTGTTAATTTTCTGTCTAGATGATCTGTCCAATGCTGAGAGAGGGACATTGAAATCCCCAAATATGGCCGGGTGCGGTGGCTCACTCCTGTAATCCCAGCACTTTGGGAGGCCGAGGCGGGCGGATCACGAGGTCAGGAGATTGAGACCATCCTGGCTAACAAGGTGAAACCCCGCCTCTACTAAAAATACAAAAAATTAGCAGGGCGTGGTGGCAGGCGCCTGTGGTCCCAGCTACTCCAGAGGCTAAGGCAGGAGAATGGCGTGACCCCATTAACGCGGGGGAGGCGGGGCTTGCAGTGAACCGAGATCCCGCCACTGCACTCCAGCCTGGGCGACAGAGGGAGACTCCATCCCCCCTAAAAAAAAAAAAAAAAGAAATCCCCAGATATTATTGTATTAGAGTCTATCTTTCCCTTTAGATTTAGTAATGTTTGCTTTATTATAAATCTGGATACTCTGGTGTTGGGTTCACATATATTTGGTATTTTTTATATCTTCTTGCTGAATTGAGCCCTTTATTATTATTATAACAACTTTCTTTTTGTCTTTCTCTGGTTCCTAACATCTATTTTATCTAAATATAGATACTCTCACTTGCTTTTGATTTCAATTTGCATAGAATATCTTTTCCTATCCCTTCACTTTCAGTCTATATGTGTCTGTACTGGTAAAGTTTGTTTGTTGTAAGCAGCCTGTAGTTGGGTCATTTTTTAAATCCTTTCAGCCTGCATCTTTCGAATGGGGTATGTAATCCATTTACATTACATTCGAGGTTATTACTGATTCGTGAAAACTTATTCCTGTATTTTGTTAACTGTTTTTTGGTTGTTTTTTATATCCTTTGTTCTTTTCTTTCTCTCTTATTGTTCATCATTGCAGTTTGGTGGTTTTCTGCAGTGGATATGTCTGAGTCATTGCTCTTTCTCATTTGCATGTCTGTTCTGCCAATTAGTTTTATATTTTCATGTGTTTTCATGATGGTAGATATCCTTTCACTTCCAGATATACGATTCCCTTAAGCATTTCTTGTAGGGCTGGTGTAGAGGGGATAAATTCCTTTAGTTTTTGCTTATCTTGGAAAGACTATTTCTCCTTCATTTTTGAAGGATAGCTTTGCTGAATACAGTATTCTTGCCTGAAGTTTTTTTTTTCTTTCAGCATTTAGAATATATCAGCCTATTCTCTCCTGACCTTTAAGTTTTCTGCTAAGAAACCCATTGTTAGTTTGATGGAGGTTTCCTTATATATATGACTTGATGGTTTTCTCTTTCTTTTTAAAAAATTATCTCCCTGTCTTTGACTTTTGACTGACTTTTTTGGGGCTGAATATCTTTCGGGATCTCTGAGCTTTGTGTATCAGATGTCTATATCTCTTGCAAGACTTGGGAAGTTTTCAGTTATTATTTTGTTAAATCGATTTTCAATGCCATTGCCCATGTCTTTTCCTCATGGAACACCAGAAATTTGAGTATTTGGTCACCTTGTGATGTTCCATATCTCATGTAGGCATTCTTCCTTCATTTAAGTTCTCTCTGTCTGTCTGTATCTCTCTCTTTCTCTCTCTCTCTCTGTCTCTTTTATGACTGAGTTATTTCAAAAGACTTGTATACACAAGTTCAGAAATTCTAGTCTGCTGATGAAGCTCTTGATTGTATTTTTTTATTTTAATTATTGAATTATTCAAGTACAGGGCTTCTGTTTGGTTCCTTTTAATGATATCTCTTTTCTTGATTTTCTCATTCAGATATTAATTGTCCTGATTTCTTTGAATTGTTTATGTTATATTGTATCTCTCTGAGTTTCCTTAATATCATTACTTTGAATTCTTTTTCAGACATTTCATAGATTTCTGTTTCATTGGAATCTGTTGCTGGAGAATTATTATGTTCCTTTGGAGGTATCACGTTTCCTTGCTTTTTCATGTTTCTTGCGTCCTTACATTACTATCTGAGCATCTGGTGAAAGACTTGCTGTTTGTAATTTTATGGATTTGCTTTCATAGGGAAAAATTTTTTTCCTATAGCTGTATCAATAGTGTTGGTTGGGTAGAGAGAGTGCTTAGGTTTTGATTCTGGCTGGACACAGTAGTGTAGTCTCTGTATGACATATTTTGCTGTAATCAGCATTAGTAGTGTCTGTGAGTTCCTTGGTGGCTTAGTCTGCTGTTGTTAGTGGAAGCTGTGGTGAGACAGGCTGGTTGTTGAGCCCCACTGGTGGTGGTGGCACCGGGCCTAGTGTGTCGGTCCTTGGGCCCCCACATGCCCACCTGATGTACACAAGCACCAGTGGTAGTGGGGTTGGATGGGCCAGTCCTTGGGCCTCCATGTGGCTTTCTTGGGTGCCAGCAGTGGCAGTGGTAGGCCAGGCAGGCAGACAGATCTTCTGGCCCTTGGGCAGTATGTGTGGTGTTGGTAATGGTAGTTGTGGCAGGTCAGCCCTCAGGGCCCCAGTCAGTACATGAGTGCTGGTGGTGGCTGTGATGGGCTGTGGCAGGCCGGTTCCCAGACTCCAGGTAGTGTATGCAGGTGGGTTCTGGTGGCAGTGATGATGGCAGGCTCATGCTCAGGCTTCCAGGAGGCAGGTGCAGATGCTGGTGGTGTTAGACTGGGCATGTTAATCCCCAGGCTCCTGGATGATGTATGTGGGCACCGCAGGCTGGGTGGGGTGCGGGGGAGCTGTCATCAGGACTCCAGAAAGTGTGAGTGGCTGCCACAGGTGGTGGGCAAGGCAGATCAATTCCCAGGCCCCCGCTTCATGTGTGCAGGCACTAGTGAGGGTGGTGCTGGGCGTGGCAAACCTGTCCTCAGACCTCCGGATGTTGTGCATGAATGCTAGCTGTGGTAGATGGGGCAAGTTGATCCCCAGGGCCCCGGACCATGCACTCAGGCAGTGCTGGTGACAGTGGTTGGTGGAGTGGACTGGTCCCCAGACCCCCTAAAAGTACATGCAGGTGGGTGGCAGCCCTGATGCTGGAGGTGGGGGACGGGTTAGAGTTGCTGTCAGTGACAGTGATCCCAAGTAACAGACTCTCAGGCTTTTGGGAGCACATACTTTGGCTTCTTTTGTTCTGAGGGTAGCTTCCTCAGTGTGCTGTACCAGTTGTTCCCCAGGGTGTAGACTCAGTGAGGTAGAGTGCTGGGGACACAGCCACACTGCTGGGTTCAGTCAGCATTACAACACCACAGCCCTCTGAATGGATATTGGATGATGTCAGCAGGGCTGCAGGAATGTGGAGAGCAGGGTCTGTTGGCCCCAGCACAGGATCTAATGGGGGCTGGGCTCTCAACATGGTCCTGTGCTGTTGAGAGGAAGGGGGCGGGGACCCCACCTGCACTCCCTCTCTGGAGCAATGCCATCACACAGACTCCAGACAGCTCCCTATGCTAGTCTCAGGGCTGGCAAGGGTGGAGGGACTATCTTGTGGCTAGGATTACAGGAGTGCACAGTACTGATATAAACCACTGGGGATCTCTCACTTAACTTTTCCTGGCGCGGGGGAGTTTCTTCTGGCTCTGAGCCAATCCTGTCTGGGTCATCTGCTTTACCTCTCTCTCCTCAGGGGTTCTCCGTCACTTCCCTGCTGAATTCCAGTGGTCTCTCTTCGATGCTCTATTCAACATGTGATTATCTACTCACTGTACTGGTCCTTTTAAGAGGAGGTAAGTGCCATGTGCCTCTAGCCAGCCATCTTGAAGCCCCTCCCTCAGTGTATTGTATTTGAAGTTTTAAGTAGAGATTTTGGAGAAGTATGAATGATATGTTTGCCAAAAATAGAAAGTAGTGGAAAGAGGTGCTTAAAAGAATATAAACAAAACGTGTTCTTTGCAGATTTTTTCCTCTGTTTGCAATTGGGCATACCTATAGACAGGTCTGACCACCCTAGAATAATTTGTTGATGTGGTTTCACCCTCTTCTAGTTTTCACGGTTATTCCCACTTACCTGTAAAATATTATTTTTAAAATAGAGGACATAGGCAGTAAGAGTTGATTATCTGGTTTACTGAATTGCTGGCTTTTGATAAAATCCAGGTGGCTGGACAGAGGCAAAAATTGTTTTCAAATTAATTGTTTCATTGTTGACCTCTGCTGAGTCAGAGTTTGAAGGAGAAAAGTGAAATTCAGTGCTTCCCCTGACTAACACATTTGTTATTAAATTAAGAACGTATTAACCTTTTTGAGGTCATCCAGCCTTATTCTTGATGTCCACAGATTTTCCCGTGGTCAAAGTACCTGATGAATCACTGAAGCTCTTTGGGTCTTTACAATTCTTTTCTAAGGAAAGGAAAACCGGAAATTATTTGGAATAATGAAAAACTGACTGTCTCTTGGGAGAATATGCTAACCTAGGTTAAATTTTAATGAGGGAGATAGGGAAGAATGGAGATGCTCTCAGCTCCAAGCAATTAATTTAAATTTAGCTCTCTTGAGACTATTGTATTTGGAGATAGGGAAGAATGGAGATGCCCTCACCTCCAAGTAATTAATTTAAATTTAGCTGTCTTGAGACTATTGTAGTTGTTCTCTTTCTAATCAGAGTTTGTTGTCCATATTTAACTCTTGTTTCTCTGCTTGACCTTTCTTTACCAATCTCTGCTTGGTCTGAATGAATTGGTTGATCAGTTATCCGTTGCCACCAAGCATCAGTGGCACACGGCAATAAGCATTTATTGCTCTTTTACCTGGGGTCAGCTGCCCTTGTCTGGGGTTGGCTGGCTGCTGGCTGATCTAGGCTCATCTCAGCTAGAGCAGCTGAGGTGACCCTCTCTGTTTCATGTGTTACTCATTCTCCTTCTGGTTCCAGTAGGTGATATGGTTTGGCTGTGGCCCCACCCAAATCTCAACTTGAATTGTATATCCCAGAATTCCCACATGTTGTTGGAGGGACCTAGTGGGAGGCAATGGAATCATGGGGGCTGGTCTTTCCTGTGCTGTTCTCCTGATGGTTAATAAGTCTCATGAGATCTGATGGGCTTATCAAGGGTTTCCACTTTTGCTTCTTACTAATTTTCTCTTGCCGCGCCATATAAGAAGTACCTTTCACCTCCTGCCATGATTCTGAGGCCTCCCCAGCCATGTGGAACTGTAAGTCCAATTAAACCTCTTTCTCTTCACAGTCTCAGGTATGTCTTTATCAGCAGCATGAAAACAGACTAATATAGTAGGGTAGCCCATAAATACTCTTTTCATGTCAAAGGTAGAAACACAAAAGAGCAGGTAGAAACTGGCACACCATCCTACCTGGCACACTATCACTTGTGCCTCATTTATGGACCTAAGAAGGTCCCATGGGGCAGGGAAATACGCTCTTCCTGTTTTGGGGGGGACTCTAATGTAACATGACAAGAGACATGGATACAGGGAAGGGAGAAATATGGGAGCCTTTAGTGCCTCATCTACCACAGTTGGCTCAAAGAAACTTACCAGGATTGAAAATTAAATAAAATTTTCCTTCTTTATAATTTATATTTTTCAGAAAACCAGAACTGATGGCTCTATTTGTAGTCTTTCAGACAACATTCTTCTTAACATTGCTGTCCTTGAGGACTTACCAGAGTGAAGGTAAGAAGTGGAAGGAACAGTAAAGACAAAAATCATGTCGGGAACAATGGAAGTCATTGGTGCTTTGAGAAAAAGTTAAACAGTTCTTTTTTCTTTGAGAATTACTTAAAATTCATGAGTATCTCCCATGAGAAGATTTGTCAATCTCTTTAAGCAGTGGTTGCTTTAGTCTTGGCCTCTCTCATCTTGATGGCTCTCTTAATAAGCCACCCCTTGACCCTGACTTCCTGGTCGATGCACTGGTCCTTAGGGCAGTTGTAAATAGACTTAATCCCTTACAAATTCATGATGGATATATTTTATCAGACCATCATCAAAGCAGTTCTTTCTGTACCTTGCTGAGAAAAGACACTGGATATACCACATCAGTGCTGACCACTAGGTTAGTACAAGTTTCTATGTCTCTCAACTGTGTTCACTGAGAAGCTGTTAGCTTAGTAAAATATGAGTAAAAGCAATGAAAATACGAACCAATAGAAACTCTTTCAAGTCTCTGCAAGACAATATGCTAAATGCTGAAATGTTGTTTATAGATAAATAATATTTGTCACTTAGCTACTCCCCAAGGGAAGGTATTTTGAGATAAATTAACTTTATAAATAAAGTCAATAAGAATTTAATACCTCTAAAATATTTATTGATACCCTATTACTTTGAACTCGTTTAGAAGTAGATCTTAGACTTGAGAGAGTTTCTATTGGTTCATACTTTTTTGTACCTTTCATCTGTATTTTACAAAGCTTTACATTTTCCTCTTCCTGTATTTATTCTTTGCTGTGCTCTTCTTTTATTTTATTTATTTATTTATTTTTTTTGTCTTTTTTTTTTTTCTTCCTTTTGGTGGAGAACAGGGTCTCGCTATATTACCCAGGCAGGTCTCGAACTCCTGGGCTCAAGCTATCCTCCCGCCTCTGCCTCCCTGAGAGCTGGGATTACAGGCGTGAGCCACCGCACCCGGCTTTTTTTTTTTTTTTTTTTTGAAATGGTCTCGCTCCGTCGCCCAGGTTGGAGTGCAGTGGCCGGATCTCAGCTCACTGGAAGCTCCGCCTCCCGGGTTCGCTTCTACCTCAGCCTCCCAAGTAGCTGGGACTACAGGCGCCCGCCACCGCGCCCGGCTAGTTTTTTGTATTTTTTTAGTAGAGATGGGGTTTCACCGTGCTAGCCAGGATGGTCTCGATCTCCTGACCTGGTGATCCGCCCGTCTCGGCTTCCCAAAGTGCTGGGATTACAGGCTTGAGCCACTGCGCCCGGCCTGCTGGACGTCTCTTTTAAAGGAGAGTACAGGTATTTGCTCCTAGTAATTACTCATGCAGTTCCTGTCCATGGATTCATGAAAATGATCTTTGCAGGGAATATGCATAGAATTTCTCATCTTCCTTGAAACTCCATGAAAAGATATTTGAAAAAGAAAAGGAAACATTGTTCTGATAATTGCTCAATTCTCTATCTGGCATTCCTTTCATCTGGATTTATTTATATTAGGTCCAGGGTACATGGGAAGACGCTACTATGCTGCTTCTTTTGGCATCTTAAAAACCATAGTTTGATGTTAGTCTCTTCTAATCTGGGGCCGAAAAGTGGGAAATAGGATTTCTCATTTGTAGGATGTATACCTCTCGCTCACTCTATCTTACTTGCTAAAATCTAAGCACAGTGTAACTGGACTGAGTGGTCAGACCATATAATAAGAATAATTTTCAAACAGACCCACTGCCCCACCTCCAGGTGTAACCGAAATGCAGGTTCAGTTGCTTGCAGCTTGCAGAGTCCAGTTAAAATGAGCGAGGTCTGGTATAAAAAAAGAAAAACGACTTTTTATTCCAAAGCTAACTTAGGGTATTAAGTACATGCTTTCCTCCTTAAGGGGACTGCTTTGTTTTTGGAGTAGAGAGCGGGCACTTTTCAAGCAGGGG
Organism: Macaca thibetana thibetana; assembly: GCF_024542745.1. Taxonomy (NCBI): domain Eukaryota; kingdom Metazoa; phylum Chordata; class Mammalia; order Primates; family Cercopithecidae; genus Macaca; species Macaca thibetana. Next base: position 139,894,685 of record NC_065583.1, read on the forward strand.
GCCTATGCAGTGGCAGAAGTGAGCAGATAGGGATCTGCATACTCACTTTAGTACCTTATCTATTGGTTAGTTGAGTTGGCATCCTTTTTTTTTTATGTTTTTATTTTTTTGATTTTTTTGATTTTTATTATTATACTTTAAGTTCTAGGGTACATGTGCATAACGTGCAGGTTTGTTACATATGTATACTTGTGCCATGTTGCTGTGCTGCACCCATCAACCCATCAGCACCCATCAACTCGTCATTTACATCAGGTATAACTCCCAATGCAATCCCTCCCCCTCCCTCCCCATAATAGGCCCCGGTGTGTGATGTTCCCCTTCCCGAGTCCAAGTGATCTCGTTGTTCAGTTCCCACCTATGAGTGAGAACATGCGGTGTTTGGTTTTCTGTTCTTGCGATAGTTTGCTGAGAATGATGGTTTCCAGCTGCATCCATGTCCCTACAAAGGACACAAACTCATCCTTTTTTATGGCTGCATAATATTTCATGGTGTATATGTGCCACATTTTCTTAATCCAGTCTGTCACTGATGGACATTTGGGTTGATTCCAAGTCTTTGCTATTGTAAATAGTGCCACAATGAACATACGTGTGCATGTGTCTTTATAGCAGCATGATTTATAATCCTTTGGGTATATACCCAGTAATGGGATGGCTGGGTCATATGGTACTTCTAGTTCTAGATCCTTGAGGAATCACCACACTGTTTTCCATAATGGTTGAACTAGTTTACAGTCCCACCAACAGTGTAAAAGTGTTCCTATTTCTCCACATCCTCTCCAGCACCTATTGTTTCCTGACTTTTTAATGATTGCCATTCTAACTGGTGTGAGATGGTATCTCATTGTGGTTTTGATTTGTATTTCTCTGATGGCCAGTGATGACGAGCATTTTTTCATGTGTCTGTTGGCTGTATGCATGTCTTCTTTTGAGAAATGTCTGTTCATATCCCTTGCCCACTTTTCGATGGGGTTGTTTGTTTTTTTCTTGTAAATTTGTTTGAGTTCTTTGTAGGTTCTGGATATTAGCCCTTTGTCAGGTAAGTAGATTGCAAAAATTTTCTCCCATTCTGTAGGTTGCCTGTTCACTCTGATGGTAGTTTCTTTTGCTGTGCAGAAGCTCTTTAGTTTAATTAGATCCCATTTGTCAATTTTAGCTTTTGTTGCCATTGCTTTTGGTGTTTTAGACATGAAGTCTTTGCCCATGCCTATGTCCTAAATGGCATTACCTAGGTTTTCTTCTAGGGTTTTTATGGCATTAGGCCTAACATTTAAGTCTCTAATCCATCTTGAATTAATTTTCGTATAAGGAGTAAGGAAAGGATCCAGTTTCAGCTTTCTACTCATGGCTAGCCAATTTTCCCAGCACCATTTATTAAATAGGGAATCTTTTCCCCATTTCCTGTTTTTGTCAAGTTTGTCAAAGATCAGATGGCTGTAGTAGATGTGTGGTATTATTTCTGAGTTGGCATCCTTATGGGCAGAAATAGACTGTAAGGTGGCTGAAAATTCTCCAGGTGGGGGAGAGTTTCACAGTGGGCATACTTTGGTTTGTAAATCAACTGTTATCTCTCAAGGCAGTCTCCTGGTGGGTGAGAGTTCCTCTCTGGAGCTTCTAAGCATGTCATTATTAATAGATGAACTTGCCCTGTAGGGAGTGTCTGGTGAAGGGGAGATAAAAGGTTATAATTGCATTTCCAAAGGGCTAAGTAGGAAGTGGGGAACAGAGGGAAATGGGGAAAAGAGAAAATAATAAAACAATAGTAACTCCTTCTCTTTTTTTCCTGAAAAATGGGTTACTCGGTTATACAGGGTCTCCAGGAAATCCCAGGCATCTAACTCTAAGCTTTCAGCCCAGCTCATTTCTCTAGTAAAGTTTCATTTTCTGATCCAGCACTATTTACTATGTGCCTTTTATGTACAAGCCACTCTGCTCTCAGAGTAAGCTCTGCTGCTCATGCTTTCAGCTTCTTTTATTTAGATCAGATAGGCATTTCCCTGTTTTTCTATCAACCAATCTTCACTTCTGCTTCCAGCTTTCTCTGACAAGCATGCTTTCTTTGGTAATTAATCCTGTCTTTGCTCTGACCTGTACTGTTCGGATTTCTTGTCTCAATTTCTGCTGAGGATTTATTCCAAATAACCTGGCTTAATTTCTCCAATCAACAAGGCAGAGCCAAGACTTTCTTCAGTTAACCCTCGGTACATGTTTCCATCAGCCAGAGATTATGACTGCAGCAATATATTCCTCTGTTGTGTATATGTACATACAGACAGAGATAGGGAGATAAACACATAGTGTGTTTTAAAATAAAAGTTAAATTATAGTATATATATACTCAGGATTTTTTTATTACTTAAAACAATTACTACAACATATGATGAGTTTTTTTCTTTGATATTAAATGTTCTTCTAGAAACAACATTATTTTTAATTGCTGCATGATAAACCTTCTTATGAATGGACAATGGTTTATTTCCTTGAGTAGTGTTATGGATGGTCAGAGAAACAGGGTGGGGAAAGTGGGAGGAGAGTATGTGGTTAAGTCCTGGTCTGATTCCCAAACCTGGCCTTCTTGGCCACACTCCAGCATTATAAAAAGAGAGCTGGACAGAGACCCAGGAGCCCTAGCTTCTGGTCTGATTGTGCAGCTGTGGCAAAGTCACTTCCCTTTTTTTAACCTCAGTTTCCTTGTCTGAAAAATAATGGGATTGGATTTAATAATCTTTATGATTGCCGGGCGCGGTGGCTCAAGCCTGTAATCCCAGCACTTTGGGAGGCCCAGACGGGCGGATCACAAGGTCAGGAGATCGAGACCATCCTGGCTAACACGGTGAAACCCCGTCTCTACTAAAAAAAAAAAATACAAAAAAAACTAGCCGGGCGAGGTGGCGGGCGCCTGTGGTCCCAGCTACTCGGGAGGCTGAGGCAGGAGAATGGCGTGAACCCGGGAGGCGGAGCTTGCAGTGAGCTGAGATCCGGCCACAGCACTCCAGCCTGGGCGACAGAGCGAGACTCAGTCTCAAAACAAAACAAAACAAAACAAAACAAAACAATAATCTTTATGATTATTTGATCTCTCTAACTTAACCTTGGCATTTTCCACTATTTCCCAAGGAAGTCCTAGGTCGCTTTTAACCAGATTATTTTTGACTGACGTCACTCGAGCACCTGAGTCATTCAGCACTCACTGATAGTGTGTGTTAATATAAAGAGTTCTTCTTTTGTCTAGAGCTTCCAGAAGTAAAGTTTAGACTGATAGTTGACTCATTCATTCAGCAACCAATCACTGAATGTCTTTCCCATAACTGGTGTGTTCTTAGTCTTGGTTTCTCTAAGCTGAGTAAGGCTGAGTCCCAACCTTGTTTCACTCACAGTCTACAGGGAGACAGACATAGAAACAAACTCTTACAGCATGTTGCAATCAGTGCTCCAAACAAGGACTTAGGAAATCTAAGGAGGGATTCTGAGGTATGATTACAGTGGAGTGAATCGGATAGCTTAACGAAGTATTTCTTTTAAAATATAACTTATTATTTGATTCTCAAACTAATATGTGTTTCTGAAGAACGTTTACAAAATACCAAAAAGTATAAAGAAGAAAATTAAAATCACTCAACCTCATCAACCAGAAATAATTGCTGTTATAATGACTGTTAACATTTTATTTTTACTTTCCTTTATTGGTTTAAAAAAAAAAAACCATGTCCTTTAAAAATCGTAAAATGGAGTACATATTCTAATACATTTTTTATAAGTGTATGGGAAAATCCAATGAAAATACATATGATTTAAATTTGGCAATAGAATAAAAGAGTAGGATTATGGAAACTAAATTTCTGTATTATGCAAGCATTTTTATCATGAGTAATTAGTGACATTGATTCATGATACTCATTTGGTGCGTAAATTAGCAATTAGTACATTCGCAATGTTACGCAACCATCATCCGATTCAGTTGCAAAACATTTTCATCACACGGAAAGGAAACCAACCACTGCTTAAGCAGTTAGTCTTGATTCCCCTCTCTCTCAGCCCCTGGCAGCTACCAGTCTACTTTCTGTCTCTATGGTACTTACTATTCTGGCAATTTCATACAAATGGAATCACAGTATAAAACCTTTTGTATCTGGCTTCTTTCACTTGGCATGATGTTTGTGAGGTTAATCCAATTGTAGCATGTATCAGTATTCAATTTCTTATGGCTGAGTAATAGTCCTTCGTATGTATATAGCACAGTTTGTTCATCTGGTCATCCACTGATGAAAGTCTCAGTTGTTTCCACCTCTTGGCTGTTGTGAATAATGCTGCTACAAATTTGTGGACAATTATTTGTTTCAATTCCTGCTTTCAATTCTTTGGGATATCTACCTACAAATGGAATTGCTGGGTTATATGGTGATTCTATTTTAACTTGTTTGTCTTGGAGACAGGGTCTCACTCTGTCACTCAGGCTGGAGTTAACTTTTTGAAGAACTGTCAAAATGTTTTCAACAAGGCGGAGCCATTTTACATTCCTACAGGGGCTGTAATTTCTCCACATCCTCACCAACACTTGTTATTTCCATTTTAAAAATTATTATAGCAATTTTCATGGATGTGACTTGATTATTTTGACTTGAATTTCCTTAGTGACTAATGATATTGAACATCTTTTCATGTGCTTTTTAGCCATTTGTATATCTTCCTTGGATAAATGTTCATTCAAGTCTTTTGACTTATTTTATTTTATTTTATTTTGTTGTGACAGGGTCTCACTCTGTTGCCCACGTGGAGTGTGGTGGCGTGATCATGGTTCACTGCAACCTCTGTCTTCCCGGCTCAAGCCATCCTCTTATGTCAGATTCTTGAGTAGCTGAGACTACATGTGCCATGACACCCAGCTAATTTTTGTATTTTTTTGGTAGAGACAGGGTTTTTCCATGTTGCCCAGACTCTTTTGCCTATTTTTAAAGTGTGTTCTTTGTCTTTTTGTTGCTGGTTTGTAAGAGTTCTTTATATAGTATGGATACTGGAACCTTATCAGATATATGATTTGCAAATATTTTCTCACATTCTATAGGTTGTCTTTTCACTTTTTTGATATTGTCATTTGGTGCACAAAATTGTTTATTTTATTGGCTATTTGTTGTTGTTGTTGTTGTTGCTCATACTCTGGATTCAGATCTAAGGACCCACTGCCAAAGTCATGGTCGTGGAATTCCCACTGAGATTATAGTTATCACCCTAACCCTTCCCAGCATCACATTTACAAAATATCACAAGGTAACTTTCTGGGAAGGTAACCATTGTGGCTCCCTTTCCTTTTATGGGCATTCTTGTTCATCTCACTTTCATAGAATGAGTTGTCTGAGGTGTTCTTCCAAATTCTGTGGTTATGTCCCATTTGAATCTGAAGCTTTCTACTGTGTAGACCAATCACATGAAAAACATGTTTGTCTTGTATCCACCAGGGATGCTCGTCAGTTTATCTGGCTCCATACAGAGCCCCATCCTGTCACCTGTGTCCTGACCATGGCAGGACTTTGCTGTTGGCGCCATGCAAAATACTTCTCAGACATTCCGTTCCATGCAAACTTCGATTGGGCCAATGCTCCTGTCTTAACAGTTGGAGGACAATAAAGGGGGACACAGGTGTTGGTATTAGAGAGATTCCTATTTAATTTCACATCGCTTTGTATATGTTATTTACCCTAATTGAGCTTGAGTTTCCTTATCTAAAAAATTGCTGTTTAACAGTTTTATAGCAGGCATTGCATGAGACAATGTAAGTAAAGGCCCTAGCACTGTGCCTGGTCAATAACATGTGCTCAATTTCGTTGTTATTTTTACTTCCCTATGAGAAAAATAGCATGTGCAGAATGGCAGTTTGGGGACATTTTTTCAGTATTGAAGATTGTTTCCATTTTTTGTTGTCAAAATGAGATAGTCTCTTACCATTTAAACTTAATGTTAGAGGGATTCAAATGAGGAGGGGAAATCCCCCTGAAACTAGAAAACTGAATGCTTAAAAGATGATATCTGTTATGCCATGGGTCATCAGATAGCAGCTGATTTTATCGATGCAGGCTTTATCTGTTCAATACCTTTGTACCACTCCCAGTTTACTTCTGATACCCTCACAGTTGAAATAGTTGAATCAGCAATACACAATTATTTTCCAATCTATATGGTGTTTTTCTCCTCTTAAGTGGAAAGTCATGATTTGTTTCTCTCTAAGAATTAGCAGTGACTTAACTCACTCAGTCAGGCCACATTCTGTCTCTAGTGGCAGATATATCTGCTTAAACCTCTGTGTGCAACCATTTGCAGTGGCGCCATTGGTGGTTTATGCAGTCAGCCTAAGAGATAGGCTGCTGCTTCCCAGGGCCACCAACTTCAGCAAACCTGTTTCATGTTTGAATTCCTGTTCTTTTACAGACTGTTTCATACCACTAACTGGTCTAAAATTCCAATCTCTTGGACTATTTTGTGAGTTCATCATGTCTCTCCAACTAACTTCCTTCTTTGAGCTAGGAACCTTGTCACAATTGTTTCACATCAAATGTCTGGTATCTTGCTGGTCTCATCGAAAGAGTTCAGTTAATTCTTGCTGATCTTTATCTTTTAAGTTAAATACATTGAGACATAAATGACCATGTCTACAGATAAGACATGCTCCCACATTGTAGTCTTTTACCAAACTATAAAATATTGACTTTCAAAAAGGAAACTTTCATTTCTGATTTTCAGAAATACAACATTTCCATCAAAAAGTCCTCTTTCTTTTTTTCAGACTTGTTATAAATTTCCAAACCAGTTAGATTGTCCAATAAAGAATTCTTCTCTTTCGTTTACCTGTTTATCAATGTATGAACTTGCTGTATACTATTGAGCAAGTTACTTCATTCATCTAGATCTTAATTTCTGTGTCTGCTAAGTGATTTCCAAATTCTCTTCCACATTTCCAAAGTGTCGGATTCCAGGATGCACATATGAGCAATATTTTCCAGAGCTAAATAATGATGATATTAAAGTTTAATTATTTCTGACTCTTCAATCATGCTCCTATTAAATATTATTTCATGCTTCATTTTGATCTTTTCAGTCTTGGCTGAACGTTTACCATTGACTCCTGTGTCACTTAAAGTTTCCACCAATTCTATACATCAGAGTTTGCATTTACAATGGACTGTCCACAACCTTCCTTATCATCAGGAATTGAAAATGGTATTTCAGATCCAGATCAGTAGGATTGAAACATCCAATGTCGTCTGGGTGGTAAGTAATTTTTTTTGGCTCAATATTTTAAAAAGTCATCTTTAAAAAAAAGACACCATGGCTTTCTTTCATAACATCTGAAAAATTCTCGTTTTGGAAACATTAGCAGCTCAAAACAGTTTGTCTAAACAATTACATTTCTGTGTTTTCAGTTAAGGATAGGTAGGTAGGATGGAATGCACTAAGAAAATAGGTTTTCTCAGTTTTGGTCTGTTTTCTAAGAAGACTGTTGTGTCTGCCCTCATGAATACTGGATTCCAGAGAGCCACGAAGATTAACCATTTCATTCCTCCTACCTCTTTCTTCTCTGTCCCCCAGAGATTTTCCTAAATAAGATGTAATCATTTGGCAACATTTTTCTTTTGAATGCAGCGTCCTGACAGTTTCTTGGCCTGTACCCAGCTGAAATGCAAGGAAGAGTAAGTTCTAGCACTTAATGTTCCATCCAACAAGGAGCCATGTTGTTGAGTAATTTCCTGTGTCCTTTGTTGCCTCACATGTGGCTTTTTCCACAACAAATGAAATTAAGAAAATACTGAATTTCACACTCTTTTTGTCTTTGAATTCTTTGGGGTGGATTTTTCACTTAGTTCAAACAATTATTAGGTCAGTTTTGCCTGAGGTGTCCCCATCTAGGGCACTGGGACACATTAGTGGTTAATGATTTCCGTTTCTCATCTGGGAACTATAGTAATCTATATGCACATAATGTTCAGTCATTTTCATGGGATATTTAAGGACAGTGGAATGTTTTCACATTGAAAGGAACTGAGAATTTTCCTGCAGATAAGAGAAGCCTAAGACTGTGCTTGGGCCCTCTGTCAGCTCAACCAGGCTCCACGCTTCACCCAGGCAGTGGAGGCTTTGGGTACACAGACACAGCATGGATAGTTCCTTTGGTAAAGCATACAAGTCACTAATTTTAACATTTTCAGTTTCTTTCCATATTCATTATTGAAATTTGAGATCTGAGCAAGTTTAATAAAATTTTGACTCTGTCCATTTAGGATTCATATCAAGTCTATACTTCTACCTCTCAAAGGACAGTTTCCCACAATGAGACTTGGTATGGTGATTTTCAACAACAGCGATGCTTGTGTGCAGCTGTTTACTCCCTTCAATTAACACATCTTTCCACTATCCCACCTTATATTAGTGAGTCTGATTTTTGTATTTTTAATGGGTACACTCGTTGGTAATTTGGGACGAATAAAACATAGAAGCAAAGGTCATATTGAGACTAAGGATTATCCACAAAAAGAAAAATTGAGGTGGTTGTGCTCGAGGAATTGTGGAAGACTAGCACTTAGCACCATTAGCAAAAATAACATTAACTGTAGACTACATGGATCCCGTTCTTTATTTTTCCAAAAGGTAACTCGTATCTATTGTTTTGTTAGAAAAAGTAATATTAGCCATAGACCAAGTGGATCTTTTTCTTTATTTTCCTAAAAAGCGATTGTTCATATCTGTTTTCGTATTTGATTCCCGTAAGAGTCCTCTTTTCAAGGGAAAGCAGCTAGTATAGACTATTTCTGTAACCTTCTAGGGCTCAAGACCCTTCAGGGTAGAGTTTTGCCTTGTCTATCGTGTTGTCCTCACAATACTCAACCCAACCTGACTACAACAGTGGAGAAACCACAGCACAGAGAGGTTTGTTGTGTTGCTCCAGGTGACAGAGGCAGGGTGGCAATCATCCTTCACCCCTGTGCCCAGAAAGGGATGACAGTCACATGCAGCCCCAGGCCATCGGTGGGCACATGTCCTGTGGAATAGAGGATGCCTTGAGAAACGCTGTCTGAATCACTCATACCTGAAGTTGAGGAGAAATGTAAGATCCTCCTCCAGTTAAGGAGGAGGATGCTGCTTCTGTTTAGACCAAAATCTCCCTTATACAGGGAAGTTCCCTGTAGTGCAAGTCTGAGAGGGTACTCTCATTTGTGCTGGGGGATGGGGTGAAGCTTCTGGACTCAATGTCTCAGACACCTCTGTTCCCAAAAAAGCCAAAGGAAGAGCGCCTTGACTTAGTTACTTGTAGCTGGACCAGAGGCACTGAGCTGTCTCCTGGATGGCACTGGCCATTTGGAACCCTGAACTGCATGGTCCTGCCCTCCTGGGTCATGGTCCTCCCCTTCCCTTTGCTTTATGATTTTGTCAATGGCATAGGAAGACAAAGTAGAGTAAGAGCTCAAGCTTGGAAGGAAGCCAGGTGTGGGAGTCAAACGTCTCAGTAACAAATCAGTGACCTCTGTTAGACTTTTGCGTAAATGTGTATGCCAATTTCTTGTGACTTGCTGATGTCTGCAAGGGTCAAATTAAACTTACTGCTTCAGTGAATGAAATGACCCAAAGACAATTCATCATATTTAAAGGAAAAAAAAAATCACTGAATTGGGGAAAAGTTTTATCTCCTCCATTAACAGGACTGTAAAGACCACAAAGCAGAAGTTGAGGTTAAACAGGTTCCACACATAAATAGTGTCTGGGGGAAATACAACTCATTGCCTAGTAATGAAATGATTAAATCATTCAGTCCAGAGTTTTAGACTGTGCGCCCAGATCAGGCATTGTGCGCAGTGTGGGAATGTCAGCGCTGAGCCCGCTGGAAAGAATGAGGAGGTGAACACACAAATAGGCTATTCTACACATGGGCTGTGTGTGCAGATCACTGATGAGATGCTATGAGGTTGGGGTTAGGCCTCATCTTCTCCCACAATTTGGACAAAGGGCTGTTTGAGACAATATCCAAGAGGATTGAAGTTAATTTCGCAAGTAGAATAGAAAAGAGTGCTCTGAGCAGACCCAACAGGCATGAGCAGAGGCCCTGAGAGAAGGGGCTGGGGAATTTCCAGGCCTGTAAGCCGGCTGTGGTGCTGGATCCCTGAGCACATGGGGATGGGGGTGCAGGCCTTGATGCACAGGACCATGAGGTGCATGCTCAGGTTTTGTTTTTTTATCCCAAGGGCAATAAGAACAAAGGAAGTGGCAAGCTCTGATTTGAATAGCCGCACAGCAGAGTGTGGTGGGGACCTGGGGAAAGGGATGTGTGGCCACTAGGAAGTGAGCTGTGGGTCCAGCCAAAGCAGAGATGCAGGTAAGAGAAGCGACTGTGGGGTCCAGCCAAAGCAGAGATGCAGGTGAGAGAAGCAGCTGCGTTTGAGGGAGAGAAGGGAGGTAAAATTCAGTCTGTGACCTGTTGGCATTAGAGTGAGGTTGCCATTATTGATGTATTTCCTTCTGGCAGGGGTTGGGGGAAGAGAGGAAATATTTGCTCTTTTTTTTGAGATGGAGTCTCACTCTGTTGCCTAGGCTGGAGTGCAGTGGCGCAATCCCAGCTCACTGCAATCTCCGCCTCCCAGGTTCAAGCGATTCTCCTGCCTCAGCATCCTGAGTTGCTGGGATTCTAGATGCGCGCTACCACACCTGGCTAATTTTTGTATTTTTAGTAGAGATGGGGTTTCACCATGTTGGTCAGACCGGTCTCAAACTCCTGACCTCATGATCTGCCTGCCTTGGCCTCCCAAAGTCCTGGGATATTTGCTCTTGAACTTTAAAAGTATTTAAGCAAAATGTACTTGACATTGCTCATGTTAAATAGTGAGAGTTTCATGGATCAGGACCTCAGAACTTGTTAAAGGAACATATTTTGTGATCTAGGAATAAAGTAATGCAATAAATGGAAATCAAATATAAACATTTATAAAACCACAGTCTGCAGAGAGTGAAAAAGGAAGCCCACAATTAAATGCCCCCTGGGTGGGATGTTCTCAGCCCAGGGCTGGGTTTAATTCTGTCAGGGGCACTGGTTCAAGTTTGTGACCTGAACAGGGGGCAGACATAAATAGAAGAAGGCCTCCGAGTTGCTAACTCCAAGCAGTGTGTGACATGTGACTTGTCCCATCCCCTTCACTGAGGACTTATTATTCTCCCTTAGAAACATGGATGCAGACTCGAACTCAGGTTCCCCCAGGAAGTGTCAAGTGTGTGTCGCCCCCACCTTGCAGCTGTGGGGCAGGAAACAGGGGTCTTGGAGGAGGCACACTGAGGAGAAAGCATGCCTGGAGCTATGGGGCACATGAAGAAGACAGCGTGGTTCCTGCTCCCTCAGGACCATGCTGGAGTCACAGCTGATATACCAACAGCTAGCCACAGTATATAGGAGGACCTCAGAAGGGGTGGAGACAAGAAGAATGCAGAGGAAAGAGCAAGAAAGGCTTCATGAAGGAGAAGGGGCATAACCTGGGCTTGAAGAACGGGGCAGATCCCCATACAGCAGGGAGTGGAAGATACCAAACCAAAGACACTGCCTGAGCAAAGACAGGTCTGAAATCATAAGGCATATCCAGAATTGTAGAGGAAGCACTATGTTTGGAGAGATGATTCCTGCAAGGGACTGCTGGGTTGGAGCCAGATTATAGAAGGCTTTGCATGACAGGGCAAGGTGTAAAGGAACCATTGAAGCCTGTGGAATTAGAGAATGGAAACACCAGCATCGCAGAAAGATGAAGGCTAAAGGCTGTGTCAGAAGCCCAAATTACAGTTCAACTTAGACAAACTTCCTAGAGAACCGTGTAAAACATTTTGTGTCATTGACATCTTCAGGACCTAAGAGTCTGACAGATGGAGCCCAAGAGATGGAGTGTGGTCCATGTGGCCACCATATCTGAAAGGACAAGAGACAGAAAACCAAGGGAGACTCAGAGAGTCATCTGTCAACTTCCGAGAGAAAATGGAACTTCTGCTGTGCCATGAAAGACTGCTTTCTTGACTGAGATCTGACCATCCTAATCCAAACCTTACCAAAGACGAATATTTTTAAAAAACAATCAGTTTTTTTAAAAAAGGATGACTGTGTTAGTTCTCTACTTTTCAAGAACTTTCTTAGCAGATTCTCTGGGACCGGCATAGTGAACACCTTCTGTCTCTGATCTGTTCCCCCAAGACCTGAGCAGCCTCTGTCTTCTCTCCCAGTTGTTCCACATGAGTCCCCTGGAATTGGAAGACCATAGGGATTAGAAGCTGAGTTTTCAAAAGGCAGGAGGTCATAGCTGGCTCCCATGTGAGGCATCAGAGCATGGGGAATTGACTAGCAGAAATGGACTTCACTGGTACATATTGTAGACCTGCATTGGGGTCTTAGGTTTGTGCTTTGGGATAAGTCAAGTCAAGCTATTTTATAGGATAAGATGGCTATGTGTTTCCAATTTTTTCCTCTTTGCTTTTAGGGGAATTACAGCACCACTGTGAAGTGGAACCAGGTTCTACATTGGAGCTGGGAATCGGAACTCCCTTTGGAATGTGCCACACACTTTGTAAGAATCAAGAGTGTGATAGACGATGCCAGTTTCCCTGAGCCAAATTTCTGGAGCAACTGGAGTTCCTGGGAGGAAGTCAGTGGTAAGAAGTGAGGTGGTTACAAGAGCGAAAAGGGTTAATATATTTTTTAATGAGGAGCAATAGTCAAATAGTGGAAATCTCCTTTGAGGAACCCTGGGTAGACGCTGACATTATTTTCCTTTGGCTCCTATGGGAACTAAAAAACACAGGTGTGAAACTTGGCACTGGAAGATATAGTCTGAAGTCTTACTTCTGAGCTTACTCATTGACGTAGTTGTGCAGATTGAGGCAATTTTGTATTTGTTTTCAAAACATGTAAAGTGTGTGTATTATAAATGTTAAGTGAACAAAGCAAGACATAAATTGTAAATATGTATTTATTTGAACAACACAAAATGTGTATGCATCTAGAGTAGAGTTTGGGAACCTTTTTCTGTGAAGGGACAGGTAAGAGATACTGTAGGCTTTTCAGAGCATACAGTCTCCGTTTTGACTATTCAACTCTGCTACTGCAGTGTGAAAGCAGCCGTAGACAGTGTGTAAACCAATGAGAGGGCTTTGTTGATAGAACTTTATTTTGCAAAAACAGGGCTGGGCATGGTGGCTCATGCCTGTAATCCCAGCACTTTGGGAGGCCAAGGCGGGCGGATCACTTGAGGTCAGAGTTTCAAGACCAGCCTGGGAAACATGGTGAAATCCTGTCTCTACTAAAAATACAAAAATTAGCTGGGCATGGTGATGGGCACCTGTAGTCCCAGCTATTCTGGAGACTGAGGCAGGAGAATTGCTTGAACTCATGAGGCAGAGGTTGCAGTGAGCCTAGGTCACACCACTGCACTCCAGCCTGGGCCACAGAGCCAGATTCTGTCTCTCACACACACACCAAAAAACAACAGATGGTGGACTCAAATTGTAGTCCCCACCAATCTAGTCGGGACTTGAAGGGCGGAGAGGTGGAATATGGATAAATGAAAGTGGTGAAGATGAGATTATGGATAAGTATATTTTAAATATTCTTTAATACTGATAATTTTGTTGTAATTAAAATTTAGAGTGGGTTTTGTCACTTTCTTTTGCTCCCATTAAACTAATAATAATGACATAATAATAATTGAATTAAATCTATGACCTAGTCACTTTTTAAAATACTATATGTATTTAGTTCTCATATCAGTCCTATAAAAGGACTTCTTATCCTCGCTTCAAAGAAAAGGAAACTGAGGCACTGAGAGGTTAAAGAAGCCATGTAAAGTCACCATGCCACTAAGTGTTGGAGCTGGAATTCCAACCCAGACAGTCTGACTCCAGAGGTCATGTGCTTAACCATTGTATCCTACTACGGAAAGGAGTACACATCCACAGGGAAAGATATTAAAAAGATAGTAAGAGGTTGGGTGCCATGGCTCACATCTGTAATCCTAGTACTTTGGGAGGCCGAGACGGGCGGATTGCCTGAGCTCAGGAGTTCGAGACCAGCCTGCACAACATGACGAAGCCCCAGCTCTACTAAAAATACACAAAATCAACCGGGTGTGGTGGCACATGCCTGTAGTCCCAGCTACTCAGGAGGCTGAGGCACGAGAATCGCTTGAACGTTGGATTTTTAAAAAGCTTTAAAAAAATGAACTTTTAAAAGACCCCTTACACTTGAGGGACTGGCATTTCTGAGAAGGTAGGAAGAGATATGATCTCCAGTATAATGAAGAGATTATGAGGGATTTGGGAGCCGTATAGACCTTGCCATTCTGAATGTGGCTTCGCCACTTTCTAACTGAGCAAACTCTGGCTAAGTCCTGCCTGACCCCTTGTTGTAAGGTACTAAGAACGACATGAGATACTGTACAGAAACACTTAACATGGCCTCGGGCAGGGCTGGGACTTGCTAGAAAGCAGTTACAATAACCCGGCAATAGCAATCATGCAGTCTTCAGGTGGTAATAGTAATGTGCTGTCTGTGGCAGTAAGAGCAACAGCAGTGGTATCAGTGTAACAATAGGAGCAATGGTGGAAAAGATTGTCTTGCATTCACCAAAGGGCAGAGGTTTGGCAGAGAAATTTAGGTTGCTATTTTCTCCAGAAGGTAGAAAAAGCTAAAGTTATCTGCTGAAGGCAAATGGATAACTTGTTTTAAGAGGCTTGAATTTTGAGTGCGATTCTAACTTGGCTATTTTTTTTTTTTTTCTTGCAGTACAAGATTCTCTTGGACGGGGCACATTGTTCGTTTTCCCTAAAGATAAGCTGGTGGAAGAAGGCTCCAATGTTACCATTTGTTATGTTTCTAGGAACATTCAAAATAATGTATCCTGTTATTTGGAAGGGAAACAGATTCACGGAGAACAACTTGATCCACATGTAACTGCATTCAACTTGAATAGTGTGCCTTTCATTAGGAATAGAGGGACAAATATCTATTGTGAGGCGAGTCAAGGAAATGTCAGTAAAGGCATAGAAGGCATCGTTCTCTTTGTCTCAAGTAAGTATGCAAATTCTCTGTGGCCCTTTCTTCTCATTTCCTGGGGAATAGATTAAATCTCCTTTACTAGAAGACAAACACTTCCACCCACGATCTTGATTTTCTTTTGTTTCCCAAGTTTTCTAGGAGAGGCTCTGAAGTTGATGACCTTTAGTAATGTTTCCAGGATTTCCTGTTGTTTTCTTGTCCTTACTGAGAGTTGTATTCCTAGAGATCAATAGTATTAAATAGAGACAGTTCAGGTCATGACCTGGACCACTGGGAAAATACCTTTTTTTGCCCCACCCATGCTGGAATTACTTTGGGATCACAGAGGGAGGGTAGGGGCTGTAGATTGGACAACCACGGAGTCAGCCAGGGTTGTAGCCCAGGAGATCTGGGTTTTAATCTTCTTTCCCTGGCTGGGTGTGTCATGTTGGCCAAGTTTCCTAGCCTCTCTGAGCCAGTTTCCTCCTTTGTAAAATGGGGACAGTGATGGTGATTGTGAGGATTAATGAATGTGGGTAGCGCCTGGCCACAGTAATAGCTGTGTGCAGTAGGAGATCAGCAAATGGAGGCCATTACTGTTCTTAACTGTGCAGTAAATTGGTTCCATTGGATATATTAGTGGAGTGGGAACATTTTGATTTTTTTTTTTTTTTTTTTTTTTTTTGAGAAGGAGTGTCGCTCTGCTGCCCAGGCTGGAGTGCAGTGGCCAGATCTCAGCTCACTGCAAGCTCTGCCTCCCGGGTTTACGCCATTCTCCTGCCTCAGCCTCCCAAGTAGCATGTGCCACCTCGCCCGGCTAGTTTTTTGTACTTTTTAGTAGAGACGGGGTTTCACCGTGTTAGCCAGGATGGTCTCGATCTCCTGACCTCGTGATCCGCCCGCCTCGGCCTCCCAAAGTGCTGGGATTACAGGCTTGAGCCACCGCGCCTGGCCTTGATTTTTATATAGATCTGTGTGTGCACAACTAGTGACCTCCTGTATTTTGTTTTGAGCATCTCCTTCCCCGGCACAGTAGGGAACATCTCCCTCCCTGCCTCCCTTGCCAAAGGAAGTCTCCAGTCTCCTGGATGCCTGGTTCATCTATGTCCCCTTAGCATGGCCACAAGAGGCAGCAGTAACTCTGGGGATTCGGAGGTGCTTCGCCATTCCCCAAACACGCAGCTCCCGTCTGTTGAATTTAGCAGGTTCACAAATCTGACTGATTCTCTCGCATCCCCAAAGCATTCTGTGAGCCACGGCAACCAAAATGAAACACTGGCAGGCACTGGGGATACAACCCTTGTCAAATGGATACAGCATCAGCCACTTGCATGACATGGACCATCCATGCCCTTGACATCTCAGAAAATCACAAGGGCAGGAAGGGGAAGGGGCCAATTTGAGGTGACCCCTGATAAGTGACTTTTGGAGGCTGTTGATAGGTAGCCTTCCACTTCAGTCACCCCTTCATTGTTCAGAGTAACTCTGTGGCTTCAGACTCTAAACAGAGCTTTCCATTTGGCTTATCTTCCAATAAAAAGATTTAACTAGGTATGTTTTCCTTTGTATGGACAGAAGTACTTGAGGAGCCCAAGGACTTTTCTTGTGAATCCCAGGACTTCAAGACTTTGCACTGTACTTGGGATCCTGGGACGGACACTGCCTTGGGGTGGTCTAAACAACCTTCCCAAAGCTACACTTTATTTGAATCGTAAGTTGGCTCTGGTTCCATTATTGAAAAGTTCTTCCTTGTTTGAGGTGCTTGTGACAACATGGCAAAATCTACACTTAGATGTTGCAGGAAATTTGAACAGGTATTTCAGAACCACCTGCCAAGGTCAAGAGGAAACCTTTAAGTGGTGACAAGTGTCTAATACTTTCTACCTGAGGTTTTTTAAAAAGGACCATTTAGCATAGCATGGTAAGAAAGACAGTTAATGTGTACCTTGACGTGAAAATAGTCATATCTGATAATCTGGGTCTACCCAATTTCTGACTTTTTAGGAATATTCCAAGTAAATTAAGGGATGTTCTCGCCACCCATGGGAAGTCAGTGATTCATGTTAAGACATTTCAGCACATATATCAAATTTGTAGAAACAATATTTTCATTATTGGTATTTGTTGGTGATGGATCAATGCCGTTATGGGGAACATAGTTTGACAGTCACTGAGTATGCCCTGGGGGATAAGGGATACATTTGCTTTGATGGAAGTAAAAACCTTGTAATGTATTATTTTGTTTTGTTTTTTAAGATTTTCTGGGGAAAAGAAACTTTGTACGCACAAAAACTGGTGTAATTGGCAAATAACTCAAGACTCACAAGAAATGTATAACTTCACACTCATAGCTGAAAATTACTTAAGGAAGAGAAGTGTCAATATCCTTTTTAACCTGACTCATCGAGGTGAGACTAGAGTTGTCACAGCCCACCGTGGCTACTAACATGTCTTTGTTTGACAGACTGTGTCATCAAGTAAATGTGCTGTAGATCTTTGCCTCATTCACAGCCGATGTGAGAGTTAGAATTTATAGCTGTTGTTGATGCCACGTTTCTCCTCATGGATGCACGCATCCGCTATTATTTGTTTGTTTTAATAATGTCACGAGCACCAATGAGCTTACTACCCGACTTCAAAACTAGCACTCTAACAATAACTTCTATCATATCTCGTCCTATCATGCCCTCACCCCCGCTCCTTCCACCAAGATAATTATCACTTTAAATTGTGTGCATGTGTATTCTCATTTCTTATGTAATGGTAAAAATGCCTTTATTTTGTTTGGTTTTAATGCATAGAAAGAATATCAAGCTGTGTGTAATAATTCAGTAATTATGTTTATATAATATTAAATTGCTAATATTTGCCCATATTGTTTAGTGTTGCTATAGTCCATTCACTTTTACTGCTGTGTAGTATTTCATTGTGTAAATATTAAATATTTTATATGTGCATCTCCTTTGATGGATTTGCAGGTTGTGTCAAGGTTTTTGCTCTTGGGTACATGTTAATATGAACATTTTTATACATGTGTCCAGTACACATTTACAATTGTTTTTCTTGCATATATGCTTAAGCATTGGATCAGATGTAGAATATGTTCAACTTATAGGATAAGGTCAAATTATTTTTCAAGGGAGTAGTACCAGTTATACTCCCACCCTATAGATTCACATATTCTTACCAAGTTGGTATTGGCACATTTTTTTTTATTTTTGCCAATTAAATGGCTATAAAATGGTATTTCATGATAGTCTTGAGATTGAATCTCATGAGTGTTTTGGCCACATCTGTTTTCTCTTTTATGAAAAGCTTACGCATGCAATTTACACATTTTTTGTTGGTAAGAGTATTCATATATTCCTGATACTGATTTGTTGTTCATTTCTATACTGCTAATATCTTATCCCAATTTGTAACTCACTTTCTTTTATATGTCTGTTGATGAACAAAAGTTTATCATTTTTAAAGCAGATAATTTTATAAAAATATTTTAAAGAGATCATTTCCTACCCCAAGATCAGAAGGGCAGTCACCTATAAGTTTTTAGTAAGAAGTTTAAAGGTTTTTAAGAAGACAAATTCCAAATCCATCTGGGATTGATTTTTTTTTATATTAAGTGAGATAGGGTTATGACACTGAATTTTTCTGTTTGGTAACCATTTTTCCATAACTGTTTATCAAATAACTCTTCCTTCGCTAATGATCTGACATGCCACCTCTTTCACTGTTAGGAAAGCATAGGAGAGTTCTGGATTCTTAATTCCACTGGTTGGTCTGTTTATTCCTGCACTAGTATTACACTAACTTACTTAAAGTTTCAGATGAGTCTTGACATCAGGTAGGATAAGTCTCTCACCCTATTCTTTTTCAGAAATATCCTCACTATTCTTGGTGCCATACTCTTTTATGTAAAATTGATAATTAATTTACCAAATTCTATGAAAAGCCCTACTGGGCTTTTCATTGGAATTGCACTTAATCTATAAATACAATTTGGAGAGATCAATATCTCTATGTTACTAAATCTTCCTGTGCCTGGACATAGTATATTTTTATATTTCTTTAGGCCTCTGTTAAAATCATTTCATAAAGTTTTAAATGTTTCCCTTGTATACTTTTTTTCCTTGTATATTTTTTGTACTACTAATATGGCTCCAATGACTGGAGGAACATCCCAGTTCTTCATTTCGAGCCGGTTTGCATAAAACCACACAGACACATGTGGAGTGGTTTTACGGAGAGAAAAGTTTAATAGGCAAGAAAGAAGGAAGAAGGAAACAACTCCCCCATACAGAGACAGAGGGAGGAGGGATTTGAACAAAGAGAAAACCCCCTGTGCAGCAGAAAAGTGGCTGTTTATGTGAGGAGGCTGGAGGAGTTGGTTTCTGATTTGCATAGGGCTGAGGGGATTGGCTTGACCAGGCATGTCATTCACCTACCCTGGGAAAAAAATGGCCCTCCCACCCTACCCTTTTAATATGCAAATGCAGGGCACCTTGATGTTCTACGCACAGCACATAGATATTACCTGTTATATCATCTCCCTTTTAAATCTTGCTGCATCTTGTAAGTCCACAAGTAACTATATATGTTTAATGTTCACCATTAGAGCTTATGCAAATATTTCTCTGGTCATTTTGATAATCTGAAATTTATTCCCTAGTACTTTCTTCAGAAAGTGCTTATGGAAACAACAGTTCCCTGAATTTTTGAATGTCAATAAAAGTTTTACTCTGGTCTTTGTATTTAATGGTCAGTTTGAATAGATATAAAATTTTTAGCTTACATTTTCTTCCTTGAGTATCATAAATTTTATTGTTGCATTTTTTTTTTTCTGGCATACAGCAAGGCTCATGAAAAGCCTAGTAGTAATGGTAATCTATTTTTTCCCCATTAATAGTCACTTGGTTTTTTTGCCCAGATGCCCAAAAGATTTTTTTCTTTTTCTTTAAAACCTTTGTCTTGGTGTTGGCTATGCTAGGTTGATGTGTTCAGTAATATGGTACATTCTTTCAATATGTATTATCACATATTTTTTTAATTCAGGAAATTTTTTGAATTATCATTTTTGGTATTTGGCCACCTTCCTTTGGTTTTCTTTTTCAGGAATTCTTGCTAACTCTATATTGAACCTTTTTTTCCGATCTTTAATATTTGTTACTTTCTCTTGCATTACTTTTATCCCTTCATTGATTTTATTTAAAATTTTTTTTTCTCCTTTTACCTCCTATTTGCTTAAGAAATTATCTGTTGTGTTTTTTTTCCTGTGGTAACTACTTCCAGTTTAGTCTTCAATTTTGAATTTATTTTTTGTTTTATATCTATTTCTTTCCTGAGTTCTGTTACCTCATCCATGACGTTTGCTAAATCTGATTTATATTGTTCGCTAATATCTTTTATCACTTTTACAATGTCTTTTAGTCTATTTTGAAGTAGTTGTCTTATCATCATATTCATTTCTGCTGTATCTGTGGTTGTGTCTTTTTCATTCACAATATTATCTATATGTACCTTTGCTCTTATTATTTGGTAATCTTGCTGGAAGTTTACTTTGACTTCTTTTTTAAAAGAAACCAATTTTGCTTTGAAAATTGTTCTTTTTATTGTGTTTTGTTGTTGTTGAATTTCCACCGTAATTTTTATTACCCATTTTCTTCTACTTTCTTGGATTTTTTTCTGTTGTTCCTTTTACTTTTCTAAGTTGAGTATTAGTTCACAAATAAAATATTTAAAGCTATATATTTCCATTGAAATACCAGTTTTATGGCATCCACAACAGTCCAGTAAGTTTTAACTTAACATTGCAGTGCTTTCATTATAATGAACTATATATGATACCATTTCTAATCCATGAATTAATTTGTTTCAAATTTTCTAAAATGAAATTTTTATTTTTTTGTTATTAATTTTTAACAGAAATTCACTGTGGTCATAGAAAGTGTCTATGTGATACGTATTCATTGAAATTGTCGAGGTTTGTTTTATGGGCTTGTACCTTGCTGAAAGTGTGGTCTATGGACCAGAAGCATCAGTATCACCTAGGAGCTTTGTAGAAGTGCAGAATCTCAGGCCCCGCCTCAGTCCTACTGAACCTGAATCTGTATTTTAACAAGGTCATCAGGTGATTTCCTATCTGTATCAAAGTTCGAGAAGCATTGATCTAGTCTCTGATGAAGTAGGTTAAATTTGTTCATTGTTTTGTTCAGATCTTCTATATCTTTCTTGGTTTTGCTGACCGGCCTATCAGTAATTGAGAAGGGTATGTTAAAATTACTCACTATTTTGGTAAAATTGTTTATTTCTCCCTGAAGTTCTATAAATTTTTACTTTACATATTTTGAGGGTATTTTATCAGATTCATCGTTTAGAGTCACTGTATCTTCTTTATGCTAATCCATAGATTTCTTGTATGTCTTTTTTAATGTTTCTTTTGTTAATTTTAAACTCATCATTTGTTTATTCTCATACCACTGCTACACTGCAGTCTGTAAATCACTTTGTCATGTTTCTCGTCATAGTCATGCTGCTCAGATGTCTCACTGTCTTGGTTTCTGAGCTTGAATTCCCCCGTAAGTGTCTTCTATGCTGTTAGCCGGTAAATATCAGAGAAAGGCTAAGCAGAGCATGGCCTAGGGATGAGCTGAGGATAGAGAGATATAGGCCCCCCCAAAACCATAATTAATCACTCTTCATTGTACCCAACAACCCTTCAGGTCAGGGTTTCACCTTCAGCCGTGCCCCTCACTTTCATCCCTCAAGAAGCAGCATTAAGAGGTTAGATTGGAATCTACCAGACCTGTGTGTCTGGAGGAGAGAGAGGAAGAAAAAGAGGATTTCCTCATTTTCCTCAGCTCCTTGCCTTGCAGGACTTCTGTTCTTTCCTGTTGTTACTCCTGGGAACCCCTGCTCCCGTGGTCTGAGTTTGAGTTTGATTACTTAAGCTTTTTTTTTTTTTTTTTTTTTTTTTTTTTGAGATACAGACAGCATTGCTTCATGTGACCTCCATGTTCTGGCACAGGTTGGTTGCTACCTTCTGCAATCTTCTGTCCAAGATTGGCATTTGTATTGGCCAGATGCGACCTATATTTTGTATCATACCTGAAAGCTTTCCACTATAGCAGAATCATTACAGAATCTTGTATACGTTTGGTTACTTAGGAATCATTCTTGGTGGTACTTTTCACCCTTTTATCTTTCAGATTCACTCCATCTGCAACTACTATTTGATTTTTTATTTCTAAACATTTTAAAAACATACTCACTTCTTTCCGTCTCCACAATTACTCCCTTAGCCCAATTTACTTCCCTTCTGACTTGGGCCACAAATATAGCTTCCCACCAGATTTACAAGTATCTTCATATTCTCTATACCCCAGCATAGGTGATCATCTCAAAAGCAAATTTGATCATATTACCACTGCTTCAAAATTAGTAAAGCATTTTTAAAGATATAGACAATATCACTTGATATAACCCTCATGGTCAAGCACAGGTTGGCTGCCACCTTCTTCTTTGTCTGCCCCTTGTTTTTTCAGTGTGAGGCCAGGTGCCTTCTCTGTCTCCTACAGGTTTGTTGCAATCTCTTTTGATGCAGGATCTTTATACATGTTGTTCACTTTTACTGGGATGCCCCCCTCTTCTCCTTTTACCTGCTTAATTACTATATATCTTTAGATTTCAGCTTAATCCTCACTTCACCCTCCAACAGAGCAGGCACTGGGGACCCAGCAATGAACAAAATTGAGTGACTGCCTCTAGTGAACTCATATGCTAGTGTGTGTTGAGAGGGCTGGATTGGGGGCAGGATTGAGGACTGCAGACATAACAACGTGTTAACATGTAAAGAAGTCAGTACAATAACTTCAAGTGCAGGTAAATCCTACAAAGAAGGTAAAATTCAAGTAATAGGGTAGAGAATGCCCGGGATGTTGCTGCCATTAGGATAGTTATGGAAAGCC
Organism: Macaca thibetana thibetana; assembly: GCF_024542745.1. NCBI lineage: Eukaryota > Metazoa > Chordata > Mammalia > Primates > Cercopithecidae > Macaca > Macaca thibetana. Next base: position 139,917,689 of record NC_065583.1, read on the forward strand.
TCTAAGAGAGCAGTCTTAAAGGATGAGAGGGAGGCCTCCAGCCCCGCCCAGCTCAGTGTTTCCCAGCATGCACTGCAGTGACATGTTTTCCTTGTGCTGGAAAGCAGCGTTTAGTGTCCACACTGTCCTAGTCAGATGAGAGTACTACCCCACCAGTAGGCTGTCTTGATGTCCTTTCTTCAGTTGCTGTGTGAGTTGGCTGTTCTTTAGTATCATTCAATGGCTCCCTTGGCTTGCAAAGGACAGGGTTCATGGAAAGCCCACCATATTCTATGAGAATGCATTCATTATTGTGTTGCTTGGGCTGTGAAGGATGTTACTTGCTCAGTTTAAAGTCTCATGGGATACTCAAAATGATGACAACTTTCTCATAAGGGCTGCTGTAGTAGTCTGAGCATTCACATGAGTGACACATATTTCACCTTTTTAGCTAGCTGTCATTACATAATGAAGAGAGAGGGAGATTCTCTGAAAGAGAATGTTCGGGAATAGACATTGCAATGGGAATACGTGTGCCATAGTAAACTGTGTATATTCAGGAATGTAAAGGAATACAAAGGTTGTTAAAGGAAAAAATGAGGAGGATTATATCATTGTTTTGAGATAATTATTCTTAGCTACAAGGATCAATAACAAGGGCGGTATCAGTCCAAGTTTGGACAAGCAGTTGCTGGGCAGATGTCCTTGCAGACATTTTTTGTGTGTGTGAGATTGTGATGGCCTTTATGCAAGATTATGGTTTTTGCAGTCTTTTGTGAGAATTTTTTATTCAGATATTCATGCATGAGAACCCTCCTTCCCTTCATGGCCTTCCCTGGCTTCATTATTCAGGGTTTTAAAAAATCATGTGACTCCATTTTTATTCTGACAACTTTCACATTTCCCCCTTTGGATCAAAATCTCTCTCTGAAATCATTGCTGATCATCCTTTAACCAGGATGGACCTGTCCTGGGTTACTGATCTGGTCCCACATTGGAGGGAGTGATTGGCAACTAGGGGTCAGTGTCAAAACCCTTGTAGCCATATTTGAACCACAAAGGGAGGTCTGGAGGGAGTTACTCTCAGGATAAGCCTTCCTGGAGTCCACTGTTAAGTTTAATTTTATCTGTTCTGTAGTCTTTTGGCCATCCTCTCAAAGTGCTGGGCCAGCATTGTTCTGTTAGGAATAGTACTTCAGCAGAAATTTGACAAGGAAGAAGTACAAAAGTTTAAAAGGAAAATGGAAAATAAAGTTAATAGTAATATGATAATCCCAGTTTGCATAATAGTTTTGAGCTTTGAGCCTCACCTTAAGGGCAGACAATTGAATAAATCAAATGACATGGGACTTAGGTGAGACCTGTTGTAATTATGTGACCTGTTTTTTTAAAAAATTGTATGTATACAGGCCTCAACTTCCCCAGAGGAATTTATCTGTATACAACATGTAGTATTAGCAGTAGCACAGATATTTCCTTATTTCATGACTTAAGGGAGCTCTGGAGTCAGGTTCTATCAAGTTATCAACAGAAACTACTGATTGTGAAATTTCGATTACACTATTATCCTGTAAAGAAAAAGATACGCATAAGAAAGGAAAAAGTAAGAGGGGCAAGAGTCTCATTATGATGGGGAATCTTGTCCCATCATCTTGGAAAAAGTTGTTCACTACATAAAGCCATCAACCTCGTGTCCTCGTTTGCAGCTTGAAGGTCACTGGGTGTGGAATCAGTAGGTTCCATGACCTTTCTGTGCAGCTCGTACATCAGGCATGAGACTTGTCCCTTGAAAGTTAAGTTGTCCAGCTTCAGTTTAAGGGCTTTAGGAACAGAGCAGGTTTTAGAGAGTTATAGCCAAATATTGGAGGAAATTAAGAGAATACAGGATCTAGTCCAACCTACAGGCAGATAGCAAGAATTCAAAATCAGTGCACTGGTTTATGGAAGGAGAGTTGGGTTCAAATGATATGTCTGACAAAATGGGACCTGTTCATGTGGCTATGTTATATTTGCCCTGATGGGTAATTTTATGAAGGCTGGGTACCAAATTTTGGGTAAAGCAATTTCTGCGGCAGATTTTTTAAAAAACATCCTCCCTTTTTGTGTTTCAACTGAATTTAGGGGTTAAACATTCAAATATTTGCATTTTAGCTAGGACTAGCTAAATTGTATCACAAGACCAAAATCTACAAGTGGCCTTCAATTTTAGCAATAATTTATCTTTTTGTTTGCCGGTCTCATTGGCTCAATTAGTCAACCTAAGTGGGGAAATGTTTTAGAGAAAGGTACTTACAGTCTCCGACTCCCTTGGCTTTTTCTGGCTTATGCATGAAAGACAAAGCAAAATTTTTATGCCAGGCAGAGATAACTTATATTATTGCTCTGAACTCAAGATTTTGACTTGTTTAATCTGAGAGCCTAACTTTTTATAAACATTTATCTAGTCATTTTCTTTTTAGATTATCAGTCTTTTAATTAGGTATGATATCACCCTAAGCAACTGCTAGCAAGGCAAACCTAATTTTACATTTCCGAAAGGATGACTCTTAGGTGTACAAGGCTAGGTTATTGGTTGCCACAGACCTGTTGTAGTTTGAAAGCCCTCTTTTTGTTTTTCTTATCTTGGCTGAAATGCTTTGAGGAAAACTTCTACTTGGCTTTTGAAATTAGTAACTAGAATATCCTAATTCAAGTGAAAAAGTTAATAGATTCAGAGTAAGCAGAGAGGAAGAAGAGAAAAAAAAAAAACAGATAAAGAAGTTGGGAGCCTCTATATACCAGCATTTAAAAAAAATCTATAGTTGTAGTTTCTTAATTTGGTACTGAGAAAAACAAGTCTGGGGACATTGAATGGTTCTTAAGATGACCATTGACTGAAAAGTGTTCATGAGGAAAAGTCACGTAGCCAACCAGAATACTTGGCATGCCTGAATACTGGGGAATCCCATTCTATTTGCTATTAATCTCTCCAGACCAAATAAATCCTATAAATCCTGTCAGGGAATGTCAGGAGTTTAGACCAGTATTTTAGAAGGTGAGTAGCCACCTTAGTGGATTTTAATTGGCCATTGCCTGGCCACCATTTACAATATTTTTGTTCTCAGAAGACATTGAAAATCAAGCAAGAGAAAAAGAGCCAACTTGTTTACAGATACACATAACCAAATCAAAATGAAACCAAGATCAGAGTACTTGCGAAAATTGTAACTCAGATGTGCAGAGCAAACAGAATATTAAATCAGGTGTGCAGACCAAACAGCACTCTGATTTTGTAGAAATCAGGAAGGATGCAAGGTCCTTTCTTAAGATGGCCTTGTTTCTAGTTGAAGAGGACTGACTAGAAGCAGCTAGTGTGCACTGCTCTCACAGAGAGGAAACAAAGTGGTCTGTAAATACTAGCTCTTCAAGTAGATTGTCTAAGACGTCACATCAGGATTCACAAAGGAGGCAGCAGGCCCCATGGAGAACAGAGATGAGCAAAGCCAGGCAGCTCCTACGGGGACTGGTGTGGAGCCAGGGGAGGCTCCTTAACGTGGGGAAAGGGTGAACAAGTGAGAGTTTTTGGGAAATCCACACTTACACCATGGACCTTTGTAATCCTTGGCACATGAGAACCCACATGCCCCTGCCCCAGGCCTCTGGACTAACAGAGAGCTGCCTGGAGTCTTTAGAGAGGTACTACTCAAGCGCACATGGAGCTCCACAGGCCTTGGATCCCTGAGCAGCCTGGTACAAGCTGCTGTAACCCCAATAGAGGCCATTGCCTGGGTGCTGAGGAGTGGCCAGACTGCCCCACTGCTCCTCACTGAGGCTCATTGGTTTGGGCTTCTAGTGCAGCAACTGCACCCCTGCCTGAACACTGTGGGTAGTGTGGCTCTGTGTTCCTCCAGGAAGCACCCAGACTGCAGATCACACGATCCGCCACCCCTGCCTCCCTTCTCCAGGCAAGGCTCATGGCTTGGGCTCCAGCACAATAGCCACACCCCCACCTGAACACTGTGGACAGTCACGGCTCTGAGTTCCTCTGGGGCAAAACTCCCAGAGGTAGTAAACAAGGTGTGGCACCCTTGTGAGCCCCCAAAAGTGAAGTCCAGCATCGGTTGGGTGGGACGAAGTAGGAGCATGTCACGCACCCCAGAGCCATGTGTCTTCATTGCTTCAGCTGAGAAATGCTGCCCTCCCCAGTGAAGGACCCACAGCCTAGCTTCCCTGCCACTACCTGAACATTTCAGCTGTGGCCCAGAGCCCTTCTGAAAACCCAGCCCCCACTGGCCTGGGATATTCCCTTTGGCTAGCGGCCTGGAACTGTGGAAATACCTACCTCACTCCAACCACTTTCCCTGGGGCCTGAGATTGGGCTGATTCAACTAGCCAATACCACTGCAACCAACATCCACTCGCGTGGGCCCAAGAGTGGAGTCCCCCCATACAAGAAGCAGTAGTACTGCCACATCCGAGAACAGACAAGCCATAAAGCTATCTGTATTGGGTTGAGTAACGAGATTATGCTGTGAAATCACTCCCACAGAGTCACAAAACAGACATTTCCCATGGCTTTCAACCACATTGTGGACTGCAGATAGACTACAAGGTACACCTGAACTAGGAGTCACAAGTCCTGCAACAGGGGAGTGACAGGGAAACAGCTCAAGTTCCTGCCTATCTAGGATGGGGAGCTGGTGAAGCCATTTATCCCCCATCCCTGCAGAGACCTAAGTGCGTTTACAGGAGCTTATCCTAGTCACCCTTGCCAGGGCTAGTGCCTGTGCTCACCGTTGGGGTATTTGTGGGCAAGCCAGGGAGCTCCAGCTCTGCCCACATTTGTCACCCTACCTCTGTAGAACAGGAACCCCAGGGAACTGGGCGCTCCACTGTCCTGGTCTTCACCTGCAAAAACAGAACACTTCACAGTAAACATAGACAGGATACTTACCCACCTGCTTGTGTAGCAGCTGGCACTTACCCGCAAGTGCCATCTACTGGCCTGTAGTCCAAGCCACGCAGCCCACAATGAAACCTGCTGACAGAAGTACGTAGGGCTGTAGGGCTATAGGTGCAAAGCCAAAAGACCTTACCCTCTCCAGATGAGAAGGAAAAAGCATTCTGGCATCATGAAAATCGAAATGCTGAACAACATCAAAGGATCTCTCTGGCTCCTGAACCAAAATGGAAACTCAGAAATGACAGATAATGTATTTAAGGCATCAATTGTAAGGAAGCTCAAAGAGATCCAAGACAAAGTTGAAAATCAACATGAAGAAACGTCTAAATCAGTCCAGGAAATGAAGAAAGAGATAAACATCTTAAAAAGAAATCAATTAGAACTACTGGAACTGAAAAACTCACTTAAGGAATTTCAAAATACAATTTAAAGCTTTGTTAATAGACTGAACAAAGCAGAAGAAAGAATTTCAGAGCTTGAAGAATGTTTTTTCAAACTAACCTAGTCAGACAAAAATGAAAAGATAATTTTTAAAAATGAACGAAGTCTTTAAGAAATATGGCATTATGTAAAGCCACTAAACATACAAATTATTGGCATTCTTGAGAGAGTAGGAGAAAAAGTAATCAATCTGGGAAACAAATTTGAGGGAATAATAGAATAAAATCTCTGTAATCTTGCTAGAGAGGTAGACACCCAGATACAAGAAATCCAGAGAACACCTGCTAGGTTCTACACAAAATGAACATCAATATGGCATATAGTCACCAGATTGTTTAAGGCCAGCACTAAAGAAAAAATCTTAAATACAGCTAGAGGAAAAGGTCAGATCATCTACAAAGAAACCCCCATCAGGCTAACAGTAGACTTCTCAGTAGAAACCTTCAAGCCAGAAGAGATTGGGGGTCTATTTTCAGCATTCTCGAAGAAAAGACATTCCAACCAACAATTTCATGTCCAAATTGAGCTTTATACGTGAAGGTAAAATAAAATAAGGTAAAGTAAAATCTTTTTTCAGATAGGCATTGCTAAGGGAATTTGTTACCATTAGATCAACCTTACAAGAAATCTTTAAGGAAGTTCTAAATGTGGAAACAAAAGAATAATACCTGTTACCACAAAATCACACTTAAGTATCTATCCCACAGACCCTATAAAGGAACCACAGAATAGAAACTACAAGTCAACCAGCTAACAGCTTCACAATAGGATCAAAACCTCCTATATATATATTAATCTGGAATGTAAACAGTCTTAACACCCCCACTTAAAAGGCACAGTGGCAAGTTGAATTAAAAAGAAAAAAACAAAAACAAAAACAAGACCCATCTGTCTGCTATGTTCAAGAGATCCATCTTACATGTAATGACATCCATAGGCTTAAAGTAAAGGGTTGGAGAAAGATCTGTCATAAAAATGGAAAACCATAAAGAGTAAGGGTCACTATTGTTATATCAGGTAAAACAGACTTTAAACCAACAACAGTTAAAAGAGACAAAAACAAAAACAAAAACAAAAAAAACAGACACTACATAATGATAAAGGGCTCAATTCAGTAAGAAAACTGTTGACTCTAAATATATATGTACCCAAATGGAAGCACCCAGATTCATAAAACAAGTACTTCCTATTTTATGACTTACAAAGAAACTTAGATAATAACCACACAACCACACAAAAATAGTGGGGGGATTTCAACACCACACTGACAGCGTTAGATCATCGAGGGATAAAACTAACAAATTCTGGACTTATATTCAACACTGTACTAATTGGGCTTAATAGACATCTACAGAACACCCATCAACCACAGAATATACATTCTTCTCATCTGCACACAGAACATACTCCAAGATTAGCCAGATGCTTGGCCATAAATCAAGTCTCAATAAATGCAAAAAAATCAAAACTTTTGGGTAAACAACAAAACGAAGGAAGAAATAAAAAAAATTTTTGGAAATAAACAAAAACAGAGACATAACATACCAAAATCTCTGTGATGCAGCAAAAGCACTGTAAAGAATAAAGTTTATAATGCTAAATGCCTGCATCAAGAAGTTAGAAAGATCTCAAATTAACGATCTCATATAACACCTAGAGAAACTAGAAAAACAAGAACAAACTGACCCCAAAGCTAGAGAAGAAAATGAATAACTAAAATTGAGCAGAACTGAATGAAACTGAGACCCCAAAACCCATACAAAGGCTCAGTGAAACCAAACACTGGTTTTTTGAAAGGATAAACAGGATTGATAGACCTAGCTAGATTGTAGTTTTGATTTGTGTTTCTCTGATGATCTGTGATGTTGAGCACTTTTTCATATGCCTGTTTGCAAATTGTATTTCTCCTTTTGAGAAATGTCTATTCAGATCTTTTGACCATTTTAAAATCAGATTATTAGTGTTTTTTTTTCCTATAGAGTTGTTTGAGCTTCTTATGTATTCTAGTTACTTAATCCCTTATCAGATGGAGAGTTTGGAAAAAATTTATTTCCATTCTGTGGTTTGTCTCTTCACTTGATTGATTGTTTCCTTTGTTGTGCAGAAGCTTTTTAACTTGATGAGATTCTATTTGTCCATTTTTGCTTTGGTTGCCTGTGGTTGTTGGGTATTACTCAATGGATTTTACTTGCATAAATTATTCCAGTGTCTTAGAGAGTTTCCCCAATGTTTTCTTGTAGTAGTTTCATAGTTTAAGGTCTTAAATTTAAGTCTTTAACCCATTTTGATTTGATTTTTGTATGTGGTTAGAAATAGATGTCTAGTTTGATTTTTCTGCATATGGATATCCAGTTTTCCTAGCACTATTTGTTGAAGAGACTGTCCTCTCCCCAATGTATGTGTTTTGCCACCTTTGTAAAAAATGAGTTTACTATAGATGTATGGATTTATTTGGGGTTCTCTAGTCTGTTCTACTGGTCTATGTATCTGTTTTTATGCCATTACCATACTGTTTTGGTTACTATAGCTCTATAGTATAATTTGTAGTCAGCTAATGTGATTCCTGCAGTTTAGTTCTTTTTATTTAGGATAGCTTTGGCAATTCTAGGTCTTTTGTGGTTCCATATAAATTTTCAGATTGTTTTTTCTATTTTTGTAAGGAATATCTTTGGTATTTTGATATGGATTGCAATAACTATGCAGATTGCTTTGAGTAGAATGGATATTTTAACAATATTGATTCTTCCAATCCATGAACATAGAATATGTTTCCTTTTTTGAGTCTTCTTCAATTTCTTTCATCAATATTTTGTAGTTTTCATTGTAGAGATACTTCACTGCTTTGGTTAAGTTAATTCCTAGGTATTTAGTTTTATTTGTAGCTATTGTAAATGGGATTACTTTCTTGATTTCTTTTTCAGATTTTTTGCTGTTGGCATATAGGAATGCTACTGATATTTGTATATTGATTCTGTATCCTGCAACTTTACTGAATTTGTTTATCAGTTCTAATAGTTTATTGATGAAGTCTTTAAGTTTTAACAAATATAAGATAATATCATCTGCAAACAAGGAAAATTTGACTTCTTCCTTTCCAATTTGGATGCCCTTCCCTTCTTTATCTTGTCTGATTGCTCTAGCAAGGACTTCTAGTACTATGTCAAATAACAGTGGGGAAAGTGGACATCTTTGTCCTGTTCCCAATCTTTGAGGATAGGATTTCAGTTTTTCCCCATTCAGTATGATACTAGCTATGGGTCTGTCATATATGACTTTTATTGTGTTGACATATATTCCTTCTATACCCAGCTATTTTAGTACTTTTATCATGAAAGGGATGTTGAATTTCATCAAATGCTTTTTTAGCATCAATTGAAATGATCTTTTTTTTTAAGTGATCATGTTTTAATTATGGGCTAAAAATGACTAATACAGTAAGCTTGAATTTAGAAAATTAAGTCTAAATAAATTGCTAGGGAATTCCACAATGGGAGTCAATGAAAATTCTTCTCTACATACAATATGATCATTAACAGACTAGTTCTTATTTGGAATGATAAGGCAAAAATATAGTAAAACCACACTTTTCCTATAAAAAGTTACACATTATCTTCAGTAGGGATAGCTATTGTACGTGAAGAAACAAAGATATGATCACTTTATTGCACACGCAGAAACATTAGAGAATCTGGTCTTAGAATGATCTAGTCATCTTCTTCCTTTCCATCATCCTCAGCATCTCATTTCCTCTTCTCCCCTCAAAGACCTTTTTCTTCCTCTTCTTCCCCTTCTTCAACATAGTCATCATCATCTTCTTCATGCTGAATTTCTTCTTTCATTAAGTATTAGAGGCCCACTTCCTCTTCTCCCTCTCCCAACTCTGAACCTGCTTCATCTTCATCTTCATCCTCATCCTCATCTTCATCCTTCTCTTCCTCTTCCTCCTCCTCTTCCTCATATCCTTCCAGTGGACCAGCTTCATTTTCCTCTTCCTCTTCATCATCTTCATCTCCATCCTCGTCATCCTCCTCTTCAGAGTCCGGTGCTTCATTATCCTCCTGATCAAATCCATCTAATATGTGATTTGCTGCAGCAGTTCAAAAATACTTTATAATCTTCCAGGTTTGTGATCTCACAGTTAAACAGGTCAAGACTTTTCAAGTTTTTAAGATTTTGCAGAGCTTCTACTGTACTGAGATCTTTTATTTTGTTTCCACTCAGATTGAGGTAGGTAAGATGTGGACATTTCTCTGCCAGGACTTCCAAGCCTCCAGAAATTATATTGTCACTAAGCTCCCATTTTCGAAGTTCATTTAAGCTGGGAAACTGGGCCAGTGAACTTAGTTCCACATTAGCCATACTCATTCTAGTTCTTTAAAAGTATCTTTCAGACCTTTAATTTCCCCATTGACACACAGGCAGTTATCAAGGACTAACTCTGTCACTTCCTCTGGGGCTCTGTTCCCTAACTCCAGGCTAATCTTCATCTCCATGTCCTCCTCTTCCTCTTCAGCTACTACTCTCCTTCTTTTCCCTTTCCTGCCTTTCCCAATACCCCCAACCCAAAACTTTTAAGAGATTTAGAAATGAATGAAAAGGAATGCAAATATAAACGCCCACTACCACCAGATAGGTGTGGGGGAGAAAGAAGAGAGTAGCAAATGGAGTCCAAGAGTTGGGACTCTAACTCAGCTGCCCCCACCTCCTTGTCCACACACTAGTGCATGCACACACATGCACGCATGTGCGCACATACATACACACACACCCCCGCAGTTCCTTCCCCTTCAATGGCTGCTCAGAGACGGATCATATGGTTTTTGTCCTTCATTCTGTTGATATGATGTAACGCATTTATTGATTTGCATATGTTTGCATCCCTGGGATAAATTCTACTTGGTCATGATGAGTGATCTTTTTGGCATGTTGTTGAATTTGGTTTGGGAGTATTTTGTTGAGGATTTTTGTATCAATATTCATCAGTGATATTGGCCTATAGTTTTCATCTTTTTATCTGTCTCTGGTTTTGGTGTCATTGTAATACTGGCCTAGTAGAATGATTTTGGACATATTCCCTCCTCCTCTGTTTTTCAGAGTAGTTTGAGTAGAATTGGTATTAGTTCTTCTTTAAATGTTTGGTAGAGTTTAGCGGTAAAGCCACTGGGTCCCAGGCTTTTCTTTGCTGAGAGACTTTTTATTACAAGTTCAAATTTGTTACTTGTTATTGAATCTGTTCAGGTTTTGGATTTCTTCACGGTTCAATATTGTTAGATTTATGTGTCTAGGAATTTTTCTGTTTCTTCTAGATTTTCCAATTTATTGTCATATAGTTCCTCATAGTAGCCTCTAATGATCCTTTGAATTTTTGCAATATCAGTTGTGATATCTTCCTTCTTATCTCTGATTTTATTTATTTGGGTCTTCTCTCTTTTTTTTTTTTCTTGGTCTGGCTAATGGTTTGTCAATTTTGTTTATCTTTTCAAAGAACCCACTTTTGTTGGTCTTTTGTGTTGTTTTCTTAATTTCAATTTCATTTATTTCATCTCTGATCTTTATTATTTATTCTACTAACTTTAGGTTTGGTTTGCTCTTGCTTTTCTAGTTCTGTATTAGGTTGTGTATTTGAAGTTTTTCTTCTGTTTTGATGTGGGCACTTATAGCTATAAAATTCTTTCTTGGTACTGTTTTTGCTGCATCCTATGGGTTTTGGTGCATTGTGTTTCTATTATCATTTGTTTCAAGAATGTTTTCAGTTTCCTTCTTAATTTCTTGATTTGGGAGCATATTGTTTAATTTCTATGTAGTTTATAGTTTCCAAAATTCCTCTTGTTATTGATTTCTAGTTTTATTCCATTATGATCAGAGAAGATGCCTGCTATTATTTCAATTTTTAAAACTGTTTGAGACTTGTTTTATGACCTAACATATAATCTGTCCTTGAGAGTGATCAATGTGCTGAGGAGAAGAATGTGTATTCTCTCGCCGTTGTAAAATATTTCTGTAAATGTCTATTAGGCCCATTTGTTCTATAGTGAAGATTAAATCAGATATTTCTTTGTTGATTTTCTGTCTGGAAGATCAGTCTAATGCTGAAAATGGGGTGTTAAAGTCTGCAGCTGTTGTATTAGGGTCTATCATTCTCTGTAGCTCTGATATTTCTCTGTATATCTGGCTGCTCCAGTGTTGGTTGTGTATATATTTCTAATTGTCATATCCTCTTGCTGAATTGACCCCTTTATCATTACATAATGACCTACTTTGTGTCTCCTTATAGGTTTTGTCTTGAAATCTATTTTGTCTGGCATAAGTAAAGCTACTCCTGTTTCTTTTTGGTTTCCATTGCCATGGAATATCTTTTTCTTTTTTTTCTTTTTTTTTGAGACTGAGTCTGGCTCTGTCGCCCAGGCTGGAGTGCAGTGGCCGGATCTCAGCTCACTGCACGCTCCGCCTCCCGGGTTTACGCCATTCTCCTGCCTCAGCCTCCGGAGTAGCTGGGACCACAGGCGCCCGCCACCTCGCCCGGCTAGTTTTTTGTATTTTTTAGTAGAGACGGGGTTTCACCGTGTTAGCCAGGATGGTCTCGATCTCCTGACCTTGTGATCCGCCCGTCTCAGCCTCCCAAAGTGCTGGGATTACAGGCTTGAGCCACCGTGCCCTGCTGGAATATCTTTTTCTATCCCTTTATCTTCAGTCTATACATGCCTTTAGAGGTTAAGTGTGTTTCTCATAGGCAACAGATCATTGGGTCTTTTGTTTTTAAATCCATTCAGCCACTCTCTGTCTTTTGATTGGAAAGTTTAGTCCATTTACATTCAATATTATTGATAAGTAAGGTCTTACTCTGGCCCTTTTTTATTTTGTTTTCTGGTTGTTTTCTGTTCTTCTCTTTCTTCTTTCTTTTCTTCATGTCTTTCTTTTAGTGCAGGTGATTTTCTCTGGTGGTATGATTTAATTTTCTGCTTTTTCCTTGTTGCATATTCATTATACATATATATTTTTTTAAATTTGAGGTTACCATGAGGCTTGCAAATACTACCTTATAACTCATTATTTTAAGCTGATAACATAATACTGCTTACATTAAACAAACAGGCAAAAAGAAAACTAATAAAAACTATACCCTTTAACTTTGTCTCTCTACTTTTTAACTTTTTCTTGTTTCTATTTATATAATTTTTTTTTTTTTTTTTTTTTTTTTGGAGACGGAGTCTCACTCGCTCTGTCTCCCAGGCTGGAGTACAGTGGTGTGATTTTGGCTTACTGCAACCTCTGCCTCCCAGGTTCAAGCAATTCTCTGCCTCAGCCTCCTGGATAGCTGGAATTGCAGGCACCTGCCACCATGCCTGGCTAATTTTTGTATTTCTAGTAGAGACGGGCTTTCACCATGTTGGCCAGGCTGGTGTTGAACTCCCAACCTCATGATCTACCCCCTTGGCCTCCCAAAGTGCTAGGATTATAGGCGTGAGCCACCGCGCCTGGCCTGAGGCCCAAGGACTCTTTAGTCAGCTTGTGGTGAATGCTGCCAGGTCTGGGATTTGCCTTTTAGGGCAGTGGGCTCCTCTGTGCACCAGGTCAGATCCAGAAATGCCAGCCAAGAGCCAAGGCCTGGAATCAGAGACCCCAAGAGCCCACTTGGTGTTCTACTCCCCTGTGTCCAATTGGTACCTCAGGTGCAAGACAAAATCCCTTTTACTTTTCTCAGGCAGAGGGTGTCTCTCACTGCAGGCATGATAGTGGGTCTCACCTGAAGCCAGCAAGTCTCAGAGTTTCACCCAAGGCCCATGGTGTACTACCTGGGTATTGCTCCTGGTTATTCAGCGCCCAAGAGCTCTTTAGTCAGCAGGTTATGGGTCCTGCCTGGATGGGGTACTTCCCTTCAAGGCAACAGGTTCTCTTCTGGCCCAGGGTGTGTCTTCAGAAATGTCATCTGAGAGATAGGGCCTGGAGTGGGGGCCTCATGACTCTGACTGGTGCCCTGTCCTACTTTGGATGAGCTGGTATCCGAGATGCAAGACAAAGTCCTCTTGACTCCTCCCTCTCCTCTCCTCATGTGGAAGGAAAGGATTTCTTTTGGAGCCACGAGCTGTGCTGCCTGGGGTTGGAGCAGGGGTGGCACAAACACTCCCTTAGCCTTCCCAGCTAGTGTCTCAGTAGGTCATCTTTCCCCGAAGTCTGCTTGCTCTAAGCCTGGCTCAACACTATGATTCACCTAAGAATTGCAGTTCTTGTTGCCTAGACTGACTTTCTAGTTTATTTAGGGCCTCAGAGCACTTTAGCCTACAGTGGTGAGCCTTGACAGAACCATTGGGTTCTGACTGCTGGGTTGGGTGATTCCTGTCTGGCTAGGGCTCATATGAATGCTCCCTCTGTAGGCGGACATCAGCTGAGTTCAACCCAGTTTTGCTTGCTTTGCCAGTGACTGGGCAGCACTGAATTCCATGCAAAGTCTCTCAATCACTGAGCTCTCCCTGTCCTAAGTGCACAGAGGTTCTGTCCATGACACAGGGCTGCTGCCAGGGAATAGGGGAGGGGTGGCATCAGTGATTTAAGAATATCTTTCTTCACCTTTTCAGTGCCTCTTCCAGTGATACAATGTTGAAGCCAGGTACTGTGAGTGCCTACTTGATTTTTCAGTCTTATGAAAGTGCTTTTTTCATATAATTGTTAAATCTGGTGATCCCGCAGGTGGGACAATCGATGGAGCCTTTTCTTTAGCCATCTTAGTCTTGCTTCTGAGATACCAGTATGCCAATCTAAATAACAGAGAGGGAGACTCTAAAAGAAAATGATATTTATTCAGGAATAGGCATTGCAATGGGAATACATGTGCCATAGAAGACTATGTGTACACTCAGGAAGGTAAACAGAGACAAAGGTTTTTAAAGAAAAAATGAGAAGGATTACTTAATGTTTTCAGATAATTATTTTTGACTACAAGGATCAATAACAAGGGTGGTGTCAGTGTGAGGTTGGATAATCCTGTTGCTGGACAGATATCCTTGTAGAAGTATTTTTTTGTATAAGATTGTGTTGACCTTTGTGCATGGTTGTGGCTTTTACAGGTTGTTTCAGGGTAGTTTTGTTTTCAGGTATTGGTGTAAGAGAGCCCTTCCTGTATGACCTTACCTGGCTTCATTTTTCAGGATTTTGTTTTTTAACACAAATGACCCCATTTTGATTCTGACAACTTTTATGTTGCAAGCTCTTGCCATAATTCTTGTCCCACACAGGGGATTCCTTAATCAGTCCAGTCACTCAGTTGTTTTTCTTCTGACAACGTGGCTAGGCTATTGGCAATGGCCCATGAGTCTGTGAAAATACAGCAAGATATGGTGAGAAAGGTGGCTGGCATGGCCATCGCCACTGCATGTAATTTGGCCTATTGGATAGAATGTCCATGTCCAGTCTCTGTCAAAAGTTGGCTATCTATTGGCCAGATGGTGGTGGCAGCCCAATGAAACCCATCTGCTTTTAGTTTGGCAGAACTGTTAGTAAACCATGCCAGACCATTGGTAGGCATATTTTTTAATCCATAGGAGGAGCCAAAACATCCTCAACAGGTTACTTGGTCACTTTTCGTTAGCTAGCCCTTTGTTCATGGAACCTACTGGTCCCGTGGGGCCTGGGTGGACATGGTGTTAAATGTGCCAGTTTCATTTAATAATTGAGCTCTGTTGAGCCTGTCTAATTTGATTGGTGGAGTTTGCATGAACCCAAGTAAGAATGGGCATTTCATGTTGTAGTGTCATGTGTGGTGCTCTGGCCATAAGATGCTCAGTGTCCAGAGACTAGTGCCTAGTAGCAAGCAAGGAGTTGCTGTTTAAAAGGGGTGTATCTGGGGGCTGCTTCAAGCAACTTTTGTATCCAAAATGTGAGAGGCTGGTACATCCCGGTAGTGGTTTTTTCTTTCCAGAGACTCCAATCAGCTTGCATGGAGGTTTTGGACATCTGTAATTTTATTGAGCTAACAGGGATTAAGGGTTCTAAAAGCAGTGCCTGGACCACAACTTGCTGAAGGGCTTCCAAGGCCTGTTGTTGCAAAGGACTTCATTTAAAATTGGTGGGTTTGCCGGTCACCTTGACTAAGGAGAGCAAAAGGACACTCAGGTTGGGTATATGTGGTCTCCAGTACTCAAAGAGACCTACCAGCTGCTGGGTCTCATTTTTATTAGAGGATGCCACAAGGGGCAACACTTTTGTTTGCTATATCAGGGATTCTTCTTTGGTGTTCAGCTTAAGTGGCCTTGGCATTTAGCCTGTGATAGTCCATGGTTAGTCTCCATGCCCTGGGGAGCCTTTTGTGACCAGCCAAACTGGGCTGTTATATTGTGAGAGGGTGGTTTATAACATATATAACATATAATCCAGTTGCTGGACAGATGTCCTTGTAGAAGTACTTTTTGTGTGTAAGGTTGTGTTGACTTTTGTGCATGGTTGTGGCTTTTGCAGGTTAACTCGATTAACAAGTACTGTCCTATTCTCCACTCAGTATGTATAATAGTAGTACTTTTGTTGAATAAGCCATTGGAACTTGGGGAGCTTAGGTGGCAGGCAGAAGTGGATATGCCCCACTGTGATGGCTCAAATTCTTAGCTGTGTTGGGGGAACATACCCCTTCAGATGGAGGTGGCCTTCTGTGCCCCAAGCAGCCAAAATGCCAATGCCTGTGATGCACTGAGTGGTAGGAACCATAGTTACTGGCACCTGAAGTGGCCCAATGGGCCCTGCCCACAACCAGATAAGCATCTTGGGGGTCACTATGTTTGTCTGAAAACCTCCCAATGTTGCCAGTTTAATTTTTCACCTAAAAGAACAAGGAAATATTGTCATGTGGGCTCCAGGATCCAAGAACCCCAGAAAAGTCTAAATTTTCTTCTTTTTCTCTTTTCTCTTAACAAGAGTATTAGGCCAGTGGCCTTCGGTAGGCACCTAGAAACTTTGGCCGCAACCCCAACTGCACCATTTGGGTCCGCAGTGTCCCTTTATCCAACAAACACACCAACCAGGTTGCTTGAGAGCTTACTGCTTATGTCTATATGTGTCCTTTGGATCTTGAGTCTCCTTCTCTGTGAAAGCCTGCATTGTGCATGCTGGTTCCCTCTCAGATGTCTCAAGGACCATCAGAGGACCTCTTTTTAATTCCCTCTCAGATACCTTCAGATGCATCTAAATACCCAGGAAGGAGCAATCACATATGTGCACTAAGCTCCCCTGTTTCCATGCTTCTTTCCTCTGCCACAATCCATGCGCCACCTCACCCACATTCTCGGGGGGTATGTGTGGCCTGTGTCTCTCTTATCACTGCTTCTTCCTCATAAAACATCTAGCTGGTCTGATGTCTCCGCCGTGGACCAGGTATGAGATAGGGTATTGCCCCTTCTACTTCACCAATGAGCCATTGTTCTGTCAAATTGAATCCTGCTTGCTGTGCCAGTTTTGTGAAGCAGGTGCTCTCTGTACACTGGTTGTCAACTGTCCGAATCCAGTTTGACAGAATACACTCATACACAACAAGTTACATGAAGTGGACTTATTACCATCAGATGGGCAGCAAGGGACAGCACAAGCCTGGGATGTATTGCTGCTGGTCCACGAGGTTGCAGAGAGCTGCCCAGGGCAAACAGAATCTTATGTCTGAGTTCTTCACTTGTTCTTCACTATAGCTGAGAGACCTCAGAAGCATCCATCCTGGATTTTATATCCTGACAACACATGACTTGCTGCACTAAAGTGTTAAAGGACATCCTGTTTCTAGGGAGGACTGGAACAGAGCCTGGGCTGTTCTGGCCAGTCCCCCTCTCATCTAAAGATGTTGCATTCCTAGCACATTCTATATATTTTGGATTATATCCTTGACATTGTTAATGTTATTTTGGTTAGACTCTGAGTTCTGTTACAATTCTCCCCTGTGGGCCACCTTCTCCAAGTTTTGACTCCCCTTCCCAATTTGCCTACTTGTGTTTAATTTTAAGAGTCCTCAAGTAGTTTCTTTCTGTATTTTGTTCAATGTGTGTAGTAGAATCGCTGAGAGAGAAAGGCTGTAGTTGGTTCATTCTAGCTTCTCTGTAAGTTCTTGTTTGTCATGTTCTCAAAAGTGAACAAAAAAATACTTGTTGAACAAATGAATGAAGAAATAAACTATTACCAATGTCTTTTTGGATCTATGCTTGAATTTTTTTCTTTGTTTCTTTTTCTTTTTTTGACAGTTTATTTAATGAATCCTTTTAGTGTCAACTTTGAAAATGTAAATGCCACAAGCGCCATCATGACCTGGAAGGTGCACTCCATGAGGAATAATTTCACATATTTGTGTCAGATTGAACTCCATGGTGAAGGAAAAATGATGCAAGTAAGAACCCTGCTTAATTTTCTACTTTCAAAAATTCCTTTTTGTCCTGAACAGAGACACTGATGAATAAAATCACTTTAAACTCTTATTTCTATGTAGGTTCAAATGGTGTGGGTCATCTGTTTGAAAAGGTCCATGAAATTAATCATAGACTTTTATGGTTAGGAAATGGGCCTTGGAGATTTTTTTTCCCCCAAAAGAAGAACCGATCCTGACCTCCAGGTCAGGATTTGCTGTGTCCTGGTTCGCCTTTGTAATTGGGATATACTCACCGATGCTTCTGTCTTGTTCTTTTCTCCTTTTTCCTTTCATCTCTTTTTTGATCAAGCAGTACGATGTTTCTATCAACGTGAACGGTGAGTACTTCTTAAGTGAACTGGAACCTGCCACAGAATATATGGCCCGAGTACGCTGTGCTGATGCCAGCCACTTCTGGAAATGGACTGAATGGAGTGGTCAGAACTTCACCACACTTGAAGCTGGTATGTTCAGGCCCCTGGCATTTAACCCAGAGAAGCAGGTCTTAGGAGTTAGGCTGGTTTCCCTGAGAGATTTTGGTTGTACCAAAAACTAAGAAAAAAGTATTTAAACATAGGTGGAGCAGCATTTAAAAAATTAGATTAGATGCCTAATGAGAAGTGAGTGGGAAGCCATCCACCTCAGACAGTTGACAATAGTATTGTTTATACTGCCTATCTTCTCTCTTACCTTTCATTTTTCCAAAATGGTTTCTAAACCTTCACAGTAGATCTGGAGCTATATAAATTAATATACACCTTTAATTCAGGACTGGGAACAAATGGAAGTGTTAATGACAAGGAAAGCATTGGTCTCATCCTAAACAACTTCAGGCCACATTTGAAATTTAATGACATTTGGAACCTTAATGGTTATTTGTGAGTCATTTGTCCCGGTGATGGCACACCATGTGCCCTCTCCAGCATGCTCTGTGGCGGGGTTTCCTCAGTGTTGATTGCAAAATTTTTCTGCTAAATAACTATGTCTCAGAACTCAAATGGGCCTCAGGAGATTCAGTGGCCCAATCCTGCTTCCATCTCCCACCAACTCAATGTCATAAAAGATAACTGTTGCCCATTTTACAGATGAGGCGACTTGTACCCATAACTGAGGAGATTTGCCCCGATTGCAGAGTTACTGAACGGTACAGACATCATAATAATCATAGGAGTTGGCCGGGTGTGGTGGCTCACACTTGTAATCCCAGCACTTTGGGAGGCCGAGGAGGGCAGATCACGTACGTAGTCAGGAGTTCAAGACCAGCCTGACCAACATGGTGAAACCCCATCTCTACTAAAAATACAAAAATTAGTGAGACGTGGTAGCACGCGCCTCTAATCCCAGCTACTCAGGAGGCTGAGGCAGGAGATCGCTTGAACCTGGGAGGCAGAGGTTGCAGTGAGCCGAGATCGTGCCACTGCACTCCAGCCTGGGTGATAGAGCAAGACTCCATCTCAAAAAAAAAAAAAAAAAAAAAAAAATCATAGGAGTTAACATTTACTGTGAGCCATACACAGCTCGAAGGGCCCTCTGTGCTCCTCTCTTTTCATCCTGACGACATGCAGTAGGTGCTCTTATTATCCTCATTTTGTGCCGGAGGATATCAGTGCACAGAAAGATTAAGTAATTTAACCGGCCCAGCCAGGCACTGACTGAGCTGCGACTCATGTCCAGGCAGCCTGACACCAGAGCTCCACCCTTACCCAGAGCTCAGTTCCATGTGTTCTCTCTCTTGGTGTTATTACAACCTCCGGATCTTGTTGATTCAAGTCCTGGCTATTTTACTGCCAAAGGAAGGATTATACATATGTATTTTATTATTATTCTTATTTGTGTATGGCAGCTGGCAGAACTTTTTCTGTTTCATTCTGGGAGGACCATTTTAAAGCAGTAACTCTAATTTGGGGGTGGTGGGCGCAGCTAATCAGAATCCACACATGCGGATGGTCATTAGTCAAGTTCTGCAGGCCTCCCCACTTCCCTGGTGGTGCCTGCCCGTCCTCAAGCCCATTGAGACTCCAGTAGTTTTTCCTAGGGGTACAGGGTCCTCAATAATCTTTGTTCTGGAAGGCCCTGTTCCTGAGATGAATGGTGCATTTTCCTCAGTGTGTTTTAGAAAAGAATTTTTATTATTTTGCTTTACGTTTTCTGTTTTTTTTTTTTTAATTTATTCCAACATAACTAAAATTATGTAAAAAGGGAAGATGGCACAAGAATAGAGTTTCTTTTGGATTACAGTAATAATCCAGCATCTTGAAAACACTTAACTTTGCTTTTGATGATGACAAGAAAATGATAGGAATCTACTGAAGGTGAACGTATAGGAATTTTTTATTATTTCTGATCACGCTTTGCTTAATGCTGGAAAACTCCCATGTTTATATGTATTATAATCATGCGTAAGTATAATAGTGAGCAGACATTGAGTTAAATGATCTGATAGTACAAACGATGTTGTTTATAAAATGTAGTGCTATTAACTGTATTGTAGCACTTTTTTGTTATAAATAGTAATTTACAAGCCAGCTGAAGATTTTGCATTGAGCTTAGATATTGTCCCTGAGTATTTCAATAAAGTTTTAAATTTAATATTGGCTTCTCCAATGGCTTATTTAGCTAATTCAAATCTGCTTTAATAAATTTAAAAACATACGGTCACCTTTAACTTAAGCATAAAGTGTTGAGTCAGCAACTAAAATAAAAAACTTAAATGTCAGTTATTAGGCAAAAAAGACTAAATTTTTATAAGATGGAGAGATACATTTTTATGTTATGTTCCAAAACAGTTCTTCTTTCAAAGACATGTTCTGAATCAGATAAAAAATTACTTGTCCTCTCACAAACCAAAAACTAAAAAAAATAGAAAATTTATTTTTTAATATTAGAAACACCTTAGTTTTGTTAAATTTTGTTAATTTCATGACAGTTGCTATTTAACACTTTCACACTTAGCAGCCCAATTTTTTTAAACCATTTTAGTATGCAGAAATCATATTTAAGAAATAGAAGTTGGAGGTTCTAGCCAGAGGAATCGGGCAAGAGATACACATCCCAAAAGGAAAAGAAGTCAAACTGTCTCTCTTTGCTGACGATATGATTCCATACCTAGAAAACCCTACATTAAGAATGGACACAGGGAGAACGCAGATGCTGGGCTGAAGGGTCAGGAAGCTGCACACCCTGCGCAGGGCTACAAAGCACCCATGCTCGTTCTTGACTCCCCAGGAACTCCTGAGGAAGGGGTTGAACAGGCAGCCTGCCCCTGCCGTGGACCTTTGGGATCCAGGCAGCAGGAAACTCCACAACCCTCATAGACAATTGGGCTGGCAGGAAGAGCTTCTTAGAGAGGTAGTAGGAATAGAGCTGCATTCTGGGCAGAGCCCAGAGGGTTTGGTGCAGAAATGTCTGCAGTCGAGCATGGCCAGGGATACAAATCCCCCAAGCCTTGCCGTGCTCCTCTAGGAGACTTTGGCCGTAGGGTGACCATGAGACCTAGACAGAGGAGAAGGGTCTTACCCATGAGATGGGACCAGTCCAATCTGAGTGGTCCCCTGTCTGCTGCCCTCTCCTGAGGCTCCAGCCTGGCCACGCTAGCTGGAGTTTCAGCCTCAGATGCCCAACCAGGGTGCTTCCTCGGGGACCATATCATAGCTGCTTTGCTGGCTGATGGCACTTGACCATTGGAGAGCTCCAGCAGAGCAACTCCTACTGTCATGCATCAGCCCACCTGCAGCCTCCCCTGACCACAGCCTCCCCAACTCCACCTTGCCAGCATGCACTTGTCCATGGCCACCCCACCACCACTTTGCCAGTGCACACGTGTGGGTGGACCTTGCCTCTTCTCCTCCAATGGCTCGTATGTGCACATATCCCACTGCTGCTGCTGGCGTAAGTGCAACGTGTGGCCCTGCCTCCCCCTGGTGCTGCCATTTCTGTTGTGAAAGAGTGCATGGACACCAGCAACCCCACCGCCACTCCTGCTGACACTGCCACCAGTGTGAATGTGTGCATGGCCCCATGCCCCCCCCAACACCATCAGTGGCACAAATGCATACACAGACACCAGCAACTCTGCCCCCACCTCTGTGCTGCCACTGTGGCTGCTGCAAACCAGCACACAGACAACCACAGCCCTGCCTTCCCAGTGCCAGCACAACTGTCGGTGTGAATGCATGCATGGATGCTGGCAACTCTACCCACCCCTACACTACCACTGCTGCCTGTGCAGACTCACGCACAAAGACTGGTAGCCTCCTGCCCCTATGACTGCCAGCACCAGTGCGAGCACTGTCACTGGCACTTCTGCCCCTGCCTTCATCCCACCACCAGGGCAACTGCATGCAGGAACCCTGCAGCCCTACTCTCAGAGGTACCCTACCCCAGCTGATGCACGTACAACCCACTGCACTGCCCTGGCTGCTGGCACATGTGAATGAGCATGGATCCTGCTGCCACTACCCTGATGAAGTGCTTTGGCCTGCACCACTCATCGGAGTTTTGTGGCCAGCAGACTGAGAATACTTCAGTCCCTCCAGTGCAGCAGGTTCCTAGCCTTGAGGGGCAAGAGAACAAAGGGCCTGATACCAGTCCTGCAGAGTTAGAGCATGCAGACCAGGAGTGCTAAGCTGAGCCTTGACCCCTTAAAATCTTCCAGATGGGAACCCAGTCAACTGAACCCACCTTGTACCAAAATCAGATGTCCCCCAAGGACATCAAAGAACATAAAACATAAAACAAAACAAAAACTCATCCGAAGGACAGCAACTTCAAAGATTAAAGGAGCATCAGCCCACACAGATGAGAAAGAAACAATGCAAGAACTCTGGCAACTCAAAAAGCCAGAGTATCTTCTTACCTCCAAAGACCACACTAGCATCCTAGCAATGGTTCTTAACCTGTTCAAAATAACAGAATTAGAATTCAGAATATGCATAGAAACAAAGATCATCAACATCCAAGAGAAAGTCAAAACCCAATCCAAGGAATCTAAGGAATACAGCAAAATGATGCAAGAGATAAAAGACAAAATGGCCATTTAAAGAAATAATCAAACTGATCTGATAGAGCTGAATCTTTCATTTTAAGAATTTCATAATACAAATGCAAGCTGAGGAAAGAGTCTCAGCTCAAAGACCAGTTCTTCAATAAAATTCAGTCAGACAAAAATAAAGAAAAAACAATAAAGAAAAATTATTATGTAAAAAGAACAAATCAACTACTCATTGGTGTTCTTGAAAGAGAGGGAGAGAAGGCAAGCAACTTGGAAAACATATTTGAGGATATTATTCACAAAAATTTCCCCAGCCTCACTGGGGAAGACAACATTCAAATTCAGGAAATGCAGAGAACCCCTGCGAGATACTATATGAAGTGACCATCCCAAAGACACCATATCTCCAAGACATAGTCATCAGATTCTTCAAGGTTGAAATGAAAGAAAAAATGTTAAAGCCAGCTAGGGAGACAGGGCAGGTCACCCACAAGGGGAACCCCATCAAGCTAACAGTGGACCTTTCATCAGAAATGCTATAAGCCACAAGAGACTGGGGGCCTATATTGAGCATTCTTAAAAGAAATTCCAACCAAGAATTTCATATCTAGCCAAACTAAGCTTCATAAGTGAATGAGAAATAAGATCCTTTTCAGACAAGCAAATGCTAAGGGAATTCACTGCCATCAGAGCTGCCTTAGAAGAGATCCTTAAGGAAGTGCTAAATATGAAAAAGGAAGTTCATTACCAACCACCACAAAAACAGACTTAAGTAATAGACCATTGAGAGTATAAAGCAACCACACAATCAAATCTGCATAATAACCAGCTAACAAGACAATGACAGGATCAAATTCACACATACCAGTATTGAACTTGAATGTACACAGGTTGCATGCCCCAATTAAAAGGCACAGAGTGGCAAGTTGGAGAAAGAAGCAAGATCCAACTGTATGCTGTCTACAGGAGATGTATATCACATGCAGTGACAGCAGTAGGCTAAAAAGTAAAGGGATGCAGAAAAATGTACCAACCAAACAAAAAAGAAAAAAGCAAGGGTTGCTATTCCAGTTTCTATCCAAATATATCAATAATGATCAGAAAAGACAAAGAAGGGCATTACATAATGGTAAAGAGTTCAATTCAACAAGAGGACTTAACTATCTTAAATATATATGCACCTAACACAGGAGCACCCAGATTCATAAAGTAAGTTCTTAGAGACCTACAAAGAGACTTAGATAACCACATAATAATAGTGGGAGACTTCAACATTTTGCTGACAGTATTACATGGATTATCAAGGCAGAAAACTAACAAAGATATTAAGGACCTCAACTTGACACTTGACCAAATGGGCTTACAGAACTCTGCACCCCAAAACAAATATACATTATTCTCATCTGCACATGGCATATACTCTAAAACTGAACACACAATTAGACATAAAACAATCCTCAGCAAATTCAAAAAACCTGAAATAATACCAAACACACTCTCAGGCAACAGCAGAATAAAAACAGAAACGAGTACTAAGAAAATCACTCAAAACCACCCGATTACATGGAAATTAAACAACCTGCTCCTGAATGACTTTTGAGTAAACAATGAAATTAAGGCAGAAATTAAGAAATTCTTTGAAACTAATGAGAAGAAAGATAACAATATACCAGGATCTCTGAGACACAGCAAAGCCATGTTAAGAGTAAAGTTTCAGCCGGGTGCAGTGGCTCATGCCTGTAATCCCAGCGCTTTGGGAGGCCAAGGTGGGCAGATCACAAGGTCAGGAGTTTGAGACCAGCTTGGCCAGTATGGTGAAACCCCATCTCTACTGAAAACTACAAAAATTAGCCAGACGTGGTGGCACGTGCCTGTAGTCCCAGCTACTTGGGAGGCTGAGGCAGGAGAATTGCTGGAACCCAGGAGGTGGAGGTTGCAGTGAGCCAAGATTGCATCACTGCACTCCAGCCTGGGCAACAAAGATCTCAAATTAACAATCCAACATCACACCTTGAAGAACTAGAGAAACAAGAGCAAACCAAAACCAAATCTATCAGAAGACAAGAAATAACTAAAATTAGAGCTGAGCTGAACGAAATTGAGATGCAAAAAACTATACAAAAGATCAATGATCGAGGAGTTATTAAAAAGAATAGGTTTCATAGATCACAACCTAGACTAATAAAGAATAAAGAGAGAAGATCCAAATAAACACAATCAGAAATATCAAAGAGGATGTTACCACTTGACCCCATAGAAATACAAAAACTCTCAGAGATTACTATGAACACCTTTTTGGACACAAACTAGAAAACATACAGCCTGGAAACATACAGCCTCTCAAGATTGAACCAGGAAGAAATTGAATCCCTGGACAGACCAATAATGAGATCTGAAATTGAATCAGTAACAAAAAGCCTAGGAACCAGAAAAAGCCCAGGACCACATGCATTCATAGCCGAATTCTATCAGAGGTATAAAGAGCTGGTACCATTCCTACAGAAACTATTCCAAAAAAATCTGAGGAGGGGGGACTCCTCCCAAACTCATTCTATGAGGCCAGCATCATTCTGACACCAAAACCTGGTAGAGACACAACAAAAAGAGAAAACTTCAGGTCAATATCTTTGATGAACACAGATGCAAAAATCCTCAACAAAATACTAGCAATCCACATCCAGCAGCACATCAAAAAGCTAATCCACCTCAATCAAGTAGGCTTTATCCCTGGGATTCAAGGTTGTGTCAGCATACACAAATCACTAAATGTGATTCGTCACATAAACCGAACTGAAAACAAAAGCCACACAATCATCTCAATATATGCAGAAAAAGCTTTTGATAAAATTCAACATCCATTCATGTTAAAAGCTCCAACAAACCAGGTGTTGAAGGAACGTACCTCAAAATAAGAACCATCTATGACAAATCCACAGCCAACATCATACTAAATGGGCAGAAGCTGGAAGCATTCCCTTTGAGAACTGGAATAAGACAAGGATGCCCACTTTCACCACTCCTATTCTATATAATACTGGAAGTCCTAGCCAGAGCAATCAGGCAAGAGAAAGAAATAAAAGGCATCCAAATAGAAGAAGAGGAAGTCAGAAGTCAAAATATCTCTGTTTGCAGGTGATATGATTGTATATCTAGAAAACCCCCTAGTCTCTGCATAAAAGCTCCTAGATCTGATTGAAAAAAAAAACTTCAGCAAAGTTTCAGGATACAAGATCAATGTATAAAAATCAGTAGTATTTCTATACACCAATAAGATTCAAGCTGAGACCCAAGTCAAGAACGCAATCCCACTTCCAATACTCACATACACAAAAACCCCTAGTAATACATTTAACCAAGGAGGTGAAGGATCTTTACAAGGAGAACTAGAAAACACTGCTGAAAGAAATCATAGATGACACAAAGAAATAGAAAAATATTCCATGCTCACAGATTGGAAGAATCAATATCATTAAAATGACCAGACTCCCCAAAGAAATCTACTGATTCAATGCTATTTCTATGAAACTATCAATGTTATTTTTCACAGAAATAGAAAAAAACTATTCAAAAACTTGATATGGAAACAAAAAAGAGCCTGTATAGCCAAAGCATTTCTAAGCAAAAAGGACAAAGCAATAGGCAGCACATTACCCAACTTCAAACTATGCTACAAGATTACAGTAACCAAAACATCATGGTACCGGTACAAAAACAGTCACATAGACCAATCCAGCAGAATAGAGAACCCAGAAACAACTACACACCTACAGCCATCTGATCTACAAAGTCAACAAAAATAATCAATGGGGAAAGGACTCCTAATTCAATAGATGATGCTGGGATAGCTGGCTAGCTATATATAGAAGAATGAAACTAGACCTCTGCCTTTCACTATGTACAAAAAATTAACTTGAGATGAATGCAGATTTAAATGTCAGACCTCAAACTATAGGAATCCTAGAAGAAAACCTAGGAAACACCATTCTGGACATTGGCCTTGGGAAATAATTTATGACTAAGTCTTCAAAAGAAATTGCAACAAAAACAAAAATTGACATGTGGGACTTAATTAAACTAAAGAGCTACTGAACCACAAAAGAAGCTATCAAAAGAGTAAGCAATAACCTACAGAATGTGAGAAATTATTTGTAAACTATGCATCTAACAAACATCTAATTTCTTTCTTTTTTTTTCTGAGAGGGAGTCTCGCTCTGTCGCCCAGGCTGGAGTGCAGTGGCCGGATCTCAGCTCACTGCAAGCTCCGCCTCCTGGGTTTACGCCATTCTCCTGGCTCAGCCTCCCGAGTAACTGGGACTACAGGCGCCCGCCACTGCGCCAGGCTAGTTTTTTTTTTGTATTTTTTAGTAGAGATGGGGTTTCACCGTGTTAGCCAGGATGGTCTCGATCTCCTGACCTCGTGATCCGCCCGTCTCGGCCTCCCAAAGTGCTGGGATTACAGGCTTGAGCCACCGCGCCTGGCCCAAACATCTAATTTCTAGAATCTATAAGGAACTTAATTCAACAAGCAAAAAGCAAACAACCCCATTAAAAAGAGGGCATAAGGGCTGGGTGCGGTCCCCAGCACTTCAGGAGACTGAGGTGGGTGGATCACGAGGTCAGGAGATCGAGACCATCCTGGCTAACACGGAGAAATCCCGTCTCTACAAAAAATTAGCTGGCCGTGGTGGCGGGCGCCTGTAGTCCCAGCTACTTGGGAGGTTGAGGCAGGAAAATGGCGTGAACCTGGGAGGCGGTGCTTGCAGTGAGCGGAGATGGCGCCACTGCACTCCAGCCTGGGTGACAGAGCGAGACCCTATCTAAAAATTAAAAAAAAAGTGGAGAAAAGACATGAACGGAGAGTTCTGAAGACATACGAGCAGCCAAAAAAAACAAAAAAGAAAGAATGCTCAACATCACCAATCATCAGAAAAAGGCAAATTAAAATCACAATGAGACAACATCTTACATCAATCAGAAAGGCTATTTTTAAAAATCTTTGCACGTTGTTACTGTTTTTATTCTTTAACAACCCCAGGTAGCTTCTGTAGCAGTCAGCACCACTGCCCTGCTAGACCTTCTCTAAGTATTAATAGCCAATGTTCTTACAAGAAAGTTTTTACACAAAAGGAGGTGATACACAAAAAAGGGGAAGCTTAAGCTACTGTATGCATTTGCTTGCAATGTGTCATCTCACAGAAGTCATCCCTGTAGCCCCATCAGGGCAGGAGCCTTCTTCACGTGTCTTCATAATATTTCTTAAGGGAGGCCACTTTCCACAGTGCTTCAGCTCTCAAATGCAAGTGGAGCCTGACATAATAAAACTCTGTTTTCATTTCAACCATGCTGCAGGGAATATATTCCATGTGTATTAATAGGTTGTAACAGTTTTCTAGGGCTTTAATAACACAGTACCACAGAGAGAAGAACTTTAACAAGAGAAATGTAGTGTCTCATAATTATGGAGGTTAGAAATCTGACATCAAGTTGTTGGCTGAAGTTGTTTCTCAGAGGCCACTTTCTTTGGCTGATAGATGGTCATCTTCTATGTCTGTGCTCACAAGTATTCTCTTGAGCTTCTCTGTGCACCTATTGCCTTTTCTAATGAGGATACCAGTCAAAATGGCTATTATTAAAAAGTCAAAAAGCAACAGATGCTGGGGAAGCCGCAGGGAAAAGGGAACACTTATACACTGTTGGTGGGAATATAAATTAGTTCAACCTTCGTAAAAAGCAATTTGGAGATTTCTCAAAACAGAGCTACTGTTCCACCCAAAAATCCCATTACTGGGTATATATCCAAAAGAAAATAAATCATTCTACCAACACGTATATGTTCATCACAGCACTATTCACCATAGCAAAGACATGGCATCTACCTAGGTGCCCATCAATGGTGGGTTGGATAAAGAAAATATGGTACATATACACCATGGAATACTACACAGCCATAAAAAATAATGAAATAATGTTCCTCCCAGCAACATGGATGTAGCTGGAGGCCATTATCCTAAGTGAATTAATGCAGGAACAGAAAACGAAATACTGCATGTTCTCACTTTTAAGTGGGAACTAAATATTGGGTATTCATGAAAATAAAGATAGAAATAATAGACACTGGGGACTGGGAAGGAAGGGAGGGGGCAAGGGTTGAAAAAGTAACTGTTGGGTTCTATGCCCACAATTGGGTGATGGGATCATTCGTATTCCAAACCTCAGCATTGCACAATATATCCATGTAACAAACATGCACATGTACTCCCTGACTCTAAAATAAAACTTTAAATTATAAAAAGTTTCTAGGAAGTTTTTAAAAAGTATTTCAAAGGAAAATAAAATGTAATAGGGAGGGATATGATTCACTGAAGTTTGATTATTAACTACTGAATAATGAAGTATTGACTATGGTTTCACAGGAATGAGTTATATGGAAATATGCTAAATTACTTTCAAGAACATAATAGCATGCACAAAGAAGTCTGAAAATTAAAGTAGCACTCAGGTGACGGACTTTGAAGTTATGTTTTGATAACCAAACTGTAATTTAATGAAATCACAATTTCTCAAAACTTTGACAGCACTGGGCTATATACTGAAATGTAGTAAACCCTATCAATGATAGTAGACTGGTAAACATTTAGTAAATACTGATTTGCACCTTCCAAAAAGGATGTTTTTCTCTGATTAAAATCAAATTTGTGATTTGGCAAACTGAGAGTTGGAAGAAAAGTTGGAAGAGTTGGAAGAAAAATAATTCATATAAAGTTAAGGAACCTATTAATAAGTAATTTGGATTTTATATCATTACTCTAAAATGGAATCTGGACTATTAAACCATTAGATTTTAAACTAACAACTCTGTACCACATCTTATATTTAAATTGATTTTTGTTATCACAAGAGTTTTTTAGGTTTGTAGCCATTACTATTAACTCTCTTAATTAGATACTTGAATTTAATTCAATTATTTTTATTAGGGGCTATGCTAAAATATTCAAGCTATCTTTAAGAATTAAAGGGAAGTTTCAAAGTAAACATTAAAAATAAAAGTCATAGGAGACATGCTATAGTTGTATTTTCAAATTCAGAAAGCTGAAGCAGTACATTCACAAAATGTGATTGAGTAGAGAGATGAAGATGTTTTTTAAGTCTGGATTTAAAAATGATATATGCTGTTAGGGCTCAGTTGCAGAATGACTTCAATACCTGTGAGTCCCTTTCTTGTTTGTCTCCATGGATGTGCTTTTATTGGGTCATCTATATCTTCAGCAGTTAAAGCCTGATATTTCTTGTGGCTTGTGAATGTTTTAAATTCTCTTTTGACTACTTTTTGTTGTACTATTCTTGTGAATGTCATACCATGACAAAATTGTATCAGTAGAAAATTTGATTCTGTGTGGAATACAGAGTATTACATAAATCCAGCAAAACAATTTACAAACTAAAAGATGTACTCATCTTAATAGGACTTTCATAATATTTTTATCAATCAGTGATTAAAATGTGTTCCTTTTTTAAGATTTTAAAATAAATTGCACTGATGTCATTATTTTTCCATTGCTGAGTTTTTTTTTAAAGAGAATTTTGTTGAACTTGTCATGCAAGCTGAGTCTTCAATTGACCATCCATTTTCTAAAGGTGAATAGTGGAATGACCAGACCCTAACTACCTTGAGTTCAAATCTTGGCTTCACTTTTACTTTCACCTGAGTGATTTAAGAAATTAACTTACCTTCTCTGGGTCTTAGTTTCCTTATCTGGAGAATGGGGTAAATAATCATACCTGCCCCATAGAAGTGTTATGAGGATTAAATGAGTTAATATATGCAAAACATTTGGAACTTGGCTGGCATCTAGTAGCCCCTCTGTAAATATTAGCTATAATTATGTGTAAAAGAGATCCCCTAAATGGTTTTATACATAGGTACCCAGAGTTGCCTTGGATTTAAAGACCTTTCCTCATGATAAGTTGATTGAGCAAATGCGGATTTAGATGCAAAATCACTCAGTCAATCTGTTTACAAAGATTTCTGAGTGAGGGATGGAGACAAGAAAAGATTGGGACATTGAAGCAGATTGTTTTCTGAGTTCCTTTGAAGTTTGGTTTTTATTCAAACAGTTTGTAGAAGTTTCACAAAGTGCCAGGCCCTGAGGCAGATGCTGGAGTTTCAAAGCCCTTGGCCCCAGGGATCCTATGGTTTATTGACAGAGAGACAAGGAAGCACATTATTCTAAAACAGCATGGTGAGAGCCACGATAGAAGAAATGCTGGGTGCTGCAGGTGCCTCAAGTGTCCACAGCAAGCAGGTGACCCAGCCACAGGCAGGGTGCTGGGAGGAGGAGTGGAATGAGGCCTTCCCAGTGGGGGGAGACCAGCATTCCAGTGAGCGGACCAGCCGTGGGTGTCATGAACGTGAGAAAGAACGCTTCCTGCCCCTAGCGGGCTCCCCATCAGTGTGTCTCTGTCCATCACAAATGAGGCAAGTAAGTAGCAAAGGTCTGCTGCCTAGAAAGTCAGAAAAGGGGAAATTTACCTAACTCATCTGGAATTGGTCTAATGGATGAATTATTCCAAAATTCTTTGGTAGTTCTATGGCTTAATGTTTAAAAAGGCTTTCAGAGGCAGCTGACCTTTTTATAAAGCCCTGTACTATGTGCACCTAGTGAGGAGTGAGCAGTGTGGCTGTGGACCAGTGGGTAGAAGTCACAGAGAGCAAAAAGGGGAGAGGCAAGCCTCAGGTTAGACAGGTAATTGTCATGTCCTTGACCAACCTAGAAAAAGGTTGAGCGTATTGCGTTACATACATATTATGATCCAAGGGCTTTTCTTTGGTTAATTTCAGCTCCGTCAGAGGCCCCTGATGTCTGGAGAAGTGTGAACTCAGAGCCAGGAAATCATACTGTGACCTTATTCTGGAAGGTAAGATGTGCAGATTCCAAAAGTGTGATTGTTTCTAAAAGCCACATTTGTGGAAACAAATGTGTCTTCCTCTGGAGAACTGTTGATTGGTCCAGTGTCCCAACTGGGAGGGATCTTTGCATTCATCCGACAGAATTTCTTACCTAGTAGAGGAATCCCACTCCACCCCTTTGACAGCTCATGCAACCGACAGCCAGTTCTGATTGGTAGAACCTTCTCCGCGACTCCAACTCAGGCCAGCCCTGACTCTTGCAGGGCCCAGGGCAAAGATGTAAGTAAACAACGACATAAGATAGTTAAAAGTTACACATATTTAAACATTCATACTATTTATGTTTTAAAATTATAAATCAAGCTTAAAAATTGTAATATAAAATAAATTTTATCCTTCTATCTTGCCTAATACACCTTCATGACAACCTGGAAGGCCAGGTTTGTATTCTGAACTCAGTGATGCGTCAATTTCACACCGAAACATGGTGATGCTGGGAGAGTTGACTCTGGTCTCAACCTACCCCACTTTTTTTTTTCACCTTTAGTTTGGCACACTCTGCAAGAATCTCTGTGCACAGACATGTGGGCATGCCAGTCTGCATGTCTGGGTTCTGTCCACACCCCAAGCAGATAGCCACTCCCAGCCCACTCTCAGGTCTGGTGGTACACATGCCAGGGGAGAGGAGGCCTGAGGAACAGACCCTGAGAATGGGCTTGGGACTGTGTGAGCAAGAATTTCTCTGCAAACTGAGCCTTCCAGAGGAGGACTCTGGGTATGGAGAGCAGCTCATCCCTGTACAGCTGCATGGGGACAATACAGCTGGAGGTGGAATGAGGCCAGTACCCAGGCTCCTCCTGCAGGGTCCCAGGGTGGTGCTGTTTGTTCTCATTGCTTTTCTGCCCTTGACTACCCCTCACATTCTTTTTTCCACCAGGTTAAAGAGTCTATTCCTTGTGATTCTGATCTGAGCCCTCTTCTCAGGACACATAATGCTCTTGAGGCTTTTATCTCCAAATGGTCCTCTTCTCTACTCACCTTCAGTTAGATTTGAATGTCTGATTTCAGACTTGGTTGAGAGAGTTATTTTCTCTATTAAGCTGTTTGAATTTTCTGGTGGGTGTGCATATATAAAGGAGTTGAGGGACAGAAAAGATGAAAAAGGAGTTGTACAAATTCCTTTCAATTAAAATCCATTTAAAAATGTTTATCAATATTTTTTTCAGCCATTATCAAAACTGCATGCCAATGGAAAGATCCTGTTCTATAATGTAGTTGTAGAAAACCTAGACAAACCGTCCAGGTCAGAGCTCCGTTCCATTCCGGCACCAGCCAACAGCACAAAACTAATCCTCGACAGGTGTTCCTACCAAATCTGCGTCACAGCTAACAACAGTGTGGGCGCTTCTCCTGCTTCTATAATAGTCATCTCTGCGGACCCTGAAAACAGTGAGTTTGTTTTGCGTTTTGTTTTGTTTTTATTCTCTAGGAAAATGTTGATGACGTTATTAAGTGGTGATGGATACATTGAGAAAACAGTAACTTGGGAAGACAAAATGTCTAGTCACCAAATAGCCATTTACTTTTGGGCCAGGTGTGTCAACATGTTTCAGTGGGACAGTCCCCTCAGTGTGGGGAGACTTCAGCCATGGCTCAGGATATTTCTGTCCAGGGGATTCTTCAACATACTTGGGAAATTATCTGAAGTTTATTCAAGTAAATGCAACCCCAACCACAGTTACCACTGAAAATTGGAGTTACTATTTATGATCTTTGTGGCTTGTGAAATAGGAATTGCATTTACTATTTTGTAAAAAGTGTTGTCAGTCTTTGCACCTGGAAAGAGCCCATGAATATTTCCAGAGATCATCAGAACTGGCATCAGCTTTCACCAGGGGCTCTGCCAACTTTGTAGAATAAAAGATAATAACTGGCTAATCTCTTGCCTATGAAAGAGCAAACAAGGTGGAATGCCCTTGCCCTACATGCCAAATCAATAGTGATATTAATTTCCTTCTTAGAGAGCCATAAAAAAGTCAACCCCACAGTTACACACTATGAGATGATACACACATGGGCACACATAATGCAGTCGGGCAGTGGCATGCTAGGATCATTCATGAACCTTGTAATAATATCACCCTTTGGCTCCTGCTATTAAAATTTCCAGACCCTGCTTATGATGTTATGGTAGGTTCTATGATACTTATTTATTCAAGTTCAGCTTAAATTTGGGTTAACTGAGTTGGATTAGAGGATGTTGTTGTTTTATTTTTATGTTTTCAAAAGAACTATCCAGTATGTATCACATGAGGAAAATAAATTATATTGTGCCATAGAAGAAAAACTCTAGGAGTTGGTTTCGGAGTTGTTTAGTGTAACCTCTGTTTTCTGAAGAACTATATTAGAGAAAGAAGTTATATTCTGACTTCATTAGGATCTGAACAGGAAAAGGGGGCATTTCATTCAGCCTTGGGGAGCTGGTACTGGCCTCTCCTGAGGAAGGCAGAGACCAGTTCAAAGCAACACTGCTGAGAGCAATTATATATTTTGGGGTCTCCTACCATACCCTTCATCCCCATGCCCTGCCTTCAGATGCCTAGACCTTCTGGTGTGAGGCTCCAGCTAGCTATCCTTAAGTGCTCCTTGTTTCTACATCACCAGCATGTATAAAGTCACTCATGTACTATGAGAAAATCAATAAGGTTAAGCTAATTCACACTAGGGTGCGAATGACTGACAAAAAGATTCCCCTACTCTTTGATCTGCCTCTATCTCTCAAAATGTATTTTCAGTTTAAAGAAGCAGCTTTCTAAGAGTTTCAACCCTGGGTTTGGAGTTAAATTTTACTAAGTATTAATAAGTCAAGTGAAAAATGTCAAGCCTTAATATGTGTGGGGAATTTGTCTGCTTGATGGAGGAAAGCAGGGAAGCCATGTGGATGGGATCTATAAAGCCCTCATGGGCTTTTACCTTATACCTAGAGCTACACATTCCTTTGGGTGCCCCCAGCTGGATGATATTTTGATGCCCTATAAAAGTGAATCAGTGGTTTTCGCACCACTATTCAGTTGTAATTAGGATTGCCAGATAAAATACAGGAGGCCCAGCTAAATGTGAATTACAGACAAACAATAAACCAGTTCTTAGTGTAAGTCTGTAGAAAGAGGAGAAATTCTCATGCCTCAAGGATAAGGTATATCCCTGTTGGAACTCAGTAGAACTGGTAGTCCCCTGAGGCCATGTTACCCTTTTTCCAATTGTCAGACATCAGGAAACCTACTTTAACATATAAAATCTATTGAGATGGCAGCGTTAGTCATAAACTGTGTGCATATCCTTATATAACCCAACTTTTTATATACCTGAATATTTTCTTCTTTTTTGTCTTCTACTCAATTCCTACCCGTAACACATCTCAGAAGCAGTATTTAGTTTAGGAGCAACTGATATTACTGTGGGAGAATTAACCTGCATTAGTTATTCATTCAACAGGTAATTTTTGAAGCAGATCCAGTACCCAATACCAGATTCTAGATCAAGGATCAACAAATTTTGTGGTAAATGGGCAGATGGCAAACATTTTTGCAGGTCATATAGTCTCCATTACATATTTTATTATATGCCTTCTTTTTTGGTTTATTGTATTTTTACAACTCTTAAAATGTCTTAGAACCATTCTTAGCTCAAGGGTCATATGAAAGCAACCCTCAGAGGCTGGAATCATCCTGGTGGTAGTTTGCTGGCCCCTGTCCTAGGTGCTGAAGTCTGGTTGGACTTCAGAAGGCCAACATGATGGGCATCTGAAGGGCAGGTGTGAATGTTTGCCGGGAAGTAAGAGGCAGGAACTCACCCATGAAAACATCCCCCACCCAAGCACCTGTAACTATTGAAGTGGAGGTCTGTTACCTACTAGATACCGTGCATGTATGTATCTACTTTCTACCTTACATACTTAAAACAATTTACAGTTAATTAAGTCTGGAGCATTGCTCTATTTGTTTATATACAGAAGAGGTTGAGGAAGAAAGAATTGCAGGCACAGAGGGTGGATTCTCTCTGTCTTGGAAACCCCAGCCTGGAGATGTTATAGGCTATGTTGTGGACTGGTGTGACCATCCCCAGGATGTGCTCCAGTGGAAGAATGTAGGTCCCAATACCACAAGCACAGTCATTAGCACAGGTAAGAAGAACCTTCCATATCATCGCATTGCTATATTCACCTTGAAGCAAGTTCAAGTGGGATTTCTGGACTACTTCACAGACTTTGACTGTGCTCAGCTAATAATTTTGAAACGACAAATCCAGCATGGGTGTTAGGAGTTCAGATGTTACAAGAATATGTTCTAAAACTCAACCTTTAAATCTCCTTTTGCAGAGAATATCTGCACATGAGATGGGAATTGATTTTCATGGTTTTCCTAAACTTGTTTCTCTAAATTAGTGCATAGTCTCGAATGGCAGAGGGACGTTGTAACAGTTGTCCAGAGAGCTTTTACAAAAGCAGAGAATTGCATGGATTTGGAAGATGTTTAGGACATATAGTTGATGAGAATCGATCATCAGCCTTCAGTTTCAATAGAACATGTAGAACTTGTTCTCTTACCTCCCACATTGGATTTGTAATGTGAAGATTTGCTAGTTTAGCAGACACAAGAGTGCCCATTTGTGTGGCTTGAGCTGGAGGGGTGGGTGGCGCCATCTGCTGGGCTCATGGAAAGGTGTGGGAAATGTCCCTGTTCAGAGGATGATCAAAGCTTCGCCAATTTCAGTGGTGTGGTGGGTTCTGGAAGGAGATTGCAGAGGTATAAGTGTAATGGGGAAATGAGGAAGTGGAAGCAAAGCTTTCAAGACTATTGGCTTTAATGGGAAGAGGGAAGACAAGTAACCAGAGGGGGATTTGGAGTCAAAGAAGGGCTTGAATGGTTTTCTGTGTCTGGTCTGATTCTGCACCCAGTTGTGTGCACATGGATACACAGGCATGTTTGAGAGCTCTTGCTTCAAAGAACACTGCAGAGGCTAATCCCTGCAGGCTTTGCTGGAGACAAGACAGTGGGGCCAGGTGTTTGCAGCATGGAGGACTCCAAGGCTTCATGGAAGGAGGGAATATGGTGGGGATAAAATGCAAAATTCCTGAAAGGCAATTATTAGGGGAACACAAATTTATTTTTCATTCTTTTGTAGGGGGGAGGGGGAAGGGTTGGAAGACAGACTGTCGCTCTGTTACCCAGGCTGGAGTGCAGTGGCTTGATATCAGCTCACTGCAACCTCTGCCTCTTGAGTTCAAGCGATTCTCCTGCCTCAGCCTCCCCAGTAGCTGGGATTACAGGTGCCCACCATTACATCTGGCTAATAATTTTTCTGTTTTTAGTAGAGATAGGGTTTCACCATGTTGGCCAGGCTGGTCTCCAACTCCTGGCCTCAAGTGATCTGCCTACCTCAGCCTCTCAAAGTGCTGGGATTACAGGTGTGAGCCACCGTGCCACGCCTTTTCATCATTTTTCTTTTCAGAATTAGGAAATGTCATTCTGTTATTACAAATCTGTTGACTTTTCTTCCCTAGATGCTTTTAGGCCAGGAGTTCGATACGACTTCAGAATCTATGGGTTATCTACAAAAAGGATTGCTTGTTTATTAGAGAAAAAAACAGGATACTCTCAGGAACTTGGTAAGTTTAAAGCATTTCATGTGCCCCATGTGCACACTTGTTCAGAACAATTCATAGATTCCTAGCTTTGGGTTTAGGAAGGTGTCGGCATCATACCCGCTTTTTGATATCCCATTTACTCTGGCTATTGGGTTTTTAAAATTATTTTTTAATCATACAAACATAAAACATTTTCATTCTCATTGCTAAGTCTCTCTTTCTTCCTTTGTTTAGTCTCTTATACCCTATGTGAATAATCATTGTTTTAGCTAATCTTTGTCCAAATCCATAACAATGGTTTGTAAATGATGTCTTAAAGATAGGATGCTGGAATCAAAGGGTTTCAACTTTTAAAATATCTTTTTCATTTCTTTCATAATTTTTAAGACTTTACATACATGTTGTGAAATCACCCCCTAGAAATGTCACCACTGTCCCACCAGCAGTGGAGGGGATTTTTGATCCTCCCATGGGGTTGCTTATTCTCCTTCTTCAGGTGGGTGCTTAATTGTTCACACAAATCAGACCAGTTCTCAGGGGTTCTTCCTTTAGCAGGAGTGGATCCACAGTTTACAGTTGGCTCAGAGTGGGCAGGAGGTGTGTGACTTCGTGTGCACAGTCCAACTGTGCATAAGCGTGTGTGGGAAAACAGCCTCAGCAAAGCCTTCAAAGTAAACATTCTTGGATTGTTTTTCAGTGACACTTGGATAACTGGGCACTGCCACAACCTGGGAACTGGATCTAGTTCATCAAATCGCCCCACTTGCCTCTTTGAACATAATCCTTCCACTTTCACTTCCTCCCTTCTTCCTCACTTTAGTAGGTTCTGTGGTTGAGTCTTTTTTCAAACACCGTTTCGAATTTAAGAACAGAATTAAGTCTCTTTTTTTTTTTTAGACTTTAGTTTCTTTCTTTTTTTGCGGGGGCTATGTGAGCTTGTGCAAGTTATTTAGTCTCTGCGTGTCCATTCTTCATCTGTGAAAGGCAAGACTTGAACAAGATTGCTCAACTCCTTCACAGCTCACATAAACTATGTCAAGGCACAAATCCTCTAGAGAAACAGATAAAACTCCTTAACTCGGCATAAGCTCTTACAACCTCTGGAGCTGGCTACGGTTCTTCTATTAGTTGACATGAATATTCTGAGACTGTTTCCAAATCATGACTTTTCTCTTATCCCAACTTCTTTTCCTAGCTCCTTCAGACAACCCTCACGTGCTGGTAGATATGTTGACATCCCACTCCTTCACTCTGAGTTGGAAAGATTACTCTACTGAATCTCAACCTGGTTTTATACAAGGGTACCATGTCTATCTGAAATCCAAGGCGAGGCAGTGCCACCCACGATTTCAAAAGGCAGTTCTTTCAGGTGACATCTATTTTTGATT
Organism: Macaca thibetana thibetana; assembly: GCF_024542745.1. Classification (NCBI taxonomy): domain Eukaryota; kingdom Metazoa; phylum Chordata; class Mammalia; order Primates; family Cercopithecidae; genus Macaca; species Macaca thibetana. Next base: position 139,956,351 of record NC_065583.1, read on the forward strand.
TGTTTATTTATTCTTTCAAGATCTCATTATTTGAAATCATTGAAAATAATGGCTGCCATCTTAGACTGTGGCCAGGCTGAATTCCCTTCTTGCATGACTTTATACTGAAAAGGTGTTCTTAAGCAAATTAGTAGGGTGAGCAAGATGGTGGGGGTGGGACAGCATTTTAACTTACTTAAAAAACAATATGACCTGGTATTTTTAGAAGCATCTGAAGCACCACCAGCTCCTTAAGAAAACCTGCTCTTTATGAAACTTTCCTCTTTTTTTTCACTTTATTGAGCATTGTTCCAATTTATTTTTAAGCCCCTTGCAAACTCTTACTGTTTCTTGCAGATTTGTATGCTTTGGCTGGATCACTAGTACCCCTTGTTCAGTGGATTTTCTGCTTTTTGTGCCATCTCCTGAACATTTTACCTGGTGTGCCTATGGTGATGAAATTATGATTTGATTTTTGTTTGGTTTAAACATATTGATGGTGCTGAGTTAACAAGAGTATTAGTGTCCAACTCTCTCACAAGATGTTTACCACACTTTTAATACAGTATTTTTTTCCTTAAAAAAAAAAAAATTTAAAAATCACAGATGGTTCAGAATGTTGCAAATACAAAATTGACAACCCAGAAGAAAAGGCATTGATTGTGGACAACCTAAAGCCAGAATCCTTCTATGAGTTTTTCGTTACTCCATTCACTAGTGCTGGCGAGGGCCCCAATGCTACGTTCACGAAGATCACGACTCCGGATGAACACTGTGAGTTTTCCCAAATCAAAGGTCTTCCCTTAGGAGTTTCTGGGAAACTAACAAATTACAGAAGTGTTGACTTAGGCTTTGTCTAGATCAGGAATTTTCAAACCTTTCTTCTCTCCATCACACCTCCCTCTTTCTCTCGATGAAACCCTTTGTGTCACAAAAAAAGAGTTGCACAGACTCTCACTATATAAAATAGATACAAATGGAGGTAATCTGTCTGATTAAGGCCTAAAATCTTCCCTCTGCCTCCCTCAGTGGCCCTTGAGACAGTTCTCTGGAACTCAGTCTCACAATCCTGTATGTAGTTTGAAAATCACAGATAGCATATTTTAGTGTTGACATCAGAAGAGCCACAAGGCTTCTGTCTAGAGAAGAGGGGTGCTGGTTTTCTCAGCAGAATTGTTCTCTGCAGCTAGCTTTCCTCTGGATTGTTTCCCTCAGCAGCAAACAAATTGCTTCTTGACTCTGCTAGGGCCTCCGGGGCAATTAGAAATGGGTACAGTGGTGTGGGAATTGGGCAGGGGCATGGAATACTTGCTCAGAAACTCCCTGTTTGCATATTTGGATGGGAAATGGTGAGGTGGAGAGAGAGAGATCTTTTCAAAAATACATTTGGCTTGAAAGATGGAGAAGTAAGAGGGAAGGGAGAAAAACAGTAAGAACTGGTTGATGGAAAAATTTATTCTCATGGCAAACCCTGACAACCAATAAACAGGAATGTGGTGAGAGAAAATAGATGCTGATGGAAGAAAGAGGAGAAAAGAGTATCTTTAATGAGGGGATCATAGAAGGTCCTGGAAGGCACCCATGTAACGCAAATAGATTCAAAAGGCTTGCCTGAAGTTACCAACTTTCCTTAGTGCAGGGTGCCCTCACCGAAGCTGCAGCTGTAGAGATGGGCATGTCCTGTTGGACTGCTGACCCTGGAGTGCCCTGACGGGTGATTCAGATACATGTGGCTTCAGTGGCAGTGTATTAGTCCGTTCTCACACTACTATAAAGAACTGCCTGAGAGTGGGTAATTTATAAAGGAAAGAGGTTTAATTGACTCACAGTTCCACATGGCTGGGAAGGCCTCAGGAAATTTACAATCATGGCAGAAGAGAAAGCAAACACGTCCTTCTTAACATGGCGGAAGGAGAGAGAAGTGCCGAGCAAAGGAGAAAAGCCACTTATAAAACCATCACATCTTGTGAGAACTCACTCACTATCATGAGAACAGCATGGGGGTAACCGCCCCCATGATTCAATTACATCCCACTGGATCCGTCCCAGGACACATGGGGATTATAGGAGCTAAAATATAAGATGAGATTTTGGTGGGGACACTGCCAAATCATATCATTCCACTCCTGGCCCCTTCCAAATCTCATGCCCTCATATTTCAAAACGCAATTATGCCTTTCCAACAGTCCCCCAAGGTCTTAGCTCATTCCAGCATTAACCCAAAAGACCAAGTCGAAAGTCTAATCTGAGACAAGGCAAGTCTCTTCCACCTATGAGCCTGTAAAATTAAAAGCAAGTTAGTTGTTCCCTAGATACAATGGTAGTACATGCATTGGGTACATACACCCATTCTAAATGGGAGAAATTGCCCAAAACAAAGGAACTGCAGGTCCCATGCAAGTTCGAATTCCAATAGGGCAGTCATTAAACCTTAAAGTTGCAAAATGATCTCCTTTGACTCCATGTCTCACATTCAGGTCATGCTGATGCAAGAGATAGGCTCCTGTGGTCTTGGGCAGTTCCACCCCTGAGGCTTTGCAGGGTACAGACTCCTTCTGGCTGCTTTCATGGGCTGGCATTGAGTTTCTTGGCTTTTCTAGGCACATGGTGCAAGCTGTTGGTGGATCTACCATTCTGGGGTCTGGAGGATGGTGGCCGTCTTCTCACAGCTCCACTAGGCAGTGCCCCAGTGCAGACTCTCTGCGGGGGCTCCAGCCCCGTATTTCCCTTCCACACTGCCCTAGCAGAGGTTCTCCATGAGGGCTCTGCCCCTGCAGCAAACTTCTGCTTGGACATGCAGGCATTTCCTTATGTCCTCTGAAATCTAGGTGGAGGTTCCCAAACCTCAATTCTTGACTTCTGTGCACCCACAGACTTAACATCACATGGAAGCTGCCAAGGCTTGGTGCTTGCACCCTCTGAAGCAATGACCTCTTTTAGTCACAGCTAGAGCTGAATTAACTGGGATGTAGGGTACCATGTCCTGAGGCTGCACAGAGCAGGGGTCCCTGAGCCTAGCCCAGGAAACCATTTTTCCCTGCTAGGCTTTTGTGCCTGTGATGGGAGGGGTGGCCGTGAAGACCTCTGACATGGCCTAGAGACATTTTCTCCATTGCCTTAATGATTAACATTTGGCATCTTGTTCAGATATGTGTGGCTGTATATATGCATTATTTATGAATATTTCTGCAGCTGGCTTGAATTTCTCTTCAAAAAATGGGTTTTTCTTTAGTATTGCATTATCAGGCTGCAAATTTTCTAAACTTTTTTGCTCTGCTTCCTCTTGAATGTTTTGCTGCATAGAAATTTCTTCTGCCAGATACCCTAAATCATCTGTCTCAAGTTCAACGTTCCACAGAGCTCTAGGGCAGGGGCAAAATGCCACCAGTCTCTTTGCTAAAGCATAACAAGAATCACCTTTGCTCCAGTTCCTAACAAGTTCCTCATCTCCATCTGAGCCTGGACTTCCACCTCAACCTGGACTTCATTGTCCTTATCATTATCAGCATTTTGGTCGTATCCATTCAACAGACCTCTAAGAAGTTCCAAACTTTCCATCATCTTCCTGTCTTCTGATCCCTCCAAGTCTCTAAGAAGTTCCAAACTTTCCCACGTCGTCCTCTCTTCTTCTGAGCCCTCCAAACTGTTCCAGTCTCTGCCTGATACCCAGTTCCAAAGTTGCTTCCACATTTTCAGATACCTTATAAGGTATCTCAGTACCAATTTACTGCATCAGTCCATTCTCCACTGCCTTAAAGAACTGCCTGAGACTGGGTAATTTATAAAGGAAAGAGGTTTAAGTGGCTCATGGTTCTGCATGGCTGAGGAAGCCTCAGGAAACTTATAATTATGGCAGAAGGGGAAGCAAACACATCCTTCTTCACATGGCAGCAGGAGAGAGAAGTGCCGAGCAAAGGGGGAAAAGCCCCTTATAAAACCATCAGATCTTGTGAGAACTCACTCACTATCACAAGAACAGCAGCATGGGGCAGCCACCCCCATGATTCAATTACCTCCCACCAGGTCCCTCCCATGACACGTGGGGATGATGGGAGCTACAGTTCAAGATGAAATTTGGGTGGGGACACAGCCAAACAGTATCAGACAGGTTGTGGTGCTGACTGCATGTTGACTACTACACTGAAACATGTCCCTAGGTCTCCAAGCCAAAATCCAGAACCCCTTATCTGATTAAGATGTGTCAATGATTTACATTACTTGAGCACTCTTGGCATTTTGGAGTTAATTTTAAATTTATTTTCAGGTTAGTTTTATTCTACCTTTGTAATTTACTTGGTTGGTACACACACACACACACACACACACACACACACACACACACACTTATCTTTAAATATTTATTTTCTAAGTTTCATTCATCTCCCTTATGTTAAACTTCATTAGCCCTGGCTTGGCTTGTGACTACTGATTATATTATTTGAAATAAAATATTTGAAATAGAAAGTAGAAAATATTTCAAACTTTTTCTACTTTCCTGAGATTTTACTTAAAAAAAAAAAATAGGTAGAATATTATGTGACTAGCATCCAGTTAACTGTACCTCAGATCTTGTTAGATGGGAATAAAAAATACCTGTATCTACTGCAATGAGGCTAGAATGATTAAACAGCAAAAACAAAAAATAGAAATGCAAAAAATTAATGTAATACTGAAATTGCAGAGTAGTGAATAAATGTTTATTCTGTTGGTATTTTTCAAAATAATCCTTTCTCTTTGTAAATTGATTGGTTAACTTTTTCTCTGATCAGGAGACTAGGTTACTAAAGAGAGATAATGAGACACAGAGAGGGTAAGCAGTTTGTTTAAACATACAGGGTGTCCAAACCAACTGTAATTTGTGTTTTTATATTTGGACATTTGGCACTACATTTCCTTCTGAATTTAATAGGCACTACTGAATCATTTTTAAATCCTGAGTATGGAAGTAGATTATGTTCCGAAAGTTTCTGTTTAAAATTAGCCTGAAAATAGCTGAAATGTAAAAGATGAAAAATACCAAGTGTTGATGAGGATGTAGAAGAACTGGAACTTCCATACCTTGCTGATGGGAGTAAATTGGTACAAGCAGTTTTGGAAAATTCCTTGGTAGTATCTCCTAAAATGAGTATATATATACCTTAGGTGTGAGAACCTTCATTCCTAGGTATATATGCCCCCAAAATGCCTACATAAACCCTAAAGAAATACCTAAAGACGTGTACTAGTGCAGTGATTGTGAACAGAACATAAAATTCACTATGCAAGGGAAAAAAATACGCTGAAAGCTGGTTCATGCAAGAAGCTGCCTTTCCTTTTGCTTCTAAGCAGACAGGTACAGTAAAAGCTTAAATATCTCCACAGGTAGCTACTCTGTGTTTGCCTTATCTTATCGTAGCCTCTCCTGGGAGATGAATACATAATTAACTATTCTTCTGTCTCCTCCTTTTCTCTTGTGACATGTGGATAATCATACCCTCCCTCCTCCAGCCCACTTTTCCTCCAGCCCTTTCTCATTCCAGCCCACTTTTCCCCTTTAAATTGAAGCCCTCAGCATTATTGAAGCCCTCAACATTATCTTTGGAGGAAGACACAGACTACATAATGTTTCTGTGATTCTGTTTATTTCTTCCAGTCATGTCCTTCACCTTGGCAAAAGAAACTTCTAAATTGATGGAGACCTGTCTCAGATACTTTTTGGTTTACATCATCAAAAGTACTGTTCTTGAGAGCAAAGTTTACCATAGTAAGATTCATAAAGAGAGTTTCCTTCCCCTTTTTCTGGGGTCAGGGTTAATTTTAGGTCAGTTGTTTTGGCCCTCTCTTACCTTTCTGGGTCCTTTTCCCTAGAACCCTGTGTTGCCTCATAGCACGGGCTTGTGCATCTACCCAGGGCCACCTTTCTTTACAAAACTCCAACATTATCTGCCACACCACTGTCCCCAAATCAAGCTCCATTTCTTCCAGGGCAGCTAGGTGTGGGGTGGAGCATGGGGAGGGCAGAGGGGGCAAATGGATTGAACAGAATCATATGTTCAGTAACTTAACCCCCTAGATCCTCCCTGAGCAATTTACTTTTGTGAAAAGGGATGTTTACCAACCCAGCTGAATTATTATTTGGTGGAAATTGCAAGCAATGGGAACAGGAAGATGGTGTCAGTCTAATAAGAGAGAGACGCTCTCTAAAAGAAAAGATGTTTATTTGGGACTGAGAATTTCAGTGGAAAAAAACTATAGTAAACTATGTGCATATTCAGGGAGGTAAAGGGAGACAAAAGTTTTTAAAGGAAAAAAAAATGAGGAGGATTATATAATTGCTTTGAAATAATTATCCTTGACTACAAAGATGAATAACAAGGGTGATGCCAGTTCAAGGTTTAATGGGAAGATGTCCTTGCAGAAGCATTGTGTGTGTGTGTGTAAGGTTGTGATGGCCTTTGTGCAAGGTTGTGGTTTTCGTAGTGGTTTTTGTTATCTGCATGACCTTCCCAGCTCTATTTGTCAGGGTTTCCTACCATTAGTGATTCCATTTTTATTCTAACAGATTTCACAATGGTCATTTGAAATAAATGAAGCACCAGTTGACATATTGGAGAAATAAACATAATCATTTTCCCAGATTAAGACATATTTAGGTAATCTGAGGCGAACTAGAAGGAGTGCACTAGTCAATTTTTGATGTGTAACAAACACCCTCAAAAGCTCCGTGGCATACAAGAACAAATATTTCTTTTTATGCTCATGGGTTTACAGGTCAGCTGAGACTTGGCTGATCTAGGCTGTGGTAAGCTGGACTCTAAGCTTCAGTCATGTTCAGGTTTGTTTCACGCATCTTCATTCTAGGGCTAAGGCTAAAGTCGCAGCAGCTACCTGAGGCACACACTTCTCATGGTGAGGAACACAAGAGCGCAAGCCAATGTGTACATGCACATGTAAAACACTTAGTTACATTACAATTACCAACAGCCCATTGGCCAAGCCAGTGCACATGGCTGAGCCCCAAGTCAAGGGGCAGGAAAGTGTTCTCACCTACTATGAAGTTTTGGCAGGAGTGGAAAAGCATAATGTTAATACAGCAAGTCACGATGCAATCTATCAGAAGAGGTAACAAATGTGAGTCACACACTGTTGATGGCAAATGGCTTCCTGTGTCGGTTGGCTAGTTGGTTGGTTGGCTTTTCCCCTGAAGTCAGGCAGAACTCATATTACAACTTGCATACATAATTTGAGAAATAATAAACATGTAAAATTACTCTCAATCATAAACTTAATTTTATTCCTTTGAGGAAGGGAAAAGTACTTATTAAAAATGTCCCTTTGTTTTTCCTTGTTCAGCCTCCATGTTGATTCGTATCCTACTGCCCATGGTTTTCTGCGTCTTGCTCATCACGATCGTGTGCTACTTGAAAAGTCAGTGGTAAGTGTGTGAGGAAGGTTTTATCCAAGAAGAGGGTAAGAGAAAAATCTGGAAAGAGATTTAGTAAGATAGAAATGACATTGAATAATACGAAACAACATACAGAAAATGAAAAGGACAAAAGAGGCTGGGGTGAGAATATGTACTTTATTTCACTGTTTTGCTCTCCAGGTGACTATATGAGGAAACTAATCACCATTTAACATAGACCACAGAATTTTTTCAACAGCAGTAGCTAATATTTATATCTTACTTACTAGATGTTTGGCAGTGTTCTAAGTGCTTTATCAATTAATTCATTTAATCTTCATGAGGACACTCTAAGTACCATAATTATCTCCATTTAGCCAATAAGAAATTAAAGCATGGAAGAACCAAGTAACTTGCTTAGTAAGTTACAATGCAAGGATTAGAAGCCAGGAATCTGACTCCAGAGTTCTTGCTCTTAACTATTCCACTGTACCGTGAAATTCAGTCTCATTTTCCATTTTTTTTTCTAGGATCAAGGAGACGTGTTATCCTGACATCCCTGACCCTTACAAGAGCAGCATCCTGTCGTTAATAAAATTCAAGGTAAATGTTGGCAAATTGTATGTATATCATACACCTATTAAGGACTAACCCAGAGTGGGGGCTGTCAGAATCCTACTTTCCTAGAGCTCCTCAGGAAAATATAGCACAGTAAAAGCCACCTTTATACCCATAGCCATGAAATAGGTGATTGGAGCTTTGATTTCTTCTGTCAGGGGACGTCTTTTGGTTTTCAACTTCACCTCCAGGTTACTTGTGACCAGGAAGGAACATAAACAACATTGAAGCTCTAAGTGTATTTCACATGCTTAATCTACTTTGATGCATGTATGCATGCACACAAATGTCTATATTTACATATTTTTGTTTCCTTTCTAGGAGAACCCTCACCTAACAATAATGAATGTCAGTGACTGTATCCCAGATGCTATTGAAGTTGTAAGCAAGCCAGAAGGGACAAAGATACAGCTCCTAGGCACTAGGAAGTCACTCACAGAAACTGAGTTGACTAAGCCTAACTACCTTTATCTCCTTCCAACAGAAAAGAATCACTCTGGCCCTGGCCCCTGCATCTGTTTTGAGAACTTTACCTACAACCAGGCAGCTTCTGACACTGGCTCTTGTGGCCATGTTCCAGTACCCCCCAAAGCCCCACCAAGTATGCTGGGACTAATGACCTCACCTGAAAATGTACTAAAGGCACTAGAAAAAAACTACATGAACTCCCTGGGAGAAGTCCCAGCTGGAGAAACAAGTTTGAATTATGTGTCCCAGTTGGCTTCACCCATGTCTGGAGACAAGGACAGTCTCCCAACAAACCCAGTGGAGCCACCACACTGTTCAGAGTATAAAATGCAAATGGCAGTCCCCCTGCGTCTTGCCCTGCCTCCCCCGACCGAGAATAGCAGCCTTTCCTCAATTACCCTTTTAGATCCAGGTGAACACTACCGCTAACCAGCATGCCGATTTCATACCTTATGCTACACAGACATTACGAAGAGCAGAGCTGGCACCCTCTCATCACCAGTGGCCTTGGTCCTTAATCCCAGTATGATTTGCAGGTCTGGTTTATGTAAGACCACTACAATCTGGCTAGGTTAAAGGCCAGAAGCTATGGAACTTAACACTCCCCATTGGAGCAGGCTTGCCCTAGAAATGGCAGGATCATGGGAGCATGCTTACCTTGCTGCTGTTTGTTCCAGGCTCACCTTTAGAACAGGAGACTTGAGCTTGACACAAGGATATGCATTAACCACTCTACAGACTCCCACTCAGTACTGTACAGGGTGGCTGTGGTCCTAGAAGTTCATTTTTTACCGAGGAAATATTTCCATTAAAAGCAATTCTTAGATTGAAGGCTTTAATAAAGGCCACAGGAGACTTATTACTACAGCATAAATTGTCAATGTAAATTTACTGAGCGTATTGAATGAAAAAAACTCAGGTGTCTGAGGCCAGGACAGATTTTAGACTTACCTTGAACGGATAAGAATCTATAGTTCACAGACACAGTAAAATTAACTCTGTGGGTGGGGCGGGGGGTATAGATCTAATCTAATATGTAAAATGTGTGATCAATCAACAAGATTTCCACAATTCTTCTGTCAAGCTTACTACAGTGAAAGAATGGGATTGGCAAGTAACTTCTGACTTACTGTCAGTTGTACATCTGCTCCATAGACATCAGTATTCTACCGTAATTTTTGATGACTACCTCAGAACATAAAAAGGAAAGTGTATCACGTAATTCCATTCAGTGTTTGGTTCCTTTCCTTTCAAGAACTGGCTATAAACAGCCTGTTTTCACTTGGCATGCTTTGGACTCTGCACTACGTTGTCCGGGCCAAGATAACTCTGTCACAGTTACATTCATATTATGCTAAAATGGTAAAATGAAACCCATTGTTGGACATAATTCAGATATAACTAAAAAGTTCTATGGAGTGGGAAATTCCATGTTGGCTTTGGAGCAACTTTGTCTCCTCTGAACCAATATATTCCGAACTAATATATGCAAAGCACCTGGTACACAACTGGTATTTTAGTACATGTTGGTTCTCTTGGTGCAATCTCAGCTCACTGCAGCTTCCACCTCCCGGATTCAAACAGTTCTCCTGCCCAGCCTCCGGAGCACCTAGGACTCTGGGTGCACACTACCACACCTGGCTAGTTTTTATATTTTTAGTAGAGACAGGGTTTTATCATGTTGGCCAGGCTGGTCTCGAACTCCTGACCTCAGGTGATCCACCTGCCTCAGCTTCCCCAAGTGCTAGGATTACAGGTGTGAGCCACCATGCCCAGCCTATTTGTCACATTATTGGTCACATTTATTTTTTATTTTTTGAGATGGAATTTTGCTTTTGTTGCCCAGGCTGGAGTGCAATGATGCAACTTTGGCTCACTGTAACCTCCGCCTCCCAGGTTCAAGCAGTTCTCGTGCCTCAGCCTCCCGAGTAGTTCTGATTACAGGCATGCACCACCACACCCAGCTAATTTTGTATCTTTAGTAGAGATGGGGTTTCACCATGTTGGTCAGGCTGGTCTGGAACTCCTGACCTCAGGTGATCCGCCCACCTCAGCCTCCCAAAGTGCTGGGATTACAGGCGTGAGCCACTGCACCTAGCCGTCACATTTCCAAACAAGCACGAAAGGGGTTCCTTTTTGTCTTCCTGCCTGCCGTCAGCATGGTAGAAATGGCTCTGCCTATGCTTATGCCTCTGGTGCCCAATGCCTTGCACTGTGCCCTTCAACACTATAAAGAGAAACAAGTAGCCACACCTCAAAATAATGTGGCTGTCAACTGACCTAAATAAACCTACACAAACCAGTACTTGCCTTTTGCTGGAAACATTGATTATGTGCTCCTCATGTAGTAGAAAGTGGTATCCTGATTAGTCTAACAGTTGTGTTAGACTTTAGGGCCAGTATTGTCAGCATTTATTTATTTATGTACCTTTGTTATGATGGGATTACATTTTTCATTTGAAACTTGTTCACAAAAATGTCAATGACATTGGTGACTGATTTGTACATATTTTTCATATAGTTTTGTTTAAAAAATAATTCACACAAAACCTTGAAGTCATTTTTAATACTGAAATAAACCTTAATTAAAATATTTCATCATCACATTGTTTTACCTCCCTCAATGAAATGAAAATCTAGTAATTAGATACATCACCTCATGAACTTACTAAATAAAAATGTAAATTCCTGGGTATGACTACAAACCTCTTAATCAGAATCTTTGGGGCATGGACCTGGAATCTATTTTTCATCAGTTCCCAGGCATTCATCTACACACTAAACTTTGAGAATCACTGGCCTAAATCAAATGAAGTCTTTCTGAAATACAACAACATGCCAATAGGAAATGCTGGGCTATGTAACGTTTGTCTTCATAATATCACTATGACCTATAGTCTTGACTGTAAACATTTCTTCTCCAATGGTCATAACCAAATAAATTCATGTTCAAAACCTTAGTTTTCAATACTATATGCCATCTTAACATGGCTTTAGGAAGTGTTATTCAGAAACTTTGAAATACATACTCATGTGTCAGAAAAATGGAGAATTTCAAATATACACAAAAGTAGAAGTTTAATAAACCACTATGTATCACCACCAGTCCCAATGGCCACTACCCATGACTGTTTCAGCTCCATACCTCTGTTCACTCTTTCTCCTCACGTTTTGACGCAAATCATGATATCATGATTTCATGTAAATATCTGAGTTTTCTAAGCTCTACTTTTTCTAATACAGTCATACTAATTGTTAAAAATTGCACCTAAAATCACAGTAGTAATTCCTTAAAAATAGGATATTTGAGTGGTGGACGGCACTGGCATTAATGGCCTTTAAATCCTGCATCAGCCTGTGCACGGTCCTCACCTCTGTGCGGGGGACCTCAACAATTCAGGATGGGAGTTGGGACCTCTTCACACAACAGTACGACTTCTGAAACGCTTCCTACATTCAAACACCTAACCCAAACTAATTAGGGTCAACCTTGTTACCTACTAGAGTGTGTACTGATTAAGAACATCAAGACTTAATATCTTATTAACACTTCTAAGAGTTCTGTTGAAAGATAAGCTTTCATCTCGAATTTACAAAGCATGTTAAAGCACTCTGCATAAAGTAGAAATTTTAAAACTCTGGAAGAGAGAAACAGTAGAAGAGAGTTTTCAGAACTTTCAGTTAAAATGTTTACAACACAATAGGTATATTCAATTTGAAAGCATAGTTGTTTTATTACTCTAAGCATTAAGGGAAGTTTTAGTATATTTTAGTTTCTTAAAATCAATACCGAACTAGTACTGTATTTTTGAGTATTTTATATACTAAAGAGTTTTAAAAATGAAACAGTCTTTTCCAAGTTCCGCTGCATTAGGACTTTTTTAAAAGATCAGCGGCATGATGAATTTGTAAGTATGCTTTTTAGTTTATTTTGGGGCCAACTATATTTTCAATGACATATACAGTGGAAGACATTGGGAAAAATGTACAGAAATTTGCCAAACTGTCCAAAATGTTTCTTGAAGTGAGATATATATTTTACCATATTTTATTAACAGACCCCAACTTTGACACTCAACTTTATCCTCCAGAATTCGTAATTTCTGTGGTATTCTCTTTTGCCAGTAGGTAGCTGTAGGTAAGCTTATTCAATCAGGGCAGTTTATGTGTGAGACATCGAATACCTTCCACAGAGATGTCACCATTGTCATGCCATCATCACTCATATTGTACATTATTTCCTCAAAAAATTCAGAGCTGTTCTATCTAAAGACCTATTTTCCAAATCCCTATAGATATTTTAAAAAACTACAAAGATGTTTAATTATGAAGTGTTTAAGAAGAATATTACTTTAAAATATTGTAACAGCCACTCTACATGTCTGTGGTACCTAAAAGTCACTTTTGCTTGGAGTCACATGTGTCAGCATCAGCATTACAGGACTCAAATCAAGGCCATATGACCACTGATTATTTTAATATTTCAAATAAAACAATGACAAAGTTTAAGAATTTTAAGTACATTTTATTAACAATGTATCCCTTTGATAAGATTATGCTTCAGGAGGCTTTTAATGCCCTTGACATAAACTGTACACATTATACAAAAACAAGAGAATCACAACAAAAAAAATCAAGGTGAGCAAAACCATTTGGGGACAAATCTTATTTAAATTATACACAACTCAATGAAATATTCTTACAGAAAAAATATAAATACTTTTTCTTTCTATGTTACAGTTATACAATATAAATCAGATTTCAATGTCTGTTCAGTGACCTACAAACACCAGAACCTCCAAATATGTAGCAGCGTATTACTAAATAAAAAAGAAGAAAATCATGTGGTTAGAGAGCATTAAGTCTGACACTTTTTTCACAATTCCTTACCACTTTTCAAAACTAATTTACACCATTTGTTTTACAATGCAGCTTTAGGGTTTCTGACAGGCATTTTTGTAACAATTACCTACAAATTTTTTTTCACTCCCCGTCTCTGCCCCAAGACTTTGCATTTTGTGCTAAATCAACCAAGTAGCAAAATTGAAAGGTATGCTTTTTTTTGGCATAAATTATATTTTTGAAATTAAATATTCTATAAAGAAAGTAAAACAAAATGTGCAATTTATGCATGCTGTGGTGTAGCTATCTGATATTACATTACAAAAATACTTCAAACAGGAAAAAAGTCCACATTCTGTGAGTCATATAAACCTACTAGGAATGAAAAATACCCTGGAACTTGGAACTGAAAGAAAAAAACAATGCTCCTAGAAAGATTCTCACAGATTTGTGTTCTTTGATAAGCACTGCTATTAATTTCACTGGTATGCTTTTACATGAGATTCTCACTGTAATGACACTTTTGAGATTAAGATAGTAACAGTGTATTTTGTTAATGCAGAGACAATGGAGACTTTTCCTAACTTATGTTTTGGAAAATCTGAAATGTTGGTTCATTCCAAACAGCTCTTCTAATAAAAGTCTCTCAATTTTACTTTTTCTTTTTTCCCATGTTTTAATGGATTGTGAATCTGAGACAAAACTGGAAACATAAGACTAAAGGGGAAAAAATCTTACTTCCAAAGAACATTTCCCAAAGTAGTTTACAAAGTTCATCTCACACAAAATTAGCACCTCACTCTTACCATGCAAAAATAACTGCAGTTATAATTTGAATGACAGACAATTTGGTTTTTATTGCTTAATGATCTGTGCTTTAATGTGGGGATAAAAGGCATCCTCTGAACGGAATGAAATAACATTTTATATAAATAGCAGTAGGAAAATCTAAGCATTGATATCCCACTGTTGAACACTTTGCCGTTGTGATAGATATGCCCTGAAAAACTCAGCTTTAATTATCTCGAGCTCTAGATAAAAGAGCTGAAACCCATTAAAGTTGTCATTTCAAAGGACTTGTACACATTATTACATTATAATAATGTATATACTTCCAAAGAGCCTCTTTTAATGTCACTGTCATATAGAATGTCCTTATTCTGCTAATTGTTATTAGAAAAATTTTAATTAGGGAGAACAGACTGTTTCCCCCCTCCAATCTACCTAAGAATAAACAGGAAATAGAAGTATAATAAATTTTAGAGCATATTTAATTATGAATACTAAATTTCTAATTTCCTTATTTATCAGTATTTACTTAGTATGTGAGGCTGAAATCTGTTCTTGAAAAAAAGTTCAATTAGAAATAACAATTCACTTTACGATTAGAAATTCACAGTTTACAACCAGCACAACTGCCCAAATTCCTCCAAATTATTCAATAATTACCAATAGTACAAATTTATATGGACTAAGATTAATCCTAAAATCTTTAAAAACTACAGTATTGACATTATTTTGGTATTCTATAGTCTGTAATATCTATTATTTATAGATGATTTTCTCAATTATTTCTATTACTGCTGATATCATTCCTAACCTCTTCTGCTATAATATTTTTAAACACCTAAGTTAATCACTTGGCACTGCATGTATTTTTCACCATAAAGTCTACTTTTTACAAACAAGTACTCAAAGAAAATGTATTAGACCTGTCAGTGAAATCATAGAGAAACCAAATAGCACTATAAATTTAAGCATAGACTTTTTTTTTTTTTTTTAGTATACTGATAACCACAAAGCTCTGAGTATCTCCCCAAAGTAAGTGATATAGGCAAATATGATAATGTATACATACATATTTTTCAAAGTAACAGTAAAAAAACCCACAAAACATTCAGGCCAATACTAACTAAGCCTTATTTCAGGATAGATGACCAAGGTGGGGGTACAGGGATAGTGATGGTGGGGGAGGGGGTGTGTATGTGTGTAAGACAAAAAAAAAATCACTGTTAACTTTTGAGGGATTAAACCACAGATTTTATACTCTATATTAACTGAGGTAGTGTTTAAAACGAATGTCTAAAATACGTTAATCCCATTATGAATAAGATTACTACATTACTTCCTTTGGAGGTTTTAACCACTATTTGGTCTAGTAACTCTGACATTTGGTTCTCTGGAAAGGCAGTTTAGTTATCCAAGACCAAAGACCACGATGACAGGCAACGTTCTTAGAAGTACTGTCGACATTTAAATAAACACTTGGGTTCAGTGATAAAGTATAAAAAAATTATCTTCAATTGGATTTTATGAGAGGAAATCTGAAGAACCACTTTTCAACATAAGCAGCAGCTTACAGCCCTTATCTGCTTTGTTATAATGTAAGTTGCTACACAGTGCACATAAGAACAATTCACTGAAGTGCAGTCAAAGAGGTGTTATGTAGTGAGACGAAATGCTTCATCCCAACTGGAACTTTCAGTGCCAGTAAATAAATTTTTTAAAAAAGTATCTCTGTGAGTTATGTTTTCTAGTTCACAGGGTTCTTTACAGAGATCTCAAAGAACAAGCCCATTACAAAAAGGATCTGCATCATGGGAAAATATTAATGTTGCTATGACTGTGTCAAAACTGATGTGTAATTGTAATAAAAATGTTATACACAAATGAATTAAAAAAGAATCCTAATCAGTCCAGCTGGATTTTCTATTTCTATTTATATATAGATCTCAAAAAAGATAATCCTTTCATTTACAAGCATTCAAATGATGATGGCCATGCTATTTTTATATACAAATTTGCATATATGTTTAAATCCTGTAAAAATTTCCAAATATCTTTAGACATATACAAATTAAACAAACAAAAACCTTGCCCTCATCAACTTAACTTCACAAATGGAAAAAGGCAATTAATATACTCATAAACCCACCTATCACTGCATTTAGTTTGTGCAAAACAAAAACACTGATATAAAAATTAAGTTACTGCTGCTTTAAAATTTGGTACTTAAGGCTTTTCACTACAATTTTTCTTAATAACAAGCTTTATTAATGATTTTTTTAAAGGAAATATGGCTCTTCTTTCCTCCATGGAATGTGTAAATTGCAAGCAAACTTATCTTTTCCTCAGGAGATCCAAAGTAGTATTTAATGCTTTCCTATCCTTTAGGTCTAAACTAACAGTGCTTGTTCAAGTTCCTGTTTAAAGCGATGAGATGGAAAGTTGATGAAAGTGGAAGTCCATTGCAAATATATGCACTCTATAAATGGGAAATATTTTTAATTAAAATAAAAAATGATTTTTAAATTTTATTCAAGAACTGTAGTGAAAAACCTTAATTGGTTCATATATCCTGTAATAACACATTGCAACAAAATGAAGAGTTGGAAAGCAAGAATCTTTATGCAAGTCTAGTAACATAAAAATAACTTATACGTCCCAGGTTGTTGAGGCTCTTCTTTTGCTTTGAGGTTATAAACCTCTGAAGTAGTGTTACAAACATTAAGAAAAACGTGAAAGGGCCAAAGTTCCCTCTCTAATACCAGCAGTTATAGCACACCCCATTGTGGTAACAGGATGCAGCCTTAGAGACACTGATTCCTGCTTTCCACAAATTAGTTAACAAACAAGGCATCTGTGTATTTACCCTAAAAATAATTCAGAAATAACTTGTGAAGGGTGATTCTGCATATCCCATTATTGTTCCACTGTCATTATGTTTTTAAAATGAAAAAAATAGAAAACCTATGTAGGTATTCAGTGCTTGGCTCTTGCTACAATGGTAACTAAAACTCTTAAAACTGTGGTAATGAATCATGAACCCCTCAAAAGGCTCAACAAAGGAGAGAAGGAAGTTGTTTTGGTTAGGAAAGTCAGCAGTTCCAACTGTTCATGTACCAGTAACTGCGGAACAGTGTACAGAAGATACTCCTGTCTTTGCTGCCTAGTCAGTTGTATTTTCTGAGGCTTTTAGGAAATCCACAAATATGAATATATATAGTATATATCTATATCCATCATAAATATGAGGTCAGGATTCAGCAGATGTATCAACTATAGGTTGCTTTGGTGGTGTTGCCAACACAGCCTCTGCTTCTTCATGCATCTAGGGAAAAAATGGTGTATCATTAATGACTTTTATAAAAATATATAACATGTTTATATAAATATATAATTTTTTTTGAGACAGGGTCTTGCTCAGTCTTCCCAGGATGGAATGCAGTGTTGCCATCTTTGCTCACTGCAACCTCTGACTCCTGGACTCAAATGATCCACCCACCTCAGCCTCCCAAGTAGCTGGGAATACAGGCACATGCCACCACCCTTGGCTAATTTAAAAAAAAAAAAATTGTAGTGACTCAGTCTCACTATGTTGCCCAGGCTGGTCTTGAACCCCTGGGCTCAAGCAATTCTCCCGCATTGACCCCACAAAGTGCTGGGATTGTAGGCATGAGTCACCACACCCAACTATAATGTGTATTTTAATTCAATTCAAACACTGAATTATTCTTGAAAGATAAATTTGAGAAGTACTAATCATACTTACTTGTAGAAACTGTACATCTTGAAATAATTCTTGTATGAACCTCCGACACGGAAGTCTGAATGTGCAGTGTGACAGCAAGTGGGAAACCTCAGAGTAAAGGCATATGTCATCAAATGTTTGAGGATACTTCTCCTTAATTCTAAAATAAAAGATTATGGTGTGATGAAAACTGTAATCATGATGTATCTATTTTTCCTCCAAGGTATCACTTACTTTAAAAATATATTTCCCTACAAATATGGATTAGACAGCATACTTGGGGTGATGACTTGAGAATATAAAATATTAAATATTCCTCTCACACACTTAGATATTCTGAGTTTGGGTTTAAAAAAAAAAAAAGATTATCAAAACCTGAATACTTCTCGTAAAGTTGAAGCATTCTTTTTCATTGGCGTGAGAAACTGCAAAATGTATTTATCAGCCTAGGATGATTAAAATATGTTCAAAATTAAGTTTTAAAATAGAAATACATCTTTAAAGTTAAGTTGTTAACATCCCTGACCAGGCTATTTCTTCAGATACTTCAAATAACAGCTTTTAGCTAGGAGAGCACCTCAGAATCACCTGTGGGTTGGGTGGGCGACCAGTTAAGGGCCCACTCCCAGAGCTCCTGGCCTAGAGGTCTGCTGTGGGACCCTGATACCTATGTGGGACCCCAATACCTATATCACTCTTTAAAAAAGCCCTACAGCTGGCCGGGCATGGTGGCTCCTGCCTGTTATCCCAGCACTTTGGGAGGCTGAGGCAGGTGGATCACCTGAGGTCAGGAGTTTGAGACCAGCCTGGCTAACATGGTGAAACTATGTTTCTACTAAAAATACAAAAATTAGCCGGGTGTGGTGGCGCACACTTGTAATCTCAGCTACTCGGGAGGCTGAGGCAGGAGGATCGCTTGAACCTGGGAGGCGGAGGTTGCAGTAAGCCAAGATTGTGCCCCACTGCACTCCAGCGTGGGCAACAGAGCAAGACTGTCTTAAAAAAAAAAAAAAAAAAGCCCTACAGGAGACCCTGAGGTGCATTCCTTTTGAGAATCACTGCTTTAAATAATAAGAAAAAAATTAAACCAAGAAATTATGACTTGTTACAAGAAATTATGACTTGTTACATGTAAGCCCACTTTCCTCAAACTTTTTGGTCTCAGGACTTTCTTAAAAATTACTGAGTACCCAAAAAAGCTTATTTTTGTGTGGGTTATAGTGACCATTAACTACTATATTAGAAGTTAAAATTGAGAGAATTTCCTAACATGAATTATTTTAAAAATAAATCCACTACATGTTAACATAAATAACATATATTTTAATAAAAATAACTATTTTCCAAAAGTAAAAAAGTGAGAAGAGTGGCATTATTTTACATTTTTTGCAGATCTCTTCAAAAGTGTGGCTTAATAGAAGATAGCTGGATTCTCATACTCACTTCTGCATTCGATCTGTTGCCATATGTTGTTTTGGTTGAAGTATTAAAGAAAATCTAGCCTCACACAGGTATGCAATGCAGTTTAGAACTACTGATGAACTACTGATGTAAGTTAACTAGCCTAACTTTTGAAGTATTTCAAGAATCTTTTCTCAACTTAAAAAACAGAATAAACAAATAATACTTATGCACATAGTTTACTCACGTTAAAAGCCCAGTCTCATGACATTTAGTTGAAACTGAACTACTCAAATTAATGACTAATCTTAGAACTTCTTTGCGAAGGAGTATACGGCACATTGGTGTATCATCTGGAATTGTTTTAACACCTAAAAGATTTCAGGGAGAAGTTAAATATTATCTATATCACAACAAAAATGATTAAAAATAATGAAATTTATTTTTAAACTTCACCTAAAGACCTAGAACTGAGATCAATTACACATGATCTGCCTATCATTTTGGGAGCAAAACTCTAATAAAAGTAGATAGCTAAGAGGCTCTATATCAGTGGGTGATATAGGTGCAATATTTAACAGTGTTAAATTGCTTCACTAAAATGGACGTATTATTGTTTTGAGACAACTTTAATTTACAGTATTTACGAAAAACAAAACCAACTAATAACAGTTTTACTAATAATGATTGGATCTGAATCCGAAGACTCACCTAGTAACAATTCCGTGCTTTTGGTGCTGCTAGCTGAGCCTTCTTGAGATACCCCATCACTGCATCCAGAAATCCCCGAAAACTTAGAGGGAACCACTTCTAAGGGATTATGGATGGTCTGCTCACACCAATCAGAATATGGAATATCTTGAAAGTCTGAAGAAAAAAAATAATTATTTCAATTAAAGCACCATAACAGCTTAATTCCTGTGCTTACATTGCACACTGAAATGAAAGAATATAAAATAATATCTTCTCTAATTGTATGCAATACATCAAACACTCCAAAACTTTTTTCCTCATAGAAAAGGATTATAGCATGAAAAGGGCCCGGACAGGGCTGTTCACAGTGGAAAAGGCCTACTCCAGGGATCTGTCAGACTCAGGCCCCACTGTGACCTAGAACCATGAGAGCATCAGCATCTCAGCATAACATAATTTGGCATATCAATGTGCTGCAACTCACCTGCTGGGAAACTCTGAATTAGAATACCAAAAAGAAATTTGGAAAAGTAAACCAGAGAACTTTAGTCATCACCAGGTTTTTCTGAAGGTGGTTAAGTGATATTCACCAAGAAAAGGTAATACTTTAAACACACATATACTTATTTAAAATTGCTAATATATGTCACTTGTTGATTAAAAAAAAAAAAGCTCAATGTAGGTCTACTTTATTTACTTACCAAATACATATTATGGGCCTGCTGTACAAAGCAGTACATACATAGGTATCAGAAATATAAAAATGTAAAGACTGACAGACCATACCCTAACTGAACTTAACTGAGTGGAAGAACAAAAATAACCAAGTTGTAAATAGTTATAATTGTCATAAGAGATCTATGTGCAAAGGGCAATGAGAGGAAACAGGAAGGAGTGTCAACACCTGCCTCAGAGAGTCAGAGAAGACTTCACAGGCCAAATAATGCTGACATGTAGGATGAGGTGGACTTGCCAAATAGACTACGTATGTGTAGGCAGGGTAAAGAGCAAAGAGAGGACAGCAGGGAAAATATGTTTTTCATGCCTAAAAATTTGTTCAAAAACTTCAGGTCAGTTAGTAAAGATATGTCAACTGCAGGAAAGGAGGAAGGTGAAAAAGACCACTAGACAGATGACACAGTGTCTTGTGTGTTAAGAATGAATAGCCATTAAAGAATTGCACACAGATTAATTCCAGGATATAGTATGAAAGATGAATTGGAAGAGACCAAAATTAGAGGCTAAAATACTAACACTCCAATAGGGAGAAGCTAAGTGACTGAACTAAGGCTGAGATAGTGAGAATGGAGCAAGAGGGTATATATGATTAATAGGGCTGGGAGATGACTTGTGGCTAAAGCCACAAGTCAGATTCAAATTCAAGTGGATTTACCTCAAAGGACATGATCACTTACCTGAATGACTACATATTGCACTTAGTTGGTTGCTGGGCTGGAAACCCAGAATTTCAATACAGACACAATAAAGGCAGTTATCATCTGTATGTTCCTGTAGTCCAGTGTCTTCTGTACTTTCTAAAAACAGAGAGGCATCTGAATGGATTGAATTCATTATTTCCGTAAGACTCATCTGCTGTCGTAGCAAGTGAAAAGAATTTTTTACAAGACCTCCAGTTCCAGATGGAAGACCTGTGCATAAGTAGATATAAAACATAATCCAATAAAGATAGTACTTTTCAAGGTACCTTAAATTATGTGAAATTTTTAAAAAAGCTAAAGCACATTTTATGACTAAAAATCTAACTGGAAAGAAAAAAAGAATAATTTGCCTTAAATTATAAAAATAAGGAAAGCCAGCAGATGTTTGTTATTTTAATATAGAGTTTTAAATACAAAATGGAAAAACTGAGATTCTATAATGCATCATTTCAACTATCTTCAATATTTGCCTAAAGATATGTAATAATTCTAAGTATAAAGAGGCATCTGTTTAAAAAGTCATCAAAATCATAAAGCTATAAAACCTGTGGCTTATATTTACATACTAAAATATAACAGTTCATAACAAAGATCATGTATTTTATAAGTACATTTCTATCTCTCCTTACTCTAAACAAACAGCTATTTCCTGGATCTATGAGGATTTGTGTTACACATTGTTCATGTGCTACTTTTAAAAAACAGAAACAACTAATTTGGTTTTTATTTCCTTGAAAGGTTGAGTACTTCACTGAAAACAATGTTAAGTCCCTCACACATCACACGCAAATGTGGTTTAATTTTAAGCTGACTTTAACAATTGTTTTGGTATAATTTTAAAGTTGATCCAAAAGAGAGTCTTCCTAAATTTTTAGTGTTATCCTACTAGAAAGAACTAAGAGTTTTCTTTTTAATATAAAGAGGCATCTCACAAGTACAAAGCACAATGCATTACCTCCTGCATCATGGGCAAATGCTCTTGCACCTCGATCATCATGTGGCGGTATGTTTTTTGTCTGAAAATAGGGAATATCCTTTACCTAAAAAAGATATAAACCATGGTAAGTCCTGCTATAAAAATAAGCCCACTTTATGAAAATCAGCAAAATTAAACAAAATACAATTAAAATAGATATAGCATATGAACCTATAATCAAATTTACTGAAGGTTCAACTACCAAAATTTAACAAAGTAACCCAAAAAGTCTTTATTATATTCTTAGTGAGTAAATGGACATTAAAATAATTATTTTAGTGTTTATCTAAAATGTCTTTAAACTTCTAAGAAAATGTGTTCTTTAGTACTATATACCATCTAGAGATCTGTGGGCATCTCCTGGGATTAGGGTCACCTTAAATTACTGGGTACCACATGTGGCTACCTTTCATGGGATAAATAGGAAGGAGGATTTTAAAATGAAGTATAAGTTAAAAGTGACTAAAAAACAAGTTAGAAATTTCACAAATTTCTACATAAATTTCTATGGATAAAGAAATCAAATGAGATACTGATTTAATATGGAAAGAGAGGGAAGGATAATGTTCTAAGGACTAAATAAAAGAGTACAGAGTAGTTGAAAAAGGTAAAATAATTTTAATCTTAAAGTTTCTTTAAACAAAACGGTCTTAAAAATCATGCTGCCCCAAACTAGTGCCCACTCTAAATTATGACTTCTAGTAAGCAGTTATAGAACATGAAAAAACAGGAAACCAACTCATAGGAAAACAATAAAATGTATGATGATACCTGGAATATATCATTTATATCCACCGGAAGAGCAAGACCGATGTAATCATCTGAACCCCCGTATGTGGCACTGGACACCGTGGACCGCACTGAGGAGGATCGTTGCAGGGTATTTTGATTAATAGGACTCAATAAATCTTCTTTATCCAATGATGCATAACTTAAGGCTTTCATGAACCTATAAAACCATAAAAAAAACCACTTGTATTAGTTTCTTGACCTGTTATTTTAATCACATGAAGAAATAACATATATTCCTACCTTCATAAAAGACAAGCAGCTAGTCATGTATTAAGCAGTGTCATCTTGTTTACTGGGAACACATAAACACTTTAAAATATTAGCTGTTATAGACTGCTATGTAAAAGGTCACCAGTAATGTTGACTGTTACCAAAAACAATTGTTACGGTCGCTCAGGTAAAGGTGAAAAGGTGGGCAATTAGAATAACTTTCAACATCTAGAAGTAAAAAAAGAAACTGACCTCAGTAGTCAAGAGCATGGTCCAAGGACTATCTTCATAATCACTTGAGACTACTAGATTTGGCATTTATGTAATTAAGGATATGTGTATTAACTCTATTTAATATTATATTTGTAAAAAATAAGATCAATTATATATTATTATTTGTGTGATAATTACCTTAATGCCTTCATTATCAACATAAGATTTATGTAGCACACAAGACAGACACAAGAGAAAAATGGTCATTTATGACAAGAGATATCCTGGTATAAAGCACTGATATTTCCACAATGTACTGATATTTCCACAACATACTCCTTACTACTAGAGATTCCATAACAAATATGATACACTGATATTTCCATAAGATACATCTTTCTCATACAGATTCTTATGCAACAGACACACTAAAATATTTACTTGGCATCTGCTGTATACATACAAGGCACTATGCAAGGTTCCACATTTATATACATTTATATGAAGATATTTTTATTTGGAAAACCAAGTCTTTAAAATGTATGAATGCAGCCTAATATTAAATCAAAGCCTAATATTAAATCAAAGAATTATTTTGTAAAACACACAAAATAAACGCTTTCTAAATAGTAGCTATTAAGATTATCATAGCAAAAACCAAGCTCCTAATTTTCACCCAAAAAAACAGTCTTTCAAACTGTAATCTGTTACATTTCTTTGATTCCATAAAACTCTTCAAAGATTACTGGAGTGGGAGGAAAACAATTATTGGATAATTCCCCTTCCCAATTCCTATTTCAACCAGTATAGCTCCCTTTTTATCTGTTCTACCTATTGGGTTTCCATATAAATCTTTATGTGGAAAAGGAATTTCTCTGCTTAAAAAACAATAATACAAAAGCTTAAAACCACTGATCTAGTGCAATCTCCACCAGATAAGGTAACTGAGGCTTAGGAATTTTTGAAATTCATGACCTTTACTGCATAAATTTACTGCAGTGAGCTGTTGAGAAGTTTCCCTGGCTTTGTCCTGGACAAGGCTGTGAAAGCTAGTGAGTTCCAGATAGATGAGACATTGCTGCACCATTTCTTAAATCCTACAAGGGTACATAATTTGTCGTCTGCTACCAGGAAACCCTCTATTAAATGTGTTAAGTATTATTAAAACAAAACTGCTTAATGTTATTAAGAATAATGTAAGGGCTAGATGGATTACATTAAATAACAACCAATGATGATAAAATAGCTAACTTTTATTGAGTGCTTAATATGTGCTACAGTATTCTAACATACATTGTTGACATATAAGTAGTTGACATATATTAATCCACTTAAATAAATGTAAATGAATAAAACTAAGGAAAGCTGTTGAGAAGCATTTGGTCCAATCACAAAAATTATAGGTACAAAACTTTTTTGCAACAAATAATGTGTATCTTTTAAAAGTAAAATCTAAACTATTCACTTTGACTAGCTTGATATAATCTAAATATGGTATAGAAATCCCTGCTGAGTCATGAGGATCAAGTAATTCATTTAGTGTTTATTAGGTTCCTATTTAATAATCACAGCTACTTAAAGTGAAAATAATTTGACTGCAATTTTCAGTTATCTTTTTAAAAAAAATAATAAAGAGGTCAACTTGTGGAGCCTTAAATTGACCTACCTGAAAAGGTTGTTTGTTATTGTAGGTCTTAAGCTCCTGATTCCCCCGACATGCTTCTTTTTAAAATCGATCCTTGCAGAAGCGAGAAATAAATAAAAAAAAGCTTGTGACTTGTATGTCCTTTGCAAAGCATGTGTGTTTATTTTCAGGGCCTATAGGATTTTCTTCCCCCCTCGCAGCTGCAAGAATCTATTTCAAGTCATATCGGGTAACAAGGAGCTTATAGCCTACCATAGTAAACAATTATAATAGGTCAGTTATGAGGCTTATGTAGTGTTAAAAAAACCTGGCTAACGTTTTGTATTTAAATCTGTTAAAATGCAACCATTATTGGTCACTTCTTTTTTTTTTTGAGACGGAGTCTTGCTCTGTCGCCCAGACTGGAGTGCAGTGGCGCGATCTCGGCTCACGGCAAGCTCCGCCTCCCAGGGTCACGGCCATTCTCCTGCCTCAGCCTCCTGAGTAGCTGGGACTACAGGCGCCCGCCACCAGGCCCGGCTAATTTTTTGTATTTTTAGTAGAGACAGGGTTGGTCACTTCTAAACATGTATTTGCTCACCTGCTTGGTGTTAATCGGGACTCAAAACTGTTGGCCTTCATGGTGATGGTATCAGTAAATAGCACATCTTTTGCTGGAGATGCCAAAGCTTCAGAGTGAGATAAGGATGGATGCATTCTTTGTTGCTGTAGTCTTTTCAGTGTAGCATAGCCAAAAGCATCTCTAGAGCTTGTGTAACTAAAGTTACAATCTGCTAGACTTTTAATTGTAGCAATAGAGGGTGCTTTAAGGGACTGTGCTCTTCTAGGAAGCGTATGAGAAGAACCTGGAGGCACCAGGGACACCGAATTTGATTTGGAGAGAGACAGATGGTTAGACTGTGGTGTCAAATAGTGGCTTGTCTTAACAGTTTTAGTACTTACCACAGTACTCATGCTTCCACAGTCTGTGTCCATAGTTGTAGCATCTATACCTACTGTCTCTCGTGAAGGACTTGAGCTCATTGAACTTATGCCACTTGTTGTAGTGTCTGTATTAAAACTTTGGCTACGCATCTTCATATGTGAGCTTGTTGAACTTTCTACTACTAACCTCTCTCGGCTTGTATTTTCTCTGTGATTCTCTGTACCAAAGTTCTTGGTGAATTTTAAGTCATTTTCTCCAATGCTTGGTGTACTACCAGTGTCTTCAATGTGCTTATTCCCCATAAATGAAGTCTCTAATTGTAATGTTTTCTGTGCAGTGGATGTGGGTGTAAAATCATCACTATGATTAAAATCAACGCTGGGCTCCGTAAGTGTTCTGATTCGCCTGTTGCTTGTCTTACTTTCAGATGACAGTTTTCCTCCTTTTGGATCACTGCTACTACGATGTTTTTTGTTAGGCAAAGTAAGTGAATTTAAGATACGATTCTTCACAAGTTTACTAGAAGCAAAGAAAGGGAACGAATTTTTATCCTTTATGGGTCCAGATCGGTCATAATATGCTGGCTCTGTATCTTCGTTGATATCAAGGAAAAATGTACTAGTAGAGCTGCTGCCGAACCGGTCATCCTCCAATATGAACATACCTATGATTGAAGGATCAATTAATAAAAACACATAAAAAATAACAAATTCATGGTAACTACTAGTGACATCACATTTCAGGAAATATTTTTTTAGTCATCTAGAGGAAAAAATTTAAAAATAAAGGGTTAAACCATTCAGCTACATGAAAATATCCTTCTTGAAACCCAGAGTTTGGACTTGAATAAAAAGTAAAATTATGTAATTTATGAGAATATTCATGATTAAATTAAAGGGAAACAGGAGACTTGACCAAGGATGCTTACTCAGTTACTACAGATTCCTGGTAGTTCATCTTTAAATTACTATAGGCAGGAGAAATTCATCTTGTAAGAAATGAATTCCCAATCTTAAAATATACTTACAGAGAACCAAGTGATAACATTTTAAATTCATGTTTAAATTATGTTTATTTCCCATTTTACCTTAGATACTAAGAAACTCATTAAATTTAGTGCCCAACTCTACTAGAAGACGCAACCCAAGTGAGTGCCTAATGACATCTAATAGGATTTTTCTTTTATTTTTAACTTCTCTGTTGAATAATTATAAACTCTTTCAAATATATTTTGAAAGAAAGTAAAAGAAAATCCTAAGTGAACTTGCATACTGCATTGCCATTTCTATATTTTGTCAATTGTAAGATGCACACTTTTCACATTTAATCTCTTCTATTTTCACACAGAATCTGATTCTAAAGTCAGAATGCATCTTGCAATAGTAGTATATCCTAGTTTAACAGGCAGCACTTTTTCTTCTTCTTTTGTGGTACATAAAATATTGGTACATTTCATAATTCATGGCATCTCAGATTTGGTGAAATACAGTCTGATAAATCTGACACTATCTTCTTAAAAGGAAGAACCATGCCTTAAATTTTGTACACCTAACACCACTTAGCACAGGACTTAAAACCACAAATCATTTTATGTATAACTATTTTTGCTACTCTATTAACAATTTCACTATTTTAAAATTTAGTGCTTCTCTCAAAAATGAAGATGTGAATGTAATATCTGTTAAAAATATATTCTGGCTCAACAATCTCGGTATCTGAAAAATGAGTAAAAAGATTAAATAAAGAAGGTAGATAAATAAATACTTATTATATTTGTTTCTTTTCTGCCGAAAAAAGGAGGACTGGTTCTTCTGGCACATGGCTTATTACATAACTTTGTAGGAATTCTCAAAAGCTACTAAGAAGGAGAGAGAACAATGTAAGCTGGTGATTATACTCTGCGTTATGAAAAGATATACATTCTCCAAGAGGCTATTATTGCCAAAAAATTATCTTAGACAAAGGCAAATTAGGAGTGTAACAAATACATTTAAATTTTAAAATTCAAATATAAATATTAACATTTGCTAACTTTAAATGAACCTGTCAGGATACTCACTTGATGGCACAGATTCACTTTCACTATTATGTCTAGAGCTGGTTGACTCTGAGTTCAAACTTAGAGTGCTTGGAATAGATGAAAGTTCATTACAGAGTTGTTCCACATCATCTGGAACCACTGGCCACAGATGTTTGCGACTATGTCTCACAGCATCCCAGTTGTGACATTTTAGAATATCACAGCCTTGTTTGGTTTTAGCTATGAGCCCAAGTACATATACACAGGTCCTGTATATAAAAGATGCAGTAAAAACAGTTATAATTCCAAGCTGAGATTTCTTAAAGCAATCACAGATTCATTTGCTATATGTACTTTGAACTTTCTCTAAAACCCACCAAAATGGTTTCGTTTGTGGAAAAAAAAAAAACTTATTAAAACTAGTTAGGAATAAACTAGCAGCAATAAAAAACAAGCAAACCTTCCCAATAAAGATAGTAATTACAACAAAATAAAAAGAACACAATGCAATATGAGCAAAAAAGATATATATTAGTTTTTCTAGTATAAATCTGGAACAGCTGGGCAACTAGACTACTGGAATATCTGTATAACACTATGGCTTACCTGTTACCTACAAGGTAAACTTCAATATCATAATAAAAATCAAATTATAATAGTAAACAAGGAGTTCGTTTATGTTTAACTTAATACAGTTAATAATCTTGTATCATTAGAACTTTCAGTGGATTAACAGTTATGCACTGCACTTAATCATAAAATACTTTTCCCTAACATCCATTTGTGAATAACAATGTCTACATTAGAAAGATTTCTGAGTTAAATGACCTACCCTCTGATGGAGAGAACTTCACACTGTTTTGCAAGTTTTAGTATATCTGGAATCACGTTTTCTTCCTGTAGCAAATTGAGACCCCAATTTGATGAGCCGATATTTCCCTGAAAGAAAAGAAATCACTTACATCAAATATATTTACAAGAGTAACTCTTTCAAAAGATTTGGAAAGCTACCAAGAAACAAATTTAACCTCATCTCTGAGAGAGAAAAAAATGGAAAAGCCTCCTCAAGTAAAAAACATTAGGCATGAATTAATTCTAGTTGTCTTAGCAACAAAACAAAAGTCACGAAACTAATAGTTCAACCATCTATTCTTCAACATAGAGATAATACTTAAATTGGCAAGAACAATCCAGTCTTGAATATTAATCTAAGAAGAAGTTCCAAAGAAAATAATATTTATCTATTTAGTATAAATGAAAAAAAAAACCTGAAAAATCTAAAAATTGCAAAGATCTTACAGAAGTGTTTATTACAAACCAAGGCCCAAAGAGATGCTTTCAGTTTTTTAATTTCTTCCCATTTATCCAAATCTGGTGTACGAACATTACGACAGAGTTCTGTAATAATATTCTGGAGAAATAAAAAAAATAGCATGAGTAATAAAATATTTATGTATTTATTTTCTTATTGCATCATAAAACCTATATAAGGTTTGCTTTTTGTCATTTTTGCATACTTAAAATTCCAAATAATTTTATGTAAAATTTCTTGAGAAGCAGCATTAGGGCAGGGGTTCTGAATTCACATTCTAGAATTATCACTTATTAACTGCATGGCCTTGGGCAAGTTACTTCATCTCCCCACCCTTTGATTTCCTAATATTTAGAAGAGTGATAATAACATTTGCATCATAAGGTTTCAGGATTTAATAAATTATTGCACATACAGTGCTTACCAAAGTACTTGGCACTTAGTATTACTAAACAATCATACTTATTCTTTAAAACAGAAAGTAAATTAGTGCTTAGGTTTTATCATACTATGTAAGTAGTAACACTGAGAAAATCATTTAAATTTTTAGTGAAATTTTCAAATGTTAATATGAAAATACCTGTCCCAATAGTTTTCACAGACATAATATAAAAACACACGAAACTAGAGAGTACATTTATGTAAAACTTTGTGCTCCTGAGATGAACACTGACACAAAAAGGAACTAAATTGTTAAATAACTATTATTCTGTCTCATAAACAAATATTCCTGTAACTATTTCTAAAATAAGAGAAAAGTTACATTTATTGAAAACAGTTGCATGACGTATTCAGAACCATAAATGCGGTATACATATTATAACTCAAAGAACTGCTTGCCTATGCTTGTTACATTCCATGAAGTACATGAGAATAAAATGTGCTCACAACCAGCAACTTTCAATTTACTGCTCAACAAGGATAACTTAATCTGTATCAGGTTCAGTTTAATTTCCCAATGAGTGGAAGAAAAACTCAGTTTTTTCAGTAAGTTTTTGGAGATCTGAATTTCTCCAATAAACTGTAAGGAAAGAACTCAGACCTTCATTGGACTGCTTACTCTACATAACAAGTTAGTTATTCAAAAGGTCATACACAAGTCAGTTAATGCACTGCAAGGCCATTAATATTTCTCAGGTTAATAAATATAGAATGCCTAAGTCAATTACAAAATAGATGAATTTAAAAGCAATTACACCACTGATATTAAGGCTACTGAGAACTTTTTGCAAAGGTAATATTTTAGCAATGTTAAGATTTTGTTTTTTTACTATTGTAGCTACTTAAAATAAATGAATTATGTTTTTACCTGTACTTCCAACAAATGGCAACCTGTTTTATGGTGTACTAGTTGTCCATAAAGGTGAATGGGCAGGTAGACATGAGGACGCTGTAATCTAGTATAATAAAGACGATTATTATATCTCCTGGATAATTTAAATATGCTAATCAGAACAAAAGAGTATTAATAAGTATTTGATAAATAAAATTAGATACAACTCTCCAGCATAAACAAAAATATGAAAGTAAGAAGGAATGAGGATTTCTCAGGTAAAATACAGGCTGAGCATCCCTAATCCAAAATGATCCAAAATCCAAAACATTTTAAGTGCTGACGTGACACTGTAAGTGGAAAATTCCACACATTAGTATTTAACGCAAACTATTTCACACACAAAATTACTTACTGCATAAAATTATGTTTAGGCTACGTGTATAAGGTGTACATGAAACAGATTAATTTCATGTTTAGACTTGGGTACCATTCCCAAGATACCTCGTTATATATATGCAAATATTCCAAAATCTGAAAAAATCTGAAATGTGAAACATTTCTGGACTCAAGCATTTTGGATAAGTGATGTTCAATCTGTAACAGTTTATCAGAGCTCAAAGTACTGGTAAGAGAATCTAGGGCTAGAGATACATACTGGGGTGCCAGCATGGAGTATATCTGAATGCGTTATCAGTAAGGATATTCAACATGCTATGAATGCCACTGAATTTTTGAGCAATTAACGCTGCACGTTAAGATTCTTCCTATATCATGTAAGAAACAGAATGTACAAAAACTCAGAAATGTTAAAAACAATTTATGATGAACTGGTTTTAAATCTGATAACTGAGAACTAGCACTGGGTACACACCTTTGGTTACTCCGACGAACATAGTTATCACCATCAACAGGCTTCCGATAAGTAGTAAGTGCTTCATTGAGTTGTTCCTCAATCAAGTCAACATATTTTGAGTTATATTCCTAGAAGATAATATTGTTTTAATTGCACGTAGTATTACAATGACAGTCACTAAATTTAAAATATGTCAGATACTTAGCAAAGGGTAGACAGATCAAGGTATTATGAATGCAAATGTTCTATCATACCCATAAGCTTTCGGCTCAGGTTTCAACTACTACCTATATACTAATGACCCCCATATCTGCTATCTTCCTCACAAATCTGAGCTCCAGATCCACATTTTTAAGCCATCACTTGGTCATCGCACAGGCAATGCCAGTTCAACATACTGAAAATTCATTATCCTAATCTTAGCAAACCACTTTTTATAAATGTGATCTCTTAATAGTGATCCATTATATATTCACTCATTAAATTAAAAATCTTATGAGCCAAGTTGGACCTCTTATTTACTGTATTCAATCAGCCCATAAATTCTGTCCATCTTATTTTGAAAATGCCCAGAAAATGTGTCCTTATCTATTCAACCTAACTACCAGTGAAGTTCAGGCACTCATCAATTCTTGTTTCTAAACTCGTGTCAATATTCCTAGACTTTCCCTTCAATGATCAAAATTCCGCCTCTCCACTGCAACCTGTCAGATTACTAAAGTGCAACTCATAACTCCTTAAAAGCTGTTAAGGATTCCCCACTACATATACAATTGAAATCCCTTAGGATGATATAATATGGCTTAAGAGGCCTTTTACAATCTAGCTTTAATTTACCATTCCAGCCTCATCTTGCCACTCCACACTTATCTTAGTTCCAACTACATTGGAATATGACTTTCTTCATAAGTCTATAATGTTCCAGTAATCTATACAGCTTTATTCTGCTCCTTCCGTGGATATCCTTCTTGTAATTTATTTGCCTATTTACTCCTCAAGACCATTTCAAGTATCACATCTACTGTGCCTATCCAACATTTCTTTTGATAATCCCTAAAGCTCAATCATTAATCTCTCCTCTGTGTTCCCCCTTATACCTTGCATATGAGTTTGTTATAGCTCTTAAATACTTTATGCTTACTATTTGTAAGCACTGCACCAATATTCTAAGCAATTTTCTACTGCTATGATTTGTATAATAAATTTTATTATGATGATTTAAATATCTTCTAGGAAACAAACCTATCACATCTTGTCTCAGTTCTATAATTCATCAAATACTAAAAGACTTCATGCCTTAAGTTGTATGCTTCAAAGTTTTAGTCCATTTAGGAGTATCTCTTACGAAATATGGTTCAATACAGACACTATAAAAGAATCTGTAACTATGTTAACAAAAAAGAGAAAATAGGATAACTGATCTGAAATGATGAAAAATCTAAAAATCATTTATATTGGTAAAGATCATTCTGACCATGGGTTTCCAAGATGCTTTGATGACTTATAATACTTCAAACAAAATAATGAAGCCACAGCAATCACCAGCTAAAGAAAAGCTAGAAAAGTTGTTTCATATCTTCAAACTACTCCCTTCTTATCAGGTTTCCCTATAACAGCAAGAAGTTCATTCTCAGATTTAGGTAAAGTAGTATCCTAAAATAAAATTTAATTAAATGATTATATCTCCTTGGTATTTCTATCTCCCTTCATTTAAAAAAATTATTTTAATTTTAGCTTAAAAGGGCACTAGCAAAGTTGTAGGTTATATTAAGGGACCCAAGAATGAAAGAAATGATAAATAGGGCCAACAAATTAGATTATAAAATCAAATGAGTTGAAAGTCAAATTTCAATAGAATGAATGCAGTCAACAGTTCAGAATAAAATAAATAACTGTAGTTTAAAAAAATGTATAACTATAAATACTAGCACTTATGCAGAATTTAGGACTCAACTTGATAACTTGATATGGATGTTTAAATATTTAACCTTATTAATTTCAAAACAGTGATATAAAAAACCATCCTTCTAAATTCACGAATCAATTTCAGAAGATAAAAACACACAAATTCAACCTTATTCAAATAAGAAGTTACCTTGTGCCACTTTTCCAATTGTTTTGCTACATAACCTCTTTCATTCAGATAGGAAAACCCTTTTGGAATGGAGAGAAATCTGCAAATTAAAACAAGCAATAGTTTTAACATTGAGTCTGGCAAAAAAAGTGTCTTAAGAAGCTAAAATAATTAAAATTTTAAAAAGTATAAGGAGCTAAAAGACTATAGGAACAGTTCCTTCATAAAACTAAAAGGTCAACTATAATTTATTATAACTTCAATTACAAATAAATTTTCACAATCTTTGCAACAACACAAGAATCCAATCACAATAAAGAAAATGTCAGCCAGGCACGGTGGCTCAGGCCTGTAATTCCAGCACTGTGGGAGGCCAAGGTGAGTGGATCACCTGAGGTCAAGAGTTTGAGACCAGCCTGGCCAACATGGTGAAACTCTGTCTCTACTAAAAATACAAGAAATCAGCTGGGTGTGGTGGCGTGAGCCTTTAGTCCCAGTTACTCAGGAGGCTGAGGCAGGAGAATCACTTGAACTTGGGAGGCAGTAAATGTTGCATTGAGCCAAGATTGGACCATTGCACTCTAGCCTGAATGACAAAGTGAGGCTCTGTCTCAAAAAAAAAAGGAAAATGTCATGAAAAGTACGAACAGACCAATTAAAAAAAAAAAACAAAACAAAAAAACCCAAAACAATGAAAAGACAATGTTTCAATATTAAAGGATGTACAAGGTCTAAAATAGGTTTATTTCAGATGTTAAAAGGTAAACTCTTTAGGGTACTTCCTATTTGTTTTGAATTTATCTTTAATATACACTGCCAAAGAACACAACAAAAAAACATAACTGAAAATTTACTTAAAATTTACCTCAGGAGGAGAAGCAAACCCTTGTCTCCAAGGTGGGATAAAGCTGGTTTCATCTGAATGAGAGCATGAAGATTGGCCTAAAAGAGATTATCATTATTTTTAATAATTGCACAAAAATAGAAAATTTTTTAGTTCCAAAATGCCTATTATATACTTTTACAAAACTGTCAAATGAGTATTTCAAAAAAATTTAAGTATTAAATTATAAAAAATGAACATTTACCTTGTCTTCACATGCTTCATCGAGGATATCAAGAGCTTCAGAAGAAATCGTTTTGTTTTTATCATGTAGCTGGGTCACTAACAACTCAATTCCCCAATTATTAAAGAATTCAACATTAGCTCTCAATAATACCCTTAAATGTTTTGTTGCATAGAGCCTGCAGGCCTATAAAGATAAATGAATACATTTAAAAAAAAAAAAAAATCCTTCACCATAAATAACCTATTTGATTTTATTTTGGGAGAGTCCTGCTACTTGAAAAGGGAAGAATGACTGGAATTGGTGGTCTAGCCCTTGATATGAATACTTTTGTGGTTCTTGTAAAATAAAATACTTCCCTTTCTATCTAGCAGCTTCTCTGTGATATAAAAATATGAGTACTATATGGAGTTCCTTGGAGAAACTAAAATTTCAAAGTAAACTCAACTTCCATATCATATTCTTAGAATTTAAAATTAATTTTACTTAGCCCAAAATTCATAAAGTAGCAAATTAATTGTTTATAGAGAGAGTTTTACTGGCTATATTATACTCACATCAGTAGCTGCAGTTAAAATTTTGGAAAGGATGACTCTAGCCAATCCATCTCTGCTATAGTCCAAGCTGGAAACAGTAAGTTTTAGCAAGTGATCTTGGTTTTTCAAGGAGCAAAGATTAAGGAGACTTAAAAAAAAATAAGAAGAAAGGTTAAAAGAAATTACTATATTGATGCATTAAACAAATATTTTTTCCAGCTTTACTGAAGTATAAATGACAAACAAAAATTGTATTATTCAAGGTGTACAACTTGATTTGATATACACATACATTGTGAAAATTACCACAATCAATGAACGTATCAATCATCACACATAGTTACTATTTTGAATGCTGGAGTGGGAAGAGCATAAAGACAGTTCAATGTATATTTTAAAAATTCCTAATATAAACAAGCTTTGGAAAGAAAACATTTAATAACAAGTATCATGTAAAAAATAATATTAAAGCAAAGATAATGCTAATTTAAAACAAAACTTAACCAAACACATGTACACAGACTAAAAAGCATACCATATCTAACTACATTAAAAATAAAGTTTATGTATATATTGCAACAAAATTTAGGAACGCTCACCATTGAAATACACTGCATTTTTCCAGCATTTTAACTCCATGAGGGTGGCAAGAAAGTGTTCCAATAAATAAAAAGTAGTGTTGACTAAGGGTGGTCAATAAACCATTATTTTGAAGACTTCTTTCAGGTTTCATTCCAGAGGAAGCATTGAGCCACTGAACAATATCCTTTACTAGATCTTCTAAGTAACCTTGCCCATCCTAAAAGTAAATACATTGTGATACTGTGAGAAAAGCATTCAAAATCTGTAATTAGAAAATCGACTTCAATCAAGTACAAAAACTTAATAATGATGAAGTTACCAATAGCAGCTATCAATCAGTGAGTACCTGCTGTTTTTTAATCTGCTTCAACACAATGCTGCATGGAGATGATATTATTCTCCATTTTATGGAAGAGTAAACCAGGTCTTCCAGAGGGCAGATAACTTGCCCAGTCTCACAACTAGTGACTAAGTCCGGATTCAACTCTAGGTCTGGGATCATTTCCTATGTTTCCAAATACAGCTTATGCATATTCAGAAATGAAAGCAAAACAGAAGGTGGAAACAGAGGGAGGGGAAGGGAAGCAAATTCAATAGAAAACATTTGCTCTGGAAAATATTCAGAATGCTCACCTCTTCAGATTCAAGAAGAAATTCTGTAAACTGGCAACCTACAACTGTGAGCTGTTTGGCCTTGGCAAAATCCAGATCCAGGTTGGCATATAATTTACTGCTGGGCTTGTAAAAATAAAGTAGTCTTCGTACAAACCTAAAATCAAAACACAAGTAGCAACAAGGTAAGAAATGAAGCAATTATTTTAGAATCTTAACCTTTGCTCATGACATAATAAGGCTTTCAGAATATGTTTTGGGTGTGACCCATTGGGATAAATGGCAAGAGATGTATCAAAAGTGTTTGGTACATGATATGATTTGGCTGTGCCCCCACCCAAATCTCACCTTGAACTGTAGTTCCCATAATCCCCACATGTCATGAAAGGGACCTCATGAGAGGAGATAAGATTATGGGGGCGGTTACCCTCAAGCTGTTCTCGTGACAGTGAGTGAGTTCTCACATCTGATGGTTTCATCAGCAGCTTTTCCCCCTATGCTCTGTACTTCCCTCTCCTGCTGCCATATGAAGAAGGATATGTTTGCTTCCCCTTCTGCTACAATTATGTTTCCTGAGGCCTCCCTAGCCATGTGGAATTGTGAGTCAATTAAATCTCTTTCCTTTATAGAAATTATCCAGTCTCAGGCGTTATTTATAGCAGCATTTCATACCAAAAAAAAAAAACCCAAAAACCAAACAAACAAAAAAACCTTCATTTAAAAAAATATCTCTGTGGAGTAAGAATTTTATGGTGAGATGGTTAGAAGAAATAAAGTAGAAGAAAGATGCTGGCCGGATGAATGAAGATTTAATGTAGCTAGAATATAAAACTGGATAAATGAGGATGTCACCCGAACTTAAATTTTCTTCTATTGTATTCATGAAGAACTTTGTCCCATGGCTCAAAAATGTCCTATTGTTAAGGTAATTGTAAGATACTACACTATGATATTGTTGGTTTTTCACAATTAGGCAAAAGGTCAAGCACAAAAGTTGCAATTTAGGCCAATGAATTTATAAACATAATTTATGATCTTTTAACATTATATCTTTCAACATTATGTTCTAAGCTTCTATTGAATTTAGTTCAGTTCAATGTAGTGCACTACAATTCAATCCAATAGAGGTGTCCAATCCAGGAGCTGGGAAAACAAAGTTGAGTAAGACATCATCTGTGTTCTCAAGGAATATAAAAAGTTAGTACTATGCTTTTTTATTTCAGTGCAATTTACAAGTTATCTATATTTCTTAAAACTTTTATAGATATTAGGTTACATATCATGAATAGAGAATGCAATCAAATAATAATGTTAATGACATGAATTTCTTGAACATACTAAGGACCTCTTTCTGAGATCAGTAGTAATAGCTGGTTAGTCTAAACTCAGGAGTAAAAACATACGGGTATAATGAAGAACAGCATAGTAGCTTCAAGTGCTCTTCACACTACAAACATCTGCACGAGTTATGGAAGGTGTGGTTAAGGAGAAAGTAAACAGCAGTTATAATGGATAACTCCAAAGTCAAACAGGAATAAAAGCTGTATATTAAAAATATAAGTCCTTATTACATCATCCTTATATGTTAGGGCTAAGACCCACTACACAGTTGATATTACCCCAATTCGAAAAACTTATCTCAACTACTTTATCTATTCCAAAACTAAAAGCAGAATGTAAACAACTAGAAAAAGAATTTGCTAATATGTTTTGGTTATAAAATGAGACTATATTAAAAAATATATGAATGTATCTACTGAAGAGACATTGTTAAAATGTATGTATACGTCTTTAAAATTATTACATATTTTAGCAGGCATTAGGCCTAATATCCATATTTAAGTTCTTTAAATTTAAATGCAAAATAGTTCTTACATACCTGTGTAACTGTTCATCTTTATAGTTTCTTAGATTTACATTTGGCCACTAGAAAAACATAATATGTTATATTACATATGTACTTATCAATTCTCAAACATGTAATTATGTTATAATTAATAATAAAATTAAAGACAAGCCATTGCCATGAAGTATCTTTTCATACCTTAAGAATGGTCCCTATAAGATTCCAATTCCATTCAAGATTCTCTTTATGTTGAAGAACTTGGCTGTCTCTAAGGTTAATTAAAAGAGCTTCCTCTGTATCCTAAAATCATGAGAAAGTAATAAGAAAAATTAAGGCAAACTGTCCTCATATCAGAAAACTAAGTTCAAATTTGAAAAACTGAAAGGCAGTTTTTCCATTTAAGGATACATCAAGGTTTTTTTTTTAACTTTAAAGTTATAAAAACCCATCTCTAAATTATAAAACTCAGAAGCCATCTGAAAATTCATATGCATGAAGAAAAGTGCAAACTCAAATACATGGATACTAAAATCCAATGGTTAAGGAAGTAAGATGTTGTGTTTAAGCTGAAAATCATGATTTCATGTCAGCACCTTAAGAACAAATATATCTTTCTGAACTCGGAGATACTGATCCCGTTTCTGGTGTGTTGCAATTGCTTTCTGAATAATGTGGTCTAAATGAAGACTATAAGGCTTAGGTCCTCGTTTCTTCATTTCATGGAAGCGTTTTAAACAGTTCAAGGCTGCACTGGCTCGCCTAATGAGAAAAACAATTCAATGAATACAGTAGCAAGACCAACATAATTTAAAAGATTACCTTGGTAAATTATTAAAGCTTACGTAAGTTCAAGGCTAGAAATTATTATTGATAAAGTAAATTATTTCATCAAATTTGGAGAGACAAAGACAAAAAATAAACAACGCTACTGATTTATATAAAGACACACTGATTATTTAGACTCAATTGAACATGTACTTACTACACTTTTCTTCTATGGTGGTAGGTATTTTTTGTATATTGGTTTTAGGAACTCCTACAAGGTCAGAAACCTGGTTTTCTATATTTTCTTATCAAAGTTTTTTTTAAAGCTTTGCTTTTCACATATAAATCCTTAATCCACCTGAAACTTATTTTTGTTTATGACATGAGGTTGAAATAATTTCACTGTACTCCCATATAGATAATCAATGATCCCAGTATCAACTGAACAGTCTCTATTTTCCACCATTGGTCTGTAATTGTAAATGGTGTATTTTTATAAACTATATTTAATTCTTTGTGGTACATAAAAGTGCCATTTTGAAGAATATGGTAGCAACTCTCACCTTCAGAATTTCTAGTAAGTAGAATTTTTAAACATTGGGATGTGCTGACTGGCAAGTATTTATTAATAAAGAAAGCTTATTGAGCTAAAGATAAAACTATTTTAAGATGACTATTCTTACTGGAATTCTGGAGATAAATCTGAATTACTGATGAACCCTGGAATTTGTGGCCATAATCTAACCCAGATTTTAGGTCTATCAGGTATTGGCAAAGTACATTCTTCCATCATGAAACTACTAATATAAAAGCTAAAAGCTACTATTACTGATATAAGCCTAGAGACAGAACTGAGACGACTCCTAATGCCCTCAGTTTATAGGACAACTCTGGTCTGTTAAACAGTATTTCCAATGGCAGAATGAAAATTAATAGATTATTCAGTGTACTTTATTATTAAAGCTAAGTAAACTTTTCAAAAATGTACTATAACTCTTAACAAAAATACATAAATTTTGAATAGCTAAAAAACTCCATTCGCTAACATCAAGCAAAAAAACAAAAAAATATGTTTCTGATCATAGTAACAAAATAAAAAAGATAACGACCACAAAAAGACATTCCTAGCCTAGATATAATCTCCGCCAAGTAAAACTAAGTTCCTCCTAGCACTTCCCAATTGAGCCCTTCCATCATTGCCTTTTATATATGTTTTATTATTAGCACTGGAATTCCAGCAGAGCTATAGTTGTATTACCATAATTTTGTTTGTAAATTCTATGTTTGCAATATCTCCTTCAGTAGTAAGAGTTCAGCTTACTGCTATGTGGCCCAGTAGTACTTGTTACTAAATTCCAACATTTTTAACCATGCAAATAAAAGAATATATTAATATTGTAAAGCTTTAATTTGAAATAGTTCATAGACATAAAAAAAAAAGAGCCAGAATTGCTGCTCACGACGTAAAGGAGTCCAAAAAACTCTTAGCTAACATTTTTAGTAATATGATAACAATTCTATGTCCTTGTCTACAAACATGCTAGAAAAAAAGTGATTTTATTACACTATTAGTATTTTGTAGCCTAAAAAACAAATTAAATATTTTTAGAACTGTTTTTTCTTTAGCAAATTCCTTAAAAGAATTTCCCAGCATAACCTATCCGTACTATTTTTTTTAAAGAGACAATAATCTAATTCAATATTAAATATATTAAACAAAAACTCTGCTAAAGCTCTGATAACTTACAGTCTCTTTTCCTTGGGAATATCAAAGGATGCAGCCATATTCATTAGGGTTGGCAAGCAGTGCAAATGATGACTATGTGAATGAGGAAGAATTGTGTTTGCCTAAAATGAAGTATAACATTTTACATGAGTTTTCAGAAGTAGAAATAGTTTGTTATAGATTATCTGCACATATAATGCTGTATTCAAGACTATTACAAATTCTGAGGTTTTATTCGTAAAATTCTTATTTTCCCCAATACATGCTTATTTATATTTCTATCCTATCTACAATACTTTCAACATGGATGAAATATAAAGATACACATATTATATTAACATAACCATTAAGTTTCATCGATTCTTTATTATAATAATATGGTTTTCAAGTGATACCCAATTAAACTCAATTCTTAAATGACCAGAAGGGATTATATGTCAAAACATTACAGGCACTCAACCTAAGTTATGTTTAAAATAACATGTCAAATGCTAGATGCCATATCCAAATTTATGAGTTGACTTTAAGTTTTAAAAACTACTATCACAAAATAGGTTTGTCCCATATGCCATAATCTTTAAAATAAGGAATATTAATTCTACTTTCCAAACAAAAACCTCACCACCCAACCAGCTATCAATGAAGACAAGTACATCAATCAAATGTGGAAGAAAGAAAATTTAAGAATAATAAGCAAAATAACCAACTCTTTTATTTCAAGAGAATTACAGAATTCTGGGTATGGGACAAGGGAAAAAGATAAAATGTACAGAGATTCCTTCATATAAATGCAAATAACTCTGAGTATTGGTATTCTTCAATAGGAAATGATATCTTAAGAATTAAAAGACAAATAATCAGACCTGAAAGCCTCTGACACTACATAATTTTTTCACAGATGGGCCAAAAAAGAACAGAGCAAGCAGCTAAATAATTCACTTATTTTTAAAAAGACAGTTAAATTAAATTCTACTTAATGCTCTTTACCTCACTCACATAGCCCAGTTCCTATGAAAGGGGAAAAAGGGTGGGGAGGAAGGGAAGAGATCAAGAAAGAAAAACCTAAACAAAAAACATCTGCTAAAAATAGCAAACTGTGACATAATTTCAAAAGATTTGCCATAGAATCAATTTTTCCTCAATGAGTTTTAAATGGTTCTTTTTATTTTGTATTTTACTAACTAGTAAGTAATCTAAAAATATAAATTCCTACCTTGAAAACTATCAGGGATCTCTCATCGATTGATTTGCTGAGAGTAAAGAATTGTCAAGTCTTTCCTAGCTCCTACTTTCCAAAAGTTACTGTAATCACAAAATCATGGTGAAAAGAAAAAAAAACAACCCATCTTCTGAACCTCAAACTACAAGTTTCTAGAAAAGACTATAATGCTCAACCAAGACTATATTTAAAGCTTCTGCACAAAGCTTTCTAAAATTCAGGCACTGACTACCACATATCAAGTACATTCTTAGCAGACTGAAGTAGTATCCATAGTTTTGCAGTTTCTTGCTTCTTAGGAAGTCTTTCTGAGATCAATCAGGATGAAAATGGCAACTTTGAAACTGAGTGTAAAAAATCAACATTTCAGTACTTTGTATGTTGTATACTTATTCCATTTACAAAACCAATAGAAATATGTGTGTGTGTGCATGTGCACGCGTGCACATATGTATCTATCTCAGGATATAGTACCAAACACTTTTTGTAATGCAAAGATAAACATTTATAAAAAATGCAAATTTATTTTTTTGAGATAATACAAAGCAACACTATTAAAATAACCCGTTTTATAAATTCAAACATTAAAGGTATGAAACATATAATCAGAAGTTGCTAAACTTACCATATGTAAAAGCTCTCCTAAAAGGATGGTAGCTCTAACTGAGATATGATCATCACTGTTTGTTATCACTTCAACTAGGCCCTTTGAAAATAAAAAGATAACATCACTGTTGCAAAATAATACATATGAAAACATTTATGCATCAGATTTATTTTTCAATCTGCAAATTTTTTTTTTTTTTTTTTTTTTTTTGTGAGACAAGAGTCTTGCTCTGTTGCCCAGGCTGGAGTGCAATGGCAAGATCTCGGCTCAGTATAACCTCTGCCTCCTGGGTTCAAGCAATTCTCATTCCTCAGTCTCCCGAGTAGCTGGGATTACAGGAGTGTGCCACCATGCGTGGATAATTTTTGTATTTTTAGTTAAGACAGAATTTCACCATGCTGGTCAGGCTGGTCTTGAATTCCTGGCCTCAAGTGATCCACCTGCCTTGGCGTCTCCAAGTGTTGGGATTACAGACGTGAGCCACCATGGCTGGCCTGAAAGAATCTGTTAGAGAAAATAAACCAAATGGAATAAAATAAGGTTTATAAGTCTTACCTCTAAAAGTCCATTACGAATAAATGCAGAGAGTATCAATGCCAAATAGTTATCCATGAGGTCTGGCCTGGAAAAAAACAGCAGAGAAACAATTTAAATAAAGTTTCACAGATTATACAGTCTAACATAAAAACCCTAATTCTAATAAATTGAAATCCTTTTTATATTTAAATTCTACCTGGATCTGGCACGATGAGGAAGAATAGTTTTTGCCTCAGCTGCCACAAAGCCATCTGAAAGCCTCCAACTGTCTTGGAACCTCCCAGGATCTAAAATAGTTAAAATATGGTAAGGAAAAGATTAGATATCACTGAAACATTTCAGATGAGTATAAAATCATCAGCTAGCCAGGCTACAAAGAAGTTTAAAAAGTTCTGGTTAAATACCATACATTCAAAAAGATAAAAACAAAAACTAGTTAAGTAAATATACGCAGATCTAATTTCCTTCATTTTGGGACTTCGGTACCTTAAGTCATTTGGCTCAAATAATGTAAGATGAGAATTAGATAATCTGAGGATTACATAGGTTTCTTACTGTCTCCTCTCTTCCTTTGTTGGCCCATTCCTATTAATTTAATTGCTCTAAGAGCCAAGGTGATAAAGAAGAAATTAAAATTTCTCAGTCTTAGGAATTCCAGGTTTTATTTTTATATTAATTTCCTGCCACAATTATGCAGCAAGAAAAGAAAATGGTGTTCAATATTTACTATTTCTCCTTTTAGGAACTTTGTCTCCATTAAATAAAAATTACAATATATGAAAAGATACAAATATACTTCAATACTTACCTACACTGAGTAATGCTTCTATGAACTCCTCAGTCACAACAGGCAGAGGAAGACGAAAGATATCATAAAGCACTTCAAGTAGACCTCGCTAAATTAGCAAACAAATACACCTCATTTATTTTTATGAAACACTTCAAAATTTTTAAATGTCCTAGTCGCACAATTTTAAAAATGATAAAAACAGAACTGTTAATACAATGACATGCCATATAACAACATTTTAGTCAATGATGGACCATATATACAATGGTGGTTCCCTAAGATTATGATGAAGGTGATAAATTCCTATTGCCTAGTGAAACTGTAGCAGTCATATTGTCTGTCACAGGGCAATATTACTCAACTGTTTGTGGTGATGCTGGAGTAAACAAACTCACTGCACTGCCAGTTGTTTAAAAGTATTATATATAGAATTATGTACAATTACATAATATTTGATAATAAATGACTGTGTTACTGGTTTACCTATTTACTATACCTTTTATCATTATCTTAGAGTGTACTCCTATACTATAAAAAAAAACCAAAAAAGCACTTTGGGAAGCCAAGGTGGGAGGATTGCTGGAGGCCAGAATTTTGAGAGTAGGAAAATAGTGAAACCCCATCTCTACAAAAAATTTAAAAATTCACTGGGTGTGGT
Organism: Macaca thibetana thibetana; assembly: GCF_024542745.1. Classification (NCBI taxonomy): domain Eukaryota; kingdom Metazoa; phylum Chordata; class Mammalia; order Primates; family Cercopithecidae; genus Macaca; species Macaca thibetana. Next base: position 140,000,947 of record NC_065583.1, read on the forward strand.
GGCACGTTCCTGTAGTCCTAGCTACTCGGGAGGCTGGGGCAAGAGGATCACTTGATTTGAGAAGTTTGAGGATGCAGTGAGCTATGATCATTCCACTGCACTCTAGCCTGGGTGACAGAGCAAGACACTCTCTCTTAAAAAAAAAAAAAAAAAAAAAAGGTTAACTGTAAAACAGCCTCAGGCAGGTATTCCATAACAAGACATGGTTATCACAGAGGATGACAGCTTCATTCATGTATACTGCCCCTGGAGACATTCCAGTGGGACAGGTATGGAGGTGGAAGACAGTGATACTGATGATCCTAGGCTAGTGTGTGCGTGTGTGTGTGTGTGGTTTTTTTTTTTTTTTTTTTTTGAGACAAAGTCTCACTCTTGTCTCCCAGGCTGGAGTGCAGTGGCGCGATCTCGGCTCACTGCAATCTCCGCCTCCCGGATTCAAGCGATTCTCCTGCCGCAGCCTCCCGAGTAGCTGGGATTACAGGCACCTGCCACCACGCCCGGCTAATTTTTGTATTTTTAGTAGTGATGGGGTTTCATCATGTTGACCATGCTGGTCTCGAACTCCTGATCTCAGGTGATCTGCCTGCCTTGGCGTCCCAAAGTGCTGAGATTACAGTTGTGAGGCACTGCGCCTGGCCTGTGTTTTTGTTTTTAACAAAAAAGTTTAAAAAGAAAAAAAATTAAAAAACAAAAATCTTACAGAATAAGGATATTAAAACCAAAAAAAATTTGTACACCTATACAATGTGTGTTTTAAGGTAAACATTATTGCAAAAAAGTCGAAAGTTTAAAAAATTTGAAAGTTATAAAGTAAAAAGGTTACAGTAAGCTAAAGTTAATTATTTTTGAAGAAAAGAAATTTTAGTAAAATAAATGTAGCCTAAGTGTACAAGTCTGTATAGTCTATAGTAGTGTACAGTCATGTCCTAGGTCTTAATATTCACTCACTTCTCATGCATTGACTCATCCAGAGCTACTATTAGTCCCGTAAGCTCCATGCACTGTAAGTACCCTATATAGGTGCTGTGCTCTGTGGCCCAGGTTGAAGTGCAGTGGCGCGATCTCGGCTCACTGCAAGCTCCGCCTCCTGGGTTCATGCCATTCTGCCTCAGCCTCCCAAGTAGCTGGGACTACAGGTGCCCGCCACCCCGCCCGGCTAAGTTTCTTGTATTTTTAGTAGAGACAGGGTTTCACTGTGTTAGCCAGGATGGTCTCGATCTCCTGACCTCATGATCCACCCGCCTCGGCCTCCAAAAGTGCAGGATTACAGGCATGAGCCACTGTGCCTGGCCAGTATTTTTAATTTTTTATACTGTATTTTTATTGTACCTTTTCTATGTTTAGATGTTTAGATACCCGAATTCCACTGTGTTACAACTGCCTACAGTACTCAGTACAGTAACATGCTATACAGGTTTGCAGCTTACAAGCAATAGGCTATACCACATAACCTAGGTATGTAGTAGACTATACCATCTAGGTCTGTGTAAGTGTACTCTAGGATGTTCACAGGATGAAATCATCTAACAGTGAGTTTCTTAGAACATATTCCTATCATTAACCAATGCATGACTATACCATATTTTGAAACTGTATAAGGCCTATATTAGAGAAGGGATGACTAAATGCTTACTACGACATACACCACTTAATCTAGTCATTAAATTTTTCATTAACCTAATTGTGCAATAAAGCAATTTTCCCAAGGTCATGGAGCTAACAAAAAAATAAATAAAACCAGAGGTTAAACCTCAGTTGGTCAGACTCTCCAAAGACCATGTTCTTTATCCACCTACAGGGTAAGAAGTGAGTTACCTCAACAGTTTGTTACCTGCTTACAAATCTTTCCATTTATAATCATATCCTTTCATTTCCATTATCTAAATACTTTTTATTTCACATTTAAACAAGGCACACCTGGCTAATATTTTCTAATAATATTTTTCAGCTCCAGGTTTGGTTCATATAAGGAAGGGCAAAAGGAAGAAACAAAATTAAAACAAATAAAAACATTTAAGGAGAAAGGAAAAAAATCACTTTAAGAATTATCTTTTCCTTCAAATTCAATTTTACTGTATATTACAAATTCTTACAAATAATTTAGAAATATATCTAATAAATATAGAAATATTAACAACTCCATTTAATCAAAACCACCATCATTAAAATAAAATCTCACCACATATTACAAAACACAAGTTAGAAAGCATAAATACATTTACTTTTTGTTAAATGTAGTCTGTAGTGCTTGAACCTTTTATAGTGAGAATGCCCGTGTGTGTTGTTTACATTGTTTTAATGAATAAAGCATAATTAAGTTCATATTTTCAACTCAACTTTTGTTTTTTTGAGATGGAGTTTCGCTCTTGTTGCCCAGAATGGAGTGCAATGCTGCGATCTTGGCTCACTGCAACCTCCACCTTCCAGGTTTAAGCGATTCTCCTTCCTCAGCCTCCTGAGTAGCTGGGATTACAGGTACCCACCACCTGAGTAGCTGGGATTACAGGTGCCTGGCTAATTTTTTGTATTTTTAGTAGAGACGGAGTTTCACCATATTGAGGAGGCTGGTCTAGAACTCCTGATCTCAGGTGATCCACATGCCTTAGCCTCCCAAAGTGCTGGGACTACAGGTGTGAGCCACCATGTCCGGTCTCGACTCAATTTTTAATACAGCCATTATTCCTAACAACAGCAATATTTTAAATGATTCCTATTATATTTAGGGTTTAACTAAGTAGTAAATATGTACTTGTGTACTTTAAAAATATGATATAGATCAACAACTAATGAGGAAATAGCATCACCTGAAATAATTTTTGTTTTATAATTAATTCCCACTGTTAAAGGTCCAGGAATGAAACAATCCTAGTAACTTTTACCTACCCTTATTTCCATATTTGGTATGCAAAGTACTCCTATTAGAGACTGGATCCCAGAGTTTCCAGGTTTACATAAATTAATAATACCTAAAGAGGATATAAAGAAAAAAAAATCACTGACATGAATTTCAAAAAAATTTCGACAGCAAGGTATAATATAAAATGTTATATTTTTCCAGGCAAATTATATGATTATCTATGATACTGTTTGGTCATCATAAGAGCTATTATATAACTGAAATATATTTGAAGCATACTCCATATTTCTCTACTGATTAGAGATTACCAGTAATTTCATCACTTAAATTCCATCTTCAGTATCTGTTTCATATCCAAAAAGTTCATGAGTCTGACTGCCTGATGAACGCTTCTCTGGGAGTAAGAACATGGGAGAAAATAAGACAATGGTCTGTCTCTCCTCTTTTATGCTCCTCACTTTAAAGTGAAAAACTCTACTTGGCATTTATTATTTAGAAGTTCAATTCTAAAATATATTGAATGCACAATAAGCAATAGACTTCAAATAAATTATATGATTCAAAATTTTTAAGTTACAGAACTAAGTTGAACAATTTTAAACATTAAAATCATGTCACAAAAGATGTATGAATAGCCAATAAACACATGCAAAATGCTCAATATCATTAGTCATTGGGGAAATGCAAACTATATTAATAACAAGAAACCAAAATATACCTACTAGAATGGCTAAAATTAAAGACTTACAACACCAAATACTGACAAGGATGCAGAACAACTGGGACTCACATACACTGACGATGGGAGTATAAAACAGTGTAAGTATTTTGGGAAAAAGTCTGCCAGTTTCTCATGGACACAAACATACATCCACTCTCAGACCCGGCAATTCCATTTAGGTATTTACTCAAGAGAAATAAAAACTCATGTCCACAAAAAAAGCTTGTATAAAATTGCTCAAAGAAGCTTTATCTTTGATAAAGGGGCTTTGAATAGTCAAATCTAGAAACAGGTCAAATGTTCCGTAACCGGAGAAGGGCAAAAAAAAAAAAAAAAACCCAACAAAAACTGAAATGTTCATTGCATATTACTTAGTAAAAAAGGGGAACATATTACTGATATATACAATAACATAAATGAGTATCAAAATCATTATGTCAAGTGAAAGAAGTCTTACAAAAAAGCCTTTGTATCAGTATGATTCCACTAATATTAAGTTTCAGAAAGGCAAAACTAAGCCACAAAAATAATGGTGTTCCTCCTTGGGAGTACTGAGTCAAAAACCTTCTAGGAAAGAGTATAAGAGAACTTTCTAGGGCAATGATAATGTTCTATACATTGAAAAGGGTTTGAATTACAAAGGTGTAAGCATTTGTCAAAATGCATCAAACAGTAGACTAATGATGTGTGCATTTCACTCTACATAAATTTACCTCAAATCTCTCCCCCCGAAAACAAATCAGGACCATAAACAAACATCTAATTCTGTTAATAATGTGCATGCTGCAGTGTTCAGGAGTGAAGAGGACTATGTCTGCAACTTCCTTTGAGATATATTAGAATAACATAGATGGACTGATGAATGCCCAGGGGGATGGACAGATGGACAGATACATAATACAGCAAACACAGTAAAACTAGGTGGAAGTATATGGGTGCTCACTGTATAGTTTTTTCAATTTTTATGTATGTTTCAAATTTTTCATGACATGTTAGAGAAAACATTCTTTAAAATGTCTTATAGGACTCTAAAGTTCCCTGTACTTCTAGCTAAGCATACAGATTATTTATGAACAGTCTCTATGTTCTCTTTAGATTCAGGATCAAAATTCAAATTAAAACATACTAGATAAGCTTATTTGCTCAAAGTATCAAAATAGTATTTCGCAAATTTTGATGTCTGATAGTAGTTTGAGAAATTACAGATAAGATATAGTCTCAAAAGATGGTACTCTGCTAATATGGAAAACAGGCTGTTATTGCATCTCATTAAAAAATGTGTTCTAAAAGATCATTTTTCAGTCAGTTATTTGGAACTGGAAATACATCAAAGAAATAATGTTACAAGTACACAAAAGTTTATTTAACTTATAAACAGTACTACAGAATATAAATATTATTTAGGAAGTTATTTCCATGAGACAAATGCTTTCAAGATTTTAACTTGTAATTATGATATTTCTCTTCTTACTTCAATAGAAAGGTAGAAGACTCCCACCCCTCTAAGTTTCCTTCTTTTTTTTTTTTTTTTTTTTGAGATGGAGTCTCGCTCTGTCGCCCAGGCTGGAGTGCACTGGCGCAATCTCGGCTCACTGTAACCTCCACTTCCTGGGTTCAAGCGATTCTCCTGCTGCAGCCTCCCAGGTAGCTGGGATTACAGGCGCCCGCCACCACACCCGGCTAATTTTTGTATTTTTAGTAGAGACAGGGTTTTACCATGTTGGCCAGGCTGATCTCGAATCTCTGACCTCAGGTAATCCACCCACCTTGGCTTTCCAAAGTGCTGGGATCACAAGCATGAGCAACCACACCCGGCCCCACCCCTCTAAGTTTCTAATGATGAATCAGTATAAAAGAGCTCCAGGGGAAATTGAAACACACTAGAAAGAATGTTTAAGAGCAATAAGGAAAGAGACTGGCAGAAACAGAAATCATTACAGGAAGCGTAGAGTCTGTATGTAGGAAGAATAAGGAGATAGTAGCTAGGATGCAGGATAGAATTGATTTTTTTGGTAAGATACAAACAGCTCTAATGACAAGGAAGCTGAAGAGTGGTAAAGGAAGATGACTGTAACTACAGAAAACAAAGTATTGGGGAGCTGATGAAGTATTTTTAAAAAGTATGTATGACTGTTGTATCATCATAGAATCCTATGGTTGTCCATCAGCGTAAGGAAACTAGGCATTTATGAGGTATAGAAGGCAGAGCTTTTTACCAAGCTGCTAAGAGAACAGAGAAAATCCCTGGAAACATACTGGTTAGGGGCCAAGTGGCCCTTCCATACAAATGGCTGGAGTAAACATTTGTATGGAAAAGGTATTTGTAAGTTAGGGTTACCTAGGTTCACAGAAATGTTTAGGTGAATTTCCTTTTTTTTGGCTTATTGCTACTTCTTTTCCATGCTACCCCTTCACAATAATACAAAATCAAGAAGGAAGAAGATAATCAATACATTCGGTACAAAAGTGATTGTGGTTTTTGCCATTACTCTCAATTACTCTTAACGGCAAAAACCCAATGTTATTAACAACACATTTAATGGTGGTATTATTTTAAAAATAGTATTTACTTTTTATTCCATGGAAAGATAAAACATGTACAATCACTATTCTGAAGAAATTTGGAACTATTAATGACCTATCTTGCTTATTTTGTATTTATGACACTACATTGTACTTTTAAGTAACAAACTTAAGTTACATATACAGCTAACACTCAAGTTTTGTAGGTTATTTTGGTAAAGATCATGCTTAAATTTTTTTTTAATTGCCCAGGTAATCATTAGCACAGTGACTGGCAAATAATTAATAAATATGTGTATACTGATCATAATATTAGCTAATTCCTATTGACTATTACAAATTTTCTTCACCATATTTTAATAATTTTATATGAATTCCTTTGGTTCTAATAATAACACACAAAGTAAGACTAGATTAGCATCTGAATTAGATGCTACAATAATAATTTAACATTTGAAAAAGCAGTCTAGTTTTTCTTCTTGAATGTTATAAAGCAATGTAGAGTAACCTACCTGCCCATGATCGGAATGTTGCTATGATTCCCATTTTACTGGCTAGAAATCGTGCTTCTCTGTCTTCTCTGTTGGGGGTGGGGGGGCAGGGGGGAGAATCAATGAAATAAAATGTTAAAATGAGTTTTTTCCTGCTACTAAATCATAAGAGCTATCATTAATGTTTAAACATTTACACATAAAATTAAAACAAGACATTAAAAAACACAAAGATCAGATCTACACTAAAGCAAATCAGCCAATTATAAACTGACTTTGAACTTAAATTCACAACATCGTTTAAGTCATAAATTCTGCTTTTCTACTCAGTTCTACATTCCTGCTCTCTCTGAAAGCTACTCGTAGATAAGATTTAATTAAGCATTAAGTCTGCTTAATAAGCATCTGTGGTACTAGGCTGCCCCTTAGCAAAGAAAATTATCACATAAACCTCTTAGTTTTAATCACACGCACTCTTTACTTCACAATCTTTGCTCTAAACTTATTTGAACGTTTCCAACAAGCAAGTTCAACAACATATATAGTCACTGAAATGTTATGAAATAACTACATATTAACATCACCAGCTACTTTCTTCCTTGACAATATGTACCCAACTGTGTCCATTATTCATTCCTCTATAATAGTTTTGACAATTAATTAAGCAATTGAATTTTTTATATCTGTTAAACATTTTTCATGGTTGGCTTATGGCCAGTTTCAATACTTAATAGCAATTTTGTGTCTCTTTATTCATGTCACTCCAACCGTCATGTCTACCCTGTCGATTGTCCCTTTTTTCCTGTGCCACCTTTTTTTTTTATCTTTCCTGCTTAAATTCTTAATGGTTGTGAGCATACAGAAAATCACAGAACTGGGAAAAACAGCAACAAAAACTAGAAGGAATAAAGAGCAATGACAGAAAATCTAATTAGATATTAGTGAGCAATTACATAGTCTACAAAAGTGGATTGAAAAGCTCAAAGAAAAAGACCAAGCTATGCAGCACCAGTTAAAATGAGAAAATAACAGAAATGAAAATGGGGGCGGGGGTGGCTTGGAAGGGAGAATCAGACACCTGTGTTAAGCTTTCAGCGCTCTTTCTCTTGAAAAAGCTGGTGACATACATAGACTGTCTGGTAATCCATCTCTAACCTATTAAATTTGTAATATTTTAAAAATCAGTCATTTCCCTGTTCCCTGGTCATAATGTACCCTTATTTACAGGCCTGATATCTACCTGCCTATATACTCCAGAAACTCAGAAGAAAGTATAGAATCAAACAGGAAAGGAAGGATTCTGATAGAATAGCTCCACCTTCCCAACTCTAAAAAATATCTAGGTTTGCCTATTGTCCATCATCATATGCAGAATTCTATAAATGGCCCTATCCCAAGATTCCATGACCTGATCTCTGGGTCTTGTGAACATGATGAGATATCACTGCTATGACTGTGACTATGTTTATATTATATTGTCTAGTAGAGCATAAGACAGGGTATACATCATATAGCAGGCTTGATCTAATTAGAGAGCTTTCTCTAGCTGTTGGTCAAAGAAAAAGTCAGAGAGGCTGAAGGCACTGGAAAGATTCCAGCATTGTTGCCTTTGCAGAGGGAGGAGACCGCATGCAGAGGAATGTGGGAGGCCTCTAGAAGGTGAAAGTGGCCCCAGCTGACAGCCAGTAAGGAAGAAGGCATAGCAGTTGTACAGTAGCAAGAAACTAAATTTTCTCAACAATCTGAATGACCTTGGAAATGGATTCTTCACCAGAGCCTCCAGGAAAGAGCTGAGCCAGACTTCTGACCTATCAAACTGTAATCTAATAAACTGGTATTGTTTTAAGCCATCATGCTTATTGTTATTTGGTGTGCAGCAACAGAAAACTCATATACTCTCCGTCAATAAGAGAATGTCTGTATTTTAAAGAAGCCAAAAAAGGGCCTTACAAATTCCAATTCATAACTAAAGTTTGCAAGAATAAGTCTGAGAAGTCTTAGAGGACGTCTACTTGGATCTCTTAGCTTAAAGTAGATCATGGTATGTTAGGGTGTGATAATTGAGTTCACCATGACGGATGTGACTAAAGGTATGAAACCACTATTTTTTTTTTTTTTTTTGAGACAAGAGTGTCGCTCTGTCGCCCAGGATGGAGTGCAGTGGCACGATCTCAGCTCAATGCAACCTCCGCTTCCCGAGTTCAAGTAATTCTCCTGCCTCAGCCTCCAGAGTAGCTGGGACTACAGGCATATGTCACCATGCCCAGCTAATTGTTTTTGTATTGTTTAGTAGAGATGGGGTTTCACCAGATTGGTCAGGCTGGTCTCAAACTCCTGACCTCAGGCTGTCCACCTGCCTTGGCCTCCCAAAGTGCTAGGATTACAGAAATCACTGTTTTTAACGCAGGGGGAAAAATGAAAAACATTTCCCTGGCAATGTTACAAAATTTAGGGAGGAATTTAAAAACCTATACTATGTATCACAGTAAGTTTATGCGGACAATAAACTAATTGAAGTGCAATAAAGTCTACCAGAAAAACACTAGATAACACATTTAATGGAAATGTGTCATTTGCAAAATCTTTACAGAGTGCTTTATTTGATCCCTAAATTAGTTTAAAGTTATCTCCAAATACCTAGTGAACATGTGCCTTTCTCTCCAAAAACACCCTGAAAATTATACTCTCATTTCTAGATAATAATCTTTACTCTCATTAATTTCTGTATTAAGCTTACTCTCAGAAGTCTACATATTACATCATTCTGCTGACTCAGTAAGTTAAGGTCACTCTTCATTGTACTACTTACTGTTATTTCATTCTTTTAGTTTTTCAATGTAATTATGCTAAAATATATACAATACAAAAATAATGACCTTGGTTTCTGTCACAGTCTACCATATATTTTTTGAAATAAGAAATTATTCTTTACATTTCTCAAAGCTTTAAATTTTTTAAACCACAGTAAATTATGAGAGAAATGCAACATAATTCTATAAAATAAAAAATTCATTTAAACTCATATTTCTCCGGCTGTACATGCAATCACGCAAACCTAAAAGCTTTAGTATTAACATATACATTATCTAAAAATTATTAGGAACCAATATTACTTACTTGAGCTGTCCTTCAGCTGTATCTGGACTATGTCTGTAGTGAAAATCAGTATAGGGTGCTAAAATTCTCTATTTAAAAAAAAAAAAAAAGGAAGAAGAAGAAAAGTCTTTATTTTAAAATGCGTCCTTTCTGTAACAAACTAAAATTCATTCCATTTCTCTCTATCTTTAATGGGTTTACTGCCTGAGGGACTTATTTCTTCTAACTCATCATCGGGGAATATGTTGTGTGATTTTTTTTAATGTACAAATTGAAGTTCTGAACTTTTAAACTGAGGTTTAATATGTATCTAAAACTCATTTTCTCAAACTGAGCACATTCATGTAACTAGTACTAAAGAAAACATTATAGGCATCCTCAAAGCTCTATTATACCTTTGTAGTCACAATCAGTATCTATCCCAAGATAACCATCTTGACTTCTGATGCTATAATTAGTTTTGCCTGTCTTTGAAAATTTAAATAGTTCTATTAATGAACTGCATGTTCCTTTTGTTGCTGGTATAAAGAAAGTCCAAATTATTTTTGTGTGTTGTTGCTTGTATTCAGCAACCTTGCTAAAATAACTCATTACTTTAAAACTTAAGAGATGGGATCATACTCTACTGTGCAGACTAAGGTGTAGTGAGTGGTGTGATCACAGCTTACTGCAACCTTGAATTCCTGGGCTCAAGCAACCCTCCCGCCTTAGGATCCAGAGTAGCTGGGATTACCGGCTACTTTAGAACTACTATATTTTATTAACAACCTTCCCATCTTGTCTTCGGCATTACTGTGGACATGAATTTTAGTTCTAAATATAATTTAAAATATAAGAGATTAATAATTGCTTTTAACAGTCATGACTCTTAAATCGTCATATATTTACTTTTTCTGGTGCTCTTCATTCCTTCCTGCATTTCTCTGTCTTGGGTCATTTTCCTTTCAACTGAGGATTCCCTTTAGCCTTTCTTTATGTCTCCTTTTGACAACAAATAATATTTATTAATGTATACAGTTTCAGTGACTTAAGAATCTAGGAGACGTTTGGCTATATGGTTATGGCTCAAGGTCTCATAAGATTTCAGTCCAAGTGTTAGCCAAGCCTGTAGTCATCTGAAGGCCTGACTGGAGCTAGAGGATCTGCGTCAAGAAGTGTCACTCACAAGGTGCTGATTGTTGGCAAGAGAGCTCAGTTCCTCCCTATGTATTATCTCATTTGTTTTCTGAGCTTTATAACATGAAGCTTTATCAGTTTTAGAAACAAAATTTTGGCCACTGTCTCTTTGGATCTTTGCTTCTGCCAACTTTTGCTCTCCAAAGACTGCAATTATGTTTTATCCCTTTTGTGCTGTTCAATTTTCTTTCTTTTTTCTCTCTGTGCTTTACTGTGTGTGAATTAACATTATTTTTGTTTTACCCTTGGATATTTTTATTGACTTCTCCTTCAGTTTACTAATAATATCTTCCTGTTCAAACTGAATTTTAATTTCATTGTGCTCTGAATTCCAGATATCGTATTTTCAGTACTAGAATTTCCATTTGATTCTTTTCACATATCCAATTATATGGTGAAATTCTCCATTATTTCATGTATTTTATTTATCTTCTTGAACAAATTAATCGGAGTTGTTTTAATGTCTTTTTCCTCTATCTGAATTACCTGCAAGCATGTTTCTATGGATTTTTTTTTTCTTTTGGGTTTTCAGTCATACAGTCATGTCTTTTTAAATGACTAATTTCTGACTGAATGTGCACTTTACAAAAGGCTCCACGTGATGTTATCTCCCACTCAAGATGGTTTATTCTTTCCTCTGCTAGACAGGTAGATTAAGGGGACTGATTACCTTATTCTAATGCCCAACTAAGTTAAATTGAGGCTACAATGCAATTTTGGTAAGACTAAGCAGACCTCTGGTTTTCCTGTGTTTGAGGTTTGTTTCATTTATATAAAGGCTTTGCTAATCCACTGTATGATATATAGGAAGAAAAACGCAGCTGGCTGGGCATAATGGCTCATACCTGTAAGCCCAGCAGTTTGGGAGGCTGAAGTGAGTGGATTGCATAAGCTCAGGAGTTTAAGACCAGCCTGAGCAACATGGCAAAGTCCCGTCTCTGCAAAATATGCAAAAATTAGCCAGGGGTGGTGGTACATGCCTATAGTCCCAGCTACTCAGGAGGTTGACATGGAAGGATCGCTTGAGTCTGGGAGGTCTAGGCTGCAGTGAGACACGATCGTGCTACTACACTTAAGCCTGGGCAACAGAGTGAGACCTCATCTCAAAACAAAACAAAAAACAAAACACAGAGCCTATACATATTATCTTTTATTCATCTAATTTTAAAATTATAGTTTTCTTACTTGATAAGAAAAAAAATAAAGCTAAACAAATTATAAAATATCAACAGTGCCAGTTTATTCCCATAGAATTCCAATGAATAATGTACTTGAAATCACTTACTAAGAATATTTTACTAACACTGTTAGTTAATAATATAGGCTGATGTCAATTTTATAACGTGAAGCATTTTTAAAAATAGTCCTGATAAAAACAGAACACTTAAGTTTCAAAAAATGATTTGGAAAAACAAATTAGGGGACAATCAATCATTTATATCACACATGATTTCATACCTAAATACAAACAAATCTTTGATTTAAACTGACTCCAAATATTCAAAAGACAATAATGCAATACATGCACAGGAAGAAACTATAATATAGTGCATAATTCTGTTCCAACCTCCCCTACATACTTTCTTATAAAGAAAAGTATACAGTAGCCTTATTACTTTTGACTAACTGTAATAAACCCTACTTGAATCATAAAAAATTTAAAAGGTATTTACAAAATATACATATACGCTTTCTTTCTAGTAGATATAATTAGTTGCTAACAAAGTGCTTCCAACTTCAGAAATTTTAGTAGGTTTCATATTGTATAATTAGCGGGAGCTATTCACAATGTACTGACGGCCTTAAAAGCAAATGGTAATCTTAAATAGGTAAATTTCTTACATAACTTTCTTTGTACTCTAATTTGGTTCATAAACTTTTCATATATAATACAAAAATAAAATTTACTTTACACATTGATGAAATATTATTAAGAGTAATGTTTTCAATTCAGTCCAAACTGAATGATCTGTAAAATAGAGCTGGGAACAAATCAGTCTCGGCTAATTTAGGTTTGATAATTAATGTGGTACTGCATCTATAGAATTTAATACTTCAAAGTAAAAGTATACATTTATAATCATATTTTAAAACTAGAAAAGAATATTAAAGTTCCTACCTCTAATTCTACATCTGCTCGCACATACTGTCGAGTCTTTGGATGATTAAGAAGGTGCAAAATTGTAGTAATTAGGGCCTCATTTATTCGACTTAATTGGCAATCGATCACATTTTTCAAGATGGTGTTTAGTCCACCTCGAAGGGCCACCACCTCTGGATTCTGAAGTGCTAAAATAAAAGAGAAAAACTTAACATATTATATTTGGAGTAATTATTAAAAGTAATAAAAAATCTGGGCTTTAAAATTTAATTGCCTTTCTGACTTGAAAAACTTTCTAATAACAACGTTTATAAGAACAGGTAGATAAAAGGACAAGTGGATAAAGAGTCACTGAATATACTTCCCCAAAAACTGATTTTTAAAATATCTTTGGATTGTCTTTTCATACCCTTTGTCCATATAATACTGGAATGGCTTTTTTTTCCTATCAATTGCAGGGAGTTCTTTATAAGGTAGGGATATTAGCCATTTATCTGTCTCAAATCTTTCATCTGTGATTTAATTTCAGATTTTGTTTAAAATGGTATATTTCATTTCTCTATATTTTTATTAAACACACACACAGAACACACAGTTTAGTAATTTTGAGCTCAGAAATTTCTTGCTCCAAAGATGTCCACTCAACATACAGAACTCTCATTATCCTAGAAAGATCTCTCACATTACTTTCCAGTGAGTCCTCCTCCACTGCACAGGCCACCACCGTTCTCATTTGTACCCTTACAGATTAGTTATATCTTCTTAAGAATCAATTTGACAAAGTCAAAAGTACTCCCCAAACACACAAACAAGTCATACACAGTTCTTATAAAATTTGTCTTATATATTTTTTCTACTTTAAACATAGTATTGCTTTTTCTAATTAATGATTATTGCTGAAACACAAAAATCTGTCAAATCTGTTTTCACATAGTCCTACTACCTAAAATTAAGTTGGTTTTTACTTCAGAGATTTTTTTATATAGAAGATACTATCTACAAAGTAATACTGTCTCCTTTCCAATATATACACATATTTTATTATTTTGGCTAAGTTACAAGGATGTGGTATTTGTAGAAATTCACCATTAAGAATAGCATTGATTGTTGATTTGAGATAAATATTCTTGAATGCTAACAAAGTAGCCTTCTAATTATCTATCTATCTAAGTATATGTGTATCTGTGTACATGTACATAAAATGCTAGTTACATAATAAGAAATTTGTAGGTTTGGCCAGGTGCAGTGGCTCATGCCTGTAATCCCAGCACTTTGGGAGGCTGAGGCGGGTGGATCACAAGGTCAAAAGATGGAGAGACCATCCTGGCCAACATGGTAAAACCCCGTCTCTACTGAAAATACAAAAAAAAAATTAGCTGGGCGTGGTGGCAGGTGCCTGTAGTCCCAGCTACTTGGGAGGCTGAGGCAGGAGAATTGCTTGAACCCGGGAGGCGGAGGTTGCAGTGAGCCTGAGATCGCGCCACTGCACTCCACCCTAGTGGCAGAATGAGATTCCATCTCAAAAAAAAAAAAAAAAAAAAAAAAAAAAAAAAAAGAAATTTGTATATTTTTAATGCTCTAAATCAGATTACACTACGTAAGAATTACCTGTTTTTTTTAAAAAAACAAAGAACCTGGATGAGTTTTCTTGAAGCAATTTTTTCATAAATGTTTTCAAATACTTCTATAGCTTTTGAGCTATTTGTATTTTACAATTTTGAGTAACCGGAAATTAAAATTTATCCTGAAAATCCATTCATTTTATTAAGTTTCCAAATACACATAAAAACTATTCTCTTCATTTCCTTATTAATCTTTTGTATTTCAAACCTTTGGGTTTTCCAAACATTTGTGGATTTTACTTTCTTATTCCAATTAACAATTTAGATTACATCTTGTTCATTAATTAAGACTTCTAGTTTTATTGGTTTTTCTCCATCTGCTTAACATGAAATGGACTTTTTTCTTCTTCTCTTGTTTTCTTGAGTTATACTGGCTCACTCATTTATTTTCTGTTTAATTATAATGCACTTTATAATGAAAAATTAACTTTGAGTATAGCGTTGCAGGCACCCAGGCAGTCCTACAGATTGGCACACAGTCAAGTTTTACTATTTTTTTTTTTTTAATTTCCCTAATCACAGTTTTGACTCTTGTCTCTAAATCAACAAATATTGTGGTCTTTTTAAAAAATCCTCAATGGTAGGTTTTGGTTCTCTTTTTTTTTTTAGCTTAAACTTTTGTTATCATTTATCATCTCAAGAGGGAATGTAACCAACATCATTCCTACTTTAGGTGGTGGAAAAAATATATTTTCTTGTCACTTAAAATTGTATTTCTTTGATAATAAGTGAGGCTGAACATTTAAAATATGTTGTTGTTGGTTTTTTTTTTTTTTTTTGGATATACACTCAAGCTCTATCACCCAGGCTGCAGTGCAGTGGCGTGATCTTGGCTTACCACAACCTCCGCCTCCTGGGTTCAACCGATTCTCCTGCTTCAGCCTCCTGAGTAGCTGGGGCTACAGGCGTGGCTTTTTTTTTTTTTTTTTAAAGTAGAGACGGGGTTTCTCCATGTTGGTTGGCCAGGATGGTCTCGATCTCTTGACCTCGCGATCCGCCCACCTTGGCCTCACAAAGGTGCTGGGATTACAGGTGCGAGCCACCACGCCTGGCCTAGAGTTTATTATTATTAGGCATAATGGATTGTTTACTGTTTTTAACCCACATCAAGAATGATACGGTTTGGCTCTGTGTCCCACCCAAATCTCATCTCAAATTGGACCCATGTGTCGAGGAAGGGACCTGGTGGGAGGTGACTAGATTATGGGGCAGTTTTCTCCATGCTACTCTCGTGACAGTGAATCTCACAAGATCTGAAGGTTTAAAAGTGGCACTTCCCCTTCGCTCTTTCTCCTGCTGCTATGTAAGACATGCCTCACTTCCATCGCCTTCTGCCACAATTTCAAGTTTCCTGAGGCCTCCCAAGTCATGCAAAACTGTGAGTCAAATAAACCTTTTTTCTTCATAAATTACCCAGTCTCAGGTAGTTCTTCATAATAGTGTGAAAATGAACTAATACAAACATACAGAATAACTAATGTTAGACAGCCAGACTACAGATTCTATTATATAATATTACTGGAATTTAGACAATTCCTATGCTAACTTAATGATGAAGAAAAGTTTAAAATTTATAGAATTTTAACGTCACATTGAAATTTTTTGTTAAATCACAAGTTCTCTACTTCCCTACCAGAAATGTGCTTTTTCATATTTTTTGTAACAATAAAGAATTCATGTATTAAAGGCCTTAAAAATGTTATATATCCAATCATGTCATCTGCAAACAGAGACGATTTGACGACTTCTCTTCCTATTTGAATACCCTTTCTTTCTTTCTCTTGCCTGTTTGCCCTGGCCAGAACTTCCAATACTATGTTGTATAGGAGTGGTGACAGAAGGCATCTTTTTTTTTTTTTTTTTTTTTGAGACGGAGTCTCAGTCGCCCAGGCTGCAGTGCAGTGGCGTGATCTCGGCTCACTGCAAGCTCCGCCTCCCGGGTTCACGCCATTCTCCTGCCTCAGCCTCCCAAGTAGGTGGGACTACAGGCGCCCGCCGCCACGCCCAGCTAATTTTTTGCATTTTTAGTAAAGACGGGGTTTCACCGTGTTAGCCAGGATGGTCTCAATCTCCTGACCTCGTGACCCACCCGCCTCGGCCTCCCAAAGTGCTATGATCACAGGTGTGAGCTACTGCGCCCGGCCGACAGAGGGCATCTTTGTCTTGTGCCAGTTTTCAAAGGGAATGCTTCCAGCTTTTGCCCATTCAGTATGATATTGACTGTGGATTTGTCATAAATAGCTCTTATTATTTTGTAATACATTCGATCAATACATAGTTTACTGAGAGTTTTTAGCATGCAGGGGTGTTGAATATTTTACTGAAGGCCTTTTGTGCATCCATTGAGAAAATCATGTGGATTTTGTCATTGGTTCTGTTTATGTGATGGATTACGTGTACTGATTTGCATATGTTGAACCAGCCTTGCATCCCAGGGATGTGGCCCACTTGATCATGGTGGATAAGCTTTTTGATGTGCTGCTGGATTTGGTTTGCCAGGATTTTACTGAAGATTTTCACATCGATTTTCATCAGGGATATTAGCCTGAAATTTTCTTCTTTTTGTTGTGTCTCTGCCAGGTTTTGGTATCAGGATGGTGCTGGCCTCAAAAAATAATTAGGAAGGAGTTCTACTTTTTCTGTTGTTTGGAATAGTTTCAGAAGGCATGGTACCAGCTCCTCTTTGTACCTGTGGTAGAATTCAGCTGTGAATCCATCTGGTCCTGGGCTTTTATTGGTTGGTAGACTATTAATTACTGCCTCAATTTCAGAACTTGTTATTGGTTTATTCAAGGATTCAACTTCTTCTTGATTTAGTCTTGGGAGGGTGTATGTGTCCGGAATTTATCCATTTCTTCTAGATTTTCTAGTTTATTTGCGTAGAGGTGTTTATATTGTGGGATTGGTGGTGATATCCCCTTTACCATTTTTTTTTTTGCATCTATTTGATTCTTCTCTCTTTTCTTCTTTATTAGTCTGGCTAGTGGTCTAGTGGAGTGTTAAAGTCTCCCACTGTTGTTGTGTGGGAGTCTAAGTCTCTTTGTGGGTCTCTAAGAACTTGCTTTATGAATCTGGGTGCTCCTATATTGGTTGCATATATATTTAGGATAGTTAGCTCTTCTTGTTGCTTGGATCCCTTTACCATCATGTAATGCCCTTCTTTGTCGTTTCTGATCTTTGCTGGTTTAAAGTCTATTTTATCAGAGACTAGGACTGCAACCCATGCTTCTTTTGCTTTCCATTTGCTTGGTAAATACTCCCCCATTCCTTTATTTTGAGCTTATGTGTGTCTTTGCACGTGAGATGGGTCTCCTTAGAAAAACCCATCGTCTCAGTGCAAAATCTCCTTAAGCTGATAAGCAACTTCACCAAAGTCTCAGGATATAAAATCAATGTGCAAAAATCACAAGCATTCCTATACACCAATAATAGACAAACAGAGAGCCAAATCATGAGTGAACTCCCATTAACAATTGCTACAAAGAGAATAAAATGCCTAGGAGTACAACTTGCAAGGGAGGTGAAGGACCTCTTCAAGGAGAACTACAAACCACTGCTCAAGGAAATAAGAGAGAACACAAACAAATGGAAGAACATTCCATGTTCATGGATAGGAAGAATCAGTATCGTGAAAATGGCCATACTGCCCAAAGTGATTTATAGATTCAATGCTATCCCCATCAAGCTACCACTGACTTTCTTCACAGAATTGGAAAAAACTACTTTAAATTTCATATGGAACCAAAAAAGACCCCATATACCCAAGATAATCCTAAACAAAAAGAACAAAGCTGGAGGCATCACGCTACCTGACTTCAAGCTATACTACAGGCTACAGTAACCAAAATAGCATGGTACTGGTACCAAAACAAATATACAAACCAATAGAACAGAACAGAGCCCTCAGGATAACGTCACACATCTACAACCATCTGATTTTTGACAAACCTGACAAAAATAAGCAATGGGGAAAGGATCCCTATTTAAAATTGGTGTTAGGAAAAATGGTTAGCCATATGCAGAAAAACGAAACTGGACCCCCTTTTCACACCTTACACAAAAATTAACTCGAGATGGATTAAAGACCTAAAACCATAAAAACCCTAGAAGAAAACCTAGGTAATACCATTCAGGACATAGGGATGGGCAAAGACCTCATGACTAAAACACCAAAACCAATAGCAACAAAAGCCAAAATTGACAAATGGGATCTAATTAAACTAAAGAGCTTTTGCACATTAAAAGAAACAATCATCAGAGTCAACAGGCAACCTACAGAATGGGAAAAATTTTTTGCAATCTATCCATCTGACAAAGGACTAATATCCAGAATCTACAAGGAACTTAAATTTACAAGTAAAAGACAACCCCATCAAAAAGTGGGCAAAGGATATGAACGGACACTTCTCAAAAGAAGACATTTATGTGGCCAACAAACATATGAAAAAAAGCTCATCACCATTGATCATTGAAGAAATGCAAATCAAAACCACAATGAAATACCATCTCACCCCAGTTAGAATGGCAATCATTAAAAAGTCAGGAACCAACAGATGCTACAGAGGATATGAAGAAATAGGAACACTTTCACACTGTTGGTGGGAGTGTAAATTAGTTCAACCATTTGGAAGAAGAGTGTGGCAATTCCTCAA
Source organism: Macaca thibetana thibetana (assembly GCF_024542745.1). NCBI lineage: Eukaryota > Metazoa > Chordata > Mammalia > Primates > Cercopithecidae > Macaca > Macaca thibetana. Next base: position 140,020,186 of record NC_065583.1, read on the forward strand.
GTATCTAGAACCAGAAATACCATTTGACCCAGCAATCCCATTATTGGGTATATTTACAACTCGTTGTACTATAAAGACACATGCACACATATGTTTATTGTAGCACTGTTCACAATAGAAAAGGCTTGGAACCACCCCAAATGCCCATCAATGACAGACTGGATAAAGAAAATGTGGCACATATACACCATGGAATACTATGCAGCCATTAAAAAAGGATGAGTTCATGTCATTTGCAGGGACATGGATGAAGCTGGAAACTATCATTCTCAGCAAAATAACACAGGGGCAGAAAACTAAACACTGCATGTTCTCACTCATAAGTGGGAGTTGAACAATGAGAACATATGAGCACAGGGAGGGGAACATCACACACCGGGGCCTGTCGGGGGGTTAGGAGAGGGATAGCATTAGAAATACCTAATGTAGATGACAAGTTGATGGGTACAGCAAACCACCATGGCTCGTGTATACCTATGTAACAAACCTACACATTCTGCACATGTATCCCAGAACTTAAAGTGTAATAAAATATATACATATCAAATGTTAGATATCCTTTCTAAAATATTACATTTTTGTTACTTGAAGAAAATTCTGACCTAGTTCACAGATAATGGCAATGCATGCTCGGACCATTCTGTCTCTTTCTTGAAGTCCATCATTTCCAACTGCAATTAATGAGTTGGTTACAGAACTAGGAAACAAGGAAGCATTCACAGTAATCATCTGTAACAGAAGAAATCAGAAAAAGAAGTTACTTTAGTAACACATTTCTTAAACCTATTTTGTCCAAACTGAAATAGTTAATAACATAGAATAAGATCCAGAATAAGATCTAGGTACCAATTTTAATCTTCTGCTTCTTATGGATATTTCAAAATATTAATATAACTAATAATTGATGTAACAAATGTTAATAGCCATTACCATGGAAAATGTGTTAGATTTTTTCTTACAAACTATAAATTCATTGACCAAATGTTTCTGAGATTTTAAATTATTCTAGAATAGGGACTAAATCTTAAACAGTTTTTCAGTACCTAGACAAAGTAAACCAGAGGTGACAATAGTAGTCAATATATTACTGCACTTTTACGATCCTGACCATCTCTCCATATACCATCATCACCAAGTCCTACCAATTTACTTCCATAACATCTTTACCTCTACTCCCCTCTCCTCATCTAATTAACTGACTACTTGGGCCCGCACTCTCACTCTGACTACTGCAATAGATATCTAATGATCTCCTTACTCTCTAGTCACCTTCCCCATCCATCGCTTGTTGCAGAGTTCATAATCCAAATCTATTTTAAATATTTCAAAAATTCTGATGGAAATATCTTGTAATAAAACTTCAGATGAATCTCACATTAAATGAAAGATCTAACCGGCAATAACATTTGGAATACTGAAAATAGGTAACATATGTCTTTGATTTGGAAAACAGAAAATTATGTAGCTAACTATTGTTTAGTAAATAAAGACTATTTTGCAAATTAATTAAAAATGGCAGGTTCCTGGAGTGGAAATAAAAGAAAATATTTTGTTTGTATGGTAATAAAATATTACAGAAAATTAATCTGACCCAGATGTTACTAGATTTATTGTCCTATTGATAAAATAAAACTTATGTGATGAAACAATCAGAGGATGCAATATAACTAAATGAAAGATACACAATTAAGTCTTATAGAAGATCAAAAGAAAGATCTGTTTGATTAGTAGTTGTAAGTGGTTTGTCATTTAAGCAGCATTTTAAAGACATATTACAAAGTTCACCTGAAATTATACAACAGTTCTACAACCATAAAACAAACATATCTCTAATTAATTGTAGAATCTACAAAAGCTTTCATATTCATTTCTAAGTCAGTTTTTTCAATTAACTGAAAAAGGAGAGAAAGAAAGGGAGAAGGAAGGAGGTATAGGAAGTATAGGAAATCGATCTTCCTGGGTGAAAGAATTCTAACATTTTATGACATTAAGTTATTTTTTAATACTTTCTGATCTATTACTATTCTTATAAGGAGCTTGTAAGAAAATTTCTCCAAATAGCAAAATGCATGTAATATATTCTGCAAAATATTTTGCTGAAAAACCAGGCAAAATGGTTTTTAGACTTAAGTCTGCTATAATAAACTATGCTACCTTGGCTAAACCAAGCCTCTCTGTGCCTCAATTTCCTCATTTGTAAAATGAAGATATGTATGAACAGATAATTTCTAAAGTTTCAAGTATAAAATTCTATATAAATCTTGTGTCTAGTAAACATATACTTACTTAATTCACCAGATTGTGCTATGAAATAGATACATAAAATTTTTACAAATAAAATCACTCTTCTTATTTTTCAGGAAATATATGCAAAGAAACTCTTAAACTGTGTGCAAATCAGAGAATGCTTTCTTCATAAACCAATGAATGCTCAATAAGGGAGAAGCCATAGAACGCAGTCACTGTTAAAACTGTAAAAGTTTAATAATCTCTTCTGGCATGACAGGTCAGACATATAAAACAAATTAAAGATCCTGACTAGGTAATAAATTTGTGGAACTGACACAAAGGAATTAGAGAAGCACTGAGTTACCTAAGGGGTATATCTAATATTTGAGCTGAGACTAGAAGATCAATGTAAGGTGAGAAGGGCTGAAAATGAAAAGAGTTGGAAGGAAGTAATAATTGTGGTAGTAGTGGTGGGTAGTTTGCCTACACATGGTGGCATAAGACATGTCAGATAGAAATGGTTGGCTGAACCAAAACTGGGCTCTGAAGGCCAAAGTAGGCAGCTTGAACTTCAAACTCATGGGCCAATGTAGGTTTGGAAATTTTGGAGAAGAGGGTTCTTGCTCTGGCTTTGCCACTATCTTGCTACGTATCAAGGGCATGAGATTCCAGTCAATGAATCTCTTTCAAATGTAAAAAGTTTGTGGTATTAATTCCTTATTACATGAATAAAGAAATTATATATGAAAAAAAGACAGTTCAAATTAGGTAGATGGCAAGTAGAATTTCAATAAGATTAAGAAAAGAATAGTAACAACTGACTAGCGGAAAAACTACATTAAAAATGAGAGAAATAAAGCCACAAAAGAGCTGCCTGCATTGGAAGGGGGAAATCAGAGACATGGAAAAGAAAAAAGCAGACAGAATATTTCCAAATGAATGAGATGAGTAAAATAAAAGAAAAAGTAACATAAGAATTCCTTAATTATTCATAGTGTAAGTTATCCTAAAGCAAAAAGTGTTTTTCCTTATCTTTTAAAATATAATAGACTAATACTTTTATTACAAATTTTAAGACTTTTGGGAATGCATACAAAAAAATTCAGTGATACAGTAATTATAATATTAAACATTAATTTCTACTGCAGGTTGAGCATCCCTAATCCAAAAATCCAAAATGCTCCAAAATCACAAACTTTCTGAGCACTGACAGGAGCCAGAAGTAGAAAATTCAGCATCTGACAATTTTGCTTTCTGATGGTTCAATGTACATAAACTTTGTTTCATGCACAAAATTCTTAAAAATATTATACAAAATTGGCTGGGTGTAGTGGCTCACACCTATAATCCCAGCACTTTGGGAGGCCGAGGCAGGCAGATCACGAGGTTGGGAGACTGAAACCATCCTGGCTAACATGGTGAAACCCCATCTCTACTAAAAATAAAAATTAAAAAAAAAAATTAGCTGGGTGTGGTGGTGGGCGCCTGTAGTCCCAGCTACTGGGGAGGCTGAGGCAGGATAATGGCGTGAACCCGGGAGGTAGAGCCTGCAGTGAGCCTAGACGGCGCCACTGCACTCCAGCCTGGGCGACAGAGCGAGACCCCGTCTCAAAAAAAAAAAAAAAAAAAAAAAAAATTATACAAAATTAACTTCAGGATATGTGTACAAGGTGTATACGAAGCATAAATAAATTCTGTTTAGATTTAAGTCTTCTCATTCACAAGATATCTTCTCATATACACACAACTATTCCAAAACCCAAAAAAATCCAAAATGGGAAATAACTTCAGGTCCCAAGCATTGTGGAAAAGGAATACTCAACCTGTAGTACAGCTGCCAAGGTTTTACTTTAAAAAAAAAAAAAAAAGGGTGCCTCAGATGCTAAAAGCACTAATGAAATTATAGCTTCTCTGGCCAATAGAGGCCACTGTTCGTTCGGCAAATGTGCTCTCACTCTAATTCTTTTAGAGTAAACCAAGGAAAAGTCCTGTGCCACAATTCTTCCTCCGATTCTATATTCCACCACCAAATATCAGCAATTTTCCTGTTCTAGGATTCACAAATGGTATGTGAGTCAACTACTCTGCATCTCAGAAGACAACCAAATGAAATGATATTTTTGTTATGCTGCTATTAAATTATTTTTGAGCAATTAAAACCTGAGCTACTTTAAATTTTAACTTTTGCAAAAATACAAAATTGAAGTAAAACATTTACTAAAATATCCAAAATTGAATTTAATTGTCTGAATCCATTTGAAATTGTCTTCTCTTCTGACAGCAGTCTCTACAGCGGTGATGCTCAAAGTGTAGACCAGGAAATTCTGAGGGTCCTTAAGATATTTTCAGAGATTCTGCATAGCAATACAAAAATATCATTTGTCCCTTTCACTCTGATCTTCTCAGAAGTGTGTACTAAAGTTTTACAGGGGCTCCACCGCATGTGTTATTAAAACAGACTGAATGCAGAAGCAAATATGATAATCCAAATGACTTGTGTATCAAGATAAAATTAAAGAGAGTTGCAAAACTCTGAAACAACAGCCCTCTTCTCATTATTTTTTGGAAAATATAGTCATTCCAAAGTGCCCATCAACCAATGAGTGGATAAAGAAAATGTGGTATTATACACTATGGAATATTACTCAGCCATAAACAATTGAAATAATGTCTTTTGAAGCAACTTGGATGGAGCCGGAGGCCATTACGCTAAGTCAAATTAACTCAGGAATGGAAAACCAAATATTGTATGTTCCCTGCTTCTAAGTGGGAGCTAAACTATGAGGACGCAAAGGCATATGAATGATATAACGAACTTTGGGGACTGGAGGTGGGGGGAGTTTGGGAGGAGGTGAGGGATAAAAAGATTACATATGGGGTACAGTGTACACTGCTTGGGTGACAGAGGCACAAAAATCTCAATCACCACTAAACGTCTCCATGTAACCAAAAACCACCTGTACCCCAAAAATTATTGAAAAAATAAAATAAAATATGGTTTTCATAAAAATGTTATTTATGTTTGTATTTAATGTGTTTATTATTTTAAATATATTAATATATATTTTAGTTCCTAATATTACAAATACTGACATACATAACCCAAATAACGAAAAAATTGTTCTAGGTTCTTCAGAAACAAATTTTGTTTCATCCTGAATTCTCAGTCATGGAAGAAGGAAGAATTGTATAAATAAAAACCATACATTTTTAAAATCTGAATTTGAAAAGTCAAATTACAATCCTAGTGTAACAGTTCAAGTCTCCTAATCTATCTCCAGTATCATTCTTAGTAGAATTTCAAACTTCTTTTAAGACTTAATTCATCCATTTACTTGTTCACCTGTGAGTACTATTACTAACCAAAAGGTAGACAATTGTAAGAAAAGTGAAAAAGAGGGAACCCTAGCTAACACAGAAACTGAACAGTACACCATTTTGGAACCTGTATGGAATTGAAAGATAGGAAGAGGGAAAAAAGAACTAAAAAATTCAACTGGTAAATATTTTTAGATTTTTTTATGCAAATGAACATATACTTTATGATTCATGAACATTAAGATGAAATATGAGGGATACTTGTCTAACTCAGGCTGTGTCCCAACCAAATTTACTCTCAGTTCACTTTCTTCTTCCACCATTAGGGTTATCAAGTAAAACAACAAAGCATTCCCTGAAGGCCTCTCATGAGAAGCATTATGGATTGTCCTTAACACCCTCTCTTGTGGAGTTTAGGCTGTGACCTTTTATTCTGTATAAGGGCCTGAATTGTTTATTGCAACTGCCCACAGACTGTATCCAAATTCACCTTTAAAACAATGAACTTCTAACTATTTGTGACTTCCATTTAATACTATAAACTCTAAGTATGCAATAAAGAGAAAATTAGGATGGGGAGCAAGTAATCCTCTTTCTTCAGTAACTTATCAAAGCGGTAACTACATTTACATGTCTATTAAAGGAAGAAATATTCTTCACAATAAACATTTTATAAGAAATATTGTTCTAGCTATACCCAATCACATAGAATAATTCCACAAAATATTTGTTTACCTCAAAGTTTAATGAATTTATTTAATATATAACTTTAATAAAAATGTTTAATAAAAGTTTAGTCTTTAATCTTAATCAAGATTTCATAAAACAGTCTAATCTAAAAATGTAAATATTAACATAAAAACCATAAATTTGCCTTTTACTCTCACACATAGAGCATACCTTTCTGACTAATCGAAGTGCTTGTGTCCTCTCTACCTCGTTGCTCTGTTGTATGTCAATGCACCTAAACAATACACAAAATATTAATCATTGATAAAATTCTATTAAACAACTTTTTGTATCATAATACTGCTTGATGAAACCCATTTTCACCATGTCAATATGGTATATTAAAGTTTTGGTATATGATTTCTCAGTACCAACATATATTCATTTAATTAACGCATACATCTCTAGTGATAAATATCTGTCAATTAAAAGACCAATTTTTTCTTTTAAAACCTCAGGAAAGAACAGTATAGTAAGTAATTTATAAGATAAGACTACATCTATTTATAGAGAAAGAACAATAAACAAAGTATTAAAAGTCTACTAAAAAAAATTCACTTTTCTCTGATAAAATTCAGACATTTTATAAAAATTGTAAAGGAAAAATAGTTTAAGGCTCTTTTCATTTAATTGCAATTTTGACCGGGGCTTAAACTAAATTAGGCACTATCCATAAAAATTCTATCTCACCAAAATATAATTTGAATTCTGAATTCACTTCAAATATTGATGTCCAAACAAATACCACCAAACTGACATTTCTTTGTAAAATGTGTTAAATTATCCAATTTTGAAAGTCTTTTGTTTATGTAGGAGCATTTGTATTTAGACAGTTCATTATTCTAATCAATGCTTTATATATAGATAGTCTGCGATTCAAAAAGCATTTCTTCTATCTGAATACAATTAATCTAAGGCAATTCTATTAAAATACAAATGGACTTAGAATTCCATTCCTGGTCATGACAGAGATGGGAGGTTCTGACTGTCTTGCCAAAAACAACCATAAAGGTTTTAAAAAAAAAAACAAATACTTTACAGTATAAAACAACTGTTAAAAGGGCAATGAAGAATAATCTCTGAAAAAAGAAGCACAGGGAGCTCCACATTCAACCACATTTGTTCCCTGGGTGCATTTATCAATGTCAATCCCTGGCCTCATGGGCAGAGTTCTAACAGAAAGCAGAAATCAGGCTGTCCTGAAAAGACAGAGGTTTAACATCAGGGCAGCCAAAGTAGCTGGGACTTGAGGGGTAAAATCCCTGAGAGAAGAAAACAGAAGAAAATGAGCTAAAATCTGCATGCAGTGCTCTCTAAGACACTTGTCAACATCTACATTGTGCAAAAGCAGAATTACACTCTAAGAAACAAAGGAACAGAGTATAGATTTCAGCAGAAACACAATACTCTAAGAAATAGGTTAGGGTTAAAGACTGGTTAAGGTGAAAAGATTCTGCTCAATATATCCACTCTGAGATCCTAAATAGCCACTTCTAGGAGCAAAGGCAAATCTAAAACCAAACTTTAACAGAATCAGTGTAATAAGCCAACATTCTAGAACAAAACTTAATTCTCTTAAAATGCAAATAACATGATCCTGAGACAATAATTATTTTTTTTTTGTTTGGATTTTTTGTTTTTGAGACAGAGCTGGTGCCTCGGCGTCCTAAGTAGCCGGGATTACAGACGCGTGCCACCGTGCCTGGCTAATTTTTGTTTTCTTAATAGAGTCGGGGTTTCGTCACACGTTGGCCAGGCTGGTCTCGAACTCCTGGCCTCAAGTGATCTGCCCCGCCTTGGCCTCCCAAAATGCTGGGATTACAGGCATGAGCCACCAAGCCCAGCCCCAACAATTTTGAATACCGATGTTCACCATTCTATCAGACAATATGAGGCATGGTTTAAAACAAAGGGCCAAGAACCAAAAACTAAGAAAAGAAAATGGCACTACAAATAGAATACAGGTGATTCACATATTGGAGTTGTCAGAGGGGACTTCAAAATAACCGTGGTTAATATGCTAAAGAAAACAGAAGAAAAGATGAAGAAATAAAGCAGAGACCTGAAATCTTTAAATAAAACTAAAATAGGCCAGGCACAGTGGCTCAGGCCTGTGATCCTAGCACTTTGGGAGGGCGAGGCGGGTGGACTGCTGGAGCTCAGGAGTTCGAGATCAGCCTGGGCAACACAGTGCAACCCCGTCTCTACTAAAATAGAAAAAAATTAGCCAGGCGTGGTGGTGCGCACCGGTAGTCCCAGCTACTCGGGAGGCTGAGGCAGGAGAATCACTTGAACCCAGAAGAGGGAGGTTGCAATGAGCTGAGATCAGCGCCACTGCACGCCAGCCTAGGCGACAGAGCAACACTCCATCTCAAACAAACAGGGGGGAAAAAACCCTAAAATAAATAAAATAAGAACTGAAATTAAGAATTCATCAGTCATGTACTAGCAGGATGAAAGGTTTTTAATAAACAGGTAAGTAGAAAAGTAAGCACACTGAAATACAAAGATTAACCACAACAAAAGGTTGAAAAATACAGTAACGGCATCAGAAACGTGGGACAGTAAAAAGATCCAACATGTGTATAGATGGAGTACCAGTCAATAGGGCAGAATATACAACAGAGTAAAAAAAAAAATCTTTAAAGCAGCCAGAGGTAAAAAGATACATCTGAAAGAATCTCAAAGACGTCAAGAATTCCTACATAACAAGAAAGAGAAGCTACTTATTGTTCATCTGTTATTTAAAAAAAAAGAGAAAAGAAAAGAAATTAAGAAGAAAACGAAATCCAGAAGACAATAACCGAAGCACTAAAAAATAAATAAGTGGTAATGAAAACAGCCTTTGAACATGAAGGCAAAATAGAGGGATTTACAGACAAAAGATGACTAGCAGAACTAAATATATCAAGGATATATGTTCCAATCTCTAGGATAACTACTAAAAAGAAGGAAAGACTTCATAGCCAAGACACTAAAAGAGGAAAAAAACTGTTATTTCAAACGAAGCAAAAAAATGAGAAATACAAGAACAAAGAACATACGTGACAAATAGAATAGAAATACCAAGATAGCAAACAAATTCAAGTATTAGGAAGCTAGTAATGAGACAACAAACTCAAATACACACAAATAATTACATTAGACAAAGTCCATAAATCATGCACATAGCAAACAAATTCAAGTATTAGGAAGCTAGTAATGAGACAACAAACTCATAAATACACACAAATAATTACATTAGACAAAGTCCATAAATCATGCACATAATAAACCACTAGACATAAATAGTCTAAATACTCCAGTAAGAAGACAAAGTTGGTCAAACCAGATATTAAAAAAAGAAAAAACGGTATGATATTTACAGGGGAGACACTTAAATGTAAAAACCAAAAAAAAAAGTAAAAGGATGGTAAAAGGTATACCATGCAAACAGTAGGCAAAAGAAAGGTGGTAATGTATTATTAGATTACAGGAACACTCATAAAAGAAGTATTACTAGGAATAAAGAGGGTTATTTTATAATTACAAAAGGATTAAGCCCAACATGAAGATTTAGCACTTCTAAACATGAAGTAACAACAAAGCTTCAAAATCTGAAACAAGAAAAAGAAAAGTCAGAAAGTACTATATAGGTGAAAAATAATTGAGTCTATATAATTTTATAACAGGCTGAAAAAGAAAACCCAGCCAGAGAGATCCATTAATGAATTATAATCATGTAGGACAAAACAAACAAACAAACATATCTTACATATATTTTCCAAGTAAAATGAAAACAAGGCCACATTTCCCTAGTTGTTTTATAAAACAAACATACATACTCCCAATACTAAAACCAAACAGACTTCAGATGAATGGAAAAATAAAGGTCAATACCTCTCATGAACATAGGTGCAAACATCTATAAAATATTAGCAAAGGATATTAAGTTATATATGAAAAGGGCAATATATCACAAATAGTGGTGTTTATTTAAAGAATGCAAACTAGGAATATAAAGAAAATCTAGTAATAGCTTATAGAAAGTATAAATAATGGTGAAATACTGAATGCTCTTCACCTGAGTTCAAGATCAAAACAAACTTGTCCATTAGTATCATTCCTATTCAGTGCAATATTCTAACTCATGTTGTAAGGTAAGAAAAAGATAAAGATTGGAAAGGAAGATATAAAATGGACATCATCTATAATTAATGCTTATACACATAGAAAATCCAAAGTAATCTAAAAACAACCAGAACTGAAAAGTGAATTTGGCAAGATTGCTAAATAAGAGGTCAATATCTCCCCTCAATTTTTTTGTATATTAGTAACAAAAACAGAAAAGAATAAGTTTTAAATTACATTAATACTATCATAAAAATATCTTAGAATAAACTGAATAAATATGTTCAGGACCTCTGCAAAAAACAAACACACACTACTAAATACTGTTGACAGAAATCAAAGTCTCCAATAAATAAAAGTTTAGAAAATTCAATAATAAGATGTAAATTTACCCCAAATTGATCTACAGCATTAATGCAATCCCTACTAAAATCCCAGCAAGTTGTGTGGATATGGACTATCTTATTCTAAAACTTATATGAAAATGCAGAACCCAGATTAGTCAAAATAGTCTTGAAGAAACAAAATTAGACTCACATTAACAGGTATCAAGACATATTATAGAACTGCAGTAGTTAAAACAGTTGAGAAACCAGTGCAAGGACAAATATACCAACTAAAGAGGATAGAGAACCCAACAATAGATTGCTACTGAACTACCTGATTTACAACAAAAGGTGACACAAATCTAGACGTGAAATGAAAATGTTTTCAATAAAAGGTGCTAATTTTATTGGATATTCACAAAGATAAAAATGAATCATGACTCGCCATCTATCTCATACCTTACACAACCATCAAATGAGATCAAATCAAGTAAGATGGTTCAAAGACTTAAACACGTATAAAGGAATAAAACCTTTAAAAGAAAACATAGATCTCTTCCAAATAGACCAAAAAGCATTCTGGATTTCACTAATTATGAACTTTTGTTCATCAAAGACCCATTAAAAGAGTGAAGAGGCAAGGCAGAGGCAAAGCAAAGGCAAGGCGAACTGAAAGAAGACATTTTCAATACATACATCTGTAAAGACTCATATCCAGAAGATATCAAGAATTCCTACATAACAAGAAAGATAATCCAATTTACAAATGAGTAAAAGATAGGATACCCAAACTTTCAACCAGCAAATGAAAAGTGCTTAACATCATCACTCATCAGGGAACACAAGTTAAAACCACAATGAGACCCCACAATGAAAACCACACAAGAAACGATATAACCAAAAACTGAAAATATCAAGTGTTGATGAGGATACGGGGAGACTGAAACTCCTATACATAATAGTAGACGTATAATCAGTGCAATCATTTAGCAAACTCTTCAGCAATATCTACTAAAGCTAAACATACATGTATCTTATAACCCAGAAATTCTAGTTCTACATATACATAAGAGAAATGAGTGCATTTCTTCTTCTATAAGAATATTCTTGCAGCCTTCTACAAGAATATTCAGGGCAACTTTATTCCATAGTCAAACACTGAAAACAACCCAGAAAAGCTTCAACAGAATGGAATAAATTGTGGTCTATTTATAAAATGAAATGTTACACAGCAAGAAAAAACAAAAACAAAACAAAAAAACATAGATGGATCTCAAAGATAATAATGAGAAAAAAAGAGTAATTACTGTATACGTCCAACACAATGCTCAAGAAGAGGAAAAACTAGTGTGCAATGGGAAAAGTTAGAATAATGTTTACAACTGATTGCAGTGTATAACAGAGCTTTACTGGGACGCTGAAAATGATCTAAATCTTGTTACTTGGGGGGTGTGTGAGTGTGTGTGTGTATGCAAAACGCATCAAGGTTATACTAGAGTAAAAATCTGTACACTTTATGGTAGACGTGCTAAAAACTCAACACAAAATTTCAAAAACATATAAACAACTCTAGGAAATTTACCTAGCTATTAAATAGTCCACTTTCAATTTTAGCACCTTCTGGAGAATACTGGAGTCTTGGATGAGATATCGAAGCGCTCGTAGCCCTGCTGCTCGCACTTCTTTTGCTTCATTTAATAAAGCTAACCGCAAACTGTATGAAAACAAACAAAATAGAAGTTTTGCTGCACGGTTTCAAATACACACAAAATTATATTACCAAATTATTCCTCAGCCAAAATATGCAAAAATTCTAGTCATGAACGGAATTCTATCTAAGAGCATTCTACATATATAAAAATTATTCACTCCAACCCATACAATTTCACTTAGTGTTGCTTTTTTAAATCTGTGCCTCCTTAGTACATTCTTGCCAATCAAGAAAATGTTACTGAGTTCTTACCTTCTGTTCTTTATTTTATATAAACAATGGAAAATTAAATACACCTTTTTCAAGCTATACCATTTGTGTCTCTACAATCAAATATCCTCTCTCTGGCTACCTGTTCCATACCTCTCCCAAAAATCATTGGTTTAAATCAATGATAAAAATAATTTACACCAATAGCAGGCACAGACCTTTTATATCAATTTTAATTCCTAAGAGTACCTAAAAGATAGTTATAAAACCATATAACATGCCTCTACTAGTGTGCATGGGCAAATCAAGTCTGTTGTAAGCACCACTTTCTCTTAGGTAAGACCTAGAGTTATAGGTTCCTCTTGTTCCTGGGAATAATATGAGAAATTTAGTCTGTAAATTTCAGATTTAATTTAAAAGTTTAAATTATAGAAGTCCAGGTATTTTTGAACATTCACTTTGGTTCCCCATATTTAGTAATTAGAAAATATCACGAAGACTCACAAAAATAAAACTACTGTAGCTCTTAAATTTTTCTAATGTTCAAGCAACTGTTTCTATGAAATCAAATATGAGGTGCTGTATTATTCTATTTCTAGTTTAAAATTACTAAAATTAAAATTACTAAAATCTGGAAGGGATGGGAGAGGGAAATGAACTACACTTACCAAATTATGATATCCTCATAGTTAAAGCCCAGTTTTTCTTCACTGTGGCCAATATCACAAAGAAGCTGTCAGAAAAACAAAACAAGTATGTATGTGTTGTATATTTTTACATATTTATATACATTATATGTTTACACTGCAAAATAAGGTATTTTTATGGAATATTTTGAAAACTATGATTCTACTGTTCAAATAGGCAGCTTTATTTATATCATCTTACTATTTCTCATTTGCTCTGCCAGTTTTAAGTTTCTTTAATCTTTTATCTTTCCTGCCTTTTAAACTCATTTGTTTTCTATTATTCCATTTTCCTTCTCAATAATTTACTGTTTTAAAAATGGTTCTTTTAGTGGCTACTACTAAGATTACAACATGCATTGTTGACTCATCTAACAAAAAGTATCACTTCACAATGTCCTCAATAATGCCAGAATCTCACACTTTAATTTTACTTTCTCCCCTCACATTTCACTTTACAATTGTTTTTTCTATCTTTTAAAAACTATACTGTATTACTGTTTTTGAACAGTATTTATCAATTGAACAGTCAATATCAATTTATATTTATTCATATATTTGCCCTTTTTATTATTCATCATTTTAACGGTTCCTTAATGGGATATCTTCCTTCTACCTGAAGAACTCTGTTGTTGCTGTTGACTTGTTTTGTTAGTGTTTTGATTTAATTTTAGACCAGGTTGCTGGTAATGATTTTCTTGTTTTTTATTTCTCTGGAAATGATTTTTTTTTTTTTACATTCAAGTTTGAAGAATATTTTGCTGGATATTTAGAATTTTAGGTTAGCTGCTATTTTCCTCCAACAGTTTCAAGATGGCTTCCATTGTTTCAGTTGTGAAGTCTGCCATCAGAGTCATTGCTGACTCTTTTGAATGTCATTTATTTCTCAGACTCTTTTTTTTTTTTTTTTTTTTTTGAGACGGAGTCTCACTCCGTCACCCAAGCTGGAGTGCAGTGGCGCGATATGAGCTCACTGCAAGCTCTGCCTCCCAGGTTCAAGCGATTCTCCTACCTCAGCCTTCGGAGTAGCTGGGATTACAGGTGTCCGCCACCACGCCCAGCTAATTTTTGTATTTTTAGTACAGACGGAGTTTCGCCATGTTGGCCAGGCTGGTCTCGAACTCCTGACCTTAGGTGACCTGCCTGCCTAAGCTTCCCAAAGAGCTGGGACTACAGGCATGAGCCACCGCACTGGGCCTCTCAGACTCCTTTTTTTTTAAGACGGAGTTTCCCTCTTGTTGCCCAGACTGGAGTGCAATGGCGCAATCTCGGCTCACCGCACCCTTCGGCTACCACAACCTCCCTCTCCCTCGTTCACGCGATTCTCCTGCCTCAGCCTCCCTAGTAGCTGGGATTACAGACATGCCACCAAGCCTGGCTAATTTTGTATTATTAGTAGAGACAGGGTTTCTCCATGTTGGTCAGTCTGGTATCGAACTCCCGACCTCAAGTGATACGCCTGCCTTGGTCTCCCAAAGTGCTGGGATTACCGGAATGAGTCACAGCGCCCAGCCTCTCAGACTCTATTTTTAAGACATCTTTCCTTAGCTTTGGTTTCCAGCAATCTTATTACAATGTTTCTAGGTGTGGTTTCCTTTGTAGCTATTCTGCTTAGGGTAAACAAAACTTCCTAAATCTCTGGGCTGATCTATTTCTGCAGTTTTGAAAAATTCTATACAATATATTTTCAAAACTACTTCTGTCCAAACTCTCCTTCTGGTAATTCAATTAAATGTATGCCAGATCTTTTCATGTGTATCACAAATCTGTAAATCCTCTTTTGTTTTTTTCCATTTTCTTTTATCTCAATGCTTCAGCTGAATATTTTCTATAACCTGTTTTCTGATGTGTCTAATCTTCTATTACATGTATCTAATGAGTTTTTAAATTTAGATACTGTATTATTCTCTTCTTGAATTTCCATTTAATCTTTTTAGTCATTCCAATGTGCTAATGAAATTCTTCCATTTCACATCAATTTCTTCCATACATCCTCTAAGTTCATGACATAGTTGTTACTGAAAGTAGGTTTCATCTAATACACCTGAATGATGTGGATCATCTCTGGATCCGTTATTAGCTGTTTTCCCTTTCAGTCACGTAATCCTGTCCTTTGGTGGCTCCTCAGTCTTTGATTGTATCCAAAAACTTGCAAAGATTTGATGGTGTTATCTGTCTCCACAGAAGGTTCAGCCTTCTTTCTGTTAAGCCACTAGATGGTGTTGAGTCCACATTAGGGGGTTGTCCTGGTAAGACCAGGCCTACCTCTGCTTTCTGCTTGCCACCTGAAGTTTCAACTGAAAGCCTATTGTTAAGAAACCTCGTACAAGGCAGATGAAAAATTTAATTTTTGTTTTGCAAACTCCATTCCTGATTTTCAAAGATTTTCCACTTAGGTTTTAAGTTTCTCATCCCAGGTAGCCCCAGGATTAAACAACTGAATTGAGGGGAGAATCTCCTCACGCTTGATGCACCTAGGACTCCACCAAAACCTCTGTGCTGTTTTCTTTGTCTTTCAGCAACAGTATTCCTGGGCCTAACGCCTGAATCCTGTTTCCTGCCCACACTTAACATCAGCAAGTGTCCCCTGGGAAAAAGTTGTTGAAGCAGCTTACTTGTACAAGATTCTCCCTTTTCTGAAAGGTTGGCATCTGCACTTATTGTTGCCCGAGCAGCTGCCTGCTGCCTTCAAACAGGTTTTCCTAGTTTTCATTGAGAGCGGTGGTCTAATACTAGCTATATGGATCCCACCTGGATGAATATATGCCTGTTTAATCTAGGTATGAGTTTGGAGAATTGACTTTTACCTAAAAGTTATGTCTAATGTCCTTAATTGATTTATTGGGGCTAACTGAAATGGATTAAAGAGAAGATAAATCATGTATTTAACACTGAAGACCAAGAAGGGTCTCCAAAGTGCTAATAATATTCTTTCTCAGTATGAAGTTATAAACACTGTAACCATACAGTATAAAGCAACCAAAGTGATCAACATATCACATCACATCTATGAGAAGAATGGACCCTAAGAAAAAGTTGATCATAGAAGTTTACTACCCTGTTGGTAGAATAACTATAAAAATTTCCTGTCCAATTTTTTCTTTACAGGAAAAAAGGGGAGGGGAGGAGGTCCCAAATACAATAGGATAGGAGACAGGACCAGAATAGCTGCTATCAGATATTGCAACACTGCTATTACAATACTGGTATTCCTTAAAATTTTGATATGACGAACAAAGAGGCTTCAGACTTTCAAAGAGTATAAATAATGTTTTTCTTTTGTTTTTACTGTCTTGTACAGTATTGCAAGTAGTTAAAAATTTAAAAGAATGCATTTTTATATATACATATTTAAAACAATAACATAAAAATTTCTAAGTTTTGAGATAAAACTTCTATACCTCTAAAAAACCAACCATATACCTAAAATTAAAAGTGACATAATGTGTTAGTAAAAAATATTTACAACAAGTACAGTAAGAAAAAGGTTAAGGCACTGTATGTAGTTTGCTAGGGCTACTATAACATATATCACAGACTGGGTGGCTTAAACAACAGAAATTTACTTCTTCATAACTCTGGAGGCCAGAAGTCTAAGATCAAGGTGTTGGCAGGGTTGTTTTTTTCAAAGTCTCTCTCCTTGCCTTACATATGACTATTTTCTGTATCTTCCTATGTGTATGTCTGTCTCCTAATCTACACTTTTTTAAGAGGTTATACTGGATTAGGCCCACCCACCCATATGACCGCATTTTTCCTTAATTACCTTTTTCAAAGGCCCTATCTCCAAATACAGTCACATTCTGAGGTATTGGAGGTTAGAAATTCAACACACAAATTTTGATGAGACACAATTCAGCTCATAGCATTCCATCTTCACCTAGCAAACTAATACAGATCCTTATATTGAAACAAATTGAGGAAAGACTTCTCAGGACCGCAAAGAAGGACAGGCAAAGAAAATGTACAAGGATTTTACTGAAGAAATATAATTGACAAATAAATATGACATATATTCATTTATCCTAAAACCCAACTCAAATGAATTGCAAAGTTCTACTTAAAACTCACAAAAATGGCAAAATATTGTTTTAAATATTATTGTATAACATTATTTTATTATTGTAAATATTTCAAAAAATAGTTTAAAATATTGTATATTACTATAATATTGTTTTTAGATATATTGCAAAATATTATTTTAAATATTATTATATATTGGTAATGGGATTGAAAACTGAAAATATCTTATAAGCTAAATTGGAAAGATGCACTAAGATCAAGATCCACTTTTGGAGATTTATGTATTTTAAATTATTTTATTAATATAAAGTAGGTTCAAGTACAAGATGCTTATGACATTATTTACAACATTAAAGAAACAGAAATAAAATGTTTGTAAAGGAGGAACTTTATGAGGCTATTAAAATAATATATAAGAAAAAATATGCATAATCTATTGCTAAGTAGGGAAAAGATTCCGTAAGATACATTTCTTAAAGACACACTTTAAAAAAAAGTGTATACATTAAAATTTAACACCAAAAATTTAACAACAAAAAAGAAAGCAGAATCACAGATAATTTATTCTCCTCTGCATTTTTGTGTATTTTATAAATGTTCACAATTAAACATGTATCACACCATGTAGGAACAGTTTTATATATAGTATTGATGAATATACACAGAAGTAACAATTATTGACTGTTAATCTTCTCAACCCTAGTAGTATTTTGTACATGAAAACAATTGAGGCTTAGAGAGGTTAATATGACTTCCTAAGGCCACAAAGGTAATTAAGTGGTAAAGCTGGAAATCAGATCAAACCAGCGTGAGGCCAGAGCCCACTGTGAAAAACATTACTACAATTTTATATTGAAATTATTTACACAGGGTTGGGGATGAGGGGAAGTAAAAAAACAACTGAATATTACCATCTTATTTCATTTCTCCAGCCTCAAATGTGGCATCAAGAGTCTGGAGAACTGTACCCTGGCTATATATATACATAAAACAAATAAGAAAATTTAACTATTGTTTTCTCCAGAACTGCTAACTAAAAATATACCATTAAAAAACTGCCCATTTCAAAGAATGAAAACATAAACAACTGCACTTTCACTACTTAAAATAAATAATTATTTTTAAAGATTTCTCACATATTTCAGAATACTAGCATTATCACTATGTGGTACCATACATGAATAAGAAAGAAAACTATGGTCACTAGCTATGATTACTTCATCCTTGGGAATATCCAAATATAAATAATATAGAAAAATTAAAGTTAGAATTTGTTTATATCAACATACAAAATATTGTGCTTTTAAACTGGGAAAAAATGTCACTTTCTTAAATTATAATTTACACATATCAACTCAACTGCTTAAAAAGGCAGTATTTCCATTCTTCTGCTACAGGAACAGTGAATGTTAATAAAATGAAAGGTTGTAAAATTCTACCAATATACAAAGTCTTGTCCTTTAAAGGGTTGTTTTTTCCCGTAAGTGTGTACTTGACTCTCATTTCCTGCATTATGTTTCTCATACTTGCCAACCTTGTAGAAAACTATAGATTCAGAGAACACAATTTTCTTTTTTTTTTTTTTTTGAGACGGAGTCTCGCTCTGTCGCCCGGGCTGGAGTGCAGTGGCCGGATCTCAGCTCACTGCGAGCTCCGCCTCCCGGGTTTACGCCATTCTCCTGCCTCAGCCTCCCGAGTAGCTGGGACTACTCGGCGCCCGCCACCTCGCCCGGCTAGTTTTTTGTATTTTTTAGTAGAGACGGGGTTTCACCGTGTTAGCCAGGATGGTCTCGATCTCCTGACGTCGTGATCCGCCCGTCTCGGCCTCCCAAAGTGCTGGGATTACATGCTTGAGCCACCGTGCTCGGCCTAATTTTCAAATTATCTACCTTCTCAGACCAGAAAAATATATGACCATTTACCACTTAACATTTCCTAGAGTTAGCAGTTTTAGTGAAAAAGTTAAACAAAATTCGAAGGTATTATAATCTTAAAAAACAAACATGCACAATTTAAAAAGTGTATAGAGGTGTATCATTTTCTGATTATTAATGCTGATGCATTTCAATTGCAAGAAAAATTTTTGAGAAAGATGCTGAATCAGCTGGAAACTGGAAAATCATAAATAACTAAAAAGAACAATTATGGCAGAAACACAGTATATTTGTTATTAATTAGTGCCTATTTTCCAGAGATAGTAAATGGAATTCAACAATGGTTAAATGCTTTCAGGTTGTTTCCAGGATTGTATAAGAGGGCTTTAATCAGTCTTAAATGAAAAACCTTTTGAATCAGAATTATCCCAAGCAGTGATTAAACTTTCTATGTGTAACTAAATTCACATATATATTGGGAATAAGAAAGAAGATAGTAATAGAATTCTAAATTTTGGATTATCAAAGAAATATACTTTTACTGTTAATCACTAAGAGTTCACATATAGATCTCAAAATATTATAAGAATGACTTTGATACAAATTTCTTGTGATGACTACCTTACTAGTTATCTCCTAATTTACATAACCAAACCCTAAGGTAAACATTAATCTCTTTAGCTTTTTCTGTATGTGATATGGTTTGGCTCTGTGTCCCCACCAAAATCTCACCTTGAATTCTAATAATCCTCACGTGTCAAGGGCAGGACCAGGTGGAGATAACTGAATCATGGGGGCGGTTTCCACCATGCTGTTCACATGATAATGAGTTCCGTCTATGACCATATCACCCTGAACACACCCAATCTCATCTGACAGTGAGTTTTCACGCTATCTGCTGGTTTTATAAAGGGCATCCCCCTTTGCTTGGCACTCATTTTTCCCTCCTACTGCCATGTGAAGAAGGATGTGTTTGATTCCCCTTCCACCATGATTGTAAGTTCCCTGAGGTCTCCCCAGCCATGCAGAACTGTAAGTCAATTTAACCTCTTTCCTTTATAAATTATCCAATCTCGGGCAGTTCTTTATAGTACTGAGAACAGACTAACACAGTAAACTGGTACCACAGAGAGTGGGGCACTGCTGTAAACATACATGACATGTGGAAGTGACTTTGGAACTGGGTAACAGACAGAGACTGGAATAGTTTAGAGGGCTCAGAAGACAGGAAAATGTGGGAAAGTTTGGAACTTCCTAGAGACTTGTTGAATGGCTTTGATCAAATTGCTGATAGTGATATGAACAATGAAGTCCAGGCTAAGATGGTCTGAGATGGAGATGATGAACTTGTTGGGAAGTGGAATAAAGGTGATTCTTGCTATGCTTTAACAAAGAGACTGACAGCATTTTGCCCCTGCACTAGAGATCTGTGAACTTTGAACTTGAAAGAAATGATTTAGGATATCTGGCGGAAAAAAATTCTAAGCAGCAAAGCATTCAAGAGGTAACTTGGTTGCTCTATAAAGCATTCAGTTTTATATATTCACAAAGATACAATTTGGAATTGGAACTTATGTTTAAAAGTGAAGCAAAGCATAAAAGTTTGAAAACTTTGCAGCCTGATGATGCAACAGAAAAGAAAAATTTCTCCTCCATTTTCTGAGGAGAAATTCAAGCTGGCCACAGAAATTTGCACAAGTAACAAGGATCTGAATGTTAGTTACCAAGACAACAGGGAAAATGTCTCCAAGGCATGTCAGAGATCCTCATGGCAGCCCCTCCCATCACAGACCCAGAGGCCTAGGGGGAAAAAGTGGTTTCCTGGTCAGGGCCCAGGGACTTGCTGCTTTGTGTAGTCTTTAGTGCCCTGTATCCCAGCTGCAGCTAAAAGGGGCAACATAGAGCTCAGGCAGTTGCTTCAGATGGTGCAAGCCCCAAGCCTTGGCGATTTACACATGGTGTTGGGCCCGTGGGTGCACAGAAGTCAGGAACTGAGGTTTGGGAACCTCCGTCTAGATTTCAGATGGTGTATGAAAATGCATGGATGTCCACACAGAAGTGTGCTGCAGGGGTGGAGCCCTCATGGAGAACCTCTGCTAGGACACTGCGGAAGGGAAATATGGGGTTGGAGCTCCCACACAGAGTCCACACTGGGGTACTGCCTAGTAGAGCTGTGAGAAGAGGGCCACTATTCTCCAGATCCCAGAATGGGAGATCTACCGACAGCTTGCACTGTGCACCTGGAAAAGCCACAGGCACTCAATTCCAGCCCATGAAAGCAGACAGAAGGGGGTGCTGTATCCTGCAAAGCGACAGAGGCAGAGCTGCCCAACGCTGTGGGAGCTCACTTCTTACATCAGCGTGACCTGGATGTGAGACATGGAGTCAAAGGAGAACATTTTGGAACTTGAAGGTTTAATGACTGCCCTATTGAGTTTTGCACTTGCATGGGGCCTCTAGTAGTTCTTTCATTTTGGCCAATTTCTCCCCTTTGGAATGGGAGTATTTACCCAATGCCTGTACCCTCACTGTATCTAGGATGTAACTAACTTGCTTTTGATTTAACAGACTCATAGGCAGAAGGGACTTGCCTTGTCTCCAATGAAACTTTGGACTTGGACTTTTGGGTTAATGCTGGAATGAGTTAAGACTTTGGGAAACTGTTGAAAGGGCATATTTGTGTTTTGAAATGTGAGGACATGAGACTTTGGAGGGGCCAGGGAAGAATTAAAAGGTTTGGCTCTGTGTTCCCACCCAAATTTCACCTTGAATTGTAATAATCCTCATGTGTCAAGGGTGGAACCAGGTGAAAATACTTGAATCATGTGGTCATTTCCTCCATGCTGTTCTCATGATAGTGAGTGAGTTCTCATGAGATCTGAGAGAACTCACTATCACTGCTTTTATAAGGGACTTCCCCTTAAAAAGTCCTCTGAGAGAACTCACTATCAGTGGTTTTATAAGGAACTTCCTTCCCCCTTCACTCAGAACTCATTATCTCTCCTGCCACCATGTGAAGAAGGACACGTTTGCTTCCCTTTGCACCACGATTATAAGTTTCCTTAGGTCTCCCCAGCCTTGTGGAACTGTGAGTCAACTAAACATCTTTCCTTTAATTACCCAGTCTCGGGCAGTTCTTCACAGCAGTGTGAGAATGGACTAATATACTATGAAAGACACAAGAAGAAACAGAAGAACACAGAGTGAGTTAAAACATGGGCATCCTGTGAAGCCTCTACTAATAATCGAGTTTCTAATTAATCTTCAACCATTAGGCAGCAGTTTTGTCACTACTATTTTAGCTATTACTGGTGACATCCTATCTCCTATATTAATGTAAGTCATTAAAATGTAATTCAGTCTACCCTATTTCATAGGCTTGTTATATATTATGAACAAATCGTTGACTATGTTTAGAAATTGTTAAAGACATTACAAAATGTAAGAATTAGCGTTAACAGTCACATAAAATGCTAAATTATTAGACACCACACTTTTCATTGGGTTTGGGACTCCCCATGCCATCCATGCATTTTTTTAATTGGCTATTGGTCACAACGCCTAGCTAAACATGACCAAATAACATCAGAGTTCATATACAAAGATGTTAAGAGAGCGTACTCTCTGCTTTTCAAGACTAGAAGTATTAAGGATGATGTATCTTATCTTAGTCCCATGGAAAGTGTTTACCTGAGAACGAAGACAACCTGAAAGAAAATAGGAATGAAAAGTAGAGTGGCAGCATGTAACTGACAGTGTCTCAACCCCTGGGTTGTCTTGTCTGAAATTAGGATCCAACATTTGATATTCCTAATTATGTACACAAGTAACTTCTTTATATTTTAGCTAAGATGAATTAGGTTTGCTGAATTTGTTACTTATAATCAAGTTAAACATTCAGTATCTTAAGTTCACAATTATTTTATGAGTATAACATGTTAAACTTAACATTTTTATACAAGCAAAACAAATACTATTATACAAATCTTATTTTAAGATGGGTTAAAGATTTTGATAATGTCACTGGTTTGCCTACTAAAATCCACGTCCATCCTCAGTTAATCAATCTGTTATTTGTTACAATAAATCTATATGACTTTCTTACACAAATACTAAAATATTCAAAAAGGGCTATAAACAATTATATTCTGACAAAGATTACAACAGAACCGTAAATTATCTCCAAGTATTAAAAATTTGTCTGTTTATTAAAATGATCATGTTTTAAAAAATGTAATGACTAGTTAAAACTAGGTAGTTCTAAATGCTACTCCCGTTTTACTTGTATTACTTTGAAGGTTAAATAGCTCTTCCAAATAAGCAAAAGAAATAACAACCCTAATTTTAAAAAACGTTATCTCACATATTAGAATTCCATGGCAGTCTTTCACATGGCAATTTAGACATAAACACACACACACACAGCTACAAAAAAAAAGTAGATTGATATGTATAGAAAAGGAAAGCATCCTACGATATATCGGGATGTGGAAAGCAGCAAACTGCAAGTCAATATACGTATACATACACAGATATATATACACATACACATTTATATACACATATATCACATTCTCATTTAAAAAATACCTTTTTGCATATACATCTACAGTCATGCACTGCATAACGACTTTTCAGTCAATGATGGATCACATGTACGACTGTGGTACCATAAGATTATAATACTATATTTTTACTGTATCTTTTCTATGTTTAGACACTTACCATTGTGTTACAACTGCCTACAGTATTCAGTACAGTAATATGCTTTACAGATTCATAGCCTAAGAGCAACAGACTATACCATATAGCCTGGACATGTAGTACACTACACCATCAATGATTGTGTAAGTACACTCTATGATGTTCACAAAACGATGAAATCACCTAATGATACATTCCTTGAATATATCCTGGGTAATAATGGTAAATAAATGATGTATAACTGTATAATAAATGGCAAATAAACTGAGCACAATAGTAAACTCTTCATTTTGTTTAGCTCATTTAAATATCACAATTCCCAAGAAAATACACACACACATTTATATTTATAATTATACCAGAAAAGGATAAATATTTTCTAGTGGTTACCGCTGGAGAGTGGTATTTCTGTCAGAACAGGGAGGTGGGTGGGAAGGGTATGAAAGGGAAGAGTTTCACTTTTTATCATATATTCTTCTGTACCATTTTAATTTTTTTATACTCAGCTTATACCTTAAAGTTTTTAAAAAGCAGAACAAAATAAATATTCCTTTAAAGCTTCTTTTAATGTAAATATATGAGATTAAGTATAGGAAAAGAGAACTTTTAAGATATGAAAGAGTTGAAATATTTTCATCTTTAAAAAGCAGGTCTTTAGATTATGAGCATGTTGTCAGTTTTAAAAATAGAATACTAAGATTATATTCATCAGCAGTCTGTTATACACATTACTTTATCCAGTGAGATGATGTCAGAAGGCAAGCATGGGTGTGTGACATTCACATGGTTAAAGGATCACATCACTAGCTCCCTTTCTTTATACCTTAAAAGGAGGTTTAGTTTTGAAGCTGAAGTTCACCCTATACAACATTTTAATGTCACTGTTCTAGTAAGATAAATTAATCCTAACAGGCTTACACTTAATAACAAAACAAATGCCAGTAAAAACAAAAACTCATATTTAAAATGCATCATCTTCCCAATCTAATACCATTAATTAAACACATATTATGTGACACACTTTGGAGTAGAGAGGGATATGAGGGTGGAAAAATAAACATTATGTATTTTTTTGTGTTTGAGAAACTCGGTTTAATAACAGAGCAACCTACAATAAATAATAAAACAGATAAAATTTAGTAGGCATATCTATCAACTAAATGGAAACACAGAAGAGGGTGGCAAAAAAACTCCACTAGTCCTGGTATCATAATTATTTTTCTTATTTTCTTATTCTATAGAGCTATTCTTAGAAATTTCTGAGAATTCCTAAATTTTACTCAATAAGCAAATGAATGAATTTACAGGTTTTATAGGAATACTAGTTACCTAAATATTTATATACTTAGGTCTCTAACAAATGGAATTCAAGACACAGTACAATTAAATTCAGTGTTTGTTTTGTGCTGCATATTTGAATAAATTTTATAATAAAATCTACACACAATTTATTTACAGAAATGGTCCTTAATGGGGGGCAATTTTGTCTCCCAGGGAACATTTGGCAATATCTGGAGACATTTCTGCTTGTCACAACTGGTTTGGGGCGGGGGTGCTACTGGCATCTAGTAGGTAGAGGCCAGGGACAATGCTGAACACCCTAAAATACACACAGCAGCTTCTCAAAACAAATAATAATCTAGCTCAATTTGTTAGTAATGCCGGCACTGAAAAACCCTGATTTACAGTAATAGTTTACCAATTGACAACTCAAACTATTAAGCAGACTCACCACCTTATAGTCAGCTAAAAACTAGAGAGGTGACAAAAAGAACAAAAAAACACAAAAACCAAACATGAGGTTGAATCAAGGCACTGCCTATTACACAGCACATATTATGTGCCAGGCACTAGACTGAGACCTTGCCTCTACAGAAAGCAAGATTACCTCTGAGTAAAGAAATCTGCCTAAGATTGCCCTGACAGTTAATCACAGTTGTGCTTCAAGTCTCCATCTGTTTGATCTAAAGCTCATGCTTTTCCCAGCACATCACTAAGCAGTCAAAACAGATTTTATCAAGTCCAAAGTTCATGGACTCTATTCAGAGGACAGCCCCTAAGATCGTGACTCAGGGCGTACTCACTCTTAGAATAGACAAATTCTAATAAGTTTGGCTATCAGGATTTTAAAATCATAGCAACATAGCAAAGAAAGGGGCTGCTGCAAAGCTTGCACCAAGGCCAGAGGGATATATGAAAATCATTTTGTAAAGGATATGGTAAAACAAAAAACAAACAAGACTATAAAAAGTACAAAAGTTTAGAGCCTTCATTACAGAGATGTATCACTGCACACTCTACAGTGGTACAATAGAGAAAAGGAAGGAGGGGGGAACAGAAAAGGGGGCAAAGGGACTGAGAAAAGATGGAGGACGAGAAAGGTGACAAGGAAGGGTGAAGAAAGAAGAGTGAGAAGATGAAGAGGGGAAAAAGGAAGAAGTAGAGAAGGGATGAGAAGGAGTAAAGGCAGAAGAGAGTGGGGGAGCACAAATCAAGAAAGAGAGAGGAGGTGGAGTGAATAACTTAGTGAAATACTGTGGGGGAAATTTAGACCGACAGAAAACAAGGAAACTGGAGAGAGAAGAATAAAGAAAAAAGGGAAACTAATCCTCATGCAAGAGAACCTGGGACCCAGACAGAAATAAATGAGAAGGGAGAATAAGAGGTGTTCAACAGATTCCTAGAAATGAAGGCTTTTAAGCCACTCCTGTTCCAAAAAACTGTGTATCTTCACTGTCCAATGTGGTTACTAGCTACTAGTCGCAAGTGGCTATGAGCACTGGAAATGTGGCTAGTCTTATAAACTTGCTTTCAAAATTTTAGTATGAAAAAACAGCAAAATAACATTTAATAATGTTTTATACTAATTACATCAAATGATAATGTTTTAGATATACTGGCTTAATAAAAATATTAAAAATTAATGTCATGTTTCTTTTTACTGTTTTAGTATGGCTACTAGGAAATTTAAAATTACATATGTGGCTCACATCATATTTCTATTAGGCAACACTATTCTAGATTTTTAAGATTGCTGTAGGGCCCATGCTGGTAACAAAGTAAAATAACAGGAATTACTGCCATTTTCACCTCCATCCCCAACTTTCAGAATCCTAATTGGCAAGAGATGTGGAACTATATATCAAGGTGTCCAAACTTGGTTATAACAGCAATCATAACTGCAAACAGGACACAGACCTCTATTATAATTGTTTTTAATGGTTAAAACTAAGCAAGTGAGGCTTATTTGAATTAAGTGAAGATTGGTGAAATAAAATTGTAAAATTTAATAAAAGACAATGAAACTAGAAGATGCATTTTGCAACCTTGGAACAATGTTGGAGTCTTAAAGATGTGACATTATCTCACCACCATGTTGAAGAAAGATGTTTGAAGATTTTCATTACATTCACTCACACTACAAAATACAGAAACATATTTCTGAAAGCCCATTCTCCAGTACCTATTCAATGTTTTTAAAAGTTTTTTTTTTTTAAATGACTTTCTCATCCCTCATACAAATCATTTTCTCATCTCTTATATATTAAAAAAGAGCCAGAATATTTTAAAACTTCACTAATGAAAAATAAATGCCTATGTGCTCGCTTCCCTAGCTATAGAAAAAAACCCAACCTATATTTATTGCACTATACTACATAAAAAAATTGTATTACACAGTGACTATATTCTCATCCCCTTCTATTTCTATGAAATAAAAATCAAATCCAAGTCACAGTTCAGTTACTTAAAGAATATTTGGAAGGATTAAAACAGTGCAGCTCAAACTTGAATGTACCCATACGTTTGCTTGAGACTTTTTATTGAACTGTAGATCCTGATTTAGTAGGTCTGGGGTGGGGCTAAAATAGCACATTTTCAAACAAGCTTCAAGGCGATACCAATACCGATGAACTGTGGATATTCTGAGTAGCAAAGGGTTAAAACATAAAATAATTCTTTCATCAAAAACAATTTATATTTGATATACTAAAAGGTAAGGGGAACGTTATCCCAAAGACCCATTCTGTTTTCTATTTTAGGGTATCTCCCAAAATAGCAGGCATTTTAGTGTTTGCATGAATTGGCTCTCCAGCATTACAAGGCTGAGAAATATACCAATCCACTCATCAAACTCAAGAATTCTGGGCTGCTATTAGAGATCAAATCAATGTTTATTTGGGACCAGGACCCCTACAATTTGGGCTCTAATTTAGATCCAAATAATGGGGATACAACATCAGGAAAAGAGAAAGTTATAATATAGTTCTTTGGGTTTATGGCTATATTTATTAAATATGGCACACATATGTAGTTAAATACGAATACTTACAAGCATACTTCATTTTATTGAGTTTCACAGATGCTGTGTTTTTTACACATTGAAGGTTTGTGGCAAACCTGCATCAAGCAAGTTCATTGGTGCCATTTTTCCAAACGCATGAGCTCACTTTGTGTGTCTGTCACATTTTGGCAATTCTTACAATACTAAAAATGTTTTCATTATTATTACTGTCTGTTAGGGTGATCTATGATCAGTGATCCTCAATGTAACTATTATCATTGTTTTGGGGCAAGATGAGCTGGACCCATATAGGACGATGAACTTAATAAATACGTGTTCCAACTGCTCCACCAACTGGGTGTTTCTGTCTCTCCCTCTCTCCTTGGGCCTATTTCCTCAGATACAATACTTAGTAAAATTGGGCAAATTAATAACACTATAATGGCCTCTAAGTGTTCAAATAAAAAGGAGAGTCAACCATCTCTCGCTTTAAATCACAAGTTAAAGATTGAGCTTAGTGAAGAAAGTCCAGAGAGGCCTCTTGTGACAAACAGGTAGCCAAGTTGTGAATGCAAAGGAAAAGTTCTTGAAGAAAATTAAAAGTACTACTCCAATAAACACACAAATAATATGAAGGCAAAACAGACTTACTGCTGATAGAAAGTTTTAGTGGTCCAGATAGAAGATTAAACTGGCTGCCAACATTCCTTTAAACTAAAGCCTAACCCAGAGCAAGCAAGGCCCTAACTCTCTTAAATGTTATGAAGGCTGACAGAGGTGAGAAAGCTGCAGAAGAAAAGTGTGAATGGTTCATGAGGTTAAAGGAAAGAACCCATCTCCATAACATAAAATGGCAAGGTAAAGCAGTAGATGCTGATACAAAAGCTGCAACAAGTTATTCAGCAGACACAGCTAAGATCACTGACCAAGGTAGCTACACTAGACAACAGATTTTCAACGCAGATCAAACAATCTTCAACTGGAAGAAGATGCCATCGAGAACTTTCATAGCTAAAGAGAAGTCAATGTCTGGCATCAAAGCTTCAAAAGACAGGCTGACTCATGTCTGGGGCTAATGCAGCTTGTGACTTTAGATTGAACCCAATGATCATTTACTATTCTGAAAATCCTAGAGATATTAAGAATTATGCTAAAGCTGCTTTGTCTCTGCTTTACAAATGGAACAAGGCCTGGATGACAGCACATCTGTTTACAGCATGGTTTACTAAATATTTTAAACGTACTGTTGAGAAAACAGTATTTGCTATCGCTCAGGAAAAAAAAAAAAGATTTCTTTTAAAATATTACTGCTCATTGACAATGCACCTAGTCACCCAAGAGCTGATAGTCACAAGGAGATTAATGTTGTTTTCATGCTTGCTAACACAACATCCATTCTGCAGCCCATGAATCGGGGAATAATTTTGATTTTCAAGTCTTATTTTAATGAAATACTTTTTGTAACACTACAATAGATAGTAGTAACACTACACAGATAGTGATTCCTCTGATGGATCTGGTCAAAGTAAACTGAAAATCTTCTGGAAAGGATTCATCATTCCAGATGCCATTAAGAACATTCCTGATTCATGGGAGGAAATCAAAATCTCAACACTAACAGGAACTTGGAAGAAGTTTATTCCAATACTCATGGATGACTTTGAGGCATTCAAGGTGTCAGTGGAAGGAGTCACTGCAGACGTGGAAGAAATAGCAAGAGAACTAGAATTAGAGTTGGAGCCTGAAGATGTGACTGAATTGCTGCAATCTCATGAAAAAGCTTTAATGGATAAAGAGTTTCCTCTTATGGATAAGCAAAAACGGGGTTTCATGAAATCTATTCCTGGTGAAGATGCTGTGAACACTGTTGAAATGACAACAAATAATTCAGAATATTACAGAAACTTAGTTGATACAGCAGTGGCAGGGTTTGAGAGGACTAACTCCAATTTTGAAAGAAAAATGCTATCAAACAGCATTGCATGCTACAGAGAAATCTTTCATGAGAGAAAGAGTCAATGTGGCAAACTTCATTGCTGTCTTATTTTAAGAAATCGCTACAGTCACCTCAACCTTCAGCAACCACTACTCTGATAAGGCAGCAGCCATCGACATTGAGGCAAGTTCCTCCACCAACAAAAAAACCCCCACAATCTGCTGACGGCTCAGATGACTGTATTTTTTAATCGGTATTTTTAAATTAAGGTACATACATTTTTTTAAACATAATACTATTGTACACTTAACAGACTACACTACAGTATAAACATAACTTTTTATACTCACCGGGAAACCAAAAAACTCGTGACATCCTTTATTACAGCATTCACTTTATTGCAGTGGTTTAGAATCACACCTACAATATCTCCAATGTATGCCTGTACCATATATTATCAAGTAAAATATGTAGAAGGCAAAAGAAATGCATCCTTATGTGAATAAAAGGTTGAACTGTAAATTTCTCAGTGATTTTATTCTTTTCTGAACCTACCAAATTTTCTATAACAAAGATGTAATGATTCCATTACACAAATACATTTTTAAGTTTAAGATACACAGGACAAAATCCATGAGAAGCAGGAAAGAAAAGCATTAATGCTGAGTGAATACACAAGAATTTGTATTTAATGATGGTCAAGAAACATTTAGTAAGTGTGGTAAGGAACAAAGAATTTTAGATAATAATAAAAATTCAAGTTACTTACCTTAGTAAAGTTATTCAGATGGCCTAGCTTTCTCATATTTGATA
The DNA here is from genome assembly GCF_024542745.1 of Macaca thibetana thibetana. Taxonomy (NCBI): domain Eukaryota; kingdom Metazoa; phylum Chordata; class Mammalia; order Primates; family Cercopithecidae; genus Macaca; species Macaca thibetana. Next base: position 140,051,137 of record NC_065583.1, read on the forward strand.
CTCCTTGCAATCTGGCCACATTTTGGAGAATCTCTCTTAAGTTATCAGAAGGTTCTAGAAGGAAAGACAAGACAATTTAACATAATTTTTTGAGTATTTCCCCGCTGAAACACATAAAACATGCAGTATTAAAACTTCACAACTTTGATTCTTGGTTTGAAGTGTTACCCTCCACCCCAAATCTATTAATTTAAATGACTTCAAAGTCTCTGTGATGAATCAAATTAACTTCACATCTCTACTCCCCTATACCCATGGTCCAGCTCTGTATCACTGCCTGGAATTACTCAACCACAAAATCTTAAATATTGCTATTATTTGAATGTGTTCCCCCAAAGTTGTGTTGGAAACTTAAACCACTAATGCAAAGTGTTGAGAAGTGGGACCTTTAAGAGGTGATTAGGTTATGAAGGCTCTGCCCCCATGAATGGATTGTTGAGGAGGAAGTGGGTTATCATGAGAGTGGGTTTGTTATAAAAGCTTTTGGCTCCCTCTTGCATGTACCACCCCCACCTTGCTTGTGCTCTTGCTCTCACAAGCATGTCTCCTCTCACCCCACCTCCAGTGCTCTCTTGACCTTCCATTCCAGCATGGGATGACATGGCAAGAAGGCACTTACTAGATAAAGGCCCCTTGACCTCAGACTTCCCTGCCTCCAGAACTGTGAGAAATAAATCTCTGTATTTTATAAATTTCCCAGTTTCAGATACTCTGTTACAGCAGCATAAAACAGACTAAGAAAAATCTCAACATCACAACTTTCACTTGATATTTGTTTGATAGCAAGGCTACAATGTAGTAAAAGGGACCAAACAAACTGTCCCCGTTTGAGTAAACCAAAAAATTAGATAAAATATATAGATGGTCCGTGACTTACAACTGTTAGACTTAATTTTTCAACTTTACATGGTGCCAAAGCAATACACATTCAGTAGAAAATATACTTCAAGAACCCATAAAACCACTGTTTTTCAGTATAGTACTCAATATACTGCATGAAATGTACAACATCTTATAATATAGGCTTTGTGTGAGATAGTTTTGCCCAACTATAGGTTAATGTAAGTGTTCTGAGTATATTCAAGGTAGGCTAGGCTAAAGTAAGATGTTTGGTAGGTTAGGCACATTAAATGTATTTTTTACTTAAGACATTTTGAACTTACAATGGATGTATTGGGATGTAACCCCACCAGTGAGCTGTGGAACTTTAAGCTGCTTAACATATGTGTAACTGGAAACCCCAAAGGAAAGAAAGAATTGAGGGAACAGAGCAATTACTTGAAGAAATGATGGATAAAAGCCACCCAGCCTTCCCAGGCCTCTTGCAAACATGGCTCCTGTCCCCTGCCAGGTGCTGCCAGTGGTGTTTCTGCTGTCATACTGCTCTATCCTGTGCAACTAGAACGCCATCAAAATGCCCTTGCATCAGACCCAAGGGGGGAGCTGGAAATTGCTGCTGTTCATTGTTTTGTGTTGCAGCTAAAGGCCTGGCTGCCCCAGAGCAGCACCTTCTGAACCATTCACTATTACCTGGTAGCTGGGGGACAGATGGAGGTGGGGTGCAGCCAGGTGGTGGACTATTTGGAGGGAGACACAAAACTGCTTCTAAGAAATGACACAGGAACATCTTAACTAACAAAAGCATCAGACAAACTTAACCATGAATGGCTGGAAACCCATTCACCCTCAAGATGCTTTCCTGAGCACCCACTGTGGGATAGGGATAAACTTGCTGCAATTGAAGGAAGCAGTGTAATGTCTAGTAATTTGGAGTTTCACCTGGAGCGACCCAAATCCTCATGAGAGAGAGAAAGCACCTAATAAAGTCTTCTTTGCAAAAAAAGAAAAAAGTGATGGATGAAAACTTTCCAAATTTGATGAAAACAATAAACCAGTAAAATGCTCATCAAGCCCCAATCATAAGAAACATGCAGAAAACTTTCAGACCTAGGCAGATTATAATCAAATTGCTCAAAACCACTGATGAAGCTAATTTTAAGAGTAGCCAGATTAAAAAAAAAAAAAAAAAAAAAAAAAAAAGAAGTTACACAGAGAAAAGAAAAGCCAAAAAAAAAAAAAAAAGATAACGGCGGATTTCTTATCCAAAACAGGACAAAACAGAAGACAGTGAAGCAACATCTTTAAAGTAATGAAAGAAAAAAAATACTTGCTTTACAAAAGCAAGCCAAGAAAACTAGACCTAGGCAGATTACAATCAAATTGCTCAAAACAACTGATAAGAGAAAAATCTTAAAAGTAGCCAGATTAACAACAACAAAAAAAAGTTACATAAAGCAAAAAAAAAAAACAAAAAAGGATAACAATGGATTTATTGTCCAAACAGAAGACAGTGAAGCAACATCTTTAAAGTAACGAAAAAAATGCTTTAAAAATATACTTTACAAAAACAAGCCATGGGCCAGATATGGTCTTACAGGCAGTAGTTCGCCACCTCTGGAATACAATGTCAATTTCTTCAGATGGCTATAAACTACTAAAATCTTCGCCATCCTATTTAAATAAAAACAAAAGCACAATTTTTAAAATACATTATCAAGTTTTTGATATTTTAGTTTAAGAGCCATTATGACTTCCTTTGAGACTTATCTGTTAACGCAAACTCAAGGAATTGTTTGTTTTGAATTAGTGTTTTCCTCACCAAATGAAACTGTTTGCATTGTCCTGTTTAAATTTAGCTTGTGTCTGCCTACCTTACTCCATTCTTTTATACAGGGTGTTATCTATGACAACAAATGTGGTGTCAAAGCACTAAGTACACTACTTAGCTATTTCCAATTGCTTTGAAGTTGCTATATGCTGAGATTAGTCATTTGATTTTCATGACAGACGAAATATTTTTAACGTAAATAAAATTCAATCTTAAGTGATTTAGCATGGCAGTCCCCAACCTTCTGGACACCAGGGACGGGTTCTGTGGAAAACAATTTTTCCATGGACCCGGGGTGGGGATGGTTTTGGGATGAAACTGTTTCACCTCAAATCACCAGACATTAGATTCTCATAAGGAAGGCATAACCTAGCTCCCTCACATGTGCAGTGCACAATAGGGTTTGTGCTCCTATTAATTATCTAATGCTGTTGCTGATCTAACAGGAGATGGAGCTCTGGCAGTAATGCTCACTCCCCCGCCGCTCACCGCCTGCTGTGCAGCCCGGTCCCTAGCAAACGACAGACCTGTACCAGTCCAGGCTCAGGGGCTGGAGACTTACGGTTTAGCATATGTCTTTATACTTAGTGATTCTGGGGAGTTATTTTGAAAGTTGAATGATCCATCACTGAGTGAGACTGGATCTATTAGAAAGAATTACAAGGGGCCATGAATAGGTCACTGTTAGTATTTAGTCGTATCTTTTCACTACTATAAATTGTATCTGTTTGAAAAGACTGTAGGCGAAAAATTATAAGCAAGTCAATGGCATTAACATGACTTAACTATATTTGAGAAGTTCATAAAAATTTTATAACAACGCTTTAGATAATTTAGGACCTATGGTAGTTTGCAAAGTCAGGGTGGAGGTTCATAGAAGCTAGTGTGACACGCATCTAATGGAAATGTATAATCTAAACATTTTACTTCAATTTATCATTAGCTTGTCAGGCAGCAAACAGTAAGATTTACTTGTGATAATATAGTTACTGCTATCTAATCTAACAGTTACGATGATTAGTCTGAAAAGATAGATTCCTTACAAAGGTTTGCAAATTTTTAAATACGGCTTATTTTTTGGGTACAAACTGATTGCAGACATTTTTTTAAAACCACAATCTTGTTACAAAGCAAAATCTTGCATCTAAGTGTATTCATTCAACAAGTATTAACTGAATAGCTATTATGATCAGGTACTGTTTTAGGTACTGGAAATATAGCAATAAACAACACAACTCCCTCTCTAATGTATCTAACATAGACGTGGAAGAAAACTGATGACAACAACAAACTGCATGCACATAATTTAAAAACTCACAGGTGGTGGTAACTCAACAATGAGTCAAGTGTTTGCCTAATGAAGATGTTATCCTTAACTCAAACCAAAATGAACCAGCCTTTCTCCTTCCTTCTCCTCCTCAAAGCTTTCTCCTTTATATAATTACCAAGAACCTCCACCTCCCAGACAGTATTTGGCTTCCCAGATCAATTAAAACAGTATTAGGACCATTTTAGACACTGAATTACTATCTAACATTCATGTGGTACAATGCTGCTCTGAGGGACTTTTTAACTTGAAATAACAGGTTAAGTTTTCCTGGTAATAAAATGAGAAATCTCTGCTTTCTTCTTTACTTGCTAGACCAGGGACTGAAAAACATTCTCTGTAAAGAACCAGGTAAAGTATTTTAGGCTTTGCAGGCCATAAGTCTCTGCTGCAGCTATGCAACTCTAAAGTTTTACATCAGAAAGTAAGTATAGAAAATTGACTTTTCAGGTGTATTAGTCAGTTCAGTATACCATAAAACTAAGTAATGGAGACCGAACGGCTTATTCAACAACAGAAGCTTATGTCTCACAGTTCTGGAGGCTCCAAGTCCAAGATCGGGGTGCCAGCATGGTCAGGTCCTGGTTCCTCTTTCAGGTTGTAGACTGCCAATTTCTCACCATCTCCTCACATGGTGGGGAAAGGGGCTAGAGGGCTCCCTGGGGTCCCTTTTATAAGGGCACTAATTCCATTGGTGAGGGCTTCACCCTTATAACCTAATTACCTCCTAGGGGCCCCACCTCCTAATACCAATACATTACGGGTTAGGATTTTGACATATGAATTTTTGAATGACACAAACATTCAGTTCATTGCACTGCTCCAATAAAACAAACTTGGCTCTCGAGCTGCAGTCTGTCAACCCTTAGAGTGTCAACACTTACACTGGTAAGCAAGCTGATTGACATGGTTTTTATAAGGGAGATAGAATGAATAGATATGGAAATGCAAAAGAAATTTAAAGAGAGGTTTACCCGTCTCTATTTCTTCCTGCTCACAGTGTTTCCAATTTTCCTTCTCTAAAACTGTCTACTGATAACAGCAATATGTGAAAAGTATAAGGTCAGAAGTGAGATAATCTAAGATGATATTCTCTGAAGCCTTAAAGTTTAGAAAACCATGGCTGTATGAGAGAAAAAAGGAAAAAACAACCAGACACAGTTGCTTACACCTGTAGTCCCATCTACTCAGGAGGCTGAGGTGGGAGGACTGCTTAAGCCCAGGAGGTCAAGGCTGCAGTGAGCAGTGATCATGTCACTTGTACTCCAGCCTGGGCAACAGACCGTGTCTCAAAAACAAAACAAAACAAAACAAAACAAAAAAAAGGAAAAATTAAATGTAGGTAGCTTGCTATGATAGGCAACTACTCAAATGGAAGGAAGCAAAATACAAAAGAACCACTAGAATTACAGTGGTTCTTTTCTTCATATTGTGTAGACTGTAAATACTACATGTATTCCTGATAAATCTCTCTGGAGGTAATGCAATAACTGCAGCAATTCTAACTATCCAGTGATTTAATATCTTCAGTTGTAGAGCTGAATACAATTGATTTCAACCATCTTTAATTTGATCTGTCTTCTCCTGTCCTTCCATCGAGGAGTTGCCTATTCTGCTTGTGACACTGTAGATACATTGTGGTATTGTTTTTAATAGACGACTTAAAAATATAATGTATGGCTGGGCGCGGTGGCTCATGCCTGTAATCTTAGCACTTTGAGGGGCAGAGGCGAGTGGATCACCTGAGGTCAGAAGTTTGAGACCAGCCTGACCAACATGGAGAAACCCCGTCTCTCCTAACAATACAAAATAAGCTGGGCGTGGTGGTGCATGCCTATAACTCCAGCTACTTGGGAGGCTGAGGGAGGAGAATCACTTGAACCCGGGAAGCGGAGGTTGTGGTGAGCCGAGATTGTACCACTGCACTCCAGCCTGGGCCACAAGAGCAAAACTCCGTCTCAAAAAAAAAAAAAAAAAAAAAAATGTATTACTCTCACATACTAGATACTGCATATTATTAAGAAAAACGAAATACAGATTTAGAAGAGAAACCAAAATGTCAAGAGATTTATTTTCTTAACTTTACACTGCCTTGTATGTTTTTGGAAGGAGGACTGTATAAAACTTTAAGTATAGCTGAAAAGGGATAGGGTTAACACTTAATTTACCCCAAAGGAGATGATGCAAGGCTATTCAAGGATTCTTGCAATTAGGAAAGTATATACATCAAAAATATTTTCAGAGAAGTTAATTTTAGGTGGCAAAAATTACTGATGATTTATTTTTATGTCTTGGACTATATTTTACAACTTCTCTAAACGAGTATTAAAAAAATATGTACAAAATGAGAGGAAATGAAAAAAAATGAAGACTTCATGGCTCTGATTAGATTAAAATAATTAATCTCTTTATATTGCTTTTATAAGAAAAAATGGAAAAAGCAGTTTAAAATAAATATAATAAATGTAAGTGTAATGTTTTATATGTGCTTCACTATCATGAATTGTATGACACGTATATAGTATTCACCAGAGTATTACATATTAACGTCACCATAAGTTACACGTATTTATGTTGAAGTTTATTTTTTGGAGTACTTCTGATGTTACATTATTTTATAAACATTTTGAAAAATAAAAAAGTCAAATAAAATTTTAAAAAATTACTAACACTTCCATCCTGCAGAAGCATGTTTACATATCAATGTTAAATATTTTTCTAAGTATACAGAATAGAAAGCAGTCTTAATTAGTATAAAGTTAATTATCTGACGTAAGTATCTAATCCTCTGCTCATCAAAAGACTATTAAGAAAATGAAAAGACAATCTACAAAATGGGGAAAAAACATTCACAGCACAAACATCAGACGAGATTTTAATAACCAATATATGACTATCATCTACAAATCAACAATAAAATAACCTATGTAAAAACAGGTAAAAGATTTAAACAGATGTGAAAGCAAAAGAGGGTAAGAGGCCAAAAAGTATGAGAAAAGGTGCCTACCATCATTAATTAACAGGAAAATGAAAATTAAAACCACAGAAGTACCATTACACACATATAAGAATAGCTAAAATCAAGAAGAATGACAACATCAAATGTTGGAGAGGCTATGGAGCAACCGGAATTCTTACACACTATTGGAGGAGCATTAAATGTTACAATCACTTTAAAGAACAGTTGGCAATATACATCTGTCAATATTATGATTCTGTAATTTCACTCTCAGTTAAAAATATATGACAACAAATATACTTGTACAAGAATATTTATAGCAGCCTTATTCATAACAGTCCCAAACTGGAAACAACCCAAATGTCCATCAACAAATGGATAAACAAATTGTAGTATATCTACATACTGGAATATTAATCAAAAATAAAGAAAAAAAATAGAGCTATGTGCAGTGGCTCATGCCTGTAATCTCAACATCTAGGGAGGCTGAGGCAGGAGGATCCCTTGAGGCCAGCTGTTCGAGGCTACAGTGAGCTATGAATGTGCCACTGCACTCCAGCCTGGGTGCCAGAGCAAGACCCAGTCTCTTAAAACAAAAACAAAACAATATTAATAAGAAAAAAACAAACTACTCATACATACAACATAGATGAATTTCAAAAATGTTAAGAAGCCAGATATAAGAGTATATATATATATATAGTATCATTCTATTTGTATGCAATGCAAATATAAGCAGAGGTAATCTATGATGATAGAAGTCAGACAGTGATTGTTGGAAGATAAAGTAACCAACTGGAAATAGGCAAGGGGGTTTAGGGAAGGGGATAAAAATATGTTATATCTTGTTTGAAAGTAGTGGATAATTACTGAATGGCACTTAAATGCATACTTAAAATATGTACATTTTATTTTGTGTTAATTTCAGCTCAACAAAGATTGCATAAAACTCTTTACATATTTAAACACACACATATACACACAAAGATACATAATACATAGACCACCAAGAGAAAACTAATGTATAAACCATTATTCACTAATTATTCATTTATTTATTGGCTCAATTCTGTGCATGTGCACATGTACACACACAGATGGATATGCTGATATGTGTGTAAACATTAACATAAAATTGGCTTCAATATATGCTGCTTTATAACTTGCTGCAATAAACTATATTGTTGTTATCTTTACCTGTCAATAAATACACAACACAAAATTTATTTTTAAATAAATCTGAGTCCATGTACATAAAGTAAATTCATGACCAAAAAATGCTGGCATGCACATGCTACTTGGGAGTAATGGAAAGGAAAAACACCTTTGGAATAAAAAAGAACTGAATTCAAGTCTAGCTTATTCACCCCCAAACCATGTAGCCTTGGCTAAATTACTTAACTTCATGAGCATCCATTTTCTCATAGGTAAAGTGGAAATATATAACTACTTTAAAAATGCTCTTGCAAAATGTGAGATATAACTTCCTTAGCACAATGCCTAGCCCATAACAGCTACTCAATAAATAATAACTATAATTAAAAGTTATTTGTTTAGCATAATCAATTTTCATGGAGCAATCATGTGAAAGTTATACAGCTGGCCCAGGCAAGTGTTTAACACATTAGTCTGTTTAACTTTTATTATATGAGGGTTTTAGTGGTATATTACTTTCATGATCCAAGATTAATTCGTTTTTAAAGTAGAAACATTAATGACCTTCCAGAGCTATATTAATGATTACATTAGATATTCCATATAGAAATATTCAACCCATAAAGTGCTATACAGATACTAGAAATTATGACCCTCTTTCTTTTAGTTTAGTCTGAATTACCTGAAATCATTTAATATGCAGGTAGAATTTGTTTTGCTTATATAACATATGACATACTTTTTGATACATAATTCTAAAACTATTATTAATGAAACCTCGAACAAATCCCTAAAGAAACTATTTTTTCAGTCATGCAAGAGTAGTAAATTATAATAAATTAAAGGAGTCAGTACAAATTTAATAAAGCCAAATATGGTAATAACTCAACAGGCCACTATGTTGTCATAAATATATTCTCAGAATATATTCCCCGACATCTTACAGTAACTTCAAGGATCCCTCAATTCTTATCCACTATCCCATCACTTACCTAGCCTTTAATTTTCCATCACTCTTACCTAAACTCTCAGTAGTGTGGATGAGATGTCATTTACTCTAGAGCATTATCTGTGTAGCTCTGTAATTTCTAATATTTTCACTCTAAAACAGGACAGTAAAAAAAACAGGTGAACAATTATGTAACATGAACCAAGATTCTATGAAGGGTTTTAAGCTTTATGAGGACAAGGACATCTTGCTTACAATTATCTTCAAATGCCTACCACAGTCTCTGCCACACAGTAGGCTTTCAAGAATTATATTTCTATATTAAATAATAAATATGTGAGTAAACATTTTTTAAGACCAGGTTGTTGTTGTTAACAGTACTCAGGAGGAGGAGGGTCCAACCAACATTCACTAAGAATGAAGTACATGTCTGGTCATGTACTAACTCCAGTAAGTATTGCTAATTATCCCTTCCAATAGCCCTGTGAAGCAAAACACCAAGAGGACAGAGAAGAAGGAAAAAGAAACAACTATAAAAGGAGTATGTGAAAGAAGGGTGATATGCATATAATGGCCTATCAGGCAGCATGGACCTAAGGAAGCTTTAGTTCCTCTTATTATCTCTTCCTCTAGGCTTCATACAAGGTTTCTCACACTCATGAGCTCCTTCTAATTAAAATCACTTATAAAATGTTTTCTTGAAGGGCTAGAGGCTGACTAGAATCTTGAAGCAAATGTCTAAATATATTTCCATTTATCATCTATAACTGTTCAGAAACGACGATTATTACAGTTAATGACTGACCAGGCTTGTTGATAATGGCCTTAAAGAGGCACTGTAAAGAAAAGGTAGTTAGGCAAACTGAGTAACTACTGGTCCTTTAAATTCTTGCCCACCTTAAGGGAAAACTTCCCCTTAAAAGTTATCTTTGACATTTTCCTCTCCCTGATCTCTCACCTTCAACTGGCCAGCAAAGTGCTATTTACTCCTCTCTAAAGTTTCTGACATCTTTTTCCTTGTTTTAATTGTATCAACCATAGCCGCATTTCAATTGCTCTTCTAACTCATACCTAAATTATGGCAAAAGCTGCACAATGAATTAATTCCCTGTGCTTATATTGCCTCTCTTTCTTCTAATCCAGTCTCCAAGCCACTGTGAGATTAACTGTACAAATCCAGCTTTTATCACTGTATCTACCTTCCTGAAAATTTCAAAGAGAAACTGGGACTGGGAGTAGAGTTCAACAATGTATTCTATGATGTATGTGTGAATACACATAAACAAACACTACAATATATCCCACGAGAAAAGTTGGATACATACAGGACTTCAACAGCAGAACAAAACTAAACAATTACACAAATCTAATATGTAATTATATATTTAATATAATCTATGATTATTGTGAGCAGACATGACTAAAAGTATATGAAGATTACTGTAGTTAGCATTACTTTTCCAAAAGCCAGAAGCAAAACTGTCTCCACTAGCAAAGACACTGGAAGTACATCTTCTCACCCTTATCCACAGGTACGAAAGATGAGAAAAGCATAGCTTCAAACAATCTAGCATTTCCTGAAATTCTAACAAATATTAATTTCAAAAAGTTATATAATTTAGTAGAGAAAGGCTGTATCCCAAGGATAGAATCTCCTAAGGGCCTCTAGTTTATGATAAAATAACTACGCAGAGGAAGTCAAAATTTGCCAAGAGAACCTATTCCATCTTTGGATAGCAAAATAGAACATTTTTTCTTTCACTGATGCCAAAATCTGCCCCTTTGTAATTTCTGTCTATTTGTTCTGTGTAACCATCTGGAATGCAGAGAACAAGTATTATCTTCCATTTACATACTTGAAATAACCATGTTTTCTCTCAAGCAACTGAAGCACATAATAATCTTTTGATCACTGGTATATTTTAAATATAAATACAATGGCAAAAATAGTAAAGAAAAACCTGTCAATTACAATGGCAAGTCAATCAGTTTAACGGGGTTATAATGTTCCTAAAATGTTAAGTTTATCATACTAAAAACCGAACACGGACTTCATTTCTGGTTCCACACAAAAGAGGCCTGGAAGTCATGACATCATTCTAACAAGTAAAAATCTGAACGAACTGAAAAATCAACAACTCTTCTTGAATTTGTAAGAGAAGTGAGGACACAGGGCAAGCCACTACCCCCAAGATCATAAAGACAGACACGAGCATACAGGGAATCGCATATATTAGAAAAGAGGTTCATGAGCAGAAACTGCTGGGAGAACCAGTGCCTAGGTAGGAAAACTGAAGTGCAATCAACCAACTGAACGTTTCATAGCAGTTTCAGAAAAATGACAAACCATGAAGCACTTCTTGAGAGACAATGACATGGACAGAGACAGAGCAACATGGACAGCAAGACGGCACTAGGTCCCTTTAACCTGTCATGCCCTTTGTTTCTCAACCCAACTTGGGGAACAACTTTGTCATTCTTTAGAAATCTAGCTCAGACTAGATTAGCATAGGTTTTTCCTAACCTACAAGCCCCCTTCTCTATGCTCTTATGATACATTCTTCATACTAACATTATAGCTATATATTACACATATCTGACTTATCAGGGTTCCAATATACAGTTAGCGTACCACTGTAATTATTAATACCATCTATTTTCACTTCCCAAAGTATCCCAGGTTGTATTACAAATAACAACCATAAATAATATGATTGCCTTAAGTGTAAACTTCAACTGCAGTGTCTGTTTTTCTTAGGATTACATCTGCTCTATTATCTTCTTCTCCCAGAGACTAGAATTGTGTTTGTTGGCTTCTTGTACCAGTGTCCTACTCTTTTTTTTGGAACAGACTCTTGCTCTGTTGCCCAGGCTGGAGCACTGGAGTGCAACTGTGGGATCTCAGCTCACTGCAACCTCTGCCTCCCGGTTTCAAGCGATTCTCCTGCTTCAGCCTCCTGAGTAGCTGGGATTACAGGTGTGCCACCACGCCAAGCAAATTTTTCTATTTTTAGTAGAGACGGGGTTTCACTATGTTGGTCAGGTTAGTCTGAAACTCTTGACCTCGTGATCCACCCGCCTTGGCCTCCCAAACTGCTGGGATTACAGGAATGAGCCACTGCGCCCGGCCCCCTAGTGTCCTACTCTTACAATAATGATGGCAGGAAGAGTTATGGCAATTTCTGCTGATTTGTAACATATTAAAATTGTGTTCCCTAAAGATGGGAAAAAGAGACACTGGGGACTAACAGGGGAGGAGGAAAGAGGAGTGAGCACTGAAAAACAACCTATTGGGTTCCACGCACACTACCTGGATAACAGGATCATTTGTACACCGAACCTCAGCAACATTCAACTTAACCATGTAACAAACCTGCACATGTACCCCCTGAAACTAAAGGCTGAAAAACAAATAAATACCTATATGCTTTTAACAATAAATAAGTAAATAAATAAATAAATTTTTCTTCTCAAGGACTCCGGGATTCAGATCTACTTTCCTCCCCCTTCAATTTTGAATTATAAACTTACCTCATTTTATACTTTCCTCTTTCTGTGTACATAAAAACATCTTTCTGTAATTCCAAAGAATTGCTCACTTTGAATGATTTCAAGGAGAAAAAGTTATAATTAATGGAAGAAAAAAAGTCCTTGCTCACAGTTTATCATTCTGTACCTTTGGATAAATTAAACAAGTGACATCTACCAGGTCACTCCTCTGACTGTCTTAAAATTCTATTAACAAAAGCCATGTCTTTAATTGGTTTATTATCAGCATGTTATTATATACTGTAACTCTCAAATATAGATGAGGATCAACCTAGGTATAGAACACTAACAGAAAGTGAGCTAGATGTAGTTAATAATTCATTTGAACATAGCATCTATTAAAAGTTGTATAATTTTAGTAATTAGAAGCTATAATTACTATTTTAATTCATTTACGTAGAATATAAGTTTTATAATATAAACAACTTAAAATATTTTAAAATTAAATTTTAAACAGTGGTCCTTCCAAGGTTATTTTTCAAAAAAGTTGTTAACACCATCAATAGAGTGGAACACAGGTTTTCCCCTAGATTGTATTTAATAATTTTATTACTTACATAATTTTAAAAAATAAATCTATACTATAAAAGACAGTTATGAGCTGACCTAGGAACAGCTCTGTATATCTACACAGGTATTTCAATTTCTACATTTTATTCAGTCATAAATTTCAGTGTTCCTCATCTGCCATATACTGCACTAACTGCTAGGAGAGGAACATTAATAAATATATGATCTCACTCCTGGAGATCAAAATTAAATGGGAAAAAAAGAGGGACATAAATATCTAATAGTAATATAATAGACAGGTAGGTAGTAAATACCATGCGAATAAAATAAAAGGAGAGTGCTTGATAGAGATTTCACTAGAGTATAAAACAAGTGAGAATAGGAAACCTGTCTGTTTACAGATGCTCCCCTGGCCTCTGGCACAATGCCAGGAACATGGTGGACTGTCAATAAACAGTGGTTAAAAGAAATACTGAGCAAGACAGTAAGTGACACAAATGTTATTTGGAGATGCTTAACACGAGCTTATTCTTGACAATAAGCAATACATCTTGTAGGCATATAAAATGTGAAGAGCAATATGCACATTAATATGGAAATGTGAAAAAACATGGTACTTTCCTCAATGAACTCAAGAAATAGCAAGAAATTCTATACCTCCAGAAAACAGCATGATGAGAATAAATGAAAATGGAGCTAGATTCCAACAGCTTTCTAAGATATGTTAACTTTTATCTTTCTAAGTTAACATATCTTATATCCTTGGGCAATGGATAATTATTAAGGAAGGCACGTGCAAGTGAATGGCACGATCAGTTTTTTGTGCTTTAGGAATACAACTTTGGAGAGTGAACTGTAGAAGAGGAGAAAGGCAAGTTTAAGTAAAGGTTAAAAAAATTTTCTAAGCAGACAACTTACTCAATAATGGCTTATAGATGGAAAAAAGATAAGAGGGCATAATCAAGGATGAATTCCATATTTCTGGATTGGGTAAATTGATGTATGATTCTATTCACTAACAGGGAATCCTAGAGCAAGTACAGATTTGGGGGAAATTTTCTACCAGCTGTAGTAAGCTTATGCACCAAAAGTAAGTAACAACAAACCTTACAATGTTTTATGTTAATTGGCTATTTGTTCCTACATCAAAAACACTTATATTAGTCAAGAATGGCTACTCTAGAGGCTGATAGTAGGGGGATCCCTACAGCTTGGAAGTTCAAGTCTGCAGTGAGCTATGATCATGCCACTGGACTCCAGTTTGGGTGACAGAGCAAGACCCTGTTTCAAAAATAAAAAAAAAATTTTTTTAATTTAATATGTTTAATTAAAAATTATTTTAAACCACATTTATAGGCTATCAGTTTTCAAGCCTATGTTCTTAAAAAAATATGTAGATTATCATAGAAATACCTATTCCAGGGTCAAGTGTGCCTAGAAAGTTGCCCACAGTAATCTGCATTTATAGGAAGTACCCCAGTGATTCTTATGCACACTAAAATATGAAACATGCTATAAAGGCTGCCAGAATGCAATGCAACTAGATTCTGATATCTCTTTCGGTTATTTAATCTGAAATCTAAGACTAGCACCTACTCTATGAAATATTTTTATCACCTTCAAATGTTACAATATAAAACAACACCACTGACACAAAAATAATAATCACTAATACTATACACACACAGAACCTATACACACACAGAATACTATTGTGCTAATATTTTTGCATGAATAATCTCTTTTAATTTCCACACTAATCATATAAGGTAGGTACTATTATTACTGTCCCCCTGTTAGTAAGTGAGGCTTAGAGACATAGTTCACTTGCCTAGAAGTCACACTAATACCAGACGTGGCAATGAGATCTGAACTTAAGCAGTATGATTCCAAAGTCTACCTTTTATTCCTCAATATATAATACAATACAGACTACCTAGTTGTACTGCCTTGCACAGGACAGTGTACCTTCGGTGTTCATACGGTTCATAATTATGCACTTAATGGTATAATTATTTGATGTTTATTTCCCTATACCATAATTCTGCTTTATTTCACCAATGTGATGTCATCCAAATATCTAAAAAATGGTTGGAAACAGTAACCACACTCAAAAAGTATCTGTTGAATAAATGAACTTACTATTCAGTAATAAATACACAGAAACTTTAAAATATACCAAATTCTGTTTCTTGATCTGGGTTCTGGTTTCTTCTCACCTAAATTAGGCTACTATCAAAAAGACAAAAAAAAAAAAAAAATGTAGGGAGCCATGAACACACCACTGTACTCTAGCCTGGGTGACAGAGCAAGACCCTGCCTCTGAAGAAAAAGACAAAAAGTAACAAACATGGAAAAAGGGGAATTCACATACTGTTGGTGAGAATGTATATTAGTAAATACAACCATTATAGAAAATAGTATAGAGGTGCCTCAAAAAACTAAAAATAGAATTGCCATATGGATGATCCAGCAATTCCACTACTAGGAGTATATATATATATATAGCCAAACGAAATGAAATCAGCATATCAAAGAGAATCAGTAAACCAAAGAGATACCATATTTATTGCAGCACTATTCATAATAGCCAAGATAGAGAAGCAACCTAATTGTCCTTCAATAGATAAATGAAATTTTTAAGTGTGGTATATATGCACAATGGAATATTACTCAGCTATTAAAAAAAAAATCTTATCATTTGCAGCAACATGGACGAACCAGGAGGACATGATCTTAAGTGAAATAAACCAGGCACAGAAAGAAAACACCACACAATCTCTCGTATGTGGAATCTAAAGAAGCTGATCTCATAGAAGTACAGAGTAGAATAGTGGAGGGTAGAGGGGAAACAGAGAAAGACTGGACAATGCATACAAAGTTACAGTTAGAACTTAGGAATAAGTTCTGGTATTCTCTTGTGCAGTAGGGTGACTATGATTAACAGTATTGCATATTTCAAAATAACTAGGAGAAAGGATTTTGAACGTTCTCACCACAAAGAAATGATAAATGTATGAGGTGACTGCTATGGTCTGAATGTTCCCTCCAAAGCTCATGCTGAAATTTCATGCCTGGTGAAATTGGGCTGTATTGAGAGGTGGGGCCTTGAAGAGGTGACTGGATCATGAAGGCTCTGTCCTCATGAATATGAGTTATCACAGGAAAGGAACTGGTGGCTTTATAAGAAGAGAAGAGACTTGAGCTAGCACATTAGCACACTCAGCCCCCTTGCCATGTGATAACCTGTGCCACCCTGGGACTCTTCAATGACAGCAATAAGGTGTCATCAGATAGCAGTCCCTCAACCTTGGACTTCTCAGCCTTTGTAACAGCAAGAACTAAATTCCTTTTCTTATACATTACCCAATGTCAGGTATTCTTTTATAAGCGACAGAAAACTGATTAATCCATTAATGGATATGCTAAATACCCTGATTTGACTTTTACACAATGTATACACATATCAAAATAGCACACTGTACCCTATAAATATGTAATTATTATGTGTCAATTAAAACCAAAATGTTTAAAAATGTTTAAAATATACCAAGCTCCGTTTCGTGCTGGTTTCACAGGTGTCAATCTGTCAAAGATTTATTGAGCAAATATGTATAATAAATTCATGTCTGTCTATTCAATAAATAGTTAAAAAGAAAGAATGAAAAAAGTTTTGTTATTTTGCCAGATATTAAAGACTATGTTTATCGTCCTTTTATAGTAAACAAGACCATGCTTCTTAAATTGACTTTTAACAATCTGGCATTTATAACAGAATAAGTCTCTAGGACACACCTGTGAATTCTAAAATGTAAGAATTGACAAGGGACTTACTATCTTATGATTAGTTATAATAATGATAGTTATAATATGGACATACATAAAAGAGGGAATTAAAAAGATCACACTGCTTCAAAATGTATCTACTTCCCAAACTCTGAGCAACAAGATATGAAATAATATAATTTTCCAAAAACCCTAACCAAACTTATTTCTATTGCTTTGAAAAGGTAAGAACTTTCTAAGAACAAACCTATTTAAATATAATTAACAATGCAATAGCATTTCCCAAATTTGTCACATACAAAATTTTTAAAATGGCAATGCATAGGAAAACAAAAAGAAAAAGGCAAATAAAAATTTAAGCCTGCTGTGTACCTTCAGAAAACCACATTCTGATCATTTTCTATTCCACCCTCTCAAGCATTATATTCATGCAGTGCTAAAAATCATGTTGCCAGGTTGCACTTGCTAGATAAAGAACTAAAGCCTAACCATTCACCTTACCTAATCTTTTAATCATTTCATCTTTGTCTATTTTTACATGGTAGATAATTAGTGAATTTATAAAGATTTTCTGGCACAGATGTTTGAAGGAGAAAATGGGTAAGACCTGCTTAATGGAAAAGGGCACCAAGCGCTTTCTGAGACTTCATCTCTTTCCCTTTTTCACAGTAAACTTAGAATTGAGTACTTGGGCTCATAACACCTGTTAAAAGATAATTTGTGGTAGACAACTGAACCAAATTCACAAAGCACTTTTACTTTGTACACAAAGTATATATGAATATATACAAAGAATTCAAAAGGTCTTCACCAGTCTACGGAAATGACTATCATTCTAAGAAATGTTTTCCTAACATTTTAAAGTTATTTTCCTGCAGAAAAGCAGGAAAACTCTGAGCAACAAGATATGAAATAATTTCATTATAGACTGAAAAATGCAATCTGCAACTTGAACAACCTTTTCTAAGACAGTAAAAATAACTAAAAGCAATTATTAAACATTACTGCATGATCTGCTACAATTTATATGCCTTAGTCTGTTATATTTTACAAAGATACTTGTAAAATCATTAGGCTTCCACAGTCCTCTAATTAGGAATCCTTTATTATAAGAGAAAAAAAATCGGTTTGTCTTTGAAACAATGCACTATGTAAATGAACCGTGTGAAATAATGGAACAGCTGTGCCTAAAGGCTGAGACATTAATTTTGATATATATCCAGTCTAGCAGAATTATTTAGAAGTCAGTTGTATATTTTCATGCACAGCTACTTTCATGCTTCTGCTTTTCTCTATGAAACATGCCTACAGTTCAGATCATTTGTCAGACAGGTGACTTCTATGAAGGTAGTAGTTAAAAGGGCTTACTTACCTTCTTAGAAAGTAATAAGGGACAGCAAAGGTATAAATAGACCTTGGCTGCAGGACACTAGATTTGAGTATGGATTAGCAACCTGAAAAATGTTGTTACCGTATTATTTTCTAATCTTTCCATTTGTATTGATTCCACATCTTATCTTATTCCAGTATTTTTATCATTAGTTATTCACTATTCTTCACGTATCTTCAGTATCTTTCACTAGCTCTGTCTTTAAAAATAAATAAATAAATAATGCTAGCCAGGTGCAGAGGCTCATGCACGTAATCCCAAAACTTTGGCAGGCCAAGTTGGGAGGATTTCTTGAGGCCAGGAGTTCAAGACCAGCATAAGAGCACTGTAAGACTTCTGTCTCTACAAAAATTAGGGGAAAAAAACCAAAAAACAAAAAACAGCTGGGCAGAGTGGTGTGTGCCTGTCGTCCCAGCTACTCAGGAGACTGAGATGGGAAGATCACTTGAGCCCAGGTGGCTGAAGCTACAGTGAACCATGATGGTGCCACTGCACTCCAGTCTGGGTAACAGAACAAGACCCTGTCTCTAAAAACAAAATTAAAAAAAAAAAAAAGAAGAAGAAATGCTTTGCCCATTGTTTCCTATCTTTGAAACATTACTTCTTTTTTTTTTTTTTTTTTTTTTTTTTTTTTTGCCAAATCTGAGACGCAAGTGAATTTATTCTTACCTCATCATCTCCTAAACTTCATCAACTTGGTGTTTAAGGGCATCATTCAAATTAAGCTGTCCTCCTCAAGCTTACCATTTGCCCAGTTCAAAGTTTTTCTCTCAGTTTTTCAAACTTTTTGAATTTTCCATCACACTCCTGACCCATGCTAACCAAATCCACCTTATTTCCTGTGGTTTCTGCAACTACACTGTCTCAGTCCTTTTCATACCTATCCCTCACTGCTCCTTATGTCTTGGTTTAAAGATCTGTATTCCCTCCTCCTGTTCCATATCCTTTAACATTACCTAAAGTTTTAAGTTAAATGAAGGTTGCCAGGAAAAAAAAAAATGTTTTAAATGTAAACAACAACAAAGACAACAAAAATTACCTAAAGTACTATCTCCTTTTCCTCAGGTTTCTCTTTTCACTGTCTCCATCAACTCTTAACAAATTCAATTTTACCCTTTAAGTCAACAATGCCTCAAAAGTTCAATTCTAAAGTTTATCTATAATTAAAAGCAACACATCTCAGTCTGTATGTTTTGTGGTATGTCCACCTCAAATTTAGCATGTCCTATAACCAAAAAATTAATTCATCCTAAAAAAAACTTTTAAAAAATTATATCTTCAAATAATATTACTATTGAAAATAGTAATATGGACTCCATGGAATCTACTCACATCCAGGTAGTCATCAGGTATCACTGAGACACTTCACAACAGTAGTCCCCAAACTTTTTGGCACCAGGGACCAGTTCTGTGGAAGACAGTTTTTCAATGGACAGGATCAAGTGTGGGGGGATGGTTTCAGATGAAATTGTTCCACCTCAGATCATCAGGCATTAGATTCTCATAAGGAGGGCACAACCTAGATCCCTTGGATGTGCAGTTCACAATGGGGTTCATGCTCCTATGAGAATCGAATGCCATCACTGATCTAACAGAAGGTAGAGTAGGTGGTAATGCATGCTTGCCTGCTGCTCACCTCCTGCTATGTGGCCCTGTTCCTAACAGGCCGTGGACTAGTACCGGTGCACAGCCAGGGGTTTGGGAACCCCTGCTTTAGTTCATGTATCTTAGTAACCTCTTACATAGACTACATTATAAGGTATCCTGTTTTTACACAGAATCAGTGTTTTGTACAACATTACCCATTCAAAAACTATTATTTCTTTTAGGAAAAACATATGACTAGACACACTGAGATAAATATTAAGAAGACAAATTCCAGTCAGGCTTTGCTATATGAAATGAGTTTAGGTCAGGTCAGTTTTAACAGGTCAGGTTATTTACGGAAAAAGCTTCCATTCTCAGAGTTTTTAGGTTTTCAAAGTTGTGGAGAAGAGACTATGGACCTATATAATTAATACTACCAAAGTGAAAATGTTGCACTCTTTTCTATAACTAAGTTATTGAAACTGTTACTTTTTCCATTCTTCCAAGACACAAAATATGTAGTGATGTAAAATTTAGATCTTAAGTTGGAAAAAGTTTAACCAAAAGTAAACCATATTGCCCCAGAAATAGTTTGTCAACACAAAGAATTTAACCACAACAAAGAATTTTCCCACTAATTCAGAATAAAAGACTTTGACCATTTAGGATAAAAACATTAATGAAAAGAAGGGTTTCTGGCCCTAAGAACAACTACCTGGCTACCAAAGTGTAGTTGTGGACAATCAACATAGGTATGACCTGCGAGCATATCATAAATGCAAAATCTTGAGCCCTTCCAGCCCTACTGAACTGGACTCTTCATTATGGTAAAATCCCCAGGTGGTCAACTGTGTATTTGTGCAGGAAAAAAAGTTAACCCAGCAGGCCTAACTGCTTATCTTTAAAAAGGCCTGCTTACAAGGTTGACCCTCAGCTGGCATACAGTAACTTAAATTTTGGGAGGTTCTCTAAACTGGTAAGGTGGCTCTCTAAACTGTTTATACAAGCAGTATGTTTTATACGAAATACTTGCTTTTGTTCTGCAAGTTTGGAATTTTGTTATCTGCCAGGTAGAGGGTACCTACTTGGCAATTCCTCAAATAAAAACCCTGGGCACTGAGTCTCTAACGAGATTCCCTGGTTGACAACATTTCACGGGTTGTCACAATTCATAACTGGAGGGAAATAGCAAGTCCTGTGTGACTCTGCTGGGAAGATTCTAGATGCTTGTGCTGGTTTCCCCCAGACTTTGCCCCATGTATCTTTTCCCTTTGCTGATTTTGTGTCATATCTTTTTGCCATAATGAGTTCTAGTGAATCACTGAATCTAAAGATGGTGTCTGGGACCTCCAACAAAGCATTAAATTTCAGAAGCTCTGCTTTAGAGAACCCACATGAAATCCTATTCTCAAAGCTTAAGAGCAGGCCATGAGGACTGTAGGCTAACCCTTGAGTCAATGTAAGACAAGGAATTCATTATGCATAAAGTTAGACCTTAAAAAAGTCTACATCCTAAGAAAAAAGGTAAATTAAAAGAACATCCAACAGAGGTAAACAACAAAGAAAAGCAGTTCTGGGTAACCAAACAAAACAAACAAAAGAGACTCTGCTGAGACTCTGAAGCCACCACATGTGACTTTGGAATATAAATGTACTCTTGCATGGTTAAAGGAAAAAAACACCAAGGTGAGAATCTGAATTTAAAGTAGCCCTTGGTCTATAATGCTCCCAGGCAGCAGGCAGAAGCAAACTCAACCACCAATCCAACCAGATAACCACCCTTACTTAGCCTGGGTAACCTAACAAACATAGGGCATAACCAAAAACCAAGAACATACAAGTAAACAGCAAAACAAGCCATTATAAATAGAAACCAGAAAAAAAGATATAAAAAGACTAAAAATCAGAATTATTCAATGAAATAATAATTATGTTTTATATATCTAAAACAAGGGAGCTGGCAAACTTGTTCATAAAGAGTCATACAGTAAACACTTGAAGCTTTAAAGGTCACACAGTCTCTGTTTCAACTACTTAACTCCACAATGATGGCACCAAAGCAGCCACAGATAAAACTTAAAACAAATAAGCATAGCCACGTGCCAATAAAATGTTATTTACATATGCAATAGCAAGCCAGATTTGCAAGCCATAATTTGCAAACCTCTGGCTTAACGGAAAAAAAGAAGTGAGAAGAACACTTAAGAGAGCATTCAAAAAAAAAAAAAAAAAGATATCGAAAAGATCCATGACAGAATGGAAGGAAGGAAGGAAGGGAGGGAGGGAGGGCAGTCCAAGTAGAACTTCTTGAAATAAAAATATCATAAGTGAAATAAGTCAGTGGAAGGGATGAACAGCATAAACACTGCTAGCAAAAGAATTAATGAACAAAAGACTTAGCTGAAGGTATTATACAGAACTTGGCTTCTCAGAAAAAGAGATGAAACACATAAAGAAGTTTAACAACCAAGAAAGATAATGAGAAAGTCTAACATACATTTAATGAGAGTTCATAAAGGAGGTAACAAGACAAAACGGGGGAAATGCAATACTCAAAAACACGACGACTGACACTTTTCTGGAATTACTCAAAGACTTGAAATACTTAGAATCAGGATGCCCAATGAATCCCAAGGCAGAATAAATAACCATCTAAACACATTTTATTCAAAATGTTTGAAAGAAATGTTTGAAACAAAATGTTTGAAAGAAATATAGACAGAAAAACAGATTACCCAAAAGGAAGGTGATCTAGATGAACAACTTGCTTTTTCACATATATATGTAGTGTATATACATAGTAGATATAGTGTATATATAGTATATATATAGTGTGTGTATATAGTATATATAGCATAGGGTATATATAGTATATATACTATATATAGCATGCTTATGTGAAACTTGCTTTTTCACATATATAGTACACATATATATATAGTATATGTGTGTACACACATATATAGTGTATATGTGTGTACACACATATATAGTATGCTGACCTTGTATGAATCATTGCTCAAAGTACTCCAAGTATCTGTAAAACAATCAGGAAAATTTGAGCATTGACTGAGTATTAGATAATACAAAGAACTTACTGCTGTTTTTTTTTTTCTGAGACGGTGTCTCTGTCACCCAGGCTGGAGTGCAGTGACGCGATCTTGGCTCACTGTAACCTCCACCTACTGGGTTCAAGCAATTCTCCTGCCTCAACCTCCCAAGTAGCTGAGACTACAGGCGCACACTGCCATGTTTGGCTAATTTTCTGTATTTTTGTAGGGACAAGGTTTCACCATGTTGCCCAGGCTGGTCTCGAACTCCTGAGCTCAGGCAATCCACCCACCTCGGCCTCCCAAAGTGCTGGATTACAGGAGTGAGCCACCGTGCCTGACCTACAAAGAGCTTACTGTTAATTTACTCAGTTGTGTTAATGTCATCGTGGTTATGTATTTTAAAAGTCCTTATCCTTTAGAAATACACACTGTTGATCTGAAATAATATATACCTTGGATTTGCTTCAAAATGAATCATGAGGGAAGTGGGAGAATATACAAATGAAGAAAGATGGTCCAATATGTTTATAATGGTTGAAGGTAAAGAATACATGAGGGCTCATTATACTTTTTTTTATATTTTCTTTTCTCGAATTATGTGTATGTTTGAAATTTTTCATAATGAAATATTTTTAATGTCTGATAATCCCAAGGGTTGACAAAAGTATGAATCAACAACTCCTATATATTACCACTGTCAGAATAAAGACATATAAATGGATAATCTTTCTCTCTCCCCATACATACATACATACATACATACAT
The DNA here is from genome assembly GCF_024542745.1 of Macaca thibetana thibetana. Classification (NCBI taxonomy): domain Eukaryota; kingdom Metazoa; phylum Chordata; class Mammalia; order Primates; family Cercopithecidae; genus Macaca; species Macaca thibetana. Next base: position 140,074,835 of record NC_065583.1, read on the forward strand.
ATATGCGGCATATAACCACTAATTTCACACTAAATTATATAATGCAGAGAAACTTACATATAAGTAGCAGGATTCATATACAAGACTATACATAAAATCACTGTATATAATAGCAAGAAACTACAAATAACACAAATGTCCCTGACCAAAAGAATGGATAAATAACTGTTATTTGTTTATTAACACTTGTTCTTAGAGTTTTCATCTAAGCATTTGCCAGACATATGCTGGCGTCTGTAAACAAATAATTTTTCTCACTTAATACTCATAACGACCTTGTAAGATGTACAATATTGTATCCCTTTTCACAAATAAAAAAAGTTAGGCTCAGAAAACTTGACAGCACATCTGGTATTTGCTTGCAAATTATGGAGCAAGAACATGAATTTTGGCTGGGCATGGGGTGGCTCACACCTGTAATCCCAGCACTTTGGGAGGCCGAGGCAGGTGGATCACCTGAGGTCAGGAGTTGGAGACTAGGCTGGCCAACATGGCGAAATCCCATCTCTACTAAAAATAAAAATAAAAAAATTATCTGGGCATGGTGGCGGGGTGCCTGTAATACCAGCTGCTTGGAGGCAGGAGAATCGCTTGAACCCAGGAGGCGGAGGTTGCAGTGAGCCGAGATCACGCCATTGCACTCCATCCTGGGCAACGGAGTGAGACTCTGTCTCAAAAAAAAAAATGAATGTGATTTTCGATTATCCCTTCTACAAACTCAGTTTTCATTTCACAGTAATAATCAGGAATGTATATTTTCAAAAAAGGAGTGATATGCTAATTTTCTAAAATAGCTTAAAATTAATACATAAACAGTCACCTACTCATGATGGTTCAACTTAAAATTTTCTTACTTTAAGATGTTGCAAAGCAACATGCATCCAATAGAAACCGTACTTTGAATTCTGAATTTTGATATTTTCCCGAGCAGCAGTATGTGGTAGGATACTCCTTCATAATGCTGGGCAGAAGTAGTGAGTCAAGATCTCAGTCAGCCACATGATCGCAAGGGTAAACAGGCCAGGCGTGGTGGCTCACACCTGTAATCCCAGCACTTTGGGATGCTAATGTGGGTGGACTACTTGAGAACAAGAATTCAAGACCAGCTTGGCTAACAGCAAGACATCCATCTCTACAAAAAAAAAAAATTTTAATTAGCTGGGCGTGGTGGTGTGCGTGCATAGTCCTAGCTACTTAGAAGGCTGAGACAGGAGGATCCCTTGAGCTCAGGAGTTTGAGGTTACAGTGAGCTATGATCCCGCCACTGCAATCCAACCGGGGCAACAGAAAGAACCAACCCTCTACAGTGTACCCAGTCATTAGCATTTTTTGGATATTGTTTTTGCAACCCATCGTGTCTACAAATACTCATTTTTCACTTACAATGAGTTTAGGGAGTTCATAAGGATGTAATCCCATCATAAGTCTAGGGTTATCTACATTAAAAAAATCTTTTTACAGTATCACAAAGGCAAACTGTAGTTGATCCAGACCTGTACAAATTACCAGTAAGATCTAAAATAACAAGGTTTCCCATAATTTGCAGTTCGTATTTTACGTAGGTACACATAAAATAAAACCAGTGGGGGTCCTGGGGAAGATTACTGACTAGTTTAACTCAGTTTATATATATATGGCATATAACCAGTAATTCCACACTGAATTATATAATGCAGAGAAATTATATAATGCAGGACTAGTTTAACTAATCCTCTTAATACTGTCAGTCTCTTGAAAGTACACTGACAATGGAAACTACCTTTCGTACATAGAGAGCCGCCTTCTTTTGTTAAAAGTCTTTCAAAATTAAGTGATCTCTATAAGTTTCTTCTAGTTCTGAACTCTAAACTCTGCTTACTTGGCTTCTATTTTACAATTCCACACCAATGATCTTCACCTACACTATTTCTGAACCCAAAAAGCCATTCTCTAGTGCAAAGTTTGGCTTACTAAGAATGTCCTGCTCAGACTAAGGGCTAAATATCAAATAAATAACAGTATCAGTTAAGAATCACATCCATGCTACTTTCAGCAATTACATTTGTAAGAGTATTCAATTGATTAGATTACATCCAAACACTTTCATGAGCCAATTTTTTAAAAAAGACAAATCACTAGCCAATTTTTTCATAGTTTTTCTCCAATTTATTTTAGGTTATTTCAATGCCCCTGATGCACCTAACCAATAAAACTTTCTCTGGAAAATGCTAACAGTAAAAAATAATACAATTAAATAAGTACTAAATACTCCTCTATTTGCTAAAAGTACAAAATATCCCTCAGTCAACAAACCAAAAGAGACATTACTCAATTATACTTGTTATGGCAAATCAGGTTTAAACTCTAGCGTCGGCCCTAGTGCTTCCAGGAATACTACCCTGAGGATTATGAACCCTCAGTGTCACTCAGAGGAAAGAGTGTGGTGATTGCTGAGCAATCTCCACCACAGCGGCTCTCATGCATCTGCCAACCGCGAACCATGATTTTATTTTAACAAAGACACACATGCTCATGCTATAGCCTCTTTAAAAAATATTTAGGATCTAGCACGGTGCCTAGCACAAAAATAAATAAAATATTTATTAAATAAATGTTTATTAAATCCACAGAATTAGAAAGCAAGAATAGGTCAGGCGCAGTGGCTCACGCCTGTAATCCCAGCACTTTGGGAAGACGAGCTGGGTGGATCACTAGGTTAGGAGTTTAAGACCAGCCTGGCCAACATGGTGAAACCCTGTCTCTACTTAAAATACAAAAAATGAGCTGAGCATGGTGGTGGGTGCCTGTAATCCCAGCTACTCGGAAGGCTGAGGCAGGAGAATCACTTGAACCTGGGAGGTGGAGGTTGCAGTGTGCAGAGATCGTGCCACTGCATTCCAGCCTGGGCGACAGTGCAAGATTCTGTCTCAAAGAAAGAAAATAAAACAAAAGAAAAGAGAAAAAAAAAGAAAAGGGGTTAAAAAGGGTTTTAATTTTAACAACTGGCTGAAAATCTAAATGCTAAAGAACAGACTGCAGGGATCACATTCACTTTAAAAAAAAAAGTACAAAGAACATATGAATAAAAGCTGTGAAATGAAAGACAAGAACTTCCCCCAAATCTGCCTATAAGCCATTCTGATTCAGCTCCAAGAAAAAATGATTGTTTCCAAAGCATTCACAGCCCACATATCTTGGTGCTGGATGGGTGGGACGACAGTGGCAGTTACAGTTGAATAAGGGGAAAGACTGACATAAATGAGAGGAAGGGGAGAGCTCATATCCAGAATGAAAATTTATTTGAAATTAAAGTTAACTTCACTCATTCTGCTATTTTCAGTACTTCTACATATTCCCAAGGATACATTCAACATCTAAATTAAAGCACCTAACTGCAACAGCAGCATGAAAGTAGATCAAATGAACAGAATAATTTTTTACAAAGATTATATAAGGCTAAGAAGTCCCTTCTGGGCCTCTTGATTTGTCAGTCTAGCTCAATCATCCATTCAGTCTACATTTTTTGAATAACATGCAACTAACTGGAGGTTCCTGAAGAGCAAGGTCTGATTATCTTGTAACCTCAACCTTCAGAAAAACTGGCAGAATACTCTGTTATATACCCATTAAATACAGCATTTCCACCCACAGTGAAAAGAATTGTTGTTAAAATTAGTAATCAGGCATTACTTGATAACTCAAAAATATTAATTAGTGTTATACATACATCGCTTAATAGGAAATCTATTAATACCACTATCATTTCCACAATGTTTGGTTTTGCTACCTCGTCTTGAAAAACAGTACACTACTTCAGTTTCAAGTTATTCAAATGGAATAATCTTGCCTGTCTTGTAACAAAAATGAAAGAATTAATTCATTCACTTATTAATTCAGTTAACACTGATTTAATGACATGTGCTATGGAGTGCCTGCTCCAAGGGCTATAGTCTATTGTCCAAGCAGCAGTGATTTTTTGAAATTATCTCACCATATCACACTCCTGCCTAAAACCCTCTAATGATTTCCCTTTGCAGTTGTACCACCTTCTCCAAGTTATTACTTGTCTCCCTCTCTCTCCTAATCTCATATTCCTATACTCTCTCTCTCATTCATCAAGCACTAGCCATACTGGTTCTTTCTGGTCTCTTTGATAGTCACATTTTTTAGGCTAGTTTTTCCTTCTACGTGGAAGACTTTCCTCCTTTACATGGTGCCTCCTTGTTAGTCGGTATCAACTAAACATTACTACTTAAGAGAAGCTTTCTCTGACGACCCCCCCCCGGCCATCACTCTTTTTCACATACCTGATTTTACACTATTAAGAGCATTTATCAGTACCTAAAATTCTGCATTCACGTGTTTACTGTCTGTGTTCTCACCACCAGACTATAGGTCTCTCAAAGGTAGGGACTCAACATATTTTTTTCACCGCTGAATCAGTACCCAGCACACAGTAAAGGTCCACAAATATTTGTCTACTGTGATAGAGAGGCAGACATGTGAATAAAATTATACCAATTATAAGAAAGTTAAAATACAATATATTATAAAAGCCCAAATGAAGAAGATGTTCAACTCTGCGAGGGAAGACTGACTTTTTGGAAAACTTTGTTGGTTACAGAGAAGAGAAGAGATTGGAAAAGAACAGAACTAGAATAGGCAGAGTAGTTACGAAGTCAATAGAATCATCGGGAAAGATAATAAGGGCCTGAATAAAGGCACGGCAACAGAAAGGGAAAAAACAAATTTGCAAGTATTTCAGAGATAAAATCATTACCATCTGGTCTCAGATTGGATATGTGGAATAAGGACAAGGAACGAGGTTAAGATGTCTCCTAGGTGTCTTCTTTGGCCCAATTAAAATACTTCTTTTAACCCAGAAAGATTTTTAGAATAATGAGATAATTAGCCAGTTTGAAAGATATTAAGTTTGATGTACTTGACTACATGGTTATGATGTTGAGTAAGCAGCAAAACTGGTCTGGAGTCCTCAAGCTAAAACACAAATTTGATGGTCAATTATTCAGTCAACAAATATTTATCCAGCACTTACTATGTCCCAGGGCTGTTCTAAGCACCAATGATGCAATGGTGAACAAAACAAAGTACTTGTCTCCTCACAAAACTTACATTCCAGGGAGATAAGAAATATGTACCATAATGTCAGTAGTGACAAATGCTATGAAAGAAAAAGCAATAATGCCAGGCACAGTGGCTCATACCCGCAATCCCAGCATTTTGGGGGCCAAGACAGACGGATCACTTGAGTCCAGGATTCAAGACAAGCCTGGGCAATGTGGCAGAACCCTGTCTCTACAAAAAATACCAAAAAAATTTGTCAGGCTTGGTGGCATGTGCCTGTACTCCCAACTACCTGGGGGTGCTGAAGTGACAGGATCACTTGAGTCTGGGAGGTCGAGGCTGCGGTGGGCCATGATTGTGCCACTGCCCTCCAGCCTGGGTGACAAAGCAAGACCCTGTCTCAAAAAAGAAAAGGCAATGCGATTAAAAAAGAAAAAAAAAAAAAAGACAAGTGACAGAGAGAGGAGCTACTTCAGATAGAGTGATCAGAGAAGGCCTCACTGATGATAAGGTGACATTTGAACAGAGTTAAACAGAGTGAGGGAGTAAGTAATACAAATATAGGAGGAAAAACAATCCATAAAGAATATGATAAAGTACAAATTTGGGTCGAAGAAAATATGATTAGGAATGACCAGCACAGAAATTATTTCACTAAACACAGTGAATCAGGGGAGAGTTAGGAAATGAGAATGGTAGTAGAGGTAGTCAGGGACTAGATTACAATAGCAGTACTGCATACAGTGGTAATTTATTTAAAACTAATTACCTACCCTGCAAATACCACCTTCCAGTACGTAAAACAGTGCTGAGAAAAGAGCAGGTACTCAATGTATTATTTTCCAATACATGAGTGAATAAATTAATGAATTAATAACTTCCCAAATTTGAGCCCGATTATATCTGACCATTTCCCAAACTCCAATTCATCCTCGAAGGACAAACCAAACGGCAACTTGAAGGACTAATAATATAAAGGATAACCATAAAGGCCTTACAAACTTTAGCAATCTTCACTAGTAGAATTTTAAAATGTTTTGAACAATAGCAACATCAATGGAACCAATGACGTTGGTTCCATTGATCCTGTCCCTTGCAAGAATGCTTAAAAGAAAACAACAACTACTTAGTAAGTATATAATTTCTGGGATGTCTGCTAAATTAATCCATCACTCCATAAACTACATTTAGTAATATTTTAATAATCAAAATATCACTTTAGACAAAGTTCAGATCATGTGGAACAGTCATCAGGTTACTGCACTACTTCAGCTTTATTCTATGGAAAGTCATTTAAAATGGTTGGAAAAAGGAAAATGATGTGTTGGTGTATATAAGAGCAATAAATAATACAATCCTGGTTAAAAATATACATTTACTGCATTATATCACTCTTAATAGAATCAAGCAATCACTTAAAATTCACCACTAAAAACAAGTATTCTTTTGGTAGCTAATAATCTACACTCAGTTTAAATCTGCTTAGTGAACTAAATAGTCCAGACTCAGAGTCAGCAAGGATCTGTCAAAGTTATATTAAGTGTTCCCATCGTCAGGAAATTCCCAACTCATTGTTTTCCACACTTTCAAAGAGTGTATGCATAAAAATTTAATATACTTCAAGTATTTAAAATAAATTAATACTAATATTTATCAGCATTTAGAAAATGTACTTCATCAGAAACTTCACCTTCTACACTTCAGTATTTTTGTTTCACTTTCATATTTACTTAGTGCTTTTGCATACTAAAATAAGTAAAAATTTTCTTTATTTTAAAAGTCTATGCTAAACAACACACATTGCCAAGTTGCTGTCAGATATTTAATTGATTTCCTACAAAATACTTGGTTTAAATTTCTTGGAGACAAGCACCAAAAGAAAGGCAGTGGAATCTTTTCCTATTCCAACTCTCACGTCACTATTTCTTAGGGGGGAAAAAAATCACTGAAAACAACAAAAAAATCTAAATGTTAAAACTTATTTTAAATCAAGGAACATAAAAAAGTATGAAGTACAACAAAAGAAAAATATAATTCATCTATATAGCATGTTCTATTTAAAGGGCTGTCTGAAGAAAGGCTAGAAATAGCAAAATAGAAACAGAAAGCAATGAGAGAAACTGAGAAAAACAAGGTAGAAAGAGAAACAATCACACAGAGATAGGTTGTTAAGTATCAATGGGATGTTAGATACTCTCAGTCTAATAAAGTTCTAACATATCTATTAGAAAATCCAGGACATTACTTTATAACTTCTCTCTTATGTGAAACCTGGAGTCGTACAACACAGTTCTAATGGTTCATTTTGAGCTCTTAAAATAGAGAATCAGAAAAGATATTTATATATGTATGCTCTTTCACATAGAAGCATCTCTATTTTGTATTCTAACTTTTCTACTTTGATGCACAATTACAACTGCATGTTGTAAATCTAACATATTAACAAATATTGATATTTTCACGTGAGCATATTGTCGAACTGAGGACCAAACAATGTTTATCATCTTCCCTTTTTCTCTGTAGAAATACTAAATTGATTTTGGTAATCATCCCAGAAACACAATTAGGTCAACACAAAACTTCTACTAGATTGCAATTCTAATTTTTTCAACTTTCTAATCTGTAGTTTTGAAGTCTTTATAAGTAATTTGATTATTTTTCATTTAACAGTCATTCAAAAATAAAAATTCACCTATCTAGATATATTATTAACTGGCCAAAACCTGTTCAATGAAAAGGTCAGGCTGAAGACAGAGAAGAGAAATGGAGATTATTTAAAATTTTTAAATTAAGGTGGAATTACTGTAATTACTTCAAACTTTGTCCACTCATATAAACCCACTGCCAATCCTAAGGAATCCATCCACATCATAACATACCTGATACACATGAGCAGACTTAGATTAAAATAACTTTAACTCTCTATATACAACATGGTGATAAGACATAACATCAGATATAAGAAGGCAGATACAAAAGAGTATACACTCTTACTTATCACCATAGATTAGTTTGGCCTGTTTTTGAACTTTATAAAAAGAGTACATCTACTGCATGAGTACATTTTATAAAGTTCGAAAACAGACTAAAGTAATCTACGGTGATAAATAAGAGTACATACTCTGAGCACTCAAAGATGTACTCATTTAAAAAGTTCAAAAACAGGCTGAACTAATCTATGGCATTAAAGGTCAGGATAGTGCCTTCCTTGGCTGGGGAAGTAGTGCCGGGAAGGAAATAGAATGGGAGCTTCCAGGGTTTTGCAATATTATGTTTCTTGATCTGGGTTCTGATTCCCCATGTGTTCAATTTGTCAAAATTCTCAGAACCGTACATTTATAACAGACTTTTTGGATCTATGCTATCTTTCAATAAAGGAAAATTTTTATATAACATCTACTGTCTTCTCTGTAGTTCTGAAGGTCCTCAACAACTTACCCTTATCCTACAAATCTAATACTAAAATTCTATATTCTTTTTTTTTTCTGTATTAATAGGTTTTATTTATTTCTTTTTTTTTTTCTTTTTTTATACTTTAAGTTCTAGGGTACATATGCACAACATGCAGGTTTGTTACATATGTATACATGTGCCATGTTGGTGTGGTGTACCCATTAACTCATCATTTACATTAGGTATATTTCCTAACGCTATCCCTCCTCCTGTCCCCTCCCCACATAAAATTCTATATTCTTATGGTTCCTTTCAGGAAAATGTTTCATGTTTTTATTCAAGCCCTATTTTCTCTAGATTTAACTACATTCTACCCATCCAAGGTTGAAACAATCCTCCACTTTCTATGATTTTTTTCTAGCTCATATCAATCTCTCTATTCTCATCTCTTTTGCTTTTATTGACCATACAAATAAGAACACGTATATCTATTTCTTTATATCTATGTGCTAAAACTGTAAAAAATATTTTACAAACATTTCCTTCAATTCTCAAATAAGTGTTATCTCAAAAGGAGATGAAGAAACATGCTCAGAAAAGGCAACTTGTCCAGAGCCCAAAACTTCTCAAAGGCAGGATCAAGATTCAAATCCAGATCTGTCTGGGTCCAATACCATGCTTTTAGTCAATACTAGACTGTCTTCACACCATGCAGTCAGTACCCTATTAGATGTTATTTTGTCCATATTAGCCATATTTTGTAACTTATTAGCTATCTTCATATAATCCTATTATCCATATTACATACATATAAGCCAACTCTCTATCAAGTCATACTTCACCTATTTTGAACTATGCTATGAGGCAATTACCTATTTGGAAAACCAGTACTCAAATGTAAGCACTCCAAAAAATGACAATAAAAATTCAAAGTATGTATCACCACCAAGTTTATTCACATATCTTATGCACAGCAGGGCCTCTTAATTCTTCATAATCACAACCTATTTATCCTATTTTATGTAAATTAGCATAAGACCACACTTACAGTTGCCATTCTACAGCACAATAAAAGTAAAAAAAAAAAAAATAAAGAATTAAAGCACCACTAAACATAGGGACAATAACTGCATTGTAAAGTGGCAGCCAAAAGTAACGCAGAGGCATATAGGAATCAAAAGAGCAGTGAGGTATTACAGAGGGTAGTAATAAATTGTCTTAAGCCCACCCCCAATACAAAAATCAATATTCATAATGATGACCCTAGCCAAGGAGAAAAAGTTAACATATTTTAACTTTTTCTGAAGTTAATAGCTGGTATTTTCTCAAGTTAGAAAAAAAAAAAAAACAGGAATCAGCTCTAGAAATAATTGTATCGAAATGGCTACACATTTCAGATCTCAGTTAATAACCTGGTTCCTGGGGGTTCCAAATCAATACTCTACAATACATAGAATACTCATTTAGTCCTAGCCATGTGATTTATCTTCTATGTGATGCTATCTTTGGGAAGACTGCAAAGGGTTAAATGCATGGGTTTTAGAATCAGAAACAAAGAAAGGAGTCTGAACCCCACCTGTCTCTCTCTCATAATACCTATACGACCTTGGGCTAGTTAGGCATCGCCCCATTTTCCTCATCAGTTACACAGGTGTATTAACGCATATTCTCCTAAGTATGCAGGAAGACAATGGGAATTTAAGTAATGTTTTTAACACACTCCCCAACATACATTATTCAAAATATGGAAGCTGCTGCTACTATTTCTTGTGTTCAAAGACAATTAAACATTTACCACTTACAACAATGCTGGACACATAACCAGTACTCAATAAATACTTGGTGAGTGGCATGTGTATAAGAAGAGAAGGGTAACCAGATCTCTTAATAGCATACAGCAGTGTCCAGCCTGATTACATCTACTACTTTTTATTTGCAAAAACTTACCAAATAAAAGAACTAGGACTAACTGCAGAAAGTTATTCTTTCATTAGAATTTTTACTAAATCAATGTAAGAGTTTTATTAACAAACGTAGCTGCTCAACAAGGGAACAAACCATTGTGAATAACCTACCCATGAGTGGAAGGTTTGAGTGATGGTGGATGACAGCTGTCTGATATTGCAGAGAAAATTCCTGCTTTGAGGGGGGTCTACTAATTTCTAAAGTAGCTTCCAAATATTCTTAAAAACAAACATTAGATTTATATATGCACATACGTATCCAAAATTCATACATATTCACACACTCCAGTTGAACACAATATATTTGTTTTAAAGCAGCAATATATTTGTTTTAAAGGTAATTACACTTTTTCTCTGTGGTACTTTTCCAATATAAAAACAATTATTGATGTATGCAAAAAATTCCTCCAGGAATCAAAAATCAAGTAGAGTTTTTTAGTAAAACAAAGTAACTGTTAAAAGAAACAATGCGTAGCAAAAGGCAACTGCCACAGTTTACCCGAATCTCTTAATCATCTCCTTTTAATTTTGATATGAAGAACAATCAGAATCCTTTCAAATATATAACTTTTTTCATTCTGCTAGGTAAAACAATAATATATACTTGTGTATTCAAAACAATGTTGAAACATGACCATGAAACAACAAACTTTCCCATGAGAAAAAAGACAATGTTAAGGTTCTTATTAAAATAAGGTGGTTTAAAAAATAAATAAATAAATAAATAAAATAAATAAATAAAATAAAATAAGGTGGTTTAAGTATTTTAAAAACTATTCCAACCTAAAATTTAACTCACTACAAATTATTATGTCATGTAAGAATTATTCTTATATAACATATGAAACCTTATATGACATAAGAATTAATCTGACCTGCTTTGTACTGTTATGCCATTCGAAAACACCACTGAAAGTTCTAGCTAACAGTAATAAGTCACTGTAAATAAACAAGGTAGGAAATAGCTTAGTATTCAAACATCCATTATTATAATTTTATACTAATACATGTGATAGATATGATTAAAAACTTACAACACATACACTGAACAAACAGTTTCACAATATTCCACCTGCTACCTGGTTACTTATCCAGAAACTACCACATAGCTGAATGTTAAGAGTTCACAGCTCACCTACCTCAAAAGGTGTTTCCAACCACTGGAGTCTCTCCCTGCAACTCCATTCCCCTCAGAGTTTTTCATTTTTCCTTTTTTTTTCTTCTTGAGGGAGGGGAGTGGTGGTGATGGTAGTGTGGTGAATATTAGAAAGTGCATTATAGAATTATGAGTGGAAAAAAAGTGCAATTAAAAATTTTAGTATATGAGGGTCGAACACTAAGCATGGAAATAATTAGCAATACTATTTTAAGATGTGATTTGAAGTATGAAACTACTGACAAAAATATGTATGTGCACACAGCTAAAACAGCTAAATACACTTTTATCTGACAAGCTGTTGCTTCTTAGTAACTAAATTACTTGGCAACCTTCTTTGTTTATAGCTTCTATGTCTCTTCATTCTCTATTCATTATAAAAAACACATGAAATTTCACTGGATTCAATGCAAGATGACTAAAATCCCTGAAGTCCTGTTTTGCTGCTATAATAATGCAATAATTTCCACAAACACTATTTATCCTGTACCTAAATCACTAGAGAGCTGGGTAGGGTGTCTGAATTTGGCAATGAAACATTCTGTGGTTCTCAGGATAATCTTCATTTCAAATATTCTGACTGTCAGGTTACATGTTTAAATTTTGAGATCAGAAAATCTGGTGATTTTAGTGTAGAACAAAACAAAAACACCACCCACCCCATTTATATCCTCTATTTCCAGACTGCATACTTCTAGAAATAAGTTTGATAAATTTACAAAGGCCTTTGAACATACATACTCCTTCCATTAAACAGTATTACTGAAGGTGCGAGACATATGCACTACAAAACAATGGAAGAAAAATATTACTAATTATTTATGCTGGAGTCTGGAATGCAGACATTTATAGACTCATAGTCACAAGTACACACAAACAATTAGTATTTCACAGTGTGCCCCAAATCTTTCAGTCCAGCAGTACCTTCTAAGGCCAGAAGAGCCTGTCTGTAATGTAATCATTCTTCAACAGTTAAGGAATTTATATACAGGAATACAAAACTTATCGCTAACTTTTTCTCAACATTATCTTGAAATACTAAATAATGTACCAGGAAAATGTTCATTCAAAAAATTAAGTTATAAGTTTTAAAACCCTGGTGCAGAGCTCTACCTATTTGAACGCTACTCTTTTATGCAAAAGTCTTACAAGTGTCATTATATCCTCACTTCTAAAAGATCTTCCTTCTAGGTCATTCCTTACTGATCTCCCATTTTTTCTGAATTCCTCTAGCTATCAGAGTCCCTTACAAAGATAACTGGCATGTGCTTCAAATACTACTGTCTTTTAACTGTACACTGATATAGCTATATCCCAACAGAAACTCCCTGAAGGAAGATATATGCCTTCCTCAATCACAACAGTATTAACTAACCCATGTGATCATAAAATATATATATAAATACAATTAACCCATGTCATCAAAACTATACTGGTTGACATTAATAAAATCATTACAAATCCAAATTAACACAATGGGGTTAAAAAAAAAAAAAAAGGAAAAGTAATTGAAGGAGCCAGATTCTTGAAAATCCAGGTAATTAAGGTTAAAAAAATGTTTTCTGTATTTCTTACCAACATCTTTAACAGGATATGTTTAAAGCGTCAGAATATCCTCAATTTTATATTTTATATAAATTTCATCATTCCAGGTACATTGCTCAGTTTACGTAATCTGGCTGGAAGCCTCTAAAAGAGGAATATGAAGAATATACTTATATTTATTATCTTTCAACCCTATTACTTTGGGTATATGAATTTTATACATATTAACTAGTTTTACATAATTATTTTCAATTTACTTTTATGTCTGTGTAATTTTATAACTACATTTGTTGTACAGACATAATTTTTAAGGAGCCATTCAACTTTAACCTGGCCACTGTAACAAAAAAACCACAAATAACAGTATCTGTATATGACCCAAAAAGCATTAAGTCAACTTCAATTATTCATACAGATTATCTAACAAATATTTTAATCTGTTTATGTTCTTCCACTAACAGTATTTGCTTAGGAAACAAAAATCTGTGCTAATAATTCAAATAAAATGTAGAAGAAAATATACATCAATCTATTGTGGGAGAGAAAGGAACATAAAATATTTTCTCACCAATATAAATATTTGAGATTATATATTTAGCATTCTTCTACCATTATTCATCTTTTTAAGGCAGGTAATTGAGAATGGACTGTATTTAATAGCTTGGTGACAGAGGCACAGATATACAGGCAAGCAAATCATTCGCTCACCCCACTGAGATTTTTGCAGTCTTACTCTTGGTAGCCTGACACCTGGAAGCAGGAGGAGGCAGCAAGTCACTGCAGGTTGATCATTAAAAGGAAATTGAGAGTTGACTGTAATTTAAGTTTAAAGTGCTATGAAACACCACCACTCCTACATGTATTCATTATTGTTTGTGGGAATACTACTCACAGTGATTTAATAAGGCTACAAATGCTTTCTTTTTAACCTTTTCAATATTCCAGGTCTGTAGTGATATGTGAGAATTATAAAGATAAAAGGCTAAAGTGCTACAAGTATAAAGTAGTATGCATTTTAGAGGTGAGGAGATAGAAGCCCAGATAGGTAAAACAGCATGCCACATCTTCCTCAGATTAAAGTAGAACCTCATTCTCTGGACTTCAACTTCGATACAACAGTCTAGCATCCCCTTCAATTCAAAACTCTTCTTTTGGCTTACGTATCAGGCCATTCTTGCATTCTTACAAAGAAACACCTAAGACTGGGTAATTTATAAGAAATGAGGTTTAATTGGCTATCATTTCTGCAGCCTATACAGGAAGCAAGGCACCAGTACTTGCTTCTGGGGTGGCCTCAGGGAGCTTCTACTCATAGCAAAGACAAAGTGTGTGTAGGCATCTCACATGGCAGAGCAGTAGCAAGAGAGAGCTGGGGGGAGGAGTCACACTCTTTTAAATAACCGGATTTTGTGAAAACTTACAAAGATAGCACCAAGCCATGAAGGATCCACTCCCATGACCCAAACACCTCCCACCATGCCCCATCTCCAGCATTGGAGATTACAATTCAAGATGAGATTTGGGTGGGGACAAATATCCAAACTATATCATTCTGCCCATGGCCCCTCCCAAATCTCATGTCCTCCTCACACTGCAAAATATACTCATGCCTTCCCAACAGTCTCCCAAAGTCTTAACTCATTCCAGCATCAACTACAAAGTCCACAGTCTCATCTGAAACAAGGCAAGTCCCTTCCACTTATGAGGCTGTAAAGTCACAAACAAGTTATTTACTCCCAAGATACAACGGGGATATACGCATTGGATAAACACTGCCATTTCAAAAAGGAGAAATCAACCAAAAGAAAGGGGCTACAAGCCCCATGCAAGTTCAAACCCCAGCAGGGCAGTCATTAAATCTTAAAGCTCCAAAATAATCTCTTTTGACTCTGTGTTCTACATTCAAGGCACACTGCTGCCAAGGGTAGGCTCCCAGGGCTTTGGGCAGCTTTGCCCTGTGGCTTTGCAGGCTTGCCCCAGGAATGCTCTCACAAGTTTTAGTTGAACGCCTGTGGCTTCTCCGGGTAGAGCACGCAAACTGCCAGTCAAGCTACCATTCTGTGGTCTGGAGGATGGTAGGCCCCTTCTCACAGCTCCATTAGGCAGTGCCCCACTGGGGACTCTGGGGGGCTCCAACGCCACATTTCCCCTTGGCCCCACCCTAATAGAGATTCTCTGTGACGGCTCCATCCCTGCAGCAGGCTTCTGCCTAGACATCCAGGCTTTCTCATACATCCTCTGAAATCTAGGCAGAGGCTCCCAAGCCTCAATTCTTGCATTCTGTGCACCTGCAGGCTTAATACCATGTGGAAGCCATCAAGTCTTATGCCTTGCACCCTTTGAAGTAGCAGCCCGAACTGTACCTGGGCCCCTTTGAGCAAGGCTGGAAGACTGAGTGGCTGGGATGCAGGGAGCAGTTGTCTTGAGGCTGTGCAAGGCAGCGAGCACCGGCCTGGCCCAGGCACACAAAACCATTCTTCCTTCCTAGGCCTCTGGGCTTACGATGAGAGGGGCTGCTGTCAAGGTCTCTAAAATGCCTTGAAGGCCTTTTCTCCAAAGTCATGGGTATCAGCACTTTGGCATCCATTTAATTATGCAAATATCTCTAGCAAGTGGTTGCTCTACAGCCTGCCTGAATTCCTCCCCTGAAAAAGCTTTTTCTTTGCCACATGGCTAGGCTGCAAATTTTCCAAACCTTTATGTACTGCTTCCTGTTTAAAAATAAGTTCCAACTTTAAGTCATTTCTTTGCTCCTACATCTGAGCATGGGCTGTCAGCAGCATCCAGGACACATCTTGAACACTTTGCTGCTTAGACATTTCTTCTGCCAGATACCAGAGGTCATCACTCTTAAGTTCAAACTTCCACAGGTCCCTACAGCATGAAGAGAATGCAGCCAATGCTTTGCTAAAGCATAATGAGGGTGACCTTTGCTCCAGTTCCTACTAAGTTCTTCATTTCCACCTGACACCTCATCATCATAGACTTCATTGTCCGTACCACTACCAGCATTTTGATCACAACCATTCAACTAGTCTCTAAGAAGTTCCAAACTTTCCCTCATTTTTCTGTCTTCTTCTGAGTCCTCCAAACTCTTCCAACCTCTGCCTGTTACCCAGTTTCAAAGCTGTTTCCATATTTTCAGGTATCTTTAGAGCAGTGCTCCACTCCCACTTACCAATTTTCTGTAATAGGCTGTTCTTGCACTGCTATAAAGAAATATCTGAGACTGGGTAATTTAAAAGAAAAGAAATTTAATTGGCTATTGGTTCTGTAGGCTATACAGGCAGCACGGTGCCAGCATCTGCTTCTAGGGAGGCCTCGGGGTGCTTTTCCTCAAGATGGAAGGTGAAGCACAAGTAGGCATCTGACATGGTAAAGTGGGAGTGAGAAAGAGTAAGAGGGCCACACACTTTTAAACAATGAGATCTTGCTAGAACTCACTATCACAAAAACACCACCAAGCCATGAGGGATCCACTCCCATGGCCCAAACACCTCCCACCAAGCCCCACCTCCAGCACTGGGGATTACAATTCAACATGAGATTTGGGTGGGGACAAATATCCAAACCGTTTTAGCTTAAGGGATCACAATCTTCTCTCTTCTCTTCTGTTGACTCCTTTCTTCTTATTGATTCCTACCCTATGATATACACCCTCATCATCTTATCTATCCTCAAACATTCAAATCTTAAGCTCTTTCTCCATTTATATCCCCTTTCTCAACCTCTTATACACAGAGCAATCAGATCAGAAATTCAGAACAACTAAAACCTCCATTCTAGTATTTTCTGCCACCTTTTACATATTTATATAATCACCTGAAATTCAAGGTGCAAAGCTGAACTCATTATCATCCTTCCCCAAATGACTTCTCCATTTTACGGCACCACCAATTTCATTGTCCCTCAGGACAGCAAACCTAAAGCACGCTTTTCCCTCTAATCTCCTTAATACTGTACTATTCCTTTTCCCATGTCTCTCACTCCCTTTTTCCAGTCAATTAATGCTTCAGTGATTATCTGATAGATGCTGGGGGAAGGAGATGTTAAAAATGGGTAAAACAGGACTCCTGCCCTCAAGAAGCTAAAGATCTAGTGAAGGGGGAAGAAACTGGACAAAGAGATAAAGTAAGACAATGGTAAGTGCAATTTAGAAAAGAATAAAATAAAGATGTAAAAAAGTAGAGAAGGAAGCAATAAATTCCCACTGGGATAAGGAAGGATCTCCAGAAGTGGCATGTGACCTCAACCTTAAGAATTAGGACTTCTATAGATAAACTGTGCTGGAAATGTAATTCAAGGCAAAGGAAATACCTATGCAAGGTCAAGCAAATGTGAAACTGCATGCCATGTTCAAGGAATAGCAAACATTCTTCTTTGACTAAAAGATTCTCAAGTAGGGGCATACAGTCTCCACAGAGAAAGAAGAGGAATGGAGGTTGGTGCTTTAAATTGGCAAACTCTCCCCCAATCCTCTGAGACGGACTGTGTGTAAAAAGTGAACAATGCAAAGAGGCAGATATATTGACATGTGTACGGTTAAAACAGTACAGAAGAAAACCATATGGGAATAAATCAAAAAAGGCCTTGAATGCCAAGCTAAAGAAATGTGGACTGTATTTTGTGAGCAACGATGAGCCTAGAAAATGTGTGCATGTGTTTTGTTTTGTTTTTTCATTTAAGAGAAAAACCAGATCAAATCTAGATTTCTGGGAAATAATCCTGGCAGCCATACAGTAGACCGAGTGAAAAAAGGTGAGAAGATGTTACTGTCACAAGATGACATAATAGGATATGAACTGACAATGGGAACAGGAGAGACTGAATTCAGTAACTATTTCAAAAGCAAATCAGAGGAGTTTAGCAACACAACAAAGGATAAGCAGTGGATCTTTAGCTTGAGGATGGCAGAAATACCTAGAATGTGAAAAGCGGGCACACTTTGGGGTGCAAAGTTTTACACATCACAACTCTGAGATGATTACCAGACACATACCAGTCACTCACTAAGCCCTGTGACAATGGTTAAGTTACTTATCTGAGTTTTGGTCCTTCAAAATTTCAAAGCCTGTATTCTCAACTGTAAAGCAAGGATAATAAGTGTAGCTAAAACATATATTAAGTAAAATAATGAAATCAGTGCCTGGCACAAAGCTAGTATTATAGTAATAGTATTTATAATAGCAGAATGTGGAACTTAAAAATGCCCACAAATTTTGCAAGAGGTTACTAGCATCTTTTAAGAAATTATTTTCAGTACAGAGGGAGAGTTTTGCTTACAAGAGTTTAGTGGTTAAGCAATAAAGTTGTGGAGTGAAGACAAGCTATTCTGTCTGTAGAGCCTTCATTAAAAAAAACAGTTTTGTAATATTGCCATCACTCCGTATCTCACACTTTCAGCCCATGACTAGCATAGTTACCTGGTCCATGTGAAGAACATAATAATTGCTTGCTGAACATGAGAAAACTAAGCCAACTGGAAGGGAGAAATGAAGAGAAGATCTTAGTTCTACAAATAATCTTGAGGAAACAGTATTAGAAGCATAAAAGTTTTTTCAAGTTACCCTTGGAAAGGAATAGAAATGCTTTATTCTCTGAATCAAAGTAAAGACAGTAAGTCTGGGGAGACAATTGAGGAATTCACACTGGATGGGCAGCCTCTACCTTTTTTATAAGGAAATAAAGTTCACTGCATAGAGTGGGGGGACTACGAAATCAGTCTGAAATCTGGAGAAAGCAAATTAGATAATTCTTCCATTTTAATATGTATTTGACTTCATTTCTGTAGCCAACACCATGGTCCCGTCTTCTATCATGTCAGATTATATCAGCAGCACCCTAGGCAGCTCCTCTGCTTCCTAACTTTCCCCTTCCCAGGGTATAGTATATTCCCAAGGGAGCACATATTTCCTTCTACTATGTTCACCATTATTCTTTTAAGATTTTAACCCCTCTATGAGACTTCTCTGATCCTTTTACCCATCAGACAGTTGATCATTCTCTCCTCTGGCTACTGTCGCATTACCTTTGTTTCCTATATAGTTTGATCACTTATTTTTCCATCTGCAATCATTTCCTTACATATTCCAATGAACCCCTTAAAAGGGGGAAACAGTTTCCTCATTTTTATTCTTCCAGCAGTTAATTCAGCATCTGGTATATAACAGATGTTCAGTCAATGTCCATTTTGTCTAACTGAACGATTAAACAAATGAGTAAACTCCTAACTAGAAGAAGTTAGAAAATAAAAAGGGTTCAAATCTACATCATTTCGGATAACCTTTCTACTTTTCTAGGTATTAAACGGCAACCAAAACAGTTTTTTAGTTCTTAGTGGAAATGTAAAGGGGTTAATCAAAAATTGTAAAACTCAACTGTACTTTTAAATAAATTATATTCTAATAATTATATTTGAACTAGTGTGTCCATGTTTTGGGAATTCACTTTGAACACAATAATTAAAGTAAACCAGGAGGGGTTTACCCAGGAAGAACACTGTATCTTTCCAAGTGATTCAGTACCAGTAAGAGATGCACTACTGGACTGAAATGACAGTCTATCCTTGCATTACGAATTGCAAGAGGAAGCATTTGGGCTTCAAAATACATTTTGGCATGCATTATAGACAGTATTTAATAACATCATTAGCAAATATTGGGGACTTTCACAAATTAAGCAGTCGTCTGAACAAAACTGAAAGCAACAATTAACCAATACAATGACTGTAAAATCTACTATAATGAAGTTCCTAAACTAGATAAAAAATAATCCATCAACAATTTTTAACTGAGGTGCTCTATGTATGAACCACAGCACTAATACCGGTACCAAAACCAATGAAACTTAGAATTCTTCTGAGCCTCAAGAAGCTTGCAAAGCTAGCCAAGTCATTATTAAAATAGTATGAAATTTCCTGGTGTCAGGGAGAAAAATTCTAAGATTCTATGAAATACAGTATCACATTTTATCCGAAGTGAATATAAAAGATTGCACTTCACTTAATTTATTGGAAATGACACAGATTACTTTACAGTTGCTGTATTCAAGAACTCAACTTCAGATAACTATGCCCAATTAGTACAACAGTATGTTTCAAAAAAAGAAGCTCGAATACCATAATTCCTTATTAACAAGTTTATAATTCTCAAAACAACTGTTTGAAGTATTTTTAATGTGAGTTTTACAATTCTGACTTCACAATGTAGGAAGGCAACTAATGTTAAATATCACAAAGTATCCGGTCTTATGCCAAGTATTTTAATTAAGAACTAGCTCATTTACTTTTCACATTAACTCTTTGAAGTTATCTCTTCTTTTAAAAATGAAGAAATCAGGAGTAAAGCAAGGTCAAATAACTTGCCCCAAATCACCCAACTATTAAATCTCACAGCTGAGGTTACAACCCAGAATGATTTGACTTTATAGTCAACTCTCTTCTCACTACACATTGATGGCTCCTTTAGGGATTACAATGACCATGACCTCTATTTTACAATGAGCTGTATTAGGTATATACACAATGAATCTCTAAAAGATTAAATTAAAACAATAAGAATAAAAGCAAACACTGCCTTGGCATTAAACAAAAAAATTTTTGGTTGCCCAAACTATGTTTTTACATACTGTAATCTAATCCACAAACAGCTGCCCTTCAGCTGCAACCCAAACTGCCTCACAGTTCTCAAATTATTACTAAACTTTAATTCCTCATGAATTTTCTTCAAGCCTTCTTTGAACAACGAAATGTTTGTCACAACAGCAACTTTTTAAAACAATAGTATCACTATAAAATGACTAATTCAGATTAATTCTAAACTTCCTTATGATTTAGAAATACAGATCTCATATAATCTCTCACTCTTTATTTTTGCAATCAGTTTTAAATGGCTGTGTATATTTTATTCCAAACTGAAGTACAGTTTGTCAGGGCAAGCCGAAACGGCATTTTCTGCACTATTTATATTAACCTGGAAACACCTATGGACATAGGTGCTTACTAAATTCTGTTAATATAGCATTTTAAATAGTAAACAGAGTTACCTGTGTGCCTCAGTAAAACTGGAGTAAACCAAAATTATCAAAACAGATACGTACCTAAGCTCTTCCACAACTCAACATTTTGATACCAAGCAGAGAAACCACTATACACATGAGCTCGACGAACTCAATGTAAAATACAACTATATTATTTCCCGCACCACATCTAAGCAGGTTTTTAATGCACAAGTTAAACTCAAATTTATTAAGTGCCCCTTTCGCCTTCATCCAAAACACATATGCCTGTATATAAATTAAATCACTCAACTAATTACATCTTTTACAGACCTGAAATTGTAGAAATTATGCTTGTTAGGAAGTTTACCAGTAAATCTATTTTACATAGATTTTTCACATGTATGTTATAGCCAAGTTTTCAAACAGTTGCACAGGAGTAAATAGCTTTACATCTTTCTGTACTAATTCTCAAAACCGATCTGCTGAAAAAAATGTTGGAAATCAGTGCACTGATAATCTAATTAGTAGGCATTTCCAAGACTTAAGTTCTATTATATTGTATTATATTTTATAAACTGGCTTGTAAAGGGACCTAGTTCCCCCAAAACTAAGTCCCTGAACTTTCAGAATAAAATACTAAGTTATAAAAATGTACTCTTGTAGCTAAGTGAAAGCTGACTACTCAGTTTATAAAACAGTGATCTTACACTGTGATATGCAAAATAAAACAAATTAGAAAATGCACTACGCTTTCACTCTTGCCTTAGCCAACAAGGAGCCCAGGTTTAACAAATTACTGTAGATAACAGTCATTACGTCAGGTACGACATAGCGTAAAAAACTGATCTCATACAGAATGTCTACAAGTTTTTGTTTGTTTACTTCCTAAGGTGTTTCATAGATCTCAGAAACCGATTCTGTACAGCTGAACCGGGTTACACTCCAAGCTACAGCCCGTGTGAAATATGACTTCGTCGGAATCAGCAGGCTAAATCCTGTTTATCGTGGAGAGAAAAGAATCTTGTACGTAACTACTAAATCTTCAACGAGATAATGTCGAATAAACTCTAGTACTGTGAGTGATACAAGAAACACTGGCTAGCAATGGGATTAGGTCATTAAAAATATAAGCCGGGTTTCCTCAGTTCGGGAGGTGTAAACAAACCCATCTCCACTGCAGAAGGTAAACAATGAACCTGCAGCAGGGTGAGGGGGCGGTCTTTAGCCAACTACAGTCCCAGCGGCCCGGGAAAGGGAAGCAGAAGGGAAACAGCATAAACCAGACATTTAGCAGTAATGACCAGTCCTAGGTTTCACTACCGAGTTATCAATGCTGCGGGTCCCCACAGGACGGTGGGCAAAGGGGAAAGCAGTCACGAAGTCGGCAAACACCGAGCAGGTCCGGCTTCTGCTCCGGGGACGGGGAGGGCAGGATGTGGTCGCTCTTTCCTCAAACATCCTCCTGCAACCTAAATAACAGCCTCTACCTCCCTCCGGCTGCCCCCAGCTTGGGCTGCCAGACTCCAGGATAGGTGCAAACCACTCTGCCGGAGCTCGAGCCCAGAGGATCGCTGGGTCTGCCGAGTTTCACTCGGGGCTCCCCCGCACCCGCAGCAGCCCGAGGCCCGGAGAAGGGCTCGGGCGAGGGAAGCGGGTGCCGGGAAGGGGGATGGGTCCGGAGAGGCGGACCCGGGCTCGGCTCCCGGGGGCCGGCAGGCGGGGCTCCGGCTCTGCCACCCGCACCCCGCCGGTCCCGTGCGGGGCCCGCCCCTGCCTCTGGCCCCCAGCCCCGGACCCGGCTCCTCCCCAGCAACGCGCCCTCGCCGGCGCCCGCGGCGCTCCGCGTTACCTCGGGTCAGATCCAGCGGGACGTTCTCCTCGCCGCTGTCATTCCGCCCTGCGCGAAACAGACACACAGCCCCAATTAGGATTCGCTCTCAGGCCAGCTGCGGCTGCCCTGGCTCCGGCCAGCGCCCCGGCTCGCTCCCCCACCCAGGGCCAGGGGAAGGCAAGTGCCAGGGGTGGCGGGCGCCGGGCGACGGGGAGTGAGGGTTGCAGCGGGCTTACCTCGTACTCGGAGGTTCTTCAGAGAGCGGCCGCGGCCGATCGCCGCCATATTGACGGGTTTCAGTCACAACACCGGAAACCTCGCCCAATCGCGCGAGAACCCCTTCCCCTCCCCGCGCGCCGCACCCGCCCCCCGCGGCACCTCCCCCGCCCCCTAGGCGGCGACGGCGGCTGGTGGTGCTGTCTCTGCCCGGGCGCGGAAGGAGCACTGAGCCGACCCCAAGGTCTGCACGAAGTTCGCTGCGCCAGCCCACCCGCCCACGCCGGACCCGGAGGGCACGTTCGCCGGGAGGGGCAGTTCCCACGAGGAAAGTCCCATTGATGCGAGTTGGCAGCGTAAAGGATGCTCCCCTTCGGCCGCCGCGGAAGCCGTTGTCCAAACGCAGGCGAGCGGGGAGGAGGAGGCCGGAATGCGGCCGGCGGGCCACCTGCTCTCGCCGGCCTGCCAGTCTCCTGCTTGCTCTCAAGCCCTGCCACAGACTGCCCCGCTCCCCCGTGTATCCATTGAAACAATTTTTATAAAAACGCTGCGCACAGTTTGAGCCTCCCTTCCTGGAATCGCTTTGCTCCTACTAAGTTAACACAGAACAAAGTTTGTTTTCCAGCCTCGCCCTTGATCTTCAGGATGCCCCTCTCGGCTAGGAGGGCTTCTCCAAGTGGAAGTGGCTGGGCAGTTTTGTTTTTGGCCGCCAGGCGTAGGACGCGAGAAGGGGGTGCAGCGGTCCCCGCGGTGGGATCGCGCCAGCGCCAGGAGGCCGGGGAGAGGGTTTTCTCTGCCGGGAGCCGGGGCGAGGCTGCTGGGTAGTGTGTCCAGCTTTTCTGTCTCTGCAGATCCTAAGATCGTGGATCATGCAGATGTTGTGGATTAATCTATTTTATGCATAAGCCTATTAACATTAGGGATTTTAATTCTAGAAACTGCTTAGTTAATACACACACACACACACCTGGCCACTGACCCAGCAGCTTTCTCTTGAAGTACATTAAAGAGAGGAGCGATTTGTGCTCTCGGGTTCCTCAGCTCATCTTTCTATTCCAGGAGACTGAAAGTTAATTAAAAGTGGAGATCTTGCCTTACCCAGTTCTGTTTTCCCAGCTCCCAGTTAATGCAATCTCTGGCACAAATAAGTGTTCAATAAATATCTGTTGGATGAGTAAGTGCCTTGGTTTTCTAATTTGTTCCAATGCTCTGCTTACTTTAAGGAAAAAAAAAAAAAAGCAATATTGGGGATATTTGTTGAAGTTGTTAATAACAGTGAACGTTTGGAAACACTTAAATGACCAAAGGTAGGGATTATGTAAATTATGTCAACCATTAAAAGTGAAGAGGTAGACTTAGTAATAGGAAATAATGTTCATGATATTAAATCAAGCAAAAGATTACAAATTTCCTGTTTTTACGAAAGTTTATGTACGAAATTAAAAGTATGCCTTATAAAATATTTTTATATATACATGTATGTTGAAAAAGGTCTGAAAATATACATGAAAATGTTAACTGATTTTCTCCCCTCATTTGTGGAATTACACGTGCACTTTTTTGTTCTTGTTTGTCTCTACTTTTAAAAATATCCTATAGTTAATATATATCATTTGTAAAATAAGTGGTAAGAAAAAAATAAAAGGAACATAAAGTAGCGTCATCTGGAAAATAAAATAGGAACACTGCTTCCTTAGAATATTGCCAATTGTCTATATATTCCAGGTTTTTTTTTTATCCAAGTCTACATTCATATATCTGCGACTGATACTGCACTTAGATTTAAGGATGTAACACAGTTACAGTACTTTAAAGAAATGTTTCCTGGCATTACCAGTAGTAGTTTTAATATCAACAAACGTGTTCCCTCCATTATAGCTTTAAAAATCTTGGTGCAATTTATTTATTCTAGTTACTGCCTAAAACAAAAATCACAAAACTTGAGGTCTGGCAGAGGGTTGTATTTCAACCCTCCATGTATCAATTACATTTCACCCTTATAGAAAAGTAGAGATCTATCAATATAAATTATACCAGATTCTTACAGTTGTTCTGATTTTCAACCAATCTTTTATCATATTGTAAAATCCCTGTATATTCTACATTAACTCCTTCCTAATACAATTTAACTTCATTTTCTCTCAGTGTTTTATGAAAGTTGAGTACAACTAATCTACTTTTAAGTTACTTGAGGTACTTAAGTGCCTAAATCCAATAGTATTTTATCATTATAACTGTATGCTCCTATTAAAGACAATTATTCAATTACTCTATTTCTTGCAGGAGAAAAAAATTACATTCAGTCTTCCATTGAAACTAGTTTTTGCTCTGTTACTATTTCAGTCGTTTGAGTGGTTAGGTTCTCCATATTTGCTCTTAGAATGAATGGCAGGTCTGGTAAAAAAGAACAAGTTATTAGTGTTTGGAAGTGACACTCAACTAGGAAGCAGAAGTTTAGGTAAATTTTAGTAAGGAATACATTTTAAAATGTGTTTGGTTTTTAAACAGTAGCACTACTTTATTGATTGTAGTCAGATTGATCATTGTTAAAACCCCTAAGTTTTCTACTTGCCAATTGCTAGCTATTCCTCCTTTTGAAACTTCTTTTCTTCCTTGCATCTGTTAGCCCACCCATATGACTTACTCATTTTGTTTACTTCTTACTACTTCTCCAATTTTTATTTTGATTCTAATCTGGTCATTGAGAATGTGACTTCCTCTTCTTAGTTTTCGTTTCCCGGCCAGGTTTCATTTGCTGTGTCAATGACTGTTTTTTTTCTGGTAGTGTTAGTCATTGATAAAAAATGTTCTATAAGAAGATCACGTCCAGGACCATACCTTTGGAAGACAACTGCTTAATTCTGAAGATACAGTTACTTCATTCACAGTCACTCCCTTGGTTCTATTCTCTACCCTCTTGCATGCAGTTAATAATTCTAGCATATAAACCATATTTTATCGGTTTGGGATACAGTTGTAATACTGAACAGAAACAAAAGCCTTATCAAAATCTTAGTTCCCTTTAATCTCTCTGCCTTGATACATAGGCCATTTGAAGATAAAGCAAGTAAAAAACCACAAAATTCAGTCAGACTATTTCTTGGTAACTTCATAGTTAAATCACACATTTGAGACATCTAAAGGCCATTGACATGACAAGCAATGAATTAAATTTAACAAATGTTATAATCCCATCCAGTGTTAATTATGTCTTGGTCACAGCAGAACAGAGCCCCTGAGTATTGTGTCTTTAAATTTTAATCTCTCTCCCAAAATCTCATATAAATTTCCTTTTAAATAATTATTTAAAGACTCTCTATGACAAACAGTTTTAAATGCAGAATAAACCTGTGTTTATGGAAGATGAAGATACGTTAAAAAATGAAATCTAGGAGGGTATGCAGTAAAATTTCAACAGTGATTATCTACAGATGGTAGAATTTTGGGTGATTTTTCTCTCTCGTTTTCTCATTTTACTTCTTCCCAAACAAATTTTTACTGGTGAATTTTTTTAAGAAAACTATTTTAGAAAAATTTTATTGGCTATTCTAAACCAAAATTATAAACAGTTGATTTTAACAATGACTTGCTTAACAGGTTACTATAAACAATCAAAATTATGTGTGCATCTGTTCATTAAAAAAAGAACGTTTGCACATACACTGCAATACATATATATTCACTTTTTAAATTAAATTAGAACATAAAACAAAGATGAAATAAAAATGGTTAAAAGTAATTTTTAATGTTACTTTACTAATGACACATATACAAAGCAATGGGGCTGAATATACTTCATTATTTTTGACATATCATGTTATATACTTTGTGATACTGAAATTTAAAAGTCTAGTTTTAAGAAGAGTTAATGTGGGTATAGGGTTTTAATAGCTGAGACCTCACAAAACACAAAGTTAAAAATGGAAGAACTACTTTATTGGCTGCATTTCTAAACCATAAAACTCATTTTCCCATTTCATCTACCCAGTGATACAAAAGCTTTTTGAAATGTAATTTGGCTAAAAAATGTCCATGTTCCCTAATGTCAATCAGTTTTCCTATCAAACTAGAAAACATAACATTTAGAAATTTTCTGCAAAATGGTTGCAAAACCATTTACCTGAAAGATTTCTAAGCAGATTGGGAAACTCTGTTCCCATGATTTTGAAGTGTGCAGATACGAAAATTTATATATATGGCATATTTATATTTTAAGTTTTTTTGGAAAAAAATCACAAAACTGAAACACTTTCAAATATCTATTTTCTAAATGCTGTCATCCTAGCACAGGTTTTTTTGAAAGTATTAAATTTCTTAGTTATTGTTATCACATTTACCTTGAAGGAAAATTTTTTAATTTTAATTTTTTAAAAAAATCTGATAGGTAACATGCTACTGGAAGCCACCAGTCATCATGAAAAAAAAGCTTACCACTGAATAAACAGTAAACATCTGTATAATAAAAGATTTTCTTCACTTCTTATTTCAAAGTATGTGAAAATTAAACTGTTTTTTAAATGTCTCATGTCTTATTTATACAAAATTATCACATGTGGTACTATATCTGTACTTCCGTATGAACCCCTTTTTAAATTTATGGGAACTGCTTCATCGATTTTCATAAAACATTACTCTTATTAAAGAAGTTGTTTACTGATAAGGATACCTGGTATTTGGTACTTTTACTTTGATGGCACAGAAAAAACTGAACAGAATTAAGCCAACACTGTAAACTAAGACATAGTTAGAAATATTTATGCTTTCATTCAATTGCACACACAGCAAAGCTTCCATAATGCTTATTTGTTCAAATGCCTTTTTCTTCAAATCTTCAGCCTTCCACTACCCCACCCCTTTTTCTGCCTTGGTTGACCAATAGGTTTGCATTTTAGTTTTGTCAACAAATATTTTTCTCTGTTTTTTTTTTTGGTTTTTGTTTTTTTAATTCCCAGCCATTTATTTAACCACAGCAGGAAATAGTACTATATTCTCAACAGATATGTTCCTTTTTGTCTGTTGCTAATAAGAAATCTTTCTCTTTTCGCAGGACACGGTGGCTTATGTTTGTAATCCCAGTAGTTTAGGAGACTGAGGCAGGAGGACCCTTTGAGCCCAGGAATTCCAGACTAGCCTAGGCAACACAGTAAGATCTCATCTCCACTAAAATAGTAATAATAGTAATAATAATAAAGTTATCTAGCATGATATCATGCTCTTATAATCCCAGCTATTTGGGAGGCTGAGGTGGGAGGCTCCCTTGAGCTCAGATTTTCAAGGGTACGTTCAGCTATGATTGCACCACTGCACTTCAGCCTGGGTGGTAAAGCAAGACCCTATCTTGAGAAAAAAGAAAAAAACTCTTTTTGCAAAGTAATGGATTCAATATTGCATGATTTCTAACATCACAGAAAAAAATACAGAAAATTATTTTTATTTTCTATTTATTTTAAACATATTTTGCTAATCTAGGAGCTTTATAATAGCTGACATCTCAGGGAACAATATATAATTAGATAATAGTGAAGTATAATGCATGTAAATTCATATTTCACATAATTCTAATATTTTTAATTTTTTTAAGTGTTGGCTGACATTGTGACATCTGATTGCATTATCACTGCTATTTCCTTGTACTGAAGCTCATAAAGTGCTAAAATCAGAAGTATCAGTTCTGCCATATTTTAAAACCTGTACTGCGCTTTCATTATTTGTGTTACATACCATTTCTTTGCAAGATTCTTCTTCAGCCATGTGTACATTTTGTGAGGAATAGTTTATAATATCCTCCTAAATCCACTTGACTAGATAAAGTATATGGCCATATGCCAAAGTGCAGAGAATTCCTGAGAGACTGTTGTGAATTCTTCTGAGTTGTAGAACTCCCAATCTTCACTCAGAATACTTATATGACTCGTATCAATTTAACCTTCTGACAAGATGACAGCTCCATTGTCAATACGTTTAATAAATATCAATAGTTTAAGTTTTTCTTTCATTTCTTTTCTTTTCTTTTTGCTTTTCGATTTCTTTTTTTTCTTTTTTTGAAGGGGACAGGTAACGGGTAGGGAACTAAAAAAATTCCCCCAAATTCCTCCACACACACAAAAAATAACAAAATAGGACACTGAAGTCAGAGTGAGGAGCAGTGAGCAACTAGAAAACTGGAAAAATGGACCTCTCTAACTATATAGATCTGAAGACTAAGCCACTACAAGGTAGGAAAGCTGAACATCAGGCTCTTGCATTAAGTCCAGGATCCTAGAAGTGGACCAAAGTGGACCCAGGTTGGTAGTGCCCCCTGGCTTTCGGCAGTAGCAATTACAAATCCTTTCTGGGTAAAGCCCATTACTTCATCAGTTCCGAGGATCATCACATATTAAGATCAAACAAATAGAAGCTCACATTCAAAGATCATTAAACTCATAGAAAAAAACTGACTATGAGTAAGAATCTAGAAATCAAAATCAGCAGAATTCTATGCCAAGGACTTCAGATATTGATGATATGAAGCTAAATACAAAGTAGCTATTCTATATTAAGTAATTTTTCCAAATGAATTTATGCTTCTATCCATGATAGAATAATGAGAGTTGGATGTGCCTTCCTACAATAAACAATTGTTAATTTAGACAAATATATGAAACAGCAGTTTTTAGGCATTGGACAATAGTGTGGCACTGTGACCTTGACATAAAAGGAGCAAAAAAGGTGAGTTTCAATTCTCTTCAGCTTTGAAAATACAACACAAAACTTATGGAACCTAAACAGAGCAGCAGTCTTACGGAATGGAGGAAAAAAAGATTGAAGTCGAGATAATGAGGTAATCGAACGTTGAGGGGCAGAATACCAGAGTTGAGAGAGCTGTACAAAGTAGGAGCTCCAGAAATCTGCACTGGGATCCCCTTGCTTATTTAGCTGAATTTTAAGCTGGACAAGCATAGGGTAAGACTCAGTGAAACCAGGCAAAGAACAGCCCCTGGGGGCTCTGAACTAAATGGAGATTCCAGAGGTTGCAGCTTGCTGAAAGACATCCAACCGGCAAGTAAAGAGACTTTGGTGAACACTTTGAGTATTCAAGTAAGACCCCAAAAGGCTAGACGTTAGGAAATGGGTTGCACTGAGACCCCACAAAGGCCATAAGTTATCGAAAAGGATACTCTGTCCTAGAATAAGGCTACTATAGATATACCTAAATAGAGTTCAAAGTCAAGCCTCAATAGGATCAAGCTGATCTCCCAATAAATAAAGAACAGGGTTTAAAACTAAACTCATTATAAATAAAACAACAATATTCCAACCTCCAACACATCACATTGATAATGTTCAGCATACAGCAAACATTTTTATGAGATTTGAAAAATCAGGAAAATGTGACTCATCCTCATGAGAAAAAAATCAATTAAAAACAAGACCAGAGGCCAGGTGCAGTGGCTTATGCCTGTAATCTCAGCACTTTGGGAGGCCGAGGCGGGCAGATCATAAGGTCAGGAGTTCGAGACTAGCCTGGCCAATGTGGTGAAACCATGTCTGTACTAAAAATACAAAAATTAGCTAGGTGTGGTGGTGCGTGCCTGTAATCCCAGCTACTCAGAAGGCTGCGGCAGGAGAATCGCTTGAACCAGGGAGGCAGAGGTTGCAGTGAGCTAAGATCATGCCACTGCACTCCAGCCTAGGCAACTGAGTGAGACTCCATCTCAAAAAACAAACCAAAACCAAAAAAAAAAAAAAAAAAAGACCAAGACCAGAGAAAGCATGGACATTGGAATTAATAGAATTTCATAAATATGATCAAAGATTTAAAAGAAATGTTGGACACAGTAAGTAAACAGATGGAGACTCTCTAGAGAGAAATGTATTCTGTAAAAAAATAACCAAGTGTAAATTTTAGAAATGAAAAATACAGTGCCAGAAATGATGATATATTAGTCAGAAATTCACTAAATGATGACAGATTGTACCCTAAAAAAGAAAAGGGTTGTGAATTTAAAGACAAACCAACAAAAAGTATAGAGAAGAAAAAGACTGGGGAAATAAGGAAGAAGAAAAAGCCTCAGTGACCCATATAAAAAACAAATCAGGCAGTCTGAAATATATGTAACTGAAATCCCAGAAGAAGTGGAGAGAGAGATTGGGGCAGAGAAAATGAAGTAGTGATGGATAAACCTCTAGCTAAATTGACCAAGAAAAAAGAGATAAGCAAGAAATAACAAATATCCAAAATGAAGGATGGGACATTAGTCTAGAACCTATAGATGATAAAACTATAGGAAGGGAATATTAACAACTTTATGCCAATAAATTTGTCAACTTAGATGAGGTGGACCAAATCCTTCAAAGACAGAAAACACCAAAGCTTACTCAAGAAGTTATTTGGTAGATATACAAAATGCTTATAAAGTTTATATAGAAAGGCAAAGGTCTAAAATTGTCAGTACAATACTAAAGAAACACTATCTGAATTCAAGACTTACTCTAATGCCAGAGTGAAGACAAGACAACTTTAGAGAAAGGATGGACATATAAATTAATAGGACAGAAATAACGTGTGTTAATCTGTTCTCACACTGCTATAAAGACATATCCAAGACTAGGTAATTTATAGAGAAAAGAGGTTTAATTGACTCACAGTTTCGCAGGGCTGGGGAGGCCTCAGGAAACTTACAATCATGACAGAAGGGGCAGAGGCATGTCTTAAATGGTGGCAGGCAAGAGAGCAAATGAGTAAAGGGGGAAGTCCCTTATAAAACCATCATATCTTGTGAGAACTCAGTGACAATCACAAGAACTTCATGGGGGAAAGTGCTCCGTGATCCAATTACTTCCCATCAGGTCCTGCCTTCAACATGTGGAGATTATGGGAATTCCAATTCAAGATGAGATTTGGGTGGGGATGCAGAGCCCAACCATATCATAAGGAGCTCACAAAGTATATATATTTAATTAATTATTAAATAAGATACAAAGACTATTCATGTAGAAAGGATAGTTCTTTTCAACAAATGATGTGGGATCAATTGGCTATCCACATATATATAATGAACCTTGATCTATATGTTACACTGTATGCAAAAATTAACTCAAAATGAATGATAAATCTAAATGCAAAATTGAAACTACACAACTTCTAGGAAAAAAATAGAAAAAAATTTTGTAGCCTTGAGTGGAAGAAAAGAGTTCTTAGATACTAGACTAGAAACATGATCAATATGAGAAATAATTGATGGATTGAAGTTCATCAAAAAGAAAAACTTCTGCTCCTGCAAAGACACTTTTAAGAGAATAAAAACAGAAGCCACAGACTGAGAAAATATTTTCGATTCATGTATCTGATAAAGTAATTGTATTCAAGCTATATAAATAGCTCTCAATACTCACTAATAGAAAACTAAACAATGAAAAAAATTAAACAGACTTAAAGTCAAAAACAGTAAAAAGAGACAAAGAAAGTCAAATTTTTATTATAAAAACATCATTCAGCCAGCCTACATAAAAATAGTAAATAGGTCAGATGCAGTGGCTCATGCTTATAATTCCAGCACTTTGGGAGGCCAAGGCAGGAGGATCACTTGAGGCCAGGAGTTTGAGACCAGCCTCATCAATACAGTGAGACCCAGTCTCTAAATAATTTTTTAAATAGTAAATATATATGCACTCAACACTGGAGCACCCAGATATATAAAACAAATGTTATTAAATTTAAAGGGGGATATAGACTCAATACAATAATTGATGGAGACTTCAACACCCCACTCTCTGCATTAAACAGATAATCTAGACAGAAAATTAACGAATAAACACTGGATTTAAATTGCACATTAGAACGAATGCCCTAACAGGCATTTACAGAACATTTTGTTCAACAGCTACAGAATACACATATTTTTATCAGCACATGGAACATTCTTCAGGATAGACCATATGTGAAGACACAAAACAAGTCTCAACAAATTTTTAAAAATTGAAATCATATCAAGTATCTTCTCAGACCAGAATGGAATAAAACTAGACATCTATAACAAGAGGAACTTTTGAAACTGTACAAATAGATGGATGCTCCTGCATGACATTATGACATTGGATCAATGAAGAAATTAACAAGAACATTTTTTTAAAAATTATTGAAACAAATGAAAATGTAAACACAATAAATCAAATCTGTGAGATACAGCAAAAGTAGTGCTATTAGGGAAGTTTATAGCAGTAAATGTCTTCATCAAAAAAGTAGAAATATACTTTTACTAAGACACAAATTAACAGCCTAATGATGTACCTCAACTAACTAAAAAAGCAAGAACAAAACAGACACAAAATTAGTAGATGGCAATAAATAATAAAAATCAAAGCAGAACTAAATGAAATAAAGACTAAAAATGTAATATAAGGAAATAATAAAACAAAAAATTGTTTTTTTGAAAAGAGTAAATAAAATCAATGAATCACTAGCTGGAGTAACCAATAAAAAAGAGAGAAGACCCATATAAACACAATTGGAAATGAAAAAGAAGACATTACAACTGATACTACAGCAATACAAAAGATCATGAGACTCTTACGAGCAACTATACATCAGCAAACTAGAAAACCTAGACAAAATGGATAAATTCCTATACACACACGACCTTCCAAGATTGAATCAGGAAGACTTAGAAAACCTGAAGAGACCAATAACAAATAATGAAGTTGAAGCAGTAATAAAATGTCTCCCAACAAAGAGAAGTTCAGAACCAGATGGCTTCACTGTCAAATTCTATTAAACTTTAAAGAAGGACTAACATCCAGTCTCCTCAACAATTCCAGAAAATCGAACAGAAGGGTCTTCTCCCTAACTCATTCTATGGAGCACGAATTAACCTGATGGCAAAACTAGATTCAACAAAAAAGAAAACTACACACCAAACTCTCTTTATGCACATAGATGCAAAAGTTCTCACCAAAATACTAGCAAACCGAATCCAACAGCACATAAAAAAAATAATATACCATAATCAAGAGGGATGTGTCTCGAGGATGGTTCAACATATAAAAATCAATAAGCATGATAAATACATCACATCAACACAATGAAGGAGAAAAATAATATGGTTGATTACATACAATCTCAATTGGTGCAGAAAAAGCATTTGATAGAATTTAACATCCCTTCATGATAAAAACTTTCAACAAATTAGGCGTGGAAGGAACATACCTCAACATAAAAAAGGCCATCTATGACAAATCTACAAGTAACATTGTACAGGATGGGGAAAAGCTGAAAGCCATTTTCTGAGAACTGGAATAAGATGAGGATGCTTACTTTCACCACTCCTATTCAACATAGTAATGAAAATCCTAGCCAGCATAATCAGGCAAGAAAAAGAAGTAAAAGACATCCAAATTTGAAAAAGGAAGTGAAATTTTACTTTTTGCTGATGATATGATCATACATCTAGTAAAACCTAAAGACTCCACCAAAAAACTGAGATCTGATAAATACTTTCAGTAAAGTTGCAAGATACAAAATCAGCATACAAAAATTAGTAGCATTTCTATATACCTATAATGAACTAGATGAGAAAGAAATCAAGAAGGCAATCCCATTTACAACAGCTACAAAAAAAATACCTAGGAATAATTTTAACTAAAAAAGGTGAACTATCTCTACAAGGAAAACTAATAAAGCACTGATAGAAGAAATTGAAGAGGAAACAAAGAAATGGAAAGATATTCCATGCTCATGGATTGTAAGAATTAACAGCATTTAAATGACTATAGTGTTCAAAGCAATCTATAGATTTAATGCAATTCATATCAAATTATTTATGTCATTTTTCACAGACTCAGAAAAAGTCATTCCTAAAATTTGTATTGATCCATACAAGAGCCCGAATAGCCAAAGCAATCCTGAGCAAAAGAGAAAGCTGGAAGTGTCACAGTACCCAATTTCAAAATATATTACAAGGCTATAATAACCAAAACAACATGGTATTGGTATAAAAACAAATAGACTGATGTAACAGAATAGAAAATAAAGAGATAAATCTATGTATTTATAGTCAACTGATCTTCAACCAACTCACTTAGAACATACATTCGGGAAAGGACAACTTCTTCAATAAATGGTACTGGGAAAACTGTATAACCATTTGCAGAAGTATGAAATTACACCCTTATCTCTTACTGTATACAAAAATTGACTCAAGATAGATTAAAGACTTAAATGTAAGACCCCAAACTCTAAAACTACTAGAAGAAAACATTAGGGAAAACATTTCAGGACTTTGATCTAGGCAAATATTTTATGGCTAAGACCCCAAAAGCATAGACAACAGAAACAAAAATAGACAAATTGCATTATATTAAACTTAAAAGCTTCTGCATAGCAAAACAATAAACAGAATAAAGAGACAACTTGTTGAATAGGAGAAAATATCTGCAAACTATTTATCTGACAAAGAACTAATATCCAGAATATGCTAGGAACTCAAACAACTCAATTTTTAAAACTGAATAATCCATTAAAAAGTGGGTAAAGGACATGAGTAAACATTTCTCAAAAGATGACATACAAATGGCCAATAGGTTTATAAAAAATTGCTCAACATCCCTAATTATCAGGGAAATGAATATCAAAACCACAATGAGATATCATCTTACTAGAATGGTTATTATAAAAAAGACAAAAAATAATAGATGCAGGTAAAGATGTGGAAAAAAGAGAACACTTTTACACTGTTGGTGGGAATATAAATTAGTACATTCATTATGTAAAACAGCATAGAGATTTCTCAAAAAAAAAAAAAAAACAGAGCTACTATATGATCCCATAATCCCACATTGGGTATTTATTTAAAGGAAAAGGAGTCAGTATATCAAAGGAATATCTGCACCTTTATGTTTATTATGGCACTATTCACATTAGCAAAGATATGGAATCATCCTAACTGTCCATCAATGGATGAATGAATAAAGAAACTGTGGTATTTATACACAGTGGAATGTATTTGGCCATAAAAAGAGATGAAATCTTGTCATTTGCAGCAACATGAGTGGAACTGGAGGTCATTATGTTAAATGAAATAAGCTAGGCACAGAAAGACATACATTGCATGTTCTCACCCATATGTGGGAGCTATAAAAGTTGATCTCATGGAGATAAAGAGTAGAATGATAGATACCAGAGGCTGGAAAGTGCATGTGGGTGGGAGGGAGGCTGATCAAGAGTGATTGGTAAATGGGTACAAACATACAGTGAGGTGGAAGAAATAAGTTCTGATTTTCAATAGCAGAGTAGGGTGACTATAGTTAGCACAATGTATTGTGTATTTCAAAGTAGCTGCAAGAGAGGACTTGAAAGGTTTGTGATACAGAAATCATACTCAATGTGATGGATACCCAAATAATTTTACTTGATCATTACATATTCTATGTATGTAACAAATACTCACATGTACCCCATAAATATGTAAATTATTATGGGTCAATAAAAAATGGGAATGTTTACTACAAGACTTGACTAAATTAACTTTATTATGTGTACTTAAAGAAGAAAGTGGCCTTGGAATCACAATCTGAGATACAAGAAAGAATATAAGTAAATAAATTGGTAAAACTTATAGACAAATTTAAACAAAAACACTCTGCCTTTAATAATAATAGCATTTTAATTTTATGGTTTGAAAAAGAAAGAAATAAAATACCTGACAACAATAGCTTGTCATTTAGGAGCAGGGGATCTTAGTCACACATTGTTGTACTTGCCTTTTTATATATGCGTCTTTGTTGTATATACACTCAAGAATGAAAAGTGCAAGAAACTGTGTATATTTGGTTTTCAGGTGGGACAGCATCTGGGAGATTATGGAGAGATGTGTGGAAGCCACTGCCTTTGTGGAAGCTTCTACCTATGCAGGCCAGGAGCCAAGGGCTTGGTGGTGTGCTTGGGGATGGAATTGAACAGTGATATAGCTTGACTCTGTGTCCCCACCCAAATGTCATCTCGAATTGTAATCCCCATAATCCCCCATGGAGGGACCCAGTGGAGGTGATTGGATCATGGGGGTGGGTTTCTCCATGCTGTTCTTGTAATAGTGAGTGACTTCTTACGAGATCTGATGGTTTTATAAGGCAGTTTTCCCTGCTTTTGCTTGCTCTCTCGCCTGCTTCCATGTAAAATGTATCTGCTTTCCCTTCTGGCGTGATTGTAAGTTTCCTGAGGCCTCCACAGCCATGCAGAACTGTGAGTCAATTAAACCTCTTTTTTTTAAATAAATTAAATTACCCAGGCTTAAGTATGTCTTTATAGCAGTGTGAAAATGGACTAATACAAACAATGAAGCCAGCAGTAGACACGAGCTCAGAGTAGGAAAGTAAGGATTGTCTGTGACCCACTGAATATGTTTGTGTCTGTCCATTACCATGTCTGACTGCTGGGACTTTCTGATAGTAATAACTTCTGTGTGGTGCTTGTTTTCCAAATGCTGCACAATTTTTTTCATTGGCCAATTCTAACCCTATAGGGAAAGGGATTCTGGGATGTGTTGTTTTCACCCTGTGTGGGGGTCCCCAAGACTATTCCAGGTTTGATAATTTGGCTAGCAGCACTCACATGACTCGGCATACAGTCATGCTCACGGCTATAATTTACTACAGTGAAAGGATTCAAAGCAAAACAAGCAAAAGGAAAGGGCACAATGAGTGAAGTCCAGAGGAAACCAGGTACAAACTTCCAAGAATTCTTCTCCTGTAGAGTCACACATATACTTAATTCCTCCAGCAACAGTTTATGACAGCATGTTTGAAATGTTGTTTCCTAAGTCTGCGTGTTAGAGACTTAGTGCCTGAGGTTTTTATTGAGGGCTGGTCACATAAGTACCCTCTGCCTAGCATGAGCCAACATTCCAGGCTTCCAGAATAAAGCAGATGTTCAGCGTAAATCATATTGTTTGTACAGTCTAGGCACAGCGAGCCACTCTTATCAGTTCTGGGAATGGTGGAAATCCTCCCAAAATCCAAGTCCCCTGACAGCAACCCAAAGCCACCTTTCCATGTAGGATTTTTTAAGGCAGCAGTTTCAGGCCTGCTGTGCTCATTCTTTTCTGCACAGGGCCTTAGACCTGGCGCTTTGCTGTCCAAGTCAAAAATAGACAATCCAGCACATAGTGCTAATAAAAAGATACATTGGGTGCCTAGTGGCCAAAAATACCAAATCTTCAATACAGAGGTGATTATTATGTTCACTATAGTTTGAGAGCATTAGGTAGATGCCACATTTTCTTCTGTGGGTTTGAGGTATACATCATGTTCGGGAGAAAAATTCTCTATTCTTTTAAGTACCCACCTGGTAAGCTGGGAAATGGAATTTACAGATAATGCTTCAAAAGTTGAAGTAACAAAATATTTAGCAGTTATGCCTATCTCAGCTATGTGCTTTTCATTTTGTTGCAATAGAGCTAATCCCTTTCATTGCAAGGTGATGTTGGTAATCCACACACATATATGAGTTTCACATACCTTCAGCCAAAACAAGTAGTTGGGACTGAGGCTTTAAGAAAATCTGATTTGATGGTAACTTAGTAATGTTATAAGAAATTATGACTCAACTTTTAAAATATTTTCTTCTTTCACTGATGATAGTGCAACTAATCCAAAAATGCCTGGTGAAAATGTGAATAGGTATTATACTTTTTTACTTTTCAAATTTAATCCATTTTAAAATATGTAAAGAAATACCAAATTATTTGATAAACGTGATCACAATTGGCCATTTGTTATGTTATGTTGGAACTCTGCCTTTGTAATGTCTCTGACAAGTAATTTTTTTTCATAATTGTATATTCCTGGTGCACTTCATTTGGTTGGAAATGGCCTTTCATTTAATTTCCTTTTTTAAAAAAAGGAAACTAGAAATTATTCTTTAAAATGTTTTTGAAGCAACATTGCCACATAAAAAAGTACTTAAAAATTAGCTTACACAGTGAAAACAGGTATAGAAGTACCAAAATAAGGTAACCAAAAAGGAATTTCATTTCATTCTCTTTTAAATTGGCTTATATTTGTAATGACTAATGTCACATGACAAAATACACTTCAATAAGTAATTTAATAACCTGTAATTGGCCAGGTGCAGTGGCTCATGCCTGTAATCCCAGCACTTTGGGAGGCTGAGGCGGGCGGATCACGAGGTCAGGAGATCAAGACCATCCTAGTTAACACGGTGAAACCCCATCTCTACTAAAAATACAAAAAATTAGCCAAACATGGTGGCAGGCCCCTGTGGTCCCAGCTACTCCGGAGGCTGAGGCAGGAGAATGGCGTGAACCCGGGAGACAGAGTTTGCAGTGAGCCGAGATCACACCAATGCACTCCAGCCTGGGTGACAGAGTGAGACTCTGTCTC
Organism: Macaca thibetana thibetana; assembly: GCF_024542745.1. Taxonomy (NCBI): domain Eukaryota; kingdom Metazoa; phylum Chordata; class Mammalia; order Primates; family Cercopithecidae; genus Macaca; species Macaca thibetana. The sequence continues at coordinate 140,114,376 of NC_065583.1, forward strand.
AAAAAACAAAAAACCTGCAATTAGAGTCATAATGTCAAATGCTTGTGATACAGGTACCTGTAAGTTAAAAAGATATTGGGACATCTGAATCCAACACTTCAATAGAAAGGTTACCATGAAAGACCTTCTGATACACAAAATATCTAGTAATGCAGGAAAAGAGATAATAAGCATTTCTTTGAATGTATGGTTGATATCATAAGAAAGGAAGGGAAATCCCTGGGGACTGAAAGACTGGCTTCTAGAGAGCTGGAAGCCAGAATGGTTAGCTGCAGCTGATATGATGACTTCCCAGGGTCTTTTGACAATGTTGACGTTCAAGAGACTCATGTTTTAAAGGTAGTTCTGGAAACGTAAGATTTTGGGTTTATGCAAAGGTGGGAAATTGAAAGAAAGAAAGACTTCCCTCACAGATAGAGCCTAAGATCTTCAGGAAAAAGGTGAATTAGAATAAATTATCATTCCAGCCAAGGGACATGTTGAGGTTCCCCTCTCTGTCCAGTTTTGGACTCTGAGTGTAGAAAGAAAGGCTCCCTAGAGAATTCAAGCATGCTGTCATGGAGTTTTAAGGTTCCCATCTACACTTACTGGCAAAGTCTGGGAAATTCCAAGTAAATATATTTTCTTGAGGTCCTGAATTAGTGCAACTGAGACACCCGAAAGATGCAGAAATAAATCTCTGGAAAACGCACCCTCGTGCCAGACATCACAGGATTCCTTCAGAAAAAGCCCACCCAAAGGTGAGCAAGAATCAGCAGAATCACAAAAGAAGAAAATGATACTCCCCACCAAGAATTTCAGATAATAAAATTATTACATACATAATACAAATCATGATGTTAAAATGTTTAAGAGAATGAAAGATGGACTAAAAAACTATGACTACAAAACAAGCAATTAAAAAGGAACAGATGGATTTGAAAAATAATCAAGTAGGCATTAGGAAAAATATATAAAATTAAAAACCCAATGCATAGGTACTTTAAAATCTACCTGCAATAGCAATATCTATCTTAAATGTTTATTCGTATTTACTTCTATTTTTTTGAGACAGGGTCCTGCTCTGCTGCCTAGGCTGGTCAAGTGCTGGGTTTAAACAGTTTTATAAGTAAATTGTATCAAAATGTATAAGAAGCCGGGTGCGGTGACTGATGCCTGTAGTCTCAGCACTTTGGGAGGCCAAGGCAGGAGGACCGTTTGAGGCCAGGAGTTTGAAGTCAGCCCGGTTAATGTAATGAGACACTGTAAAAAATAAATAAATAAATAAATAAAATAAAAATAAATAAATAAATAAATAAATAAAGTTAGCTGGATGTGGTGGTGCATGCCTGTATTTCCAGCTGCTGGGGAGGCTGAAGCAGGAGGATTATTTGTTGGTAGAGAGGTTTGGACCAGTCACTAAATGGCCCAGAGAAACTATCTGCTTATTCACACTGGGGAGGGAGGGAGATCTACATTTCTGGGTGGTTCAGATAACTTAAAATGAAAGGTAAAACTGTAAAAGTTTAGAAGAAAATATAGGATAATATCTTCATGAGCTGGTGAAAGTAAGTGTTTCTTAAACAAGACACAAAAAACCATGTGGCACTATGAATTCAAGTGGGGGATGTGCAGACCTGCATACCCTACCCTTTAGTAATTCCCCTTCTGAATATATGACATAGAGAGAACTTCATCCATGTGTCCTAGGAAATTCTGACATGAACATTCAGAGAAACATTCTTTAGGATAGCAAGAATATTGGGAACAATCAAACATGGCCTCCAATTGAAAAATAGAAATATCTGTAGGTTAGTAATTCAACAGAATGAGATAACTTTCCCAAATACAATGAGGAGCAACGAAAGCAGGATGCAGAAAAGTATATACAGGGTGAGTGCGGTGGCTCACACCTGTAATCCCAGCACTTTGGGAGGCCAAGACAGGCAGATCACTTGAGGTCAGCAGTTCAAGACCAGCCTGGCCAACATGGTGAAACCCCGTCTCTACTAAAAAATATAAAAATTAGCTGGATGTGGTGGTGAATGCCTGTAATCCCAGCTACTGGGGTGGAGGCTGAGGCACGAGAATCACTTGAACCCTGGAGGCAGAGGCTGCGGTGAGCTGAGATCATGCCACTTGCATTCCAGCCTGGGTGACCGAGTGAGACCCTGTCTCCAAAAAAAAAAAAAAAAGTTAAAGATGAAAGAAAAGTACATACAGTATGATACTAGCTATATAAAGCTTTTTAAAACACCAACAAAATAATACTGAAAAATTTCCATATGTAATGAAAGCTTAAATAAATGCATGGAAATGATAAACAGTAAAATTGGATACTGGTTTTCCCTAGGAAGGAGGGAAAGAGGAAGCAAAGAGTAATTGGGATGAGGTACACAGGCAGCTTTAAATGTATTTGTGATGTTTTATTTAACAAGAGAATTATTTTTAAAAAAGTGACTGAGAGAGAGATGGAAAACTGTTGTACTATTATTATAAATAAAAAAAGAAACATTCAACCAAATTTATCTTCCAATACTAAGAAAGGTTAGGGGCAGTTTATGATAAACAAGAAACCATCATTAACATAAGGTCACAGCTTAATTTCACAAGAGTATTGCCTTGCTTGTTCACCCCCTTTATACACCATATGTGACTCTGAGTGATTTTTGCCTGTTTGCAAAACTAAAATCCACTTTCAAAGGGTAAACATTTATTATATTTTAGTAACGAAGATATTAAAAATCAATTTTCCCTAAGTCCTAAAGGCAAATTTGAAGATAGAATCCTTCTGCACTCCCTTGTTTGGCATAATAAAAAATCCTAATCATTTTTATTGATACATAATATTTGTACATATTCATGGGGTACATGTGATATCTTGATACATGCATAGAATGTGTAATGATCAGGTCAGAGTGTGTAGGCTATCCATCACCTTGAATATTTATTATTTCTTTGTATTGGGAACATTTCAGATCTTCTCTTTTGGCTGTTTTGAAATATACGATGAATTATTGTTAAATATAGTCACCCTACTGTGCTATTGAACATTAGACATTCCTTCCAGCTAACTGAATGTCCGTACCCATTCACCACCCTCTCTTCCTACGCTTCACCCCTCCCAACACACCCGTCCCAGCCTCTAGGTACTCTACCTCCATAAGATCAACTTTTCCAGCTCCCACATATGAGTGAGAACATGCAGTATTTGTCTTTCTGTGCCTGGCTTGTTTCATTTAATATAATAACCTCCAGTTGCATCCATGTTACCACGAATGGCAGGATTTTATTTCTCTTTTATGGCTGACTAGAGTTTCATTATCTATATATACCCCATTTTCTTTATCCATTCATCTGCTGATAGACACTTAGATTGATTCCATATATTTGCTGTTGTGAATAGTGCTGTAATAAACACAGATGTGCACTATCCCTTTTGTTTTTTGTTTTGTTTTGTTTGTTTGTTTAGAGACACAGGTCTCTCGCTCAGGCTAGAGTGCAGTGAGTGTGATCATAGCTCACTGCAGCCTTGAACTCCTGGGCTTTAGGGATCTGCCTGCCTCAGCCTCCCTGAGTAGTTGGAACTACAGGCATGCCCCACCACACCCAGTTAACTTTATATTTTTTACTTTTAGTAGAGACATGGTCTTGCTATGTTGCCTAGGCTGGTCTCGAGCTCCTGGCTTCAAGCAATCCTCCTGCCTTGGCCTCCCAAGGTGCTGGGATTATAGGCATGAGCTGTAGCACCTGGCCAGGTATCCTTTTGATATGCTAATAAATCCTAATTTTATGCAAAATATTGAAATAGGTATACATCCCCTCATATTGACTACTTTGGAGGGAACAGTACTATTCTGGATATGTAAACTCAGATATGTTTGCTAAACAGTCAATCATACCATGTTGTCATCATTTTTCTTCAGTTATTTTAAACTGTATAGCTCATAATACCAAATTTATCTAATGTTAATTAAATGTGTACATTAGGCTTATAACTTCCTTTCTTAAAACTAGGCCTTTGACCTCACTTAATATTATTTTTATTCTGATTGTCATCTGTATCATAAAAAAAGAACTAATAATTTTCCTAATTTCTGACTTCCTTATGTCTCACTGATAATTTTCAAGCTTTTCTTTGTTTATTGCTTCTTATTATTATTTAGTGAGATACGGGAGAAGTGTGTATCATATATTAAATGAAAGCAGGATATCACAATTAAGACCTTGGGCACAGGGTGTAAGCCTCATTGGCTTTGTAATTTGAGCAAATCATATATCATCTCTAAGCCTCATTTTCTTTTTTTTTTTTTTTTTTTTTTGAGATGGAGTTTCACACTGTTGCCCTGTTTGGAGTGCAATGGTGCAATCTTGACTCACTGCAACCTCCACCTCCCAGGCTCCTGCCTCAGCCTCCCAAGTAGCTGGGATTACAGGCGTCTGCCACCATGCCCGGCTAATTTTTTTTTTTGTATTTTTAGTAGAGACGGGATTTCACTATGTTGGCCAGGCTGGTCTCAAACTCCTGACCTTGTGATTCACCTGCCTTGGCCTCCCAAGGTGCTGGAATTACAGGCATAAGCCAACACGTCTGGCCACCTTATTTTTTTAAATGACTGAGTGGGAGGGTATAAAAACCCAGCTCCCTTGCCTCAAGGTGATGTAATTTAGTGATGCCTTTCTTGCTGTGGAATCAGGTGAGACTGGGCTTTAGCTACCCCTGCGTCTTTGTCTAATTTCTTCTCCTGTGCTCTCCTGCTTCCTCACTCCTTACGGGTTTCTCCTAAGAGCACACCCTTAACATATCCCTTGCACAAGAATTCCTGTCTAGAGCTCTGCTTCTAGGGAACCGGACTGTTACGGACTGATTGCTCGTGCTCACCACACCTCCAAGTTACATATGTTGAAACCCACTCCTTAATGTGATGGTATTTAGGTTGGGTCTTTGAGAGTTTGGACCTTTGGGGGCTTAGGGATTGTATTGGGAGGTTGAGTCTTTGATAGTGAAACCCTCCCGGGTGGGATTAGTGCTTTTCTAAGAGGAGGCCAGAGAGCTAGCTCACTCTCTGCTGTAGAGTGAAGACAAGAAGAACTAGGCAGTCTGCATTCCAGAAGAGGGCCCTCCCCAGAATCTGACCATCTGGCAGCCTGATCTTGGACTTCCCAGGCTCTGGAACTGTACTAAATACATTTCTATTGTTTATAAGCCACCCAGTCTATGATACTTTGTTATAGCAGTCCAAATGAATGAAAACACCAACCTAAGATATCTTCCTAGTAAGTCTACTTCTATAAATAGATACATTATGAATAGTGGAGGTCTTTGGTTGTTGTTTCTCCTCTAGATGAATGGACAAACACCTATATGTGTTCTTTAATACCTTGTGGTTTTGTTTTTTGTAGTTCTGCACATTTATTGAGATCTTGGAAGTTAGGTAACCACTATAGCTTAGTGTACCTCTTTTAGATCCATAGGTATTAAAGATGAGAAGCCAAAAGAAAACTCAGGTTCCCTGAGGCATGTGGGAGGATTTCAGTGCTTTACTTAACACAGCTTCCACCATTTAGGGTGAAGCTCTGACAAACATATTGAATTTGCTTAAGTATAGTAACCTAAATTCCATCCTAACTTAAAAAAGATTCCTGGCTGGGCGCGGTGGCTCATGCCTGTAATTCCAGCACTCTGGGAGGCTGAGGCGGGTGGATCACGAGGTTGGGAGATTGACACCATCCTGGCTAACAGGGTGAAACCCCGTCTCCACTAAAAAAAAAAATACAAAAAATTAGCCAGGCGTGGTGGCGGGCACCTGTAGTCCCAGCTACTCGGGAGGCTGAGGCAGGAGAATGGCGTGAAACTGAGAGGCAGAGCTTGCAGTGAGCCGAGATCATGCCACTGCACTCCAGCCAGGGAGACAGAGTGAGACACCGTCTCAAAAAACAAACAAACAAACAAAAAAGATTCCCTTTGGTACTGCTGCTAGAGACATGATGGAGACCTAAGCTTTCATGCGTGATTACAACTTGAGATCATCAAGTTGAAAGGGAGGATGTGGTTTACATTACTAAATACTGAACTTAATATAAAGTTTTTGAAAAATATGACAATATTTCAAATATCTATTTCCAAGAACTGAGATGAGAGGGCTTACATTGGTGGTCATAGCAGATATTTCTTCTCTCCATTGCTGATAACAACCTGACCTCAGACAGCCTACATTACTATGAGAATATTATTCTCAGTTGAGCACGTCCTAAACCACAGTTTGACTTTAGACTTCTGTTTGGTTTCAGGTGGTGGTATTTGCAACATTTCAGATGCTGAAGAATGTTGTGCAGTCACATTACTTTTTTATGATCATATTCTTATTAGACTACTCGATGGCCTTCGGTGCTACTAAAAGCGATGGAATCTGGCTGTTATAGACACTAAATACATCTTGTCCATCACTCACCTGTACATAAAGTTTCCACACTATTGGCAGGTTTGGATAGCTAGAGTAGCCTGTCCTTCATCTGATTTATTTCTTATCAAAAATGGCAAAGATTGCAGATTAACTGCATGGGCCAAATCTGGCCTAAAGAGATATTTTTTTTTGCTCTGAGTAGTGCATTTAAAAAATTGAATTTATGATAAAAACAAGTGGAAATTTTATATATAAACCTTGCTATTCAGCTTCTCTTGACAAAGAGGAGAATCAACACAGGGCTCACAATTCATCAGAGTTGAGTCATACATACATCAACAGGACCTACGTGGGAAACAAATAGCAAACTCAAATTGGGAAATTTGAGGAAGGCTTCATTCAGGGATTGTTTACAAATGTGTGAACAGTATGTCAGGAAGCCACAAAGTAAAACACAGTCCCCTAGGGCTGGTAAACACAGGAAGTGGTTGCAATCCTGAAGGAGTAAGTGCAGGGAGAAGCACTGGAACCCAGAGAGCCAGCACAATGTGGAAAAGCCTGTCCGACAGAGCTCTGGCCTTTGAGTAAAGGACACCTCCAGCTTGTAAGGATTTCCCTGAGAGGATGCTGAACAAATAAATAACCAAACCTCACTCCCTGTCCCTCTCACTGAGTGCTATTGCTCCTCTACAGGCCCAGTGAAACTGGCAGCTAGAAGTCAAGGGAGCCTCTTGAGGCAGTCCATAATGGCTGGTCTCAAGAGGCACAGAACAAGATGGAGAAGGTTGGAGAGGGGGAATCCAGAGGGCCAAACAGAAGATACCCAGCATAACTAGCAATTCACTCCCATGGACAGAGCTTATATTCTACAGTTTGCCACAGTCCCCCACCTTCTCTAGTGTTTCCATACCAAAACTGAATATCAGTTACCATTTATCATCATGCCAATATGATGTTTCTCACATGGCAAAACCAATTTTCTAACAATGTCTGTGTCAAAAGTGAGCAAGGTATGCTAAAGGACCAAATTCTTCAAGAAGACTGAGGGAAAATAATACATCAGAGAAATATTAATATGTGTTTAATGTATAAGTAGAATATACCTTGATCTTCTCTTAAAATATTTTTGGTTGGTTGTGGTGGCTCATGCCTATAATCCCAGCACTTTGGGGGGCCAAGATGGGTGGATCACTTGAGCCCAGAAGCTGGAGACCAGCCTGGGCACACCCATCTCTACAAAAATAAAAAATTAGCCAGGCCTGGTAGCACATGCCTATAATCCCAACTACTTGGGAGGCTGAGGTGGGAGGATTGCTTGAGCCTGGGAGGCCAAGGGTGCAGTGTGCTATGATGCCACCACTGCTCTCCGGCCTGGGCAACAGAGTGAGACCCTGTTTCAAAAAAATTTTTTTTATATACTCTGTTTCACTCATGAGGTTGAGTTTGCTTTCCCTGAATTTTTTTTTTTTTTTTTTTTTTTGGATACAGAGTCTCACTCTGTCACCCAGGCCGAAGTGCAGTGGTGTGATCTCGGCTCACTGCAACCTCCATCTCCTGGGTTCAAGCGATTCTCCTGCCTCAGTCTCCCGAGTAGCTGGGACTATAGGCGCTCACCACCACACCCAGCTAATTTTTTGTGTTTTTAGTAGAGACGGGGTTTCACCGTGTTAGCCAGAATGGTCTCCATCTCCTGACCTCGTGATCTGCCCACCTCGGCCTCCCAAAGTGCTGGGATTACAGGCGTGAGCCACTGTGCCTGGCCTCCCTGAATTTTTTATTGGGAAATTATCTTTCCACCACTAAGTGTAGTCTTGTTTGAGAGGATAATTCTAGGTGACTTTTTGCTACTATGGGAGCTGAAGGGTTAGAACCCTCCCTTCCTCCACCACATGGTCAGGCACATGACTCAAGCACAGTCAATGGAGTCCTCTCTGTAGGGAGTTTGACTCATGAGTAAGTTACTTAAGGGCAATAGTAAATTTCTCTTGCTTGCTGCCAATCATGAATAATAACTGAATCATTATCTAAACTGAGGAGGAAGACCATTAATAGGTTGATATTTAAATATACTTTCCAACATTTGGGAAACTTTTCTAACTCAATAGGCTGTGGAGAGAGATATAGAGGAATTGCTGGTTGCAGATGAACCCCCAAAGATGAGAAGTACCTGTTGAGCATTTATTCATTTCCCAAATTTGCCAGTAAAACTGAAGATTGTGCCTATGCTCCAGACTACTTTAGGAGAATGTACATACAGCCTACTGTTTTCCTGGAGAGAACAGAATGGAAACTGTTCATGATTGTGCAATGTCATCTTGTACAGGTCATGACCTTCCCAGGATGGCTCACAGATAACCATGAGCAAGGCAAAGTCACAAAGGCTGGCTATTTTGGCCTGAAGGAAGATAAGTATTGGGCCGCCTTTACTCCAGAGGCCCCAGTCTGGTCGGCTGAATCTTTGTCACGCTTGCATCACGTTCACGTTCAACCTCTTTCTCTGCCCTATCTTGCCTGCTCCTGTTCCTTTCACAGATATTGATCCTTAAGAGACATCTCTTCCCTCAAACTCTATCCCATCTGTTTCCAGAAAGCCTGATGGGTGACATCATTGCAATCAGCTTGGTCTTGATTGCTTCAGGGAATCTGTCTAAGGTGGCCAATGACTTACGTGTTGCTAAATCAAATAGGGATTTCTTGGTCATCAATTTATTTAACCTCTTATAGTATCTGAAATAGTAATTAAGAAAAAATTACAGTGGCAGCCCACAGAATTAACACAGTTCTTGCAGACACATCATTCATTGATTCTTTCGTTATTAAATATATAATGAAGGGCTTCAAATACGACATAAAGTAAGAAATATAAAAACAAATAAGACAAAATCATTTGTTTTCTAGGAGCTCTATTTAATGATATTTCATTGGATAGACGGAGAATAAAAGAGGAGAAAGAGAGCAGCCTCCATGTCTTGAGCTTGGATGACTGGATGACTCAGATGTCACTGAGGTAAAATCTATAGGAGGGATAATTAATTTTAGGGGGAAAGAGAAAAGGTTCCTTTCTGATTTCCATGAGTTACAGGCACCTGCGGGATATCATATAGAGATGACTTCAGAGTAATCGTAGCAGAGATCAAGTTGCAGTAAGTTAAAGATTGAATATACCCTGAGCATATGGCAAAGGATGCATAGGGATGGGAGATTCTCAAACGTGGCTGAGTATTAAACTCATATTTAGAGTTAAGGAAAAATGAACTCCAAAGTTTCTTCCCTAGAGATTTTTATTTGTTGATCTGCAGAGAAAAATGTGTATTTTTACAAACTCTTCAGATGTCCTGTATTCAGTTTGGATTCTCTGGAAAGCAGACACCAAGATGGAGTGAAAATGGGAGGGGAGGAATACATGTGTGGGTGGGGAAGAATACATGTGTGGGTGGGGAAAAATACATGTGTGGGTGGGGAAGAATACATGTGTGGGAGGGGAGGAATACATGTGTGGGTGGGGAAGAATACATGTGTGAGAGGAAATGGGAAGGGAGCTGGAGAAGGCTGGAGGAGCTGACAGACTGCTGTGCAAGTCTGTACCAATAAAGGCAGGAGGGAGGGTGATTGGAAGTGTCTCCGAGCACTCTGCAGGTTTAGCAAGCTTGTCAGGGAGTCCTCAAACTGAAGTTGGCCATGTGAGGAGCTGTGTGTCTTTCAGGAATAGGCCTGCCTCAGTATCCCTGCAACTCTCAGTCATTAGCTAGAACAGCCTGGTCTTGGCACAAACATTGCGATGGATTTCAGAATGCAGCAGCTGAGGACTTTTGGACAATTAAATGCCCCATAGTTGGAGGTCTTTGAGGCACATTCTCCTGGCTGCCACATGTACCCTGCCATTTTAAGTCAATGGAATGAGAAAAAAAAAAAAAAAAAATCCAAACGGGCTGTAGCTGGACAGGTTTTTAGGCCTAAGGCAAAGTTTCATGTTGTTTTTTAGATGGGAAAGATTTCAATGTTTGTAAGTCTAGAGAACGGAATCTGTACTGTGGGAGAACCTAAAGAAGAGGGATAGAGAGAGGGAGGAAGAAAGGGAGAAGGAGAATGAGAAAGAATGAATTGTAAAGGACGAACACTCCAGAAAAGGCAGGAAGAAATGGGATCCAAAGGTTATGGCTTTGAATTTAAGGCATGACATCTTATTCTCTGGGACAGTGTCTGGATATGGGTTAAGGTCGAAGGTTGTAGGGAATTGAAAGGAATTGCATTTAGTTATCTTAATTTCTGACACTAAAATAGGAGTCAAAGTATTAGGAGCCTTGGTAGCAGGTTTCATCTTGAAGAGGAGATATCCCATCTTCTGAGGCTGAAGCTAAAGAGTCAGAGTTCGATGCAGAGAAAGACTCTTTTGTAGATGTAGGATCAAGTTAAGGGAGAAGAAGCCTGATGGCATCAATATTAAAAATATATATTTATTTATTTTTTTTGAGGCAGAGTAAATTTGTTTTGAGACAGTGGTACAATCATGGCTTACTGTAGCCTCAACCTCTCAGGCTCCAGTGATCCTCCTACCACAGCCTCCTAAGTAGCTGGAACTACAGGCATGTGCCACCACACGCAGCTAATTACTTGTATTTATTGTAGAGACAGGGTTTTACCATGTTGCCCAGGCTGGTCTGGAACCCCTAGGCTCATGAAATGTGCCTGCCTTGGCCTCCCAAAGTGCTAGGATTACAGATGTGAGGCATTGCATCTGGCTAGCCTCAATTTATTTAATGAAGTAGGAGGCAAGGTTATCCATTGAAGGTATTATTTATTTGCAGCTCATCTCAAGTGACAAAATTCCATACATAAGACTATAACATAAATCATATTTAATATATTAAAAATAATACTTCAAATATATCTTTCACATTAAGATGATTATCTATTATGTAAATCTTTCCTAGGTGTGTGTGTCTGTTTCTTGATGTATAAACCAAAACTCTGAAATATTCTCTTGATCTAACTTCGACTTTTAAAAACTGACATTGTATTGAATTGATTCTCAATCAGAAAAAAAATTGCTGTCAGACTGCAGTGCGAGTCTGCCTCAACGAAAGCAGGAGGAGAGATGGTTGGAAGTGCCTCAGGACACTCTGAAAGTTTAGCAAGCTTATCAGGGAGTCCTCAAACCAAAGCTGGCCAAAAACTTCAGCATAAGAACTATTCTGTCTGTGTATTATATATATTTACTACCAAACTTAATAAACAAAAACCACTTTTGAACCAGGTAATTTTATGTAGTATGAAAAGAAATTCATCACATGGTCATATACTGGCTAATGCTATCTAAAAGTAGACATCAAAATATTTCATAATTGGAGGGAATCTTTGGAGATTAGTGGTTTCTAATCTGGGGGCCTCAGACACCCAAAATCTATATATTGACCAGTGGAAGTTGATGATTTATTATCAAACTTGAAAGCACCTAATGGAAACCCCACTTCATCTCTGTGAAGATTTTCAGTTCCTTTGCAGTTATTTGAAATTATTTCAATTCTGTGGGGCCGCTTCAGAAACTCCAATGGGCCTTTGTAATGTTAAAATGTGGAGAATGCTTTAATCATTATTTAATCAATGTGCTTAAAAAATAGACAAAAGCTTTTGAAACATGGGACTGAAGTAGGGGGAGCATTATAAAAGCCTAAGGTAATTGGTAGTGAAGAGTTGGAAAAACTTATTTAGTCTAATCTTGTAATTTACAGATGAGGAAACTGAGAAGATAAATAATTTATTCAATATCACTTGAAGGTTCATTAGTAAAAGGGCCAGCATTAGGATTTGCTCATTTTGTACTCTAGGAGTTGTTAAAAGCACTTAATATCTTCTTTTCTTAGGTGTTAGGATTTTTCATTTTTTAAATCATGCTATTTAGTGTTCTTAACATTTGAAACCCAAATGCTTTATATTTTGTTTTTGGATTGCTTTGGGAATGAGTATGTACTGTTAGAGAATGGCCCAATTCAAACACTAGAGTTTTAATAATTTCTACTCCCTCTGCTGGCCAACTTTCCAGTAAAATGGTTTTTTAAAAAAAAGAGAAAAAAATGCAGCAGTAATTGAAACAAAAACAAAAACTTTAAAAAGTGTCTTCATTATAAAGAGGTGCCATGCCATAAAAGCCTAGCTAGTTTCAAGGTCCATTCTTCCATTCCTCATGATTTTAGGGTTATCTTCATTCAGATCTACTCTACTTATAATAGTACTTTAAACACAGCACAGAATTAAACCATTAGCATGTGAATCTGCAAAAAGAGAACTTGTTTTAGACTCTTCTACAGTTTAGACTTCAATGTGCACACTAAATGCATAACATTCGTATCAAATAATTAACATTTATATACAATTAACAAATAGGGACAAATTTTATACAGAACTTCTTCTACGCTATAATTTTTGAAAACATTTAACCCACTAGCAAGAGGTAAGACAGCCCTGCCTTTTTAAAAGACAGGTCACTTGAATAGAGAATATAAGATATAACCATAAGTAGAAGTATAAACAATAATTTTTCTTCTGGTGGAATGTTTTAAAATTTCCTTTCTTGCATTATTATTCTTCCTTAGGTTTTTTTAGACAGGTCATTTCTTCTTGAAGGATTTTCCTTTTTCTTTTCTTTTTACTTTTTGAAGGGGGATTATTTACTGATGGTCTAAAAGAAGCACCTTCAAATTCTTCATAATGGTAGCCAAAGCAGAAATGGGATATTTAATAATTCTTACATCTCACTCATGTAGTCTTCTGACATAACAATTAAGCAGAGATCATTTTCTATGTTCAAACTTTAAAAACTTTGTAACGATAATTGGGATTTCATAACAAATGATAATAAGTGGTTTTGTGCATTGATTTTCTTGGTACCCAATAACATGCCAATTAAAATCCAGACTTCACACTGACACCTAGGGAACACAGCAGGATGGCCAAAGCTGAGTGTCAGTCATTGTCATAGATGCAACCTGAAAGAAAAAAATACAAATTTAAATATGGTTATTAAAAACATATTCTCTAAGTATTCCAAGTTTGGAAATGTGGGTGATTCATACTCTCTTGGTTAAGGATTAAAAAAAAAATAGAACTGGCTCACTTTATAAAAAATGAGTTAAACGGAAGACCATATATTTAACTTTTATTATTTAGTCTATAATTCCAACAAAATTTCTGGACAGATTTGTTCTCTATTAAAATGAGACTCAAGATTATTTTACGTGGCACTTAAACATTTACTTTTTGGTAGTCACTCTGAACGAGGTTGAAGACATTAAAGATCAAGAATCGTAAGTTTAAAAGACTAAAGGACATCATGGTCAACACCATGCATCATTTCAGTTAGATTAATTTTTTATAGTTTGGAACTATATGATGCTTAGAGAATATTGGTATTACTGGTTACGAAATAAGTACCTATCTATTTGCCAAAAATGTTTATTTGTTTGGATAAAAGAAATTCTTATTATGAGTCACAGTACAATAAAAAATTTATCAAATATTTTTATACTTCTGTTTTCAAAGAAATAAATGAGGTTTTTCCTTAATTTTCCATCTTGTGAGAAATGTGGTATTGTCCCCCCATTATGCCAGGGCATTTACCTCTTCTAACATTTTCAAATGATTCAAATTCTGATCAGATTGGAAGTCTCTAATCCAACAAACTATTTTTAGTATTTATAAAAACAGTAAATTCACTACGACTGTTCGCTGGGGTGGTACTACATAAGACTTACCATCAGCAATATCATCATAGATCTCTCCATCACTGTAAATGTAAAAAAAATACTTTTTATTTTAAAGAAACTATCATCTTAGCATTAGAGCAATATATAGAAGATTAACAGTATGATTTTATATGGCACAATTAAGGCTTTTAAGCATAGTATGCATTTTAAAGTAGAAATAAATTTGATATTCATTATCTCTTCTTTCGTTGACTTAATCTAGTCCTCTGTTTCATTTTACATGCAGAATAATTAAAACATCCTTCAAGAGCACAGACTACGCCTTACTCATCTTTGTAAGACATGTTTGTTAACAATGTACTAAACATCATGGAACAACACTCCCATTGGGGACCTTAATTCAAAGCAGCAATGGACTTTTATATCTGTTAATACCAGATTCACACTTTCACTTGAATTTCAAATGGTGAATGAAATACAATAATAATTGGCATAGGAAATGGTTGCATCACTCTCACATTTTAATTATAACTCACACATATAATAAAATATATAAATATTAGTTACAGAATAAGTAACCAAGATATTATTATTATGGTAATTCTCATATAATTTTAAAACTATTACTTATGATGATAGGCAGCATCCATAATAGTAATTTTGGCTACTTTTACACATTTTAGGTTTTGCTTGGCCCTAAATCTTTGTGGTATTTTCTATCCGACAAACATACTGAGTCCCTTCTATGTGCCAGGAGACATAAATATGAGTAAGGGACAAGCTTTGCTTTTAAGTACCTTATAATGAAACAGGAGATTATATAAGAAATAAAAATAGAGAGTATTATAAACATGAACATTGCCTTGAAATGTAAGATATACTTCTAAAATTCAGAAATGTAGGGTGGTTTTGTCACTTAGACCAGACTTAGTGTTTGCTGTACAATCTCTGTGCATTATCATGGAAGCAGCACCAGGCCCTTCAAACTGCTGCCAACTATGGCAGATGCTGTGAGTTCCCTATGTCTTCTGTTTGGATCTTTTCTCTGAGATGGAGGGAGGGTTTGGCTAATGGAAATCTCATCCAAATGCAGGAAGGATAGATTTTTCTGTCATTTATACAATAAACATTTATTAAGTATTTGCTTCAATAGGTGGTGAACCAACAATTACTTACAGAGTATGCTTTCTAAATTCTCTCAATCAGCCTGTAATAATCACTGATGCAAATGTCCTATTATTTGCCACACATTCTGTCCTTAAAATTTGTATCTTTCATAGAACAAAACCTATTGAAAGTCTCATGCCTCCCACTGTGATTAATGTGCTCAGGAGAACAAAGGTATTATGATTATTTTCTTTGGCCACTACTGGTTTGCCGACAAAGCTCTTCACACCGATTTGTGTTTTTCTGATTGGTGTCAGGTTGTTGATGGATACACAGTTTGTGACTCCTCATGGATCTTTTCATTGCGCTGAATTCTGTAAATCTTTGCATTGGCATGTGACCTAACCTGATAATGGAGTTCATTTCTTACACTGGGTTACTTGGGACAGAATCTTATGTTTCGGAGGACTCCAAAGGCACACTAGTACCAGACTGTGACAGACTGTGACAATGTCTTATTCATAAGAATAGAAGAATCATTGACGACTGTCTTTTTCTCTGGCATGCTTCCAAAAAAGGCAACATAGTACTCTACTATGCCTAGTGTGAGTGAAGCAAAGCCCTTAATTAAGGGCTAAACTATGAACTGTTAACAGGTGATATTAGCACCTACTGTGAAGTCACTAATTGGTCCCAAATTAATTCCATTCAATCAACTGCATTAGCAAGTAAAATATAAAATATTAATGAAAGGTTACTGGCTTTGACCTGTCTTCAGTGTTTGCTGAGAGCCTAATGAATATATAAAACTATGAACTATGAGCTGTACAATTTTAAATGAGAAGGGCTTCTTGCCTATTTAAAAGAGTAGCACTTTATGAAAACCTTACCTTTATTATGGATACTAGCATGTTAACATTAGTATAGCATATTGTTTTTAAATTTATTTATGATAGTTCAGTAGGTTACATTATTTAAATAAGATTAGAAATATTTTTAAAAGAAAGGCACAAAATTCTTTTCACAAGCATAGTAGTAGAAGAAAATGTGCTTACTTGTCTGCTAGATAACTCCGAAGGACATAACCATCTATGAAGGAAAAAGAAAATACATTTCATTAATAATACAGGTTTGAAAAATCTTTAGTATTTCTTTCAGGAAATCAAAACACAATAGAGTAATCATAGTATACTGAATAATTGTATCTATCTCTGGAAATGATCCATTTTTCTTACTTGTGTCTACTTTTGTGTCCATCCTTTCTTCTCCTTTTCTCCCTAACTTTTCTGTTTCTCTAATATGTCTCTTTTTTGCTCCAATTTCAATCTTTCCTCCTTTCTCCTTTAAATAAAAAAAAGCAACGTTTTTTCATTAAGCTTCTGTAGGCTATAGAACAGAGTTCTTTCAATTTTTAATCTATTTCTTCAATGTGTTACCCCATGATCCAGTTTTAGGAAGAATTTAGTAAGCATGGATTATAAAAGTAGTTTATTGGTAAGTATTTTAAATGCTACCAGACCTAAGACTTACTTTATAAAATTTTATTATATTGAGCAGACATACAACCGTATTCAACTCCCCTTTCAGATGCCAGCCAGCTATTGACTACTAGGGGGACTATGCATTGTAAATAGTCTCAAACAGGTCTCTTTTACTCTGTATGGAAGAAATTCCTCTACTATTTTGCTATTGGACAGTATCAACATTTGCATTTCATCACTCATGGAGCAAAAGCATTATTGGAAGAGCACACACTATGAATTCTGTGATGCCTGGTTAAGTAGAAAATAAGCCATATTTTATGCAGGAAAGCTAAGTTTTGTTGTTGTTGTTATATGAGGGGCACCTTATATTTGCCCCTCATTGTGCACATATTTCTCAGGAAAAATATAAACTATTTTTCTTAAGAAAATGCCTGCTGATATCTAATTAATATCACTAATCTTTGGAATTGTTAGTTTTGTGTTAGTGCCTAAAATCTGTTGTATGCTTGAGATTAGTACCATTTATTGCTTCCTCAATACAATCTCTAAATAATTTCTCTCAGTGAGTCAATCTGTTGGTCTTGGTCCACTTTAGATCTAATTTTGGTTCTGAATCAAAGCAAGCATGTTACAAATTATAAGGAGAAAGCTCATAAGCAAAAATTAATAATACAAATGATAAACTTACTTAAATGTATTGATGTCATATTGCCATTGATTAAACATGAAAATATTTTTTAAAAGTTAGAATCATAAAACTGAATTTATGCATTAACATTTAAGAAAATGAACTTTCCCTTGAAGTGTTACAGGGTTAAAAAAAAAAAACTCCACTAAAATATTTTATCAAGAAGCTTACCACTTTTTAACAAAAACTATAAGTATCATATTTGGAAAATAAAGAATCAAAGTTATCCTTGAATTCTCATAGTAGGAAAGTAATGAAACATGTGCCAAGATAAAAGCACAATAACATATTACTCAGAGTATAAAAAATTAGAAGTAGGAAAAGTAATGAAACACTAGGAACATAGGAAAGTAATGAAACATGTCAAGATAATAAAAGCACAATAACATACTACTCAGAGTATAAAAAAATTAGAACATGTTGCACCTTCCTTCATATTTCAATTAATGCAAAAGTAGCAAAAAGTATTAATGTAAGAACATCTACAATTAATATCTATAGTCTGTGGGTAGGCTTTTATATCACAGTTCATTTCATATTAACAGACTTTCTTTTTAAATAAGGTATACATAATAATTTAGTGTAATTTTTTTAAAGAGATAAGCTCATGTCCAACAAATTCAATTCTACATGTGTCTCTCAAAAGAGAAAAATCTCTGCAAATAACAAGCTTATAGAACAAATTGTGGAGTTTGTATCAGGGTCTTCATAACTGAAATAACTTTTTATCTATACCTATACTTAGGGTTACACTAAAATTAGAACAGTTTTCTACAGATAGTAATAGCCATTGACTTCTTTTTATCAGTTAAAATTGGGGGTTCTGCTTTCATTTTGGATTTTTTCCTAAAACAAATTGGAAAAAAACACAATAGTAAATGTTCCCATAATATACTCATGTTGATGTTAATAATTTTAAAATAATGATGTGTATGAACTGAAGCTTTCAACACTGAAGTCAATCTCATATGATTTGGTAGGACTTCATACACTCTCTGAGCTAAAATTGGATGATAAATAGAGAAATATATAAGAGTTATAAACTGTTGTTAGAGACTGCAGTTATTCCGGCATCAGATATAAAGTTCAAAACAAAGAGAATGTGATCACCATTTTTAGAAATTAAAGATTTTTATTTGCTTACACTTCTAGGTAATCTATTTTTAAAAACTAATTTATGCTAAAATTTTGCAGGCTTGGATAAAACACTAAATGTAGAGAGCTAAAACAGTCCTTTACATGACCAAAGTTAATCATTCATGATAAACAGCTTAATACCTCAACTTTACAAATTGCTTATAAAAAACATATTCTCTTAGATTCTCAACCTGTATTTCCATTCCCTCCTATATCTGTGTGTTCAAGAGTTCTAAGGAACAGCCTTCGCCTGTGTTGAACACTTTGTTGCTGCTGTGTGTTTGTGTGAAATACATAAACATCAATAATTGGGAATATTATTTAAGAAAAATGTATTAGGGAGATGGAGTGTGAGATGGTACTGTGCTGCAGAAATGATGTGATAATATGGGGCTTGCTAGCTATAAAATCACAATTATATAGCCTTTTTACAGGGTAAATGACTTTTAATACAATACAGGTTTTGCTGTCTGGTACCTTTAAAAATCTCAGCTAAAACTTCATTCTATTAAAAGCATGATTCATGACAGTGTCAAAACAAGTGACTTACCATAAATTTTTAAATAATCTCTCCATTATAGGTCCTAGAAATATATCTATATTTTTTTGCAATAGGAAAATCTGTTTGTTTATGTTACATATCTACATTTATTATAGGGAATGTTAGTGAAAACTATAAACACATGAAATAACAACAACAACAACAATCTCATCATGGTTTGTATCATGTAGAAGGGCAGCTATGTTTAGCACTGTAATATTGTGAGTGTGGGCACACCAGGGATTCTCACATATCATATGAAATTATTACTTGGAAACCTCACATTTATAGAGCAGAACATAATGGCTTGAAACAAATGTTTTGAAATATGTGGTGGGATAGAGCCAGTTAGGAAAATAACACCCACCCCCCATATGTGCCAGTTAATTTCTTCCCCAAACGTTTGCTTGCTACAGGGCAGATGTGTCTCAGGACTAATGACTCACCTTGTAGAAGGATATTGTGAATACAGATTAACCAAGGAAATAGAAAATAATCTTTGGAAAAGTGGAAATTATCTTCATTCTAATATTTTCAAATTTTTACTTAATAAAAATGAAAATATACTATTTCATCATTATTTCATTTGTTGTGGGTAAATCCAGAAATAAAGTTAAATGTACTCAATTTGGCCTCACATAGTTTAAAAACAAGAAAATCATATTGTATAGATTTACCTAGGCAAGTGGAACAATGTCCAATTTCAGTGGAAAATGCTCATAATAAAAGAAAAAACAGTGTGTTGTGTATAATATGAATATAAATTATTATCCTAGTTTTATAAAAATGTTCACTCTTCCCCTCTTCTCTGTTTCTATTGTTATTTCTGGAACTTCATATTTGGACAACATTTTAACTTTCTAAATTTTAAAAATTTTCTTTCAGTGAGCCTGTGTTGTTTTAAAATTGAAAACAAATTATGTAAGTAAAAAGAAAATGATCAATTGGATTTGGGAAGATTGAAAGCACCTTTAAAATCCCTTGGTCTTTGATGCCTAAAGAAAATGGAGAGCATTTTGGCCACAAATAACTCAGACAAAAAGTATCTCATTCTATATTTTTTGTAGAAAGTTTTTTTCAGTCACAGGAGGTGGGAAAACTCACAGCTTATGAGACATAGAGTTGTGGAATATGTATAAATATTAGCAAGAAACTAAACATTTGGCAATGTGCCAGAAATTTATATTGAAGATTTCAATGCCTACACAGTAGGAGCTTCTACAAGTTAATGGGTGAGGCTTGATCGAATGTGATAATGCCTGTAAAAGTGGCTTATGCCCCACTCCGTAATTGTAAGGGATTGTTGTTCTTGCTTTAGCCTTTAATTGTTATTGTTACAAACTTTAGGTTGAAATAGGCTATGCTTTTCTTTCTCTGATGGATTAAAGAAGAATGGAAGGTAAGGATAACATTAGTTTCACCTTGGTGCTCGATTACAAATGCAAAGACATCTGTAATCAGAAGATGCAGAAATAAGGAACCAAAAGATTTAGAGGCTCTGCAATGGCATATAACAATCTAACTACATCACTAAAGCCAGAGGAGAGAACTTCTGTCTTCTAACCAGTTAAAGTATTCAGCGGACTTGTTTCTGTGAGTGTCTGTATGTCAGACTTTCATCTGGCTATCCAACTGCAGTTTCCAAATTGTTTCATTCAATCCAGCAAGTCTCACGCAAGGTGCAAGGCATTGTGTAATGTGTTGACAATACAATGTTGAGAACATTTCATTGAAGTGACTCTGAAGCTCAGAGTCTAATAAGAGTGATAGATTGATAAAACAATAATGACAATGACAGCAGCAAAAGAAGTATCATGGTTGAGTTGGGGAGAGATTAACTGTGATGGTGTGGCTGGGAGTAGGGACTTGGGGTGCTTCTAATTTTAGATGACAACTGAGTTGTTTTTAATAGAGAATCATGGGCATTTCAAGTTGAATTCCTAGCATAGTAGGATGAAACACATAATTTTTTTTTTTTTTTTGAGACAGAGTCTCGCTCTGTCAACCAGACAGGAGTGCAGAGGCGCAGTCTCGGCTAACTGCAACCTCTGCCTCCTGGGTTCAAGCGATTCTCCTGCCTCAGCTTCTCTAGTAGCTGGATTATAGGTGTGCACCAACATGCCTAGCTAATTTTGTATTTTTGGTAGAGATGGTGTTTTGTCATGTTGGCCAGGCTGGTCTCAAACTCCTGGTCTAAAGTGATCTGCCCACCTCTGCCTCCCAAAGTCCTGGGATTATAGGCATGAGCTACTGCGGCTGGCCAAAACACGAGATTTGTTCAGGGAATGACAAGTGAATAGTTTGTATTTCTGGAGTGTCAGTTGTAGATGGAAAACAGCAGTGGGTGAGGGTAAGCCTAGATGATAAAGAGTTTTATGTGCTAGCCTAAATACTGTATTTTTTAAAATAATATTTGGATAACATTGTGGGGAAATGGATTCTGAGTGTAAGGGCAAAGATAGATGTATCACTAGAAAGGCTATTGCAATCATCTAGGAAAGGGAGGGTTAAACAATCTTATAGAGGTGTGTGAAGAATGAATTAGCTATTTTTAAAAACTAAGAATGTCAAGGACCCAGTCCATGGAAGGAGTAAGCAGGTTTGTAAAAATTAAGAAAGGCAGGAGGTTAGGAAAGATAAAACTGAACTAATGTAGATAAGGTGATTAAACCATAGAATAATACTTAACCTGAAAGTCAGTAACATGCTCCTAGTGCCTCTCCCTTACACCCGCATCCTTACCATGTGAGTAACTGCATATCCAACTGACAGCACTTGCATTGAACAATTTTTTCACTGATGGCTTTTCTCTGGCTTCTGGCTACCTTCCCAGGAATAGGCTTCAGCTCCTGAAGGACAGGAGTTGGTGTATAAATATCCCAATTTATTTCCCACTGGAAGGGATAACACTAACACTTGGGGGTCTCCAGTAGGATCAAGCTCCAATAATCCAAGTGGTAACTTGTTGATAATAAGACTTTATTGGCTGCCTTCGCTCCCCTATCTCATTTCTCCACTTGCCACTGGCATTTTTGCAGAATCACTTTATGGGGAAGCCAAACACAGTGCAATCAAACTAGAACTCAGGACTAAGAAACTCAATCAAAACCGCTCAACTACATGGAAACTGAACAACCTGCTCCTGAATGACTACTGGGTATATAACGAAATGAAGGCAGAAATAAAGATGTTCTTTGAAACCAATGAGAACAAAGATACAACATACCAGAATCTCTGGGACACATTTAAAGCAGTGTGTAGAGGGAAATTTATAGCACTAAATGCCCACAAGAGAAAGCAGGAAAGATCTAAAATTGACACCCTAACATCACAATTAAAAGAACTAGAGAAGCAAGAGCAAACACATTCAAAAGCTAGCAGAAGGCAAGAAATAACTAAGATCAGAGCAGAACTGAAGGAGATAGAGACACAAAAAATCCTCCAAGAAATCAATGAATCCAGGAGCTGGCTCTTTGAAAAGATCAACAAAATTGATAGACCACTAGTAAGACTAATAAAGAAGAAAAGAGAGAAGAATCAAATCGACGCAATAAAAAATGATAAAGGGGATATCACCACCGACCCCACAGAAATACAAACTACCATCAGAGAATACTATAAACACCTCTACGCAAATAAACTAGAACACCTAAAAGAAATGGATAATTTCCTGGACACTTACACTCTCCCAAGACTAAACCAGGAAGAAGTTGAATCCCTGAATAGACCAATAGCAGGCTCTGAAATTGAGGCAATAATTAAGAACCTACCAACCAAATAAAGTCTAGGACCAGACGGATTCACAGCCGAATTCTACCAGAGGTACAAGGAGGAGTTGGTACCATTCCTTCTGAAACTATTCCCACCAATAGAAAAAGAGGAAATCCTCCCTAACTCATTTTATGAGGCCAACATCATCCTGATACCAAAGCCTGACAGAGATACAACAAAAAAAGACAAGTTTAGACCAATATCCCTGATGCACATCGATGCAAAAATCCTTAGTAAAATATTGGCAAATCAAATCCAGCAGCACATCAAAAAGCTTATCCACCATGATCAAGTGGCCTTCAACCCTGGGATGCAAGGCTGGTTCAACATACGCAAATCAATAAACGTAATCCAACATATAAACAGAACCAAAGACAAAAACCACATGATTATCTCAATAGAGCAGAAAAGGCCTTTGACAAAATTCAACAGCCCTTCATGATAAAAACTCTCACTAAATTCGGTATTGATGGAATGTATCTCAAAATAATAAGAGTTATTTATATTATATACCATCTCACACTAGTTAGAATGGCAATCATTAAAAAATCAGGAAACAACAGGTGCTGGAGAGGATGTGGAGAAATAGGAACGTTTTTACACTATTGGTGGGACTGTAAACTGGTTCAACCATTGTGGAAAACTGTGGCAATTCCTCAAGGATCTAGAACTAGAAATACCATTTGACCCAGCTATCCCATTACTAGGGATATACCCAAAAGATTATAAGTCATGCTGCTATAAAGACACATGCACACATATGTTTATTGCGGCACTATTCACAATAGCAATGACTTGGAATCAACCCAAATGTCCATCAGTGACCGATTGGATTAAGCAAATGTGGCACATATACACCATGGAATACAATGCAGCCATAAAAAGGATGAGTTTGTGTCCTTTGTAGGGGCATGGATGCAGCTGGAAACCATCATTCGCAGCAAACTATCACAAGAACAGAAAACCAAATGCCGCATGTTCTCACTCATAGGTGGGAATTGAACAATGAGATCACTTGGACACAGGAAGGGGAATATCACACACCAGGTCCTATTGTGGGGTGGGGGGAGGGATAGCATTAGGAGATATACCTAATGTAAATGACGAGTTAATGGGTGCAGCACACCAACATGGCACATGTATACGTATGTAACAAACCTTCACATTGTGCACATGTAACCTAGAACTTAAAGTATAATAAATAAAATAAAATAAAATAAATCTACAATTATTAAGTAACATAACAATTTAAAAAAAGAGAAAAAATCCAGTCCATAGAAAGTCTTTACACAAAAAGCAACATGCATATAAGTGCTACCATATAATCATGTGGTTTCCATCCCGTCTGAGATGTACCCCAAAGCCATCTAAGAATTTAGGTAGTTAACAATGAACTTGGAAACTGTAAAGTGCATTGATACTGCAGCAGAAAGAAAAAAGATATTTAAATGAAACTCTTGACTGTAATCTATCAGAAGTTTATGAAACCTTTTCACCTCTAATTCTTAGAAGATGACACATTCTAAGAGAACAGGAGACCTCCAGTATTTGTAATAGTACTTAGAATTATTGATGTTCAAGTAGAAAATGATATTAGATTATGTAGTTATTCTGAATGGCTACTTATTCTTAAAGTCTGCTGGTTCCTAGGAAGATAAGAGTCTCTTCTCTGAATTTCTCTTACTGGTGCCATATCTATTCCTGTCCATCGATATCCATACATGTTTGTTGATGAGATCATCACATCCTTGTTACTTAGGATATGTGAAGATCCATGCTGATCCAAGGACCAGCAGCATCAATTACCTGGGAGCCTGAAAACCCATAGAATGTCATGCCATTTTTATAAATGTAAGGTGGGAAAAAATAAGCAAAAAAAAAAAAAAAAAAAAAAAAGAAGAATGTCAGACCTCACTTCTACATTTTCAACAAGATCCCCATTGATGTGTATGTACTTCAAAGTTGGAGGAGCATTGCTTTAGATAAGACTTGCTGCTAAGCATGGGAGACTTAGGTCACTATGGCAAGATTTTCTTCTACCATACCAAGGGCAAGATATGCACAAGCTTCAGCTTGTGCCCCGGAGAGAGGTCTATGTGACAAATACTAGGACAATTCTCTGTTGTGAAAAATGGGAAATTTTTGGAAAGTAGAGGACAGAAAACATATCATTTAGACTTATCACCTTATTGAGACTTTTTTTTTGGTATTTAATTTTTTTTTTAGTTCAGTTTCTCTTATTTGCATGATTTTATAACATGGCTATAAATCCTACCCCAAGTTAAACAGCTTTCTTACTTTTTCTACCATATGTCATGAGAGATTCATCATATTACTATCATAATTTTCATTTAGAACATTCAATTGGGTATATTCATCATAACATTTAATAATTTAAAAATCTGAATTTTTAAATATTTTTTGATGCAATTTGATGCTTATAGTTCTTTTTACACTTATGGCTATTCCTTAAGGTAGATCCTTGCAAATCCTAGTCTGAATGGGGGTTTTCTTTGTCCCCTGGGGATCTTTCTACACATTATCTTCAGTGAACTTCCAATCTTAATATTACACTGCCACGGCTCTTTATCTTTTGTACCCACATTCCGTATTTTCCTTTGAAAAGCCAACCACACCTCCTCCGTGATAAGTTTTACATCCATTTCCTCCATCCTTGAGTCACTGTGTTTTATTCTTGAAACTCCATTTCAATTCCTGTCCCTGAATCACCTTCCTCCCATTAAAATTAAACTCAGAGTCCATGTTTTCCATGCAGATTGACTAAGCTGATATGGGGCAGCTGTGGTGGCTATTCAGTTTCAAATATAAGACAATGTAATTTTGAATTACTCTTCTCTGGATTTTAAATAAGCTTTTTTTTTGAAATTTGATAAACATATTTTCATCTGTCAGCTTTCTTTATTTTCTATTTTTTTGTTGTTGTTGTTTGTTTCTTGAGTCAGGGTATCGCTCTGTCACCCCAGCTGGAGTGTAGCAGTGCGATCATGGCTCACTGCAGCTTGGAACTCCTCAGCTCAAGTGATTTTTTCTGCCTTAGCCTCCCAAGTAGCTGGGACTACAGGCACACACCACTATATCTGGCTAATTTTTCTTTGATTTTTAGTAAAGACTAGGTCTTGCTATGTGGCTCAGGCTGGTCTCAAACTCCTGAGTTCAAGCAATCATCCTGTCTCAGCCTCCCAAAAGTGCTGGGATTACAGGCATGAGCCACCGCACCTGGCTCCCATCTGTCAACTTTAATAGCTGATAAAGTCAAAAGAGACGGGAACTTTTTTGGATTTATTTGGAATAGTATGTTGCACTAAGTGTGTTCAAATAAGAAATGAAAACAAGTGAATTTGCAAGATAAGAAAACTGGAAATTCTAGGTGTGAAATATCCAGAATTCTACACAATTCTGTATAATTTGAAATTCTACATAATTTTAAAACCAGGCCAGAGCAAGAGACACTGTCTACTTTAGCACAGTGGTTCTGACTTTAGTGTATACATGAACGAGGGAAAAAGTTATCATCACGTTTTTACCTGATTTCTAGAACTCATATTTCAGCAAGTCAAGGGTGAGTCCAGGAAACTGCGATTTTAATACACACACAAGGGCTTTCTGATGCTGATGGTCTGTAGGACTGTGTTTTGAGAAGCAGTAATTTGGCATTATTTTTGACACAGAGTATATAGATAGTATGTGGTAAATAAAAAGAGAATAAAATACATTGATTTCAGCACAGCATAATGACCAACTTCTGAACGATTGCCACAATTTACAAAGGATAGAGCAAAAAGATAGATAAGAGTTAGTAAACACAGAGTCGTCACTAAAACATGTCTGGTTGTTAAATTCTGGGGTGACATATATGTATATATTGTAGTATAAGCAGTGACTTACATTTCCCTTCTTCATTTCTGCAGAGAACTTTTGTATCATCTGTGTTTTGTATAACTTCTAGAGATTCACCAGGTTTTACCTGTAGATCTCTGGTTCCCCACTTTTTAGAAGTTACAGAAGTTGTAACATTAGTTGAATATAGGACTCTAATTTCACCATCATACTAAAAAAAAAGAGAACAATATTTAAATTATTGGTTTATGTGCATTATTGAAACAACTTATTTATTGATGGATTCATTAAAAAGGTATTTGCTAAAGAGATAATCAGTGTTTTAGAAATATAATGTAGGAATATTAAAGAAAATTTTGAGGGACAAACATCATTCATAACCTCATCAACCTAATATAACAATTATTTTAAACCTTCTTATTAAGGTTCAAAGGACAGCTAAATTTAGATGATTATCACAGTATGAATACTGTGCATATTATAGCTTGCTTAATCTTTTATAGAAATAAATTTAAATCTAAAATAAATTTTGTTCAAAATAAAAGGGTTATAATAGCTAACTGGAATATTGATAATTACACTTTAAAGTGTGCATTTTGGTACTTAAAAATCATTGGATTTTTCAGTAGAGCTTTATACTTTGTATAATATTTAGATATGACATACTTTAAATTTTTTCCTGAAGTCTTTTTCTTCTTTTTCCTGCTTTTTTAGCTTCTTAAGGTCCTTTTCTTCTGTCTTAGCTTTTCCAATATTAGCTCCTTGACTAGGATGGCAGAACACACATAAAACAACACTTTGTTTAGAAAATATTAAAAGAATAGTCCATAACAGAGACAATCCATAACATTATATTTTTAACTTTTTGTTTCAGTTAATTCTTTTTGTTAGAAATCACAGTAACTGTGGTCGTAATAAATGATGACATTTCATAATGTAGAAGGGTTTCCTCAAGTGAATATAGACTGTAAGAATTAAAATGGGAGTGAGAGATTAGATTCCTTCTTATACTGAACCACATAAAATCACTGAGTCATGGTTTAAACATGGTTGCATGTCAGTGGTTTCATATGACTTAATCTATTCTTAAACCTCCCTAAATTATCAACCCTTTCTAGATAATTATGTAGCTTGGCAAATGTCATAAGAAGGGATTTTTAAAAAAGAAGACTTCAAAAAAGAATCAATTTTTATGGTTTATAACATTTATATGTTATGTTGTTCAAATCTACTTAAAATGCAGCCAGAGTTTTGGTTAATAAAAAAAATATTGTGTAACAGTTAAGATTTTTGATATTATAAGAAGGAGCTTTAAAAAAAATGGCTATTATTGATCTTTATCTTCATCACTTTATCAATTGTCCATGTGTGTGTTTGTGTGTGTGTGTGTGTGTGTGTGTGCGTGTGAAAGACAGAGAGAGAGACAGAGGTGGGAGAGGGAGAAAGTAAGAAAGATAAGCACATCCTAAGTGTTTAGATGAGTTAACAGACTTATTTTTTTTAACTGCTAGGATCCAGGTATAGAAATCCACTATATTTTGTAGATACCAATTACCCTAATATAAGTGAATATACCTAAAACAGTGATTTTCTAGCCTGTCCACACAGAGGATCACCTGGGAAGCTTTTAAAGGATACTACGGCTCTTGCCCAATTCCTGGACATTCTAATTTAAATTAATTTTAAAATTTAATTTAGTCTGAGTGAGGTCCAGGTAGTGATGGACACATTTTAAGAGCTTCCCGCATGATATTAATTTGTAACCAAGGTTGAGAACCATTCACTAGGGTTAAATTATGAATGGTAGGGAAGGACTGTAGATATCTTTAGTGAGCATTTTCAAAATTAGAATATAAGAATTTTTATTTAGATGATCTAAGATAAAGTTTTGTTTGTAACCAATTTATTTTAAGTTTAATTCTCAATTTTGGAATCTTAGCTTTTAGTTCACTCATTGTGGAAAGAATTGGCACAATATCTAGCTCAGGCTCTGCGAATGCCCGCAGTACTGCCTGCCTGTGGTAGTCTGGGCATTTGTGGAAATACTGTCCCAGATGAACTCTCTGGGGCAATCAGAATATACATGAAACTTAGAAATGCCCTACAAGGTATCTTTTAAAAAATTTATTGAAATTTATTTAAAAATAGAATACGACATTGGAGAACACAAACTTGCTTTAAACTCTGAAAATAAGCAAAATGGGGAAGAAAATTGTCCATATCCCATAAAGCTTAGTCAGCTGGGGTTTATTTTGTTTGAAGAATACAGCCAGTGTGTGACTCTGGGTTCCTAGAGTGATTTTATGGAATGTGATGGCATTTCTACAGTAATATAAAGCAAAAACAAAACAAAACAAAACAAAAACAAAAACAAAAAAAAGCATTAACAACTGTAAAGGATTGAAATACCACTGGTGAGAAATAGTAAAACTTGAACGTATTACTGAAGATTCCATTTTTGTTTCACGGAGAATTAAAAAAAGGGCAACGATTCTCTTTTCATGTTTGTTATTTGTGTTGCCTGTGGAACTTGATCTTCATATATGAATGATGGCATATTTTCCCTTCAGAGTCTTTGATCTTGATACTCTCTCTAGTTCCATAAAATTAGTTTAACAATTTTGGCAAAAATTAATACTTAGCGTTTACCAATGCATTTTTACCAGTACAACTCAGAAGACACCACTTACTGCATTCCATTTATGTTACTTTCATCCTTTATTCAAATACAAGATCTTTTGAGTCATCTTTCTTTTTTCCTGAAAAAGCTAGATAGGTGTTCTTGCTTTTATACCCAGTATGTATCAAATCATTTCATGTATTTATTGGATTATGAGAAAGCATCCTACCATGTTATTTTCTATTTCAAAAAAAAAAAAAAATCCAAAAGACACTCCTTTTGTATTACTTGATATTAACTGATTTTATACAATTTTAGCCTAAAATTAATTTTTTAACATTTGAATGTAACCTACCTAAAAGTCCTTTTACAAATAAATCTTTTTTTTTTCTTTTTTTCATAAAGGAAACTATCTTGTAGAAGACAGAGGTGGCTTGAACAAGATGGGTGAGGGCTGAGATGTAAGCTAAGAAGTATATTCAAGAAAAAAAGGTTTGGGGAAAACAGTACAAATAAAGAAAGGAGAAGAATCAGTGGAGACTAGTTGTGACCAAGATCTTAAACATGTTTCCCCAGTGAATGAATGAATAAATAAACCAGACATCAGTGAGTCACAGGCCCAAGGTTAATCAGGAAACAAGGAGCAGAACCAGGGGGATTGAAGAGAATGAGGGGAGAAAGGGATGGAGGTTGGGACAAAGGATTGGGGGTACCTACTCTCAAATCTCGCAGGGAGGTAGAGCTGAGATCGGAAGGAAACACAGCGTTAGAGAGGAGATCAGAGCCAACAGGATCACACACAGTAGACACACAATCCCACTGGCTTTTTATTTCAGTTGAATTTTCTTGAGTATTCTCGTTTTCATTACTTCATTGTAATGAAAGCATTTTAATTACCTCATCTCTGCTGATGAAATAGGGAAATCAGAGGTATCCACATCATCGTAAACTTCATCTCCCATGTCTAACAAAAGACAAAATATCAAAGGTTGAAGCACTGTTAGTTTAGATTTTGATATGAGCATTCAATGACGTTTTTAATATAAAGATTGCTTCAAGGACAATAAAAGTTTTCCTAGTGTCTCGGTACATTTCTCCTGGAAGCATTGTCTGCTTCTGAAAGGGGAGAGGTTATTACTTGCCATGGGTTAAATTATCCTCAAAAAACCAGTGACCACAATGATAATCATTGTTATCTGGAAGAAAACTCATGGAACAGTGGCTATGACTATCTGAAGATCTACAAGTGCAATGAATGTCAGAAGTGGCAAATTGCTGATAAACAAATCAACATTACTGGCCATTGGCAGGATGAAGTGGAGATAGAAATTGAGATTCTTATGGGATTTAGGGTGCTGTGATAATATATATCATCCTATTTAAATGTCTCCCTCCTGCCTTCCTTCCTCCTTTCCTTCGCCTCACTGATCTGTTTCCCATTACCTTTTGCCTTACAGTGATATTAGGAGTGGCACCACCTTTAAATGGAAAGATTATTTCTTTTAACTAAATACTTCTGTTACATGTACTGAGAAACAGTATTGGCAGAAAAGTTGTCGTGACCTTAACTGGTTCAATGGCTTTTCCAATCATTAGAGCTTTTTCTCCCTTCTAGACTTCTTTTTTTTTTTTTTTAATTTATTTATTATTATTATACTTTAAGTTCTAGGGTACATGTGCATAACGTGCAGGTTTGTTACATATGTATACTTGTGCCATGTTGCTGTGCTGCACCCATCAACTCGTCAGCACCCATCAACTCGTCATTTACATCAGGTATAACTCCCAATGCAATCCCTCCCCCCTCCCCCCGCCCCATGATAGGCCCCGGTGTGTGATGTTCCCCTTCCCGAGTCCAAGTGATCTCATTGTTCAGTTCCCACCTATGAGTGAGAACATGCGGTGTTTGGTTTTCTGTTCTTGTGATAGTTTGCTAAGAATGATGGTTTCCAGCTGCATCCATGTCCCTACAAAGGACACAAACTCATCCTTTTTTATGGCTGCATAGTATTCCATTGTGTATATGTGCCACATTTTCTTAATCCAATCTGTCACTGATGGACATTTGGGTTGATTCCAAGTCTTTGCTATTGTGAATAGTGCCGCAATAAACATACGTGTGCATGTGTCTTTATAGCAGCATAATTTATAATCCTTTGGGTATATACCCAGTAATGGGATGGCTGGGTCATATGGTACATCTAGTTCTAGATCCTTGAGGAATCGCCATACTGTTTTCCATAATGGTTGAACTAGTTTACAATCCCACCAACAGTGTAAAAGTGTTCCTATTTCTCCACATCCTCTCCAGCACCTGTTGTTTCCTGACTTTTTAATGATTGCCATTCTAACTGGTGTGAGATGGTATCTCATTGTGGTTTTGATTTGCATTTCTCTGATGGCCAGTGATGATGAGCATTTTTTCATGTGTCTGTTGGCTGTATGAATGTCTTCTTTTGAGAAATGTCTGTTCATATCCTTTGCCCACTTTTTGATGGGGTTGTTTGTTTTTTTCTTGTAAATTTGTTTGAGTTCTTTGTAGGTTCTGGATATTAGGCCTTTGTCAGATGAGTAGATTGCAAAAATTTTCTCCCATTCTGTAGGTTGCCTGTTCACTCTGATGGTAGTTTCTTTTGCTGTGCAGAAGCTCTTTAGTTTAATGAGATCCCATTTGTCAATTTTGGCTTTTGCTGCCGTTGCTTTTGGTGTTTTCGACATGAAGTCTTTGCCCTTGCCTATGTCCTGAATGTTACTACCTAGGTTTTCCTCTAGGATTTTTATGGTATTAGGTCTAACATTTAAGTCTCTAATCCATCTTGAATTAATTTTCGTATAAGGAGTAAGGAAAGGATCCAGTTTCAGCTTTCTACTTATGGCTAGCCAATTTTCCCAGCACCATTTATTAAATAGGGAATCCTTTCCCCATTTCTTGTTTCTCTCAGGTTTGTCAAAGATCAGATGGCTGTAGATGTGTGGTATTATTTCTGAGGACTCTGTTCTGTTCCATTGGTCTATATCTCTGTTTTGGTACCAGTACCATGGTCAGCGTGGGCGGATCACAAGGTTAGGAGATTGAGACCATCCTGGCTAACACGGTGAAACCCCGTCTCTACTAAAATTACAAAAAATTAGCCGGGCATGGTGACGGGCGCCTGTAGTCCCAGCTACTCAGGAGGCTGAGGCAGGAGAATGGCGTGAACCCGGGAGGCGGAGCTTGCTGTGAGCCCAGACTGCGCCACTGCACTCCAGCCTGGGCGAGAGTGCGAGACTCCGTGTCAAAAATAAAACAAAACAAAATATAATAAAATAAATTAAAAATTAAGGAAGAATGCTTACTCTCTGCAACTATTAATTGCTCTACAGCCAATGAAGCTGAAGAGATTGAGTTGAAGAAATTGCAAGTATTTTAAGGAGTCATTACCGTAAAAAGTTTAAATGCTCTCTGGTAGTGGCAAGGAATTGATTTCCTTTATAAATTCCCCCCCTCCATATCCTCCACCCTCGTGTGTACTCAGGTTAATTAATTTCACACGATGAAACTTGCTTAGCTGTATGAAACATAAATACTTTGAAAAATATCATCTAGAAGGGTCAAAAGCTACTACTCCGTGCACATGCACTTAAAACATATTTAAGAACAACAAGCAATTCTAACAAAACCTTATTTTTAACAGAATTGATTACTTTTGTTCCATTTTACACCTACTTTTTGAAGAGTTAATTGTTTGAATACTTAAAAAATATTATAGATTGGAATACAAGCTTATTATCAGGCACTGATCAGTTTGAGTTTATCCCTTACATATTTTCACATAACTGAAAAGAAAGCTCTAATGTCAGATACAGGGTCTACAGACGAATAGATTACCTGTGTGTTGGTTTTTCTTTTAATATACTTATAAGTTAAAATAAACAAACTTTTTGAAAGTCCCTGAATATTCTTAAGACAACATTTTATTTTGTTCAAAGTAAATTTTAAAAACATCTAAAGATCTGTCTCAGCAGGGAAAAAACAGTAACTGATTGAAATTGTATAAAGAAGCTGTTATATTTAACATTTTCCAAATACAATATAAACTGTCCATTTAAATATTCAAAGAAATTAGATTTAGAAGAGCATTACTGGCATGTAATCTGGCATGTTTTTAGATATCCTTATGCCGAAGTCTCATGTATCAGGCTTGGACTGAATTGGGGCTGGGGGACACAGGGAAAATGGGTGCTCATCCCTTCCCACTTATCCCTAACCCAATAGTGGCTCCTGGAAGAACAGTTTAAAAACTATCAATCTTTTTTATTTTTCTCATCTTGCTATTTTATCATTGAGCACCTGTGGCCACCCATGGTAAAGTTACTTGCTCAAGGTTACATAATTTATTATTTTCAGAGTCAGGACTTTAATGCAGTTACTGTGACTATATCCAATGCTTTCGCACTACCACACTGCAAGAAATGAACATGTAGAACATACTATTAGTTTTTGTTACTTACCCAATTGTTTAGGAGGAGCAGGGAAACTACAAAGAAAGTGACAACACAATTATAATCAGACTAACATGAACACAGAAATTGATTCAGTTATGTAGGAGAGTATAAAGAGGCAACAGCCTGGAGGCATATTAGGTTACTTCATCTGTTGACCATTATTTCTTTCTCATCCTCCATTTCTCCGCTAAGTCCGTTTCTGTTTATCAATTTGGAACTTAGCAAGACAATTTTTGAACCCCAAATGTTTGCCAAAACTTGCAGAGTCAAGATACTCAATTGGTTTATTTTGCCCACAGCCATTGGATCAAAATTTCCAGATTTGTTATATGAGGTTTGGGTATAATATCACACCAGAGTAAATGAAAAGGATTCAGTATTTTGGAGGCATTGTGACATACATATCTCTGCCTCCAAACTGCTTATTTAAAGAGTAGAAATACAGACTCAAAATTAACAGAGGTCATAGGAATATGACCATGTTTCCCAATATGTGCATATATATTCCCAAAAAGGAAAATGGTGAATAAGAGGAATATTTACTTAAACCGGGGAGTGACAGCTTATTAATTAAAGTGATCTGAAATCAGGATTAGGTGGCATTTAGCTGCAACATAAGAAGACCCATGCTTCTATTTTCTGAAATATGACTTCTAAATACACACCACACACACACACACACCCCACGGAAAGAATGGTGCACAGGACAGAAATGACTGGTTAGAATAGAGTGTGAGGGATCATTAATTCAAATGATCCCAAATCAGATTTGGATAGTATGTAATTGAAGCAGAAAAAAAAACCCTCTCATTTTTCAGTAAGGGTTATATTTGAGTAATGCTGCTCAAGAGAAGAGAAGGTTTGTTGTGTTTTCCTAGAATTTCAAGTGTACTGTGTATTGACTTGTTGCTTTGGGGTTTTACAACCCAATTGGGAATGCTATATGGAATTAACATCTTATAAAGACTTAAGCTAAATGTGGTGAATTCATGAGGTAAATATAAAACAGAAAGATTTTCTTGTATCAGGGAATATGATTAAGATTTTTCAAATTCATATATGTGGAATGTATACTAAAGGGTTATTTTTGGAATGGAATGATAAAAGTTATGCCTTAGATTTTACTTGGACAAACTTAAGTTATTTAGAATACTTTTAGTACAGGGAAAATTATTAATATATCATTATAGCATAACAGAGTTAAAAGTCTTTAATTATTGTATTTAGAAAAAAATTCAAAATTATGTTCTTTATTTCAAACTATTAAAAAAGAGTGTATATTTTGAAGAGTATTCAATATAAAATACTCTGTAGTAAAATGTGGCATTGGAATTGTGAGTTTTCAGATGTAATGCTGTATTTTAAAAGGTCCTACTAAATGGGTGTGTTAGTGTTTGTGTATGACTGTGTGCATGAGCGTGAGAGGGTATGTGTGCACTTATGTGTACATGTGTGTTTTTGCACATTTTTGTGAAGAAAGTAAAATATATCTTTGAACTGCAGGATGATTTCTGAGTACTTGGCCTTCTTTTATATAACGCATGACCATAAAGGTGACACATAAACCGGGCTAAGGTGATTAATAGAAAATTGCATTAAGGTGATTTAAGTCTATCAGAATTTGGTTATTGCTTATAGAATATTAGTAGCATTTGATTAAATACATATTAGTGTAGTTATTGTACACTGGATTTGGTTGATTGACTCTTACGATGAACCTTCATTATTGTCTGACTCAGAGACTTTAGGTTTCTCTCGTATACTTTTCTTTTTGTCATCTTTTCCCTTTAACATCTTCAAAATCCCCCAGGACCACGTATTACTCTTCTCTTGAACCTGTAGTGTGGAGCTTTGGAGCATGCAGGCATTGATCAGAATGTAATAATCAGTGGCAAGTGAAGACATTGTGTGGACATTCAGATTCCTTATAATTATACCACATTAGTAATTCAGGCAGTAAACAACTCATTTTATTGGACAAAATAGTGTTATTAAGTTTATAGATCGTGGTGATTGAATACCGCTTCTATGAACTTGATCTTTTTTTTCTATTAAATGAGAATTCTCCCACTTTTTAAAATGTGAAGCAAGTCCCTAAGGATTAAGTTTTAAACAACTGGGTGCAGTGGCTCACACCTGTGATCCTGGCACTTTGGGAAGCCAAGGTGGGAGGACTGCTTAAGCCCAGGAGTTTGAAACAAGCTTGGGCAACATAGTGAGACCTCATCTCTACTAAAAATAAAAAAACATTAGCTGGGTGCAGTGGTGCACACCTGTGGTCCCAGCTGCTCAGAGGCTGAGGTGGGAGGATTGCTTGAACCTGGGAGTTTGAGGCTACAGTGAGCTATGATCCTACCACTGCACTCTAGCCTGGGCAACAGAGTGAGACCTGGTCTCAAAAAAAAAAAAAAAGCTTGAGCATCAATTTTGCTTTATTTATGATTAAAATGAAGTAATTAAGAAATCTTAGACTGGGCATGTTGGCTTACATCTATAATCCCAGCACTTTGGGAGGCTAGGGCAGGCAGATCACCCAAGATCAGAAGTTCGAGACCAGCCTGACCAACATGGAGAAAACCCATCTCTACTAAAAATACAAAATAAGCCAGGTGTGATGGCGCATGCCTGTAAACCCAACTACTTGGGAGGCTGAGGCAGGAGAATCGTTTGAACCTGGGAGGTGGAGGTTGCGGTGAGCCGAGATCGTGCCATTGCATTCTAGCCTGGGCAACCAGAGCAAAACTCAAGTCTCAAAAAAAAAAAAAAAAAAAAAGAAAAAAGAAAGAAACCTTAAACTTTTAAATATGCCATTTAAAATGGAAAAAGCAAATTTATTTTCTTACTGACCTAAAGTATTTTTATTTTTATAAATTGTTATAATTATTATAAATGAGCAGATATTTATTGTTAAGCTAAAAGATTAAGTATTCAATTCTGGTTCTGCCATAGGTAGCATAGGTCTCAATTTATTTGGGTTTCCTATATTATAATCATGTTATTACACAAGGGATAGCCATGCAACTGATAAACTCTTCAGGGACTGTTGTAAAAGTAAATTATTGATCAATAAAGACTTTATTAGAAAAGGCTTAAAAATATCCTCAACACCTGTAATTTATCTTTTTTTTTTTTTTCATTTCACTTGTTTTGCTATAGTTATTGAGGTTCTTCCAAACAATCAAACATTTTGTTTGAAGTGTGGTGCAATTACACTTCCCGGTTTACAACTGTTGTTAATTAAACATTCAAATCATTTGGGGTAATGTAAGAAAGGACACTATTTTCTGCTTTTTATTTTAACTGGAAATCAAAACTAAATTTCAATGTATATATAATAATTTGCAAAAAGCAGTTCACTGATTATTCTTACCCATCATCAGCATCTTCCTCTTCAATCCCATCATAAATGTCATCATCTGGTGGTGGAGGGAATATCCCTTCATTTGGATTGGAGGAAAACCTTCTGTTAATTTTATAATTTGGTTATGTAATGATCACTCAGGTTTTCATTATAAATCTTCCTTATTTAACTGCAGAGAACATTTCACTTTCATATAAGCCATTTAAATAAAAAAACACTATTTTCCTACTATCCCATAATTACTTACTTTGTTGATCATTTTATAAAGAATTCTTAGGGGTGAAATTACAATAACAAAATGAGGGCTAAGAGGCACTGTGGACTTCAGTTGAAAGGAATGAGGGTACAAAAACATTGGAAAAAGTAAACTTAAATAGGAGATGGAGTTAAATATTTATTGTGGAAAAAGAAGTGAGGAGGTGATATAAATCTAGCTAACTAGTTAATGGTCAGGAGACATTTAGGAAAAGATACTGATCAGGACACAAGTGAAGAAAAGCAGTGGGATGAAAGGTGAATTTGTAAAT
This sequence comes from Macaca thibetana thibetana, assembly GCF_024542745.1. Taxonomy (NCBI): domain Eukaryota; kingdom Metazoa; phylum Chordata; class Mammalia; order Primates; family Cercopithecidae; genus Macaca; species Macaca thibetana. The sequence continues at coordinate 140,152,038 of NC_065583.1, forward strand.
ATTGATGGTAGTTGAAACAGAAAGAAGTGAAAAGTGACTTTTTAAATACACATTTTTGAAAGTTAAACTGTTTGCAGTTTCATTTGTTATTCTACGCTCCTCAGAAGACTTGCTATTTGACAGATATTTACTTAACAATTGTTTATTGAGTAGTTTCTATGTGTAAAAAATATGTAGAATGACCTTGAAATTCGACTTTTAGTATGAGAACTTTTGCACTGCAAGGTGTTAGATCAAATCCCTTATTTTGGTGCTGGGAAATATAGGGGCCATTGAGTTATAGTCAAGGTGACTAGACAGGTTATCATCTAAACAAAAACACTTCTGAAAGTGAAGGAGAATGTTGTTTTTAATTGTGCTCTGATGACTGGCATAAATCAAGACTGTCCTGAACACACTGGAGTGGAGTCACCATATGATCTGTAACAAACTTAAAAGGAAGAAGTGGTTTACTCAGAGTCACTTGGTGGCCAGCTCTAGAATCCAGTTTATTGACTCTCAAGTTAGTGTTCTTTCCATCATATTAAGATCTCTCTCATTATTTGTAAACTAAAGCATTTTTTTCATTAATATACACAAACATGATGGAGACTTATGAAGAAGTTACTCATAAAAGTGCATGGTTTCCCATGCTCACATATTAGTATAATTAATATCGTTAAAAGGACCATACTACCCAAATCAATTTACAAATTTAATGTAATCCCTATCAAAATACCAATATCATTTTTCACAGAATAGGAAAAAAACCCCTTAAATTTGTATGCAATAAAAAAGAGCATTAATAGCCAAAGCAATCCTGAGCAAAAAGAATAAAGCTGGAAGCATCACACTCCTTGACTTCAAATTATATTACAGGCTGTTGTAACCGAAACAGCACACCGTTGGTATAAAAACAGAAACAAAAACCAATGAAACAGAATAGAGAACCCAGAAATAAAGCCACATATTTATAGCCAACTGATTTTAGAAAAAGGCACCAAGAGCATACACTGGGGAAAAAAACACCCTCATCAGTAAGTGGTGCTGAGAAAACTGGATATCCATATGTAAAAGAATAAAACTAGGCCCCATGTCTCACCATATACAAAAACCAACTCAAGATGGATTAAGGATTTAAGCATAAGACCTAAAAGTATAAAACAACTATAAGAAAACATAGAGAAAACATTCTAAGATATTGGTCTAGGTAGAGATTTCATGACTAATACCCCAAAAGCACAGGCAACAAAAACAAAAATAGACAAATGGGATTATATTAAACTAAAAGCTTCTGTACGGCAAAGCAAACAATCAACAGAGTGAAGAGACAACTTGTTGAATGGGAGAAAACATTTGCAAACTATTCATCCCCAAAGGGATGAATATTCAGAATATACAAAAACTCAACTCAACAGCAAAATTCCCAAACAATCCCATATAAAGGCAGGCAAAGGATCTAAAAAGACATTTCTCAAAAGAAGACATACAAATGGCCAACAGGTATATGATAAAATGCTCAACATCACTAATCATCAGGGAAATGCAAATCAAAACCACAATGAGATATTATCTTACCCCAATTAGAATGGCTGTTACCAAAAAGAAAAATAATAACAGATGCTGGCGAGGATGTGGAAAAACAGAAACTCATACTGTCGGTGGGAATATATATTCATACAGTCATTATGGAAAACATTATGGAGATTTTTCAAAAAAAACTAAAAATAGAACTATCATGCAATCCAGCAATCTCACTACTGGATATTTTTCTGAACGAAAGGGAATCAGTATATTAAATGGATATCTGCACCCCCAAGTTTATTGCAGCACTATTCACAGTAGCAAAGATATAGAATCAACCTAATTATCATTGGATGAATGGATAAAGAAAATTTGGTCTATACACCATGAAATACTCTTTGGTCATAAAAAAGAATGAAATCATGTCATTTGCAGCAACATGGATGAAGCTGGAGGTCATATTAAGTGGAATAAGTCAGATATAGAAAGACAAATACTGCATGTACTCACACATATGTGGGAGCTAAAAAAGTTTATTTCATGGAAGTAGAGAGTAGTGATTGTTACCAGAGGCTGAAAGGGATGTAAAAATGTGTTTGAGGGACATGAAGAGAGATTGGTGAATGGGTACAAGCATACGGTTAGATGGAAGGAATAAGTTCTAATGCTTAATAGTAGAGTAGGGTGACTATAATTAACAACAATACATTATACATTTCAAAATAGCCAGAAATGAGAACTCGAAATGTTCTCAACACATAAAAATGATAAATGCTCATGATGATGGATAGCCTAAATACACTGACTTGAACAATACACATTCTATGCATGTAACAAAATAACACATGTTCTCCATAAATACATGCCAATATATGTATCAATTGTAAAACATCATTTTAAGAAGTGTGTGGCTTACCTCCACTTCCACTCTGACTGTGGCTAGAAAAAAAACCCAGAAATACGAAGTTAATCTATGAATTACTTAGCTAGGAAGAAGACAGGTACATATTCTGATCAGTTATTCAAAAGAGAAATAACATTCCAGTTGAAAGTTCTTAGAATGTTGTATATGAAGAGGAAAAAACCTTTCTTATCATCAGAGATGGGTAATTACAAGGCAAAAAAACAAACAAAAACAAGAATTAAGTTAATTATAATGCTACATATGATATACAAAATGATGATATTGTTTGCTTTTGATATTTTTCTATGAGGTTGTTTTCAGATGATACATTATTACATCATTCACTAGATGGACCATTAAAACAAGCCCCAAGGGTATTATTATTCCATGAGTCACATAGCACAATTATCATTGTGTTAAATTAAATTATCTTTCAATATATTTTGACCATAGCATTTTACTCTTAGTCTAATAGCAGTCATTTTTCTTTAAAGGGAGAACTCAAAAACTTGAATTCTCATTCAGGGGGCTTTTATTTGGTATGACTGCTGACTCTCTAAATCCAGATTGCCTATGTTTCTTATTTAGTTTCATATCATTATATATTTTCTCTATTTTAGCATTTATGTTATAATTGTCTCTTTTCCTGCCTATATCTCCCACTAAAATGTGATTTCTGTGAGATCAAAGGAAATGTAGACTGTGAGAATGGAAAAAATCCCAGAAGTCATCTCTTCAATTCCTTCATTATACAGAAAAGAAACCAGGCTCTGAGAAATTAAGTGACTTGACTACACCCACTTTTACATCTAGCTGCACTCACTATACCCCCAGTTTTCCACGTTGGTTAATCTGCCAGCAACAGATAACAGTTTAATGTTAGTGTCTTAGAGGACAATTATATAGTACTCATATCTGATTTCCTAACGTTAAAAGTAAGTGAAAGAAATTGATCTGATGCAGATCTCCTGTTAAATTTGAAATAAAAACATAAAGTTGCTGTCAGGAACTCTGTAGGAAAACATGCTGTAAATGTCTTCCTATATGAATAAGGAACTGCTTTTTGAAGAAGTTGCAGTACACTCTCGCTTGCTTATGTACCATTTTGACATTTATTTTTCCTGACTCTTCCCTCTGAGCTTGATGCATGAAGCAGGCAGTTGGAATTATGCGAAGAGCTGCATTCTGCTTGGCTGCCACTCTTGGCAGATACTTTTCATCTTGGATTTTTATACCAATTTCCAAAGAACAGGGTTGTTGGAATAAGGAGCAAAGCTCCTGTTTTATTTCATGTCTAGAGCAATTATTCAATTTCCTAAAATGGTCGTTTAGAATGTATAATATTTGACGAAGTGAAGAAGAGGTAGAAGGAGCAGGGCATGACAGGAGAGGAGAGGGAGAGAGATGTATATATGAAAGGAAGAAGGTTTGCTATGAAATGGTAGAGGGGTATTTGCGTTTGCAATTCCCTTTTCTTCAATGTTTCATATTCGCTGTAGATACTGCTTTAGTGGAGAAGAAAAAGAGAAGGGCAGCTGTCAGGGGCTGTGCTTTGAAGCCTCAAGTCTGCTCCCTGAGTTTGAAGCACTCACAGCCATTGCTCTTCACTCTAGGGAATCAGGAAAGAGCCAGTAGAGTGCCTGAGTCAGGAGTCATGAGCAGGAGGGAGAAGATGATGCCTTCTCTGTCTCTTCTTGCCAGGGCAAGCTGCCGGCTACACTCAGCATCTTCCCTTTTTCTAAGAACAAAGCATGTTCTGTTATGAGATCTCTGCCAGCAGCAGCTGCAGTTTCAAAAATAAAACATGTATAGAAATGGCTTCTTCTTTAATTTTCTTATTAAGGGTGCATAAGGAGGGCTAGATGCTAGTAAATACTGTGGAGCTATACTCATTTAAGATACTGAGCATTAAAACCATACAACTCTTCTAACTTCCTGCTTTTACTAAATATAAGATTCTTTTTTTGTTACATGTTTACTAAAGTAGAGCAGGATTTTAGAGTTATGGTATGTATGGATTCAATAAAATGGGAAAAGGTGATAATGCTAGTTTTGGGAAATAGTCACCCAATATGGTTAAACAAAGTTTCATTTTAAGAATATCATTTTTTTCCTGGTTTTATTATTTTTTCTTGAGTATGCACAACAGTGTAAATACGCGTTCATTAATGTAACTGGAATTCTTTCACCAAAAATTAAGGAAATGTGCTTTTTGAAAAACAAACAAAAGGCACATGCAAAGTATATACATTGGTAATATACTTGACATACTTATGAAAATTCTGGAAGTTATAGAATATGACAATTTGGAACTTCATCTGACCCGAAAACTGGCATTTACAGATTCACACTAGGTTGATGTTTGACTAAAGTCAATTAATGATCTCCAAACTCTAGTGTATGCATTGTATATTTTGGTATATGTTGCATAATTTATGTTTAGAACATGGTAAGAAGCCATAGCAGACTATAATTCATTTTAGAAAGACAAAACTGCTAGAACGTGGCATAACAAGTTTAATTGATACTCTGATATAAAAGATCATAAGAGGAATATTTAATTCTTCATGTGCTTTTTCAGTGTATTACTAATTTGGTGTTTTAGAAATGGCTGACAGTGAAGATTGCTTCCTTTGGAATTTGAGTTTTGAAGAATGCAGACACAGTTTTACCCAGGTGAAGAGCTAGCACAGGTTGTGTATTTTAGGATCACAATGGGGGTTTCCTAGTTTTACAAGGGAGTCATCAAAAAAAATAAAAATTCTGAACTGGACTAGAGATTTTCCTTCTTTTTTCCTTTCAACTTGAGGGGATTATGGCTTTAACTGAAAATGGAAGTATTGGAGGAAAGAAAGAATGAAAGGAGAAAGGGAACAGAAAAGTACAAAAGAGACAAAAGAATGACAAAAATAAGAGCTGGAACAAGAAGAAGAAGAGGAGAGATGGAGAGAGAAAGGAAGCAGAAGACTGAGAAAGGAAAGAAGAGAAGGAGAGGTACAAGGGAGGCATGGCCAATCTCTTCTCATTGGTCCTCCAGAAAAGATGTTCTATTCTGTTCCTCTATACCAGGAAGGTGTTCCCATAATTCTTGAAGTGAAGATCATTTTAATCTAGTGAAATGGGCCATGGAAAGTTAGACCCTTAATTGATACCTAGGGATCATTAAAAAAAAACAGAGTTTTTACTTTTAAAGAGCAAACTGAGGTTACCATAAAAATTATTTTTTGTCATATCTTCAAAAAATAACAAATATATTTAGAATCAGAGATCTATGAGAAAAAATGGGCTAAATTTTATATTTTATGCTTCATATTTTACCAAATCATATTTCTATTAGGCATATCCCTAAAATCAAGTCATAATGAACATTATAAAAGTGTTTTAGAATGACAACACATTTTACAAGATCTGGCAAATGGCCCACTATATTTCAAGTAGCATTTGATGCATATAATCAAAAGAAAGACTATAGAGTTTCAAATGACCTTTCACTCATGTTGGGGTTATTTTAAGTGGTCATTTAGTTTAGTGATAGAGAGCAGTAGGAGTTATGGAGGGTAAAATTCTAGGATCTTAATATACAAAATTTCTGACAAGGAGACAGTTTGATCTGTTCTACAATATGCACTTGCACGTACCTGCTAATATTATCCTGCTCTGCAACATCATCATATACTTCTTGGTCATCTTCAATAGGTCTTGACGGGGCACCAAGAGAGTCTTTTTTCAGTTTCAAAGAATCATAGTCAATCTCTACAGCAGTTGTTTTAATATAGCCATCTACCAAAAAGGGAAAGGTTTATGTTCAGGCAACTGTAGTTTAAATATTTTAAAGTTGTGAATAAAATATCAATTGCACATTTGCTCTTTAAACTTTCCCCTGATTTATTTTCTTGTAGTTCTGATTTGTAGACCTCCCAGGTAGACCCACATTTTACTGTACTCTGTCAAAGTCTAATCCTGTTGTAGTTTAATGTAAGCCTACCTTCTATTTTAAATATTCTAAAGTGATTCACATGAAGCATTTTTTCTTTTTAACATCAATGAAAAACCTAATGCTGTTTGTTCCTCCTGGAATAATATAAAACTTTACATTGTTTCCCACAATGAAGATAACAGATGAGGTGAAGACGGAACTATACCTGCCATTTAACATTTTCCTCCCTTTGTCCACTCTGTAAAGTACTCCTAACTTGGTGCCTATGAGGAGTTCTGGAGGAACATGCACATTGAATATTGCCTCACAAAGAAAACACTTTGAAGCCATAGAAAAATTTGCACTCACATGAACCCCTGGCTGTTCTGCCCAGCCATTTTCCTTCTGGGTTGTCTGTGATACGGATGATTTCAATTTGCTCTCCTTGCTTGAAGCTCAGTTCATTCTTTCCTCCTTTGACATCACAACAAGCTTTTGCAAGATGGATGACTTGAATAGGGCCTGTTAGCTGCAAAGAGAAAACAATAATCAGAAAAGATTTCCTTATAATTTAGAAAATCTTCAAGGAATGCAATTTTGAAAGATACTAAATCTACAACTTGTGAACCTACCTATAACCAACATTTACAGGGTTTAACTAGAAATTGGGGGCTGGGCGCAGTGGCTCAAGCCTGTAATCCCAGCACTTTGGGAGGCCGAGACGGGCGGATCACAAGGTCAGGAGATCGAGACCATCCTGGCTAACGCGGTGAAACCCCGTCTCTACTAAAAAATACAAAAAACTAGCCGGGCGAGGTGGCGGGTGCCTGTAGTCCCAGCTACTCGGGAGGCTGAGGCAGGAGAATGGCATAAACCCGGGAGGCAGAGCTTGCAGTGAGCTGAGATCCAGCTACTGCACTCCAGTCTGGGCGACAGAGCAAGACCCCGTCTCAAAAAAAAAAAAAAAAGAAAAAAAAAGAAAAGAAATTGAGGGTGAATGCTTTTCTTACAGGAGGGGTTAGGAAAAAATTACAGGGGCCAAGCAGGACCCGTTAAGGACAGGTGAATATGTGCATGGGGTCAGGAGAGTGAGGCAGGGATCTGTTGGCCTAGGAATTCTGCAAGAGGCCTGTAAAGGCAGCCCCCAATAACTGAATAGCACTTATGTACAACAATCCATGCTGTGTGCTACATGTCTTTATGGAATATGCCAGGATTCCATTTGGAAGATGGAGTTTTTTCCCCTTTCATTGTTTGTAAAATTGAAGCAGACATTACCTGCTGTAAACAAGACAAAATTTCAGAAATGAGCTTGCAAATCAAAAAATAGCAAGCAAATGTTACATGAGGTCTTTAAAATTAATATTCTGAATAGTATGGTGGCTTATTGATAGAAGGGTAATGATCTTGGTTAGACCATGAATCCCATATTCTTAATTTTCTAATCCTAAATTGGTGTCTTTTCAACAGAATTTCTTGAATCTTTTGATATGCAAATATGCAAATATGCATTACGACTTTTGAAGAAGCTCTACCTTTGATTTATTGAATTTATGATGACATTAATTATAAACATATATCATTATCATGTACCACTAAGAAATAAAGAAAAGAATGTAAGTTAAATTATGATATGCCATGATGCTGATGAGGCTCAGTTCTCATATTTATTTAATTTTTTTTTTTTTTTTTACCTATTATGTATTATCATCTTGTGAAAGGAATATAGGTGGTGAAGTCCTAGTCTTGACAGACTTTTAAGTTCATATTTAATGGTATGATTTCCATACCCTATCTTTTCTCACTGAAAATATTATTTGAATGAATGAGTGAAATAATGTAAAGCTGATTTCTCCAAAAGAAACATATGGAAAAACTTCACATAATTCCTTTAAATCTACAAACAAGCTCTCCATGGAAAGTATGCTATATAGATTTTTCATAAATTAACTGAAATTATTTTTTCCCTTGAAAATATAAACATTGGTAGTCATGCATTCTGTGTAAGTAAAATGTTCTAATATTAATACTGTAATCATAATTTTACTTATATATAGCGAGCTTTTTCAAAATCAAATGAGAATCTTATGATACAGTGCCTGCTATGCATTATTTTAGTTCCGTAACACACTTTCTGGAGTAGTATCATTTATTCTCCCTTAAAAGATTAAGCATCAGTGGCTCAGAAAAGTTAAGTGATAAGCCCAAGATTACATAACTTGTATGTACCACTGGAATTTGAATCAGTTCGTCTAACTGACTTAATGCTATATGTTTTCCTTGCACCATGCTTTGAACCTTTGCTTTAATACAATAAATATTCTGGGAAGTTATATATAAATCATTTTTTAAAAATTTGAGCCACATATTAAATGCTCCAGAGAAATAAATATTTAAAGAAAGCATACTGTGAATTCTTTTTGAAAGAATAATTTTGTAATTCAGATAATCACCCTAAATATGTCTGACATGCCAGACCCATGCCAGATGAGCCATGTCATCAAAGATAGTGTAGCCAGGAGAAAATAGCCCATGAGTGTAGCGTTTACTGGTGGTAGTAATGGTAGAAGACACACAATTACCAGAGATCAGAGAATACAGGGGTCAGAATCCACATAGACAAAGAGGGATGAGAAACAGCAGGTATCAGAAGTCAGCATGTACACAGACTTAAAATAAAGGCAATAATGTAACTCATGTTTAGATACTAGCAATTAGAGTAGCTCATGGAAATCTTATTCTGAGACAGGTCTGGTTCACCCTGGAGACACCTGTGTCCAATACCCCACTATAATACATACCATAGGGATATTTATGTGTGTGATGCTAATTCATAGTATAAGCAGGCTAATATGAAATGCATTATGGGGAGAGCCACGATGGGTTTGCAAAAGTAAATATTCATTCACTCAATCCACATAAATTTCCTGGGTGCCCACTAATTATGAACCACCATATTTTTTAAAATTTTATTATATTAGTTAAGGGATAAGATGGTGTATTGGACAAAAAAGTACTTTTATGAAGATAATTACTCTTTAGAAAACAATGAGTAATTCTTCAACTATGTAAGGTTTCAAGAATGGTACCCCTTTTGTGTGAAAGGTATAAAAAGATGTTATTCTTTCACCCATTAGCAAGCAAGCCCTTACTTTAAATTTCTTCTTTATTTCTTGTTCTTTCTTTTCTTTCTCTTTCTGTTCCTTTTTCTCCAGCTCTAACCTCTTCTTTTCCTCCTTTTCTCTTTTCTTCTCTCTTTCTTTGGATGCTTCTCTGTGAATAAAAATTGTTAGGTTGTTTTCGCATCTGCAGGTGTTGATGTGTCAGAACTCCCTACCTAGAAGTTTCTACTCATAGCAGAAAAGGTGGTATCTGAAGTACAGATAAAGGTAAAAAGGCAAAGGTTCTCAAAATCCAGAATGTGTGAGATTATTTTTAAAACCAGTAGGAGGCACACAGCTGAGGATATCTTCTAAAGGCTCTGCTTTCCCTGACAACTTGTGCCAACAAGTGGAAGCTACCATTTATAAAGGCCCCATTCTTGCTGTATGTTCGCATAAATAGAATTTGTCTCTTTTTCTCTCTTTCGTATGCACATGTGCCTGTGCATTCACAGGTACACATGCAAACCTTGGCTCTGAAACTTGAGTCAGAGTTAGTTGAATAAACACCGGGTAGAGAAAATTAAGGTATCTGAGATCAACATATGATAAAGTAAGATAATATATTCATTTCTACTTTCACCCACTTTCCAAGAAATTTCTTTTCCAAGAAACTTCTTTTTTTAACATCTTTCCACTTTAGCAGCTGACACTTTGGCATCTGGGCGCCATGATAAATTATTTTTCATAGCACCCCTGTGGGTGGAGCTCTGTTCAGGTGAAGAAGGCGTAATGTAAATGAACTCATCTGCACAAGGATACACTAAGAGTAAGAAATCAGATTTCTGTCTTTGATTTCCTGACTGTGGTTTATCTCATAGGCACGTCTCTGGCCTCTCATACAACAGCTTTTTAACAGAGTTCTTCGTAGAACTCTTAGAGAACTAAATAATTTTTGGTCCTTTAAATTGAAATAAAAGTTATATGACAGTCATTTGAAAAAAATCAAGCTTCCCTCCTAGTGTTGTTATGTATCTACTATCCCTCATACAAAACATTGTATTCATCTTTGAAGAAAACTGCCATGGTAAAAAGTGTAATTCATACATGTCTTCATATGTTTCTCCTTCACTCTCTTGTTCCTGTAAAGAAAAATATTGATAATGATTAATTTTTGTTATTTAAAAAGTTAACACACATATATTACATTGCTTAGACTTAAAATAAAGGCAAGAATGTAAATTTTTTATAATTTGAACCACGTATTAAATGGTCCAGAGGAATAAATACTTAAAGGAACCATACTATGAATTATTTTTGAAAGAATAATTCAAATACTCAGTAAAACAACTTGCATTGTATGTAAGTTTGGCTTGTTTAAAATATTTTTTTTCTCCTTAGAAATAGACTGGGAAAGCAAAAACAAAAAGATTTCCTTTTCTATCTTGCTATATAAATCAGACGTGTAGTCAGACTTAAGTTTATGTTCAGCACTACAGCATTATAATGAGTCAGTGTGATGATTGGTGTGTAACGTCTTAAGCATTTTAGATGAAATAAGATTAGAAATGGAAAACTATCATTACTCATAAGAATTTTCATCTGTTTGGTTTGTACCAATATGGAGTGAATCATAATACTTGTGAAATATTCTAATTATATCAGTATAATATAAGAAGAGAGAAAAATCTGACCTCATCTAGGTTTCCAGCACCTAAAATATTAAAAAAAAAAAATTTTAATAAATTTGTAATAAGGAAGCACTTTAATGTAAGATTATTGGATATAATATAATGATATTCAAAATAGTTCATAATCTAACAGAACTTAATGCTTTATCAAAGATACAGAAATAGAAAATAAAATATGTACTTTAGATCTTTACTATGGCTTTTATTTGATGATGGTGACTTAATTATAAAATCATTTAATTGGCTTTCATCAAATAATGCAAAGGCCAATAAATAATTAATACACTATTACCTTTATGCGCTTGTATGGAACAAGGTATAAAAAAGGTCACTGTTTCACACCTTTTTACTTATTAGTTCCCAAGGATTTGTTTTTATGTATCAAACAAATCAAGTTAATTGGATTTAAAAAAATTAATACTCAAGAGTTCAGTGTAATATCAAAACTAATTACTGAATATTGAAACACAATCCAATATTAAGAGGAATAATATAATAATATTAATAATAAAAACAGTGTGGTGTTTGTATAAGAACAGGCAAATAGACCAATGTAATAGAGCAGAAAATTCAGTGACATACAGAAATGTACATAAACAGGCCCATAATATACACATACACACACATAGAGCTGATATAATATAAAGGTAGCACTCTAAATTAATGAGAAAATGATGGATTGTTTAGAGGACAGCAAAGAGAAAACTGGCTCCATGCATGAGGCAATCCTGGATTTCTACTAACTCCTCAAAGGGAACTGCAAAGAGATCAAAGACCTAAATATATTCATGTGATAAAGTCTACAGGAAAAAAATGAGAATATTCTTATTTTCCAGGAAAAAGGACTTCTTAATAGCATAAATGACAAGGCAAAATTAATACATTTGATTATATCAAAATTTATTTACATTCAATGAAGGACAGCATGGGCTAAGTTAATAGATAACTGACCGAATGGGAGAAGATATTTGCAGTGTTGGAAATTGACATGACATTAATGTCTGAAATATAAAGGAACTCCTACAAGTCAACTAGAAAAATATACCACTTCCAAGAAAAAAATGGTCAAAAGGTAGAAACTGGCAACTTACAGAAGAAGAAACCACAAAGGCTTATAAGCAAATAAAGTGCTCAAACTCAAGAGTAAGCAGAGATATAGAAATTCAAAGGAGATATAATTTGATACACATAAGAGAAAAATGGAAAACTGAATAACAGGACCGATTGATGAGAGTGTAGAGAGATGCATCTCTTCTGGAGAGCATGCCAGTCATACTCGGTCAACCTCTTCTGGAGAGCATGCCAGTCATACTCGGTCAATCTAAGTATTCCATAGCTCTGAGCAACCATTCCACTGCGGGATATATATCTTAAAGGTAAGTCTCTGAGATGTCCGCATGGGGATGTATACAAGAAGGTGCATTGCATTGTTGTTTGTGGTACCAGTGAGTTTGAGGCAAGTGAAATATGGATGCCTACCATGGAGTACTGTGCAGTCGTTAACAGCAACAGACTACACACACACATAGTGATATGAATGGGCCCCAAAACCACATTATCCCGATTGTACAAAAATACTAGAGAAACCTATAATATATGCTTTCTGTGAACTAAATAGATGCATACACGTCACAATATGTGAAGAATTTGTGCAAACACGCATACACATTAAATATGTTTGAATATTTGTCTGTAGTAAGGAAGGAGGAGAAAGGAAGTGAGTTATGAGGATAAGAGGGAATAAACAAATGAAACAAGAGAGGGGCCCTGCACAGACCAATGATAATAATGACCTATTAATGAACCTATAAGAATGAATAGCTCAAACTTCTGTACCTGAGTTTACAAATAAATAAATAAAATATGTTTTTGTCCTTTACCATCAGAGTGCATGACACCATCTTGATTGTCTTCATTGACAGGGTTTCTGAAAACAAGAAAGAAGAAACAGTGAACATGGAACAAGCAGATGCTCACTTTACAATGAAAAAGAGAAAAGGATTATTTTGTGAATTATTCTTTTCTCTTGAATATTTGCCCTGATTTAAAGCTTCACACATCACTAGCATAGGCTTTAGCCTTATGTTTATGCTGCTCCTGTGGCAGAAAATGGAGAATTGGGAAACTTGAGTATAGCACTATCCATTCATAGTAGACTCATACAATTCATTCGTTGCTTCTGGAGGGTAATATGTTTTCCATTAAATTGGCAGTAAATCAACACTTCAATTCTGGGTTATGAGGGCATTTAATTGGTTCTACGGTACACATACAAAAGAGAATTAGTTCTAGGGCTGGGTACCATGGCTCATGCCTATAATCTCAGCACTTTGGGAAGCTGAGGCAGATGGATCACTTGAAGTCAGGAGTTCCAGACCAGCCTGGGCAATAGGGCAAAATGCCGTCTCTCCTAAAAATATTAGGTTGGTGCAAAAGTAATTATGGTGTTTGCCATAAAACGAATGGTAAAAGCCACAATTACTTTTGCACCGACCTAATACAAAAAATTAGCCTGGCATGGTACTGCACACCTATAATCCCAGCTACTCAGGAGGTTGAGGTGGGAGAATTGCTTAAGCCTGGGAGGCAGAGGTTGCAATGAGCTAAGATGGCACCACTGCACTCCAGCCTATGCAACAGAGTAAGACTCTGTCTCAAAAAAAAAAAAAAAAAAAAAAAAAAAAAAAAAAAAAAAAAAGAATATAGTTCCAATCCGTGACTCCTTCCTTTTCTCCAGATGGTTTCGTCTTGGCTTCATTTTTATCACCCTGAACTCCAAGGTGCTTCATTCCAACGGCTTCACTCTAATTGCCCCTAATAGCATTACTGATACCTGGGCCCCACAAATCCCTATTTATGTATATGACCATTTGTATTTTCTATTCCTATTCTCAGGTTAATTAACATAGCTGGAGAAAATTGCTGTCAATTTTACTGACTCTGGACATTACAAACAATTGGTATGAAATCTCAGCTGTATCCCCCTCTGCTTTTCTACAATCTCATCACTCTTTTTTGTGTAGTCAGCCTTCTCTTGCATTGTCCTTCTCCACACCTATTAAAAATGTTTACCACTTTCTTCAATCTGAGATTCCTCTCTGCTCCCCTATAATCAGATGACCTTGTTTCTTATTTCACTGATAAAACAGCAGTCATTAGGTGTGAGTTCTCTTAAGAAAATACATTTTCTTAACCCACAAGCTCATCTTCAGTTATACCCATCCTTACCTTCTCTCCACTCTCTGAACCTGTGCTATTAATTTCATCTGAATTCTCAGTAATTTTACTCCATCGATTACCCCCTTTCTTCCATGTGTTGCTTTATTACTTATATTCTGCTTACTTCACTCTTTGCCCTTAAATCTCTCATTCTTTGTTTTCTTCCTCAGCCCAAGTTACTGTTTCCATAAGAAACAAACACTTCACTTTACCTCTGTGAATTCTTCACATCACCACAAGATATTCCTCCTTTATCCAGCCAAGCTAAGGAAAAGTTGTCTTTATTCACTGACTCTACTTCCTCTCCTCCCACACATTTCTTTCCCAACTGCAATCTTTCCCCTATTGCCACTTCTTCCCTGAGACTATTCTTAAAAATACTAGCTATCAAATCCACTGGACCCTCTCAAATTGCATCTTACTCGATTGCTTTGTGGCCCTGGACAGTACTGGCCATTTTGCCCTCTTTGAGTTTCCTTTGTTTGTTTCCATGAGAAATAGCTCCTGGCTCACTTCTTGTCTCTCTGGCTACTACCCCACAATTTTCTCTGTGGTTTATTTTCTTTTGACTTATCTTTTAAATGATGATGTTCTGTTGTGTTCTGGTCTTGATTCTCTTCTTCTTTTTTCACTTTGCAGTTTTTCCTAAATGGTTTCCTGTACCTCCACAGCTTTATATATGATCTTAATGTTGGCGAATTCCATGTTGAAATCTCTAGCCCAGGCTTCCCTTCTGAGTTTCCGATTCAAATGTATACATCTTGGGTGTCCTACAGCCAGTTCCATATTACTATCTCAGAAACTGAGGTTTCCCCCTTTTAGCCCAGCCTAAACCTGCTCTCCCTACTAGGTTTCTTTTCTTGGTGAAAGGCACCACAATTCACATATCCATCAAGCAGCAACTCATCCTTTGTTTTTCACTCATCTTCAGTCCCATGCCAAATCAATCATCAAATTACATCAGTTCCTTATACTAATTCACTTCCCTCTTCCATTTCTCCTCTCTCCCGCTAGACACAAAAATAGGATTATATTATCTCTGGAGTGGGCTTTTGCAGCAGCCATCTGGTCAGTGTTCTAGTAATCAGAATTACTCCTTCTCTTCCCTATCCTGATAGTCCCTTCTCCAACTTTTGCCATCTTTCTAACACAAAAATATGATTATATCACTCTCATGTCCAATAGTCAAACTCCTTAAAGAGTTAGGAAAGAATATTACTTGAACATTACTTGAGATGCTGGTTGCAAAATGTGTGTTTTACCACATTTGAAGAATGTGGGCTGGAAGTGCCTTTTTATCACTAAAACCATAATATGGGCTCAGTGGATACATTTGTAACTCAGGAAGAACTGTCATGGATATCTATCTCAGTCTCTACTTGAGATGGTAAATATAGGTAGGGACTAACTGTTAATCTAATAAATTCACTTTAAAAAATAGAAAATTAAAAATTTAACTTATATATGCTTAGCTTTCTATTTGCGTAAGTGTAAAGGCCCTGTTAATTAACTCATTAAATTTGTCATGACAAGACACTGCTTTCTTTAGTGAGCCTTTTTCATCCTTGGAACATTCAGAATTAAATACAGACATGATGGAATAAACCAAACTCATAGTAAAAACAATGTGTGGAATAAGTTTTATAACCATTGAGACAATGTATGTACAGTCAATTTTTTTACATATTTGTAATATTTAAGAGATTTGTTACATTAGAAAATAATCAGTTAGACTTGTCACATCAATTTAAAATTTGTGGTTTAGACTTTCTAAATTTTAGGTGAAACATTAAGGAGTCTAGGTATTGAGTGTCAATGGCTGCTCACATCAAAAAAGGAGAGTCAAGCAAACATTATTAGTTCCAGATGAAAGAATACACCAAAAAATAAAAGAAATAAATTTGATCAAGCCACCTCTACCTCCTACTGTCAATGTATAGGAAATACAGAGGAGAGAGGGACATATAGCTATATTATAGTGAGCAATCAGCAAAATCTAGATGTTGGGGAACTATAGTATCCACAAACAACTTGATATCCTCAACAAATAAATTGCAAAGAATTAAAAAAAGACAGGGAGAGTGAACCTATATCTTAAAAGAGAATAACAGTCCGGGCATGGTGGCTCACACCTGTAATCCCAACACTTTGGGAGTCTTCTGAAGTGGGTGGATCATCTGAGGTCAGGAGTTTGAGACCAGCTTGGTCAACATGGTGAAACCCTGTCTCTACTAAAACTACAAAAATTAGCCGGGTGTGATAGTGGGCATCTGTAATCCCAGCTACTTGGAAAGCTGAGGCATGAGAATCTATTGAACCTGGGAGGTGGAGGTTGCAGTGAGCCAAGATCATGTCACTGCACTCTAGACTGGATGACAGAGCGAGACTCTGTCTCAAAAAAAAAAAAAAAAAAGGAACAACAAAACACAAAACATATGCCAACAAAGATGTGTATACTTTGTATTCTTATTCAAACAACTTAAAAGACATACATGTTGTAAGAGATAACTGGAAATTTGAACACTGACTCGGTATTTTATATTAATGCACAGAATCTATTTTTTTTAGGAACACATACTGAAATATTTATACATGAAATTACATGATGTTTTGTATTAGTTTCAAAATATTATAAGAGGCAAGTGGGTGAGGGTATAGATAAGACAAGATTGGTTATGAGTTTATAGTTGTCAAAGTTGGTGAAGGGAACATGGAGGCTCATTATACTATTCTTCCTGCCTTTTATATGCTTAAAATTTTTTTGCAATAAATATACTTCATAAAAAGTATAAGAAAAATCTAATTGCAAATACTATTGGATATTTATGGGAACTGGATATGGTTCAATTTAATAGATTTACGAGAGTCATTTAAATTCTTGAGAGGATTTTGCTTAGTGGGGTGATTAAATGTGTTCATTCAGATATCTGGAATGTTTAAAAATGAAATTAAATATGTTAATATATACATGCAATATGAAACATCAAAGGAAGTTTCATTAACCACATTTATAAGCAGAACTATTGATTTGAAAGAATTTAATTTGAGCCATGTGAATTGTCCAATCATTAATCAAAGATCCCCCGAAAATAATTCTAATTTAAGTACAAATTACTAGATGTATAAATAAAATAACAAGTCACATAATATAAATTTAAGTACTTAAAGTAAAATAGGCCTTTGCATTACTAACTTTGATGAATTGCATATTAATTAAAAATATGAAAATACCTAAGACATTAAAATACACTGACATTGTACAGAGTAAAATCCATAGCTCTTTTTATGGCATACAAGGTTCTTATGATCAACCTTGCCCTGTAAAGCTTTATTTCTCATATTTCCTTTTCTTACATTATCTTCTCACATATGAACAGCAAACTCATATGCTGTCTGAACTCTGTCTGGTTTCCTGTTCCTTCATGCTCATTCCACGCTTCCCTTCTTTGGAATAATCCTCCCGTCTTGGCATCCTCTGCTTGCAGTCCTTTCATTCTTTTCTTTCCTTCTTTCCTTCTTTCTTTCTTTTACTTTTTCTTTTTCTTTTTTTTTTTTTTTTTAACACAGAGTCTCACTCTGCTGCCCAGGCTGGAGTGTAGTGGTACAAGCTCGGCTCACTGCAACCTCTGCCTCCAGGGTTCAAGTGATTCTCTTGCCTCAGCCTCCCGGGTAGCTGGGATTCTACAAACGCCTGCCACCATGCCCAGCTAATTTTTGTATTTTTAGTAGAGACAGGGTTTCACCATATCGGCTAGGCTGGTCTCGAACTCCTAACCTCAGGTGATCCACCCGCCTCAGCCTCCCAAAGTACTAGGATTACAGGTATGAGCCACCGCACCTGGCCTCCATTCTTTAAGCCTCTCTTTTAAACAGTCCTTCCTTTGTGAAGTTGTCCCTGATTTCCTTAAGCCTAATCATTGCTTTGCTTCTCTGCATCATCCATCCATCCATCCGTTATAGTGATTATTCTATATTCCTTTGTAATTATAGGTTAATTGCTTCAGGTCTCTCTTTTCACTACCAGGGCATAAACTCCTTAAGGAAAGGGATTGTCACTTTGCTAGTTAATTTATTATTATGATTATCCTTTTAGAAAATTATTAGAATAATTCCTGTCATGATAGGTTTTTGATTTTTTTGATGAATTAACAATATTCTTATAATACCAAGAGACTAACTTTTATTACTAAAGCAAATTATCATTGGTGAAAAGGATGTTAAATCAAAAAGACCACCAGATTTAAGCAATTTACTTCCTAAAACACCTGTATGAATAACAAATACTTCCAAAAGGAAGGGTATTTGCATAGCATATTCATACATGTGAGTCTGCACATTTATGCAAAGCATTTATTACTTGTAGACAATGTTTACCTGCACACATTTGTTTTATTTATGGACCCAAAATATGAATCTTAGTGCCACTTTATATAGGCCTGAATTTATAATATGTATATTATTAAAATGTTCAATAAATATGAAATAGTGACTATAATAGCAATGATAGTGAAGAATAAAAGGAAAAGAGATGAGGAAGAGAAACAGATGCAGGTGCACTGAGTAAATTCAGATCAAACTGTCAGCAATTTCACCAAGGGTTCCAAGCATGGAGAAAAGCCCCATAGAGAGAGCAAGAGAAAAACAATGGAACCAGTCACAGCCCAAGTCATAAGAAACTGAGCAGAGGGAGGGGGTGAAGAAGAAGAAAAGGAAGCTTACCAGTTATGATAATAGATCTATTCAATAAAGCCTCTCACTATAGATCTTTGTTTTTATGTGATAGCATGTAGAATTAAACAGGAAAAGTAAAGTTAATGACTGTCATTTTTAGAACGCTTATTAGTGTCTTATTTCCTGACGTATAAAGATGTAAAACTGTTGCCCTCTATATTTTTCTTTTCTTTCCTTTTCTTTTCTTTTCTTTTGTGTTTTTTGGAGACAGGATCTCACTCTGTCCCCCAGGCTGGAGTGCAGTGGTGAGATCACGGCTCACTGCAGGCTGGATCTCTCAGGCTCAGGGATCCTCCCACCTCAGCCTCCCAAGTAGCTGAGACAACAGGCGAGTGCCACCATGCTCAGCTAAACTTTTGTACATATGTGTGTATGTGTGTATTTAAATTTAAAATACAATATAACTTTGGCCTCAACTACTTTATTTTCAAAGTTATTTAGGATTTCTGATTCTCACCTGTCTCAAATCTTTTATGCTCTTAAGACATCCTGACTTGAATGACACGATTGCAAGTTACTTCCGGGAACAGCTTTAGGAGTAGGCAGAACAGGCTGCAGATGATAAAGTTCACCCTGTCTTCTAAAATTCATTCCTTGATCCCAATTACAGATTCCACTCTACACCCTAGGGAGAACTGTAAACCTTAGGGAAGCCATTGCTCCCCGCTGCTCAAACGCTCAGCTTCTGCAATTCTCCCCTCTCTCCGCTCTTATCATTATATATATATATTTATATATATATATATAATATATATAAATATACACATATAATGTATATATAATATATAAATATACACATATAATGTATATATAATATATAAATACATAAATATACAAATATAGAAGTATATTTGTAGACACAGGGTTTTACCATATTGCTCAAACTGGTCTTGAATTCCTGGATTCATGTGATTGGCTCACCTTGGCCTCCCAAAGTGCCGGGATTACAGGCATGAGCCACCATGCCCAGCTGGCCTTTATACTTTATTGGCTATTCATGCATTTAGCTTTTAATTATCAGAATTTTTTTTTAAGAAGGAGGAAGAAATCTACATGACACATTAAACTTTGTTCTATACCTGCCTTATTGGGAGTAAAATCTTGCGACCCTTTCTCTGGAACATGTCTTCCTATATTTAACCCATGAGGAATTTGAAAACTGACTTGCTAAAGCCAACACTTTCCAACTGGTGTGACAGAAGACTGTCTGGCAGCGGGCTACTGATATGGCAAGTCTCAAGTTTCAGAACATTTTAAGCATCTCTAATCAATAAAACGGTTATAATGGTAAATTCTTACTTTTCCTCCAATTTTACAGACAAAAAATAAAACATGCACACAAACAGAAACCAAAAAACCCTTTAAACTAACTGTGAATGACTTCAGGGTAAGAACTGTTGAAGTTTTCCTTTTCTAACCTTAGTCACTTCCCATTATTTATTATTTTTTATTACTTCACTTTTCCTGTCTCATCACTATTAATAACCATGTAATTTGTTTGATATGCCAAAACACTCAACCATTGATTCTGTTTTAATATGAAAAATTATGATGTTAAAATTATAATTTAAAAAGGTACCAAGAAATATATTACACTAAAAGATGTTGATTTGAACATTAAAAATAATAAACATGCTCTTTTGACCCATTTCATTTTCTCTTCAAATGCCTGAGTAAAAATAGCAGAAAATGTAACAAACTGATTTCTGACCACTAGGTGGGGAAACAATACAATTTAAAATACAATCTAACTTTGGCCTCAGCTACTTTATTTTTTAGTTATTTAGGATTTCTGATTCTCACCTGTCTGAACTCTTTTACACTCTTAAGACATCCTGACCTGAATGATATGATTGCAAGTTACTTCTGGGAGCAGCTTTAGGAGTCGGCAGAACATGCTGCAGATGACAAAGTCCACCCTGTCTTCTGAAATTCCTTCCTTGATCCCGATTAGAGATTCCACTCCACGCCCTAGGGAGAACTGTAAACCTTAGGGAAGCCATTGCTCCCCGCTGCTCTAACGCTCGGCTCCTGCAATTCTCCCCTCTCTCCATCCTTATCATTTTTCCTGCTTGACTGAATCTTTCCCATCAGCCTACAAATGTGCTGTTATTACCATCTTTAAGAAGGCTCTTGATCTCATTTCTCCCATCAGTTACTGTCCTGTTTCTTTGGTTTCCCTTTCTTTGTAAAGGAGTTGTATATATTTTCTCTGTCCAATTCTTCTCCTTTCATACTCTTTTAAAGCCATTTCAATCAGCCTTGTATCCCCACCACTCCTGACAACTTCCCCTGCACTGACCTCCACAGTCCTCACTTTTTGGCCTCCACCAGCACCTGACACAGTTGCTCACTGACTCCTCCTTGGATGCTTCCTTTCCTGGGCTTCCAGGACCCCTGCTTTATTGGTTGTTCCTTTTATTCTCCTTTGCCCCTTCTCCTCCTACTAGGCCTCAGAGAGTTATAGTGCCCCAGAGCTCAGTTCTTTTCTTCCCTGTTTTCACTCCCTTCCTTGATCATCTTAACGAGCCTCACGACTTTCAGCGTGGAATATATTCCTATTTCTCCCCTATGTTAAACCCAGAACTCTCTCCCAAACTCTCCACTTCTTACCCAAGTGAATGCTTAAAAGGTACCCCAAACTTAACATAGCCATGACCTCCAGATCTTCCTCACCTTTGTTAAACAAAACTTGCTCACCTTTGTTAAACAAAATCTAGGAGGCCATTTTTTTGGACTAAATTCCTGCACTGCGCCCCAGAAGACCGACTAAAAATCAAAATGGAATCACCCATGCTCACCAAACGGAAACTGAGTTGTTATCTGGCCTTTGGGGAAATCAGGAGAGAGAGAGAATGGCCTAGTTGCCCGAAGAGGCCAATTTTCACCTTCTATCATAATAATGAAGCTCTGTTTTAATCTTTACAACAAAGAGGGACCTGAAGTAACCTGATGTTAACCAATCCATTATCTTTCTATTGTTCTATTTCCCTGTACCTGCCCTACAAGGAAAGTAACTTTGAAATGACCAATCCACTTTTTGTTCTTTGTGTCTGCTTTCTTCAGTTCTTTTTGTTTATAAAGCCAACCTCCACTGCTTCACTCGTTGGAACACTTACTTTATTTTATGGAACAAAGTGCTGCCCGATTTTAGACGTGCAAATAAAAACTCTTGAGATCTTTAGATTTGCCATAATTTTAACATCTTCATCATTTGACATCCTCAGCCTCCTCATGGTGGTGCTTGGGCTGACAGATGCATGATCCTGACAGTCGCTTGGGCCAAAAACACTGGAATCACCCATTCTAGATTCCCCTTTTTCCTTCATACCCTAAATCCAAATTCTTTTGTCTCTCCCTTCAAAATACATCCAATATATGGACACTTCTCACCACCTCCACTGTTCCCAACATGGTCAGTGCTACTGCATATCTTGCCTGCATTTCTGTAATATCTGAGTAACTGGTTTCCCTGCTTTGACAATTGTCTACTTACTGTCTCTTCTCAGCATATCCATTAAGGTGATTTTTATAAAGCACAAGTCAGAAAACATCACTGCTTTGCTCTAGCTCTTTAATTGGTTCCCATTTCACTTAAGATAAGGGTTGCAGTCTCTGTCACGGCTTACAAGGCCCTACATGAGCTGACTCCTTCCCTACTGTTCCTTTCCTTGCTCTCTCTACCTGCTCTCTCTGCTTAGAACAGTCTTCCTTCATGTCTAACTCCCTTACTTCCTTTGAATCTTTGCTCAAGTATCACTTTCTATTAGGTTGGTGCAAAAGTATAAATATATAGGAAGCTACCCTTGCTTCTCTCAAGCAGTAACATGTTGCCCCAACGCCACCCTCACACTCCACCTCCACCACTTACCTCTGCTCTGTTTTCCCTTAGGAAATATGTTAGGAAGTATCAAGTGCTAATACCATATACTTTACCTGTTTATTACTTATTTATTTTTGAGACAGGGTCTTGCTCTGTCACCCAGGCTGGAGTGCAGTGGCATAATTAGGCTCACTGCAGCCTCGACTTCCTGGGCTGAAGCAATTCTCCTGCCTCAGCCTCCTGAGTATCTGGGTCTACAGGCATGCACCATCATGCCCAGCTAATTTTTAAATGCGTAGTAGAGACAGGGTCTCACTATTTTGCCCACGCTGGCCTCAAACTCCTGAACTCAAGCAATCCTCCCACGTCTGTCTTTCAAAGTGTTGGGATTACAGGCGTGAGCCACTGTGCCCAGCCCTGTTTATTATTTTCATTTCTTTAGTCCCTGCTTTGCAGAGGTCTTTGTTTGTTTACTAATATTTCCTGAACTCCTGTTACAAAGGCACAATGTAGTGGCTCAAAAAATCCTTGTTGCATGACTGTAAAGGAAATCTATTAGATCTTGACCTGAGAGTGGTCTTTGATTAGAAAATGGAGGAATGCTTGCAGGTTGGCAGAGGGAATGTTTGGGAAATACCCCTGTATGTGTTTTGAGGACTGGTGCTGTGAGAAGTACAGAAACACCTACATCTTTCACAATTCTTCTTACAGACTACCCTGTACATTGCCCCTTCATGTGAAATATAAGCTTTTGAGCCTGAACATCAAGGGCCATTTTGATTTCATTTCCTCTATGCATTTCTAGCTTCCCCTTCTTGGGGAAAATTTTCTAACCCAGAGATTGCTTCACTGTGGAATTTACTTAAGCTTTCTGATGGGAGCTTGAAAGTCTTTCACTATATACATTTTCCCTTTTGAAAAAACAAAGTAGCTAGATATCATGGAGGATTAGAGGCTTTAAATTGACGTCCATAAATTCAAATGCCTGGAAGGGTGTGCAGTTAATATAAATGCACAACGCAGGTCATATATAAGATAATAGCCATGAAGCTGCTCTAGCACCTTCTACTTACTATCCTTAAACCCCCAAGAAAGCATATTAAAGTTAAAAATGATGGCATTTTTGCATGACAAATATGTTTTCTATCCTTTCCTTAAATTGTAGTCATCAAGCATTTCAGGGAATCTGTCAATCCAATATTGTTATTAACAGTTTCCATTACGTGGATTATGGATATTAAGTACTTTTGTTGTAAGGAACATCAATCCAGTAGGGGAATTTAAGTGAAGGTAAACCAAATTGTACAAATATGTTGAGATATAACTTATTTGTGATAAAGGAGAATCATGTTAAGCAACTTTCTATGAGAAGAAAGGGAATATCTAGTCCATTTTGTCTCAAGGATTTATGCTTGCTGTTGTCTGAACATTCTTCTTAAAATGACATTCCATTTTATTCCAACCTGCCACTTGCTTTTCCCTTTACCAACTATTCTATTAAATCCTGGGTAAAGAGCCCATGCATAGCAACCCCTACAGTGCTGACATTTCTGAAAAATACCATCTAAGAAAATTCAAACAAGAGCAGGCTTGAATAAAAGTTTCCTAGATTCTAAAGCCAACCCAAAAATTCTGATGGGTGAGAGAAAATCTGTATTATTTTTTAATTAAAGGAGGCTATTTTGCATCGTAGTTTAAAGCACACTTACTTTGGATTCAGACTAACATTGGTTGAAATTTTTATTCTACACTATTTTGTGATCTTGGAGAAGTTACCTGGCTTCTTTGCAGAGCTAAAGTTCCGTTTCCTTATCTGTGAAATAATGATGATGCTATCTAATCAATAAGGTTATAGAGATGATATATGTAAAATTCCTAGCACATCATAAACAGTCAGTAAAAATATGGTGATGGACTGGTGGTAATTGTGATAGTGGAGGAGTTGGTGGTTCTCAAGAAAGCTTCAGAACTTTTTAAAAAACAGTGGAAATTTTCTTCAAATAAACTCTTAAGGGGAAACCCAACATAAAACAGATAAATAAAAATGACTCAGAACTGAGCAATTCTAGGGGTATTTGCACTGTCAGCTTGGCCAGCTCTTCTCCCTGCCAGCTGCCCACTTTTGTAGACCCAGAAGTTTCCCATGGAACTCTCAGTATTCAACCAAGCATAGTTTGAAAATCTGTGGCAAGAGATGGGGAAAGAAATGGCAAGATAATCTTTTGCTTACTTTAGGTCAAACGGAGGTTTAATGTTTCTGGGAGGTAGGCTTGGGACTGGTGGTTGTGATGGGTGAGATGCTGGCAATGGTGGCTGGCTGGCCGGATGGGATGGTGGAGGTGGTGGCAGAGAAGTTGTTGAGTAAGACGTCTGGCCTTTGCTAGTACCTAAGAAGCAAAGCAAACAATACCATGAATTAAGACAAATCTTCAAAAAGAAGATTGTTAATTGCAACCATAGTTGGCTACAGATAAAATAATTTGGCAAAAATTAACAACTGGCTATATGGAATTTTCAAAAAAGAGTATGTTTATTTTATTATTATTACTATGTTGTGTGCTATATATCTTTTGTGAGACAGGATTTCGCTCTGCTACCCAGGCCGGGGCGCAGCGGCTCCATCATGGTTCACTGTAAGCTCAAACTCATGGGCTTTCGGGATCTTCCTGCCTCAGCCTCCTGAGTAGCTGGGACTACATGCGTGCACCACAATGCCCATCTAAGTTTTTTAAAAAATGTTAAACTTTTTGTAGAGATGAGGTCTTGATATGTTGCCCAGGCTGGTTTTGAACTCCTGGGCACAAGCAGTCCCCCTGCCATGACCTCCCCAAATGTTGGGATTACAGGTGTGAGCCACTGTACCCGGTCTTATTCATCCTTTACATCAATAAAATATATTACGTGTATGTATATATGTATAACACACATACACACACATACACACAGAGTTTTTCCTGGTTGTTAAACATTTATCAGCATACCATTGCTGGTACCTAAAAAATTCCTAGGTTCTATCTGCTAAATAGTGACTAGAATCAGTTGTTTCTATGTCTTTCCTCTTTGCTTTGATCCTCTTCCTCTCACTCATTCCTCCATTGACTTTCTGATTTCATATACCAGACTTTGGAATTACGCAGGTTGCCTTGTTTTCCTAAATATGGAATTTTAATTTCTTTCTCATTTGGGGGTGATTTTCTGAGAGGAAAAGAGGATAATATCTTAACAAACATTTTGTTTTAATTTTACCTGCCTTTGAGCACAAATGAGGTCTTTTTTCATGTTTATAACCATTTTCCTTTTTTTTTTTCCTTTTGAGAGGGAGTCTAGCTTTGTCACCCAGGCTGGAGTGCAGTGGCGCGATCTCAGCTCACTGCAACCTCTGCCTCCCAGGTTCAAGCGATTCTCCTGCCTCAGCCTCCTGAGTAGCTGGGATTACAGGCATCTGCCACTATGCCCAGCTAATTTTTGTATTTTTATTGGAGACGGGGTTTCTCTTTGTGTTTTTAGTAGAGACAGGATTTCACCATGCCCACCACCGTGCCCAGCTAATTTTTGTATTTTTAGTAGAGAAAGGGTTTCACTGTGTTGACCAGGCTTGTCTTGAACTCTTGACCTTGTAATCCACCCACCTTGTCTTCCCAAAGTGCTGGGATTACAAGTGTGAGCCACTGCGCCCAGCCTCCTTTTAACTGTATTATTGATTCAGATACTTTGCCTATTTCAAAATTAGTATTTTCCTTTTGTTGGTTTTTAATATTTTTATTAAGGATATTAGTCTTTTTGTTTCTTAACTGGACCAATGGAATGTAATTAGGCTGCTTTGGATCCTGCTTTTGCCTGTCCATACATTAAAAAATATAACACAATGAATAAAACCTCTTTACAAACTTCAAAAATAAAATACGGCACTTCACTGTAAATTTCTTTACACGGGTAATGCTAAGGTTTTACACAGCATATGACACAAACACATTCCTAATTTCTTTTAGGTATTTCTCCCTCTTGCCAAAGCTCTTCACTTAGGATAATTGCTGACTATATTGCCCTCTCTCTTCATTCTCTGACCTCACCCTGATGTTTCCCTTCTTCCTGGAGTCTTAAAAACTGCTCAGGCCCTGCACTGCAGACTCCAGACCCTCCAGGCCAGGAACAGTTCCCACAAGAATAGTTCTGCTTTTGCAGCTAGTTTTTGGGGATGGAGGTAGACAGAATTAGTTCCCCTGTAAATCTCATGAATTAAAAACTCCAACTCAAGATATTTACGTTAGAAATGTTGAATCCGGTTCATTTTTGTCCTAACTAAAATAAAAATTTTGGGATATATCAGACTTTTCCTCTAATCAATCAGTCCTTTCGTGTATAATTTCTGTCACCACATTATCTTTAGGAAGGCCTTCCCTAATTTGAGAACAGATAATTATAAACAGTATATTTTCTCCTACTTCGCTGTGGCTCCGTTTTTTTTTTTTTTTTACATTTAACTCTTTAAAACTATTAGTAATTTATTTTGGAGTTTGGTGTGAGATAGAGATTTAATTTTATGGTTGTTGTTGCTCCTAAATCATTTAGCAAATGTTCTGCACCATTTATCTGATAAGCTATTACTTACCAATTTGACATGCCTCTTTCATCATAGAATAAACATGAAAAATTCTAGTGAATATGACAGATGAAAATGGCATCCAGTTATTTTAATTCATAAATAATATGCTTCAGTAGATTCGTAAATGATTTAAAAGCTGTACCCAAAGAGAATATGCCTCTGTGAGTAGATATTAATAAGCCGTCCAAATAGGGAGAAAAATATTTATTAGCCATCTGTGACTTATCCTTTCATGGAAAAGATTTTGACAAGCAGGAAGCATTACCCTGGGACAGTGACTTAAGGCCAACACGTGAGAAGATACAGAATTGGTTTAGGGAATGGTGACTCCTTTGAATTAGAAACACTGAAAACTGACTTCCCCAAATCCAGGCTTTCTGACTTTACACAGGCTTACGAGACTCTGATGTGGCATCTGGGGGCCCTCTGTGGTTCTGCTTACTGGACATCTATTCTCCTTTCTGCGGTTATAATAACTTGAGCAACCCAGGAAGGGGTGTGCTTGCTCTTCTACCAGACTTGGAACTAGAAGGGCGTCCTCCTTGAGTTGCTGGCAGTGGTCTCGCCACCGGCAGAGTAGGGCTCACCTGAGAATGCAGCGAAGCCAGCGGGAAGCAGGGCGAGAGATGGAAAAGGACTGGTTAGATTTTAAAGAAAAAGTAGTTTTGGAAAATTGTCAAAGATAATTTGAAAGACGTAATGAGGCACTAAACTAATCGTTTGGGCATGCTCTTCCTCATCAAGCTTGGGAGAACATATGCTAAAGTCTTCCTATGTTACACTAGTATGTGGCAGTGAAACACTTTGCTTTGCAAAACATGTGGTCACTTTCAAATACTGCTAGGAATACATTTGCATGTATACAAAATAATTGTAAGGAAAAGCATCTTAGTTTTTCTGGAGGAAAAAACCAGTTAGACTTACTTTAATGTCTAACGATTGACATTATAATCTAATGATTGACTCTAAAATCTCAATCTGGACTTTATAAAGTGTACTAAAATATAATTAGAACTATTAACATCCTCAAAAGTAAAAATATGTTTTTATTCTGATGGAAAGAGAGGGGATGAATATTGAACTGCAGTAAAATGAGTAAAGAAACAGAAACAATAAAGATAAAAATATCTGGGAGTAATGATATTAAATAATATTAATTAATCACACAATTTTTGGCAAGTACCATACTAGTCATTCTACATATGTAATCTTATTTATTCTGTATAACAGCCCTATGGGGGTATATGTTATTATCTAGTTTCCATTTGATAGTTAAGAAAACTACCCAAGTTCAGAGAATTAGTAAGCAGTAGCAGTGGGGTTCAAACTTGGCCAGAATTTGAACTCTAGTCAATTTTTTATGATGTCTATGCACTTTCTGTTATGCTCCTGCTTCTCAAGATAATTAAATGAAAATTATTAGTAAGTTAAAATAGACACATTAGCAAACTGTCCCACAATCTGGGTCTAAGTTCAGCTTTTTGATTTGTATTTTTCCTCTTAGGGTGATTTTATGAGTGTTTTCAGTTTAATGCAGGAAAGACCTGGCTCTAGAGACTGTAAGGCTCACATATTGGGGTGTTCTGGATGCTAAATTCTGACGCCTTAGAATTTGATTTTGGAAACCAGACAGCAGGGATGTAAACATTCAAGCTAGTAGGAAATAGGTTCTTATAGATGAATGACTGAGACTAGCTGGCTGGAAAAAAAAAAAAAAACACCTCAAGAACTGAAATCGGGGAAGTTTGAAATAGCATAAAAGGACTTAGGAGACATGAAATAAGGGGAAAGAACAACAGGTTTAGACCTCAGCTGGCATTACGAATTAGGGATGTGCAATTTGAGAGCTAACACCTAAAACTCTGATCTACTTATGGATCTCACCTCCCAAAGCTCAGGGGGGATTGCCTGGATAGCTATGATTTGAAAGTACTGGAACTGAAAAGACCATGTGGAATGTTATCCTCAAAGAATGACAGGATTGTGCAGGGATATGGATCCCTGTGGCAGTGGGCACAGCTGGTCTTCTGGACAGTGCAGGATGGTTCAGCAGCAATGAGCTAATCAGATGAATTTGCAACCTACTACCCACTGTTGTCCTGAGACAGACAGAGGAACTGTGCTCTGAGCACTCTAACAGGAGATCAAGGCTTCAAGAAGGACATAATCGGCATCTTGCTAATCAGTCAAGTGGGAGCTTGAGTGACTAATGACAAAATTAAGGAAAATTGACTATATTTTTATTAGGGAACAGTTTATACTGGTTACAGAAAAATGGGGAGAATTGCGAATAACGGGGAGTGAAATTGCAATATCTTCTAGAACACAAAAATAATTCTTAAAAATCTAGGAAGTTAATAACCTCTGACTCAAACTTTTCATCCTTTTTAATTTTGGAAGTTTGGAAGAGATCTCGCACAAGTCATGTTCCTCTGCTCAGGCATGCTGGAATGGGTGGAGCACTGAGGCCATTTTACCACAAGGAAATGACCAGGAGAGACCCTCCGTGAGTCGGTGAGTGCTCAGTGGTTATCTGGCCCTGCCTTGAAGAATGGCTCCAGGTTCACTGAAATGCAGGCTACCCAAAATGGTGAGATTTTGTCAGAATCTAAAACTCTATAAACAGAAAAGTGGATTTGAGGGCAGTGGAAGAAGGAGTTGGGAGAGAAGAGGTGGAAATAGAGAGGACCCAACGAGGGTGGTGGTATACTCATGCGAAATGGAAATTGTATTACTTCACAAACTGCATTTTATGTATTTCTGCTGGTCAAAAATGCTGGTTCTAGATATTTTTACAACATTCTGGTAACAAAAATCTATGAAGACTTAGGATATCTACCTTGTAGATTTTGATGTTTGTGACTTTTGACTAAGAAGGTACCTAAAGTCTTCATGTCCTGAGGGGTCATAAGGTACATGTGTCGATCTGGTTCTCAATTTCCTTTTTAAATCCATGGATTCATTTACAACACCAAAGACATTACACTGTATTGCTGCTCCCAATTGCCACAAAACCCTGACCCTAGACTTGGCATTTCTCATTCTGGCTTTTTTGGGATATCTTAGAATTGGACCAGGCATTAGAAAACTTTGATTTTATCTCCAGCTCTATCACCAAAGAGCTATTTATCTTTGGCGAATCACTTAATCTCCATGTGATTTAGTTTCTCCATCTGTCAAATGGGAGCAATCGAGCCCTAACTACCTCAAAGGGGTTTAAGGATGAAATGAGCTAATACGTGTGAAAGCATCTTAAAAAGTTTGAAGCACTGCATAAACATAAAAGATGATCACACAAGGCTGAGGGGTGCCACAAATAAAATCATTTCTAAGTTACTTTAAGACATTTGGAAATTATTTAATTTCATCATCTATTTATTTGAGAATGATTAAGCATATGTCTCAGATTTTAGCCGTGGAGCTGGCAACTCGTCATATAGACTTTTATTTTCTCTGGGCCTGTGTAGGTACATAGCATTGCCCATTCAAACAAGAAGAAAAGCTCTAGCAACCACATGGCACTGCCAGAGTCTATCTTGGTGACCTCTGTGCCAAGTAGTTTGTAAAACTATTTGGGTGGACACTTAATGGAATCTCTTATGGTTGCATGGCCACGTATAGTCATTCACATCTAAACTAAACACAGTCTTACTGAGATCTTACCACATTTACCATAAAGGTTGTTTGTAATCCCCTTCATTCCCGGACCCTAGCCTTACTTTCCTCATGTACTACAGATGACCTTACCTTTTATTTTACTAAGAACATGGAGAATGCCCCATCTGACTATCCCCACTTGTCCTGCATTCTAACTGAAAATCTCCTAATATCTTGCTCTCCCATTTTTCCTTTGCTCCAGATTCTCTGGAAAGATGGCATTCCTCCTTGCACATACTAACAGCATTTTAGTTCCCATCAGTGCCTGCTTCCTTGTACAACCCACTCCCTTTATTATTAACTCCTTCATTGCATCAAGCAAGAAACATTTACTAAGCACTTACTATGTGCTCTGAACTGTGTTTCATCTTTTCAATGCACGTTCCATCTTAAACATGGTCTGATATCTTTAACTCTAAAGAAACACAACAGTATCCTTTTTTAACCTCTTCCCCCACCCTAGATACCAGCTGATTTTGTTCCTCTTCTTCATGGCCAAACTTCTTGGAACAAAAACCTACATTTGCTACTTCTATATCTTAAAAACGCTTGGATGGCCTCATGGAGAAGCAAAGAATGAAAGGCTTAGTTTTAAATTCAGATTCAACCACTTTTATATAAACCTTCCAGTTTTTATTACTCAGTATGAAGACTTGGTTAAGTTGCTTGATATCTCCAAGTCTTCATTTTCTCATCTGCGAAATGGTCACATACACACACTCTGCAGAAGCATCTGACACATGGTATGGTAGTTCTTAATAAATGGTCCTATTCTTCTTAGCTACTAATTGATCTGGCTGTCCCATTCATACAACACAGTCTACTCCCGTCAACTGCAAAGAAAACAATAAACAAACAGAAACCACTTTTTCCTCAAATTAGTCATGTCTAATCCTAGTTTTGTTCGAGAATCTTAGAATGGTCCAAGAATGAAGAAGTTTAAATTCCTAAATCTACCCCAGTAGGCACCACAGCAACCAAATACTACTTTCAGATTCTTCACTCCAAAACACACCAGAAACAATTTTCAATGGGAGAATCTGAAAGATTGGCAGAAAGAATGTTTGTGCTGAAGTTATTGAGGCCTGGGTTTGACTACTAATCCCATTCAGTATTAGCTGTAAGACACTGGGTAACTTAGTTCGCTTCTCTGGGTTTTAGATTCTCTGCCTATTAAAATGGGACTACTGACTCTTAACTTGCAGGGTTGCTACAAGAATTCAAAATATGTCTGTCTGCCAAGCACACAGTAGGTATGCAGTGCTACTTATGAATTACTCTAGGATCTAACACGGTTGTGTTCTATATGGGGCAGGCTCCTTAAAAATCAATAGGACATGTTTATTTCCATCTGTGCAGAGAGACTGGGATCATCACGCTTCAGTAACTTTTATTAGAAGTTTTCTAAACTGTCACCTGTGCTTGAAATGACATGCTAATTGCCATACATCTGATCATTCTGTCAAAAGCAAGATTTTGAAAAACTACCTGCCCTTTTGAAGTGAGGTGTGACTGTCCTGTGATTCCCTGGTGTTAACACCTAGCTCAGAGGCTCTCTGCTTGTACATAGAGGACTGGTATGTGTTTTCTCAGATCATTTTTATTTTATTTAAAATTGCCATAAATTACTTTCTCATTTATTTATTCATTTTCTTCCTAGCTAAACAGTGAGCTTCTGAGGCGGGTCTCCACTGTCAATAACCTGTGTATGCCTGACAACACTGCATGTATCACACATTTAATGTTTCACTGATTGATTTTCTTTTTCATTTGTCCTTTTCCCTTTAGAAAAGAAAACCGATTTTAAAAAGCAAATTGTAAAATAAATATCTGGACAGTAAAACATTTAAGAAAATACAGGAGGGAATGATGAAACGAAAAACCCCTGTTCTAGACCCCCGTATTGTAGTTACAAGCCTCAAAGACAACAGCTGTTATTAGTTTCTTAAGGACATTTCAAGAAATATATTCTATGTTTTTTTTTTACACAAATGGAACCATGGTACATACATTATTCTGTACTTTGCTTTCTTAACTTAATTTTAAAAAGATATTGTTGTATATTGGCACAAAAAGAGCAATCTGGGCTTTTTTTTTTTTTTTTTTTTAAATGACAGTGGAGTTCTCCATTGCATGGATTTACCTTATTTTATGTGACCAGTCTCATTATTGCTGGTCACTTAAGTTATAAAAATAACTACTGAAGTATAATTCATATACATAAACTGGTTTAAAATATAAAACTCCATGGTATTAATATATTTACAGTTGTGCAACCAGTACTATAATCTAATTTTAGAATATACACATCTCCTCAAAAATAAACCCCTGTACTTACTGGCAGTCACTCCCCATCCCTATCCCCAATCCTGGCTGCCTTAGGCAACCAATAATCTATTTTTGGTCTCTTACAGATTGGCTTATTCCAGCGATTCCATATCAAGAGAATAATATAATATGTGGTTGCTTGTGACTAGTTTATTTCACTTAGTTGTTTTTGCAGTTCAATTATATTGTAGCAGATATTAATACTACTATCTTATGGCTGAATCATATTTCATCATATATCACATTTATTTATCCATTCATCAGCTGATGGACATTTAAGTTGTTTCTACCTTCTGCCTGTTATACAGAATGCTTTTATAAACGTTAATGTATATCTTCGAGTGGACCTATGTTTTCATTTCCCCTGGGTAAATACCAAGAGTAGACTTGCTAGGTAACTCCATATTCAACCTTCTGAGGAACTCTAGATTGTTGTTTATTTTATGCTATTTTAGACAATTACAATTATAAAATTTTTCTTGTATGTATGTCTTTGACCCCAAGTATAAATGTACCTGTAGGATAAATTCCTAGAAAGTGAAATCGGTAGGTCAAAAGAACTGAGCATTAAAATATTTTGGTAGGCTGGGTGCGGTGGCTCATGCCTATAATCCCAGCACTTTGGGAGGCCAAGGTGGGCAGATCACGAGGTCAAGAGATTAAGACCATCCTAGCCAACATGGTGAAACCCTATCTCTACTAAAAATACAAAAATTAGTCAGGCGTGGTGGTGCATGTTTGTAGTCCCAGCTACTCGGGAGGCTGAGGCAGGAGAATCACTTGAACCTGGGAGGCGGAGGTTGCTGTGAGCCAAGATCGCATCACTGCACTCCAGCCTGGGCAACAGAGCAAGACCCCAGCTCAAAAAAAAAACAGTTTTGGTAAATAATGCCATTTAGTGATTTTTTTTTTAAACAGGTAGGAGAATACCTGTTTTACCATAACTTCACTGGCATGTATATTATCATACATTTTTGGTCTTAATAATCCTGACAGGTAAAAAATTAATGCCATATCAATTGGATTTTCATATTTATAAGTGAGGCTGAGCATTCTTTCATATGTTTATAAGACATTTTATTTGTGTATGTCTTCTTTATAAAGAATATTGGAAGTACAGCACCCTATTTAATTAAGTAGCTGGAAAAATGAACATTCTCTTTTATGATTGGTGTTGATATAATACAGAGTTTCATATACAATACAAACATATTAGTATATATTGTTATGTAGGTAAAAGTATCATTAAAACTTTTCGATCCTCAGCAGCCTGCAAGTCTAAGGACTTGAAACGTCTGGGTCACAGACTTAGAAAATCTAGTTTTACGGAATTTTTCCTTGCTCTAATTCAAAGCCATCTGTTCTTATCTTCAAAGGATTTGTAAACCATTGTGGATGGGAAATTTTGAAAACCAATTTAGTTGAAAACAAAGCACCATAACTGTATTAGTATGAAATCTTTTGCTTTAAATGCAAACTGCCAAGAAAATGTTGGCCAGCTTAGAATAGTCCCTCAAAATGGAAAGAAAAGTAATACTGAAACATCAGTGTTTACACAGATAATCAAAGCTGAAATTAGAATGGAGGTGAAGAGGTAGAGATCAAAACAAATTTAATGATCAATGAGAGGAAAATAAGTAAAGAAGGGCTTTGATCACTATCATAGACTCTTCCATTTCAGACCTAACTTTAATATTCAATGTCTCTGAATAATTTTTTCAATTGTTAAAAATTCACCTCCCCAATCAATAACTTTGTTGGTTATTCAATTAGATGTAATCATGAAAGGTAAATTATTTTTATAAATGAGTTTATTCATTTTCCAGTCATAAAATAATATGAAATTCAAATTAGGTGGTAATTTGACGGGAGAGTGCTGACTTTTGGTTCTTTTTTTTGGAAGGTTAAATATGACTTTAAAAAGGAAAAAAGTCTGCATATAAGAAAAGTTCTTTGTCAGATGATCATGGATTACAGGGTGCCTCTTCCCTCCTCTAAGATACAACATATTTGGGTATAAGGCAATAACTGAATCTCTATTCTTCAAATATGAAAAGTTATTTTGAAAGTGTAATAACTTCTATAGGAGCAAAGAAAGCACTAGAAATCAAGTTTTAGAAACATCCTCAGATTAACTGTTTTATTTGTTGAGGGAATAGTGAATGTTTTGGCTAAATCAACAGTAGTAAGCCTTTGAGAACACTTTTAGGATAAAATCAATATAAGCCAGTAATATAACATCTATGAGCAGAGAAGGAATAAACCTTGATGTGCAGAGGCAATCGCACAGCCTCACGGACAGAGAGGGGCAAACAGAGGAGCAACAAAGCATGTGCTCCAAATTCAGCTGTCTGTGGGCTCCAGGCAGGAACACGCCTGTGTGCACTGAGCTGGGAGCACGTGACCATGGTGAACAGGAAACTAATGTCCTGTCTCAATGGGTGGCCACTGTGGGGCTCCAGCCCACTGTAAATATGTGAAGAACAAGACAAGATTTTTCCATAAAATCTTCTACTTTTTGAATGTTGGCAACTATTAAAACAAAACAAATCAATCAAACAAACAAAAAATTCTGCACACCCAACAAAGCACATTTTTGGGCTACATTCTTTTTTTTTTTTTTTTTTTTTTTTTTTTTTTTTTTTTTTTTGAGATGAAGTCTTGCTCTGTCACCCAGGTTGGAGTGCAGTGGTGTGATCTCAGCTGACTGCAACATCCACTTCCCAGGTTCAAGCGATTCTCCTGCCTCAGTCTCCTGAGAAGCTGGGATTATAGGTGCCCACCACCACACCGGGCTAATAGTGTATTTTTAGTAGAGACAGGATTTCACCAGCCTGGTCTAGAACTCCTGACCGCACGTGAACTGCCTGCTTCAGTCTCCCAAAGTGCTGGGATTACAGGTGTGAGCTAGCATGACTGGCCTGTGCTACATTAATTTACGACACGCACCCTTTTTAAGTAAAGAAAGAGAAAGCCTCACAAAGAAGTTTTAATAAAGGAAATTGCCTGACCAGTGGTTCATTCAGGAAGCAAGCTTTTCCTTGGAAAACTATGAAGTTTTGAAAGGGAAAATTAGACCAACAGACCAGGCAAAGAATTGTAATGCACTGGGGAAAGAACTAGAATTGCCAACAAAGAAGAAAGAGCTTCCCTGTAGTGCCTGGACAGAGCAAGTGTTCTCAGCGTGACTCAAAGGGAGATAAAGTGACTATGACTCAGTATACCTGTACGAAGCACAACTATATGTACAGACATGTGATAAGAGAAGGTATTCATTTAAGTTAAATATTTGCTACTTTTGCTATGGCAATGACTATTGTTGCCATTGCTTACAAAAAATAATCCTGAAATTCATATGGAAGCAAAAAGAGCCCTGAGTAGACAAATCAATCCTAAGCAAAAAGAACAAAGCTGGAGCCATCACATTACCTGTCTTCGCATTATACTACAAGGCTATAGCAACCAAAACAGCATGGCACTGGTATAAAAATAAACACATAGGTCAGTGGAATGGAATAGAGAACCCAGAAAGAAAGCCACATACCCATAGCCAACTGATCTTTGACAAAGTCGACAAAAATCTACACTGGGGAAATGACACTCTATTCAATAAATGGTGCTGGGAATATTTGACTGCCATATGCCGAAGAATGAAACTGGACTCCTATCTCTCACCATACACAAGAAATTAATGCAAGATGTAGTAAAGATTTAAATGTAAGGTCTGAGCTATAAAAATACTAAAAGAAAACCTAGGAAACACTTGTGGACATTGGCCTAGGCAAAAATTCATGGCTAAGACTTCAAAAGCAAATACAACAAAACCAAAAATAGACAAATGGGATTTAACTAAACTAGAAAGCTTCTGTCAGTAAAAGAATTAATTAACTGAATAACCAGACAACCTGCAGATTGGGAGAAAACATTTGCTAGCTATGCATCCAACAAAGGACTCATATCTAGAATCTACAATCAATTCACAACCTCTGAAATAATCTCATTGAAAAGTGGGCAAAGGACGTGAACAGATATTTTTCAAAAGAAGACACACGTATGGCCAACAAGATTATGAAAAAATGCTCCACATCACTAATCACCAGAGAATTGCAAATTAAAGCCACAGTGAGATATCATCGTACAGCAGTCAGAATAGCTATTAAAAAATTAAAAAATAACAGATGTGGGCAAGGATGTGGAGTAAAGGGAATGCTTATACACTGTTGGTGGGAATGTATATAAATTAGTACAACTTCTAGAGAAAACAGTATGGAAATTTCTCAAATAACTAAAAATAGAATTACTATAAGATTTAGCAATCCAACTACTGGATATTCAACCAAAATAAAAGAAATTGGCCTGGCACAGTGTCTCATGCCTGTAATCCCAGCACTTAGGGAGGCCGAGGAGGGCTGATCACCTCAGGTCAGGAGTTCAAGACCAGCCTGACCAACATGGTAAAACGCCATCTCTTCTAACAATACAAAATTAGCCAGGCGTGGTGGCAGGTGCCTGTAATCCCAGCTACTCGGGAGGCTGAGGCAGGAGAATTGCTTGAACCCAGGAGGCAGAAGTTGTGGTGAGCCGAGATTGTGCCATTGTGCTCCAGCCTGGGCAACAAGAGTGAAACTCCGTCTCATACTAAAAAAAAAAAAAAAAAAAAAAAAAAAAAAAAAGAAATCGTTTTACCAAAAAGACACCTGCACTTGTATGTTTATCGCAGTACTATTCACGGTAGCAACGTCATAGAATCAACCTAAGTGTCCATCAATGGATGAAACTTATAAAATGGATGACACTGATAAAGAAAATGTGGTATATACACCATGGAATACTACTCAGCCATAAAAAAAATTATGTCGTTTGCAGTAACATGGATGGAGGTAGAGGCCATTATCTTAAGTGAAATAACTGAGAAACAGAAAGTCAAAAAGCACCTGTTCTCACTTGTAAGTGGGAGTTAAATTACGTATAGACATGGACATAGAGTGTGAAATAATAGACACTGGAGACTGGGAAGGGTGGGAGGGTTGGCAAGAGTGAGGGATGAGAAATTAATTAATGGGTACAATGTACACTATTCGGGTGATGGTTATAATAAAAGCCCAGACTTCATTACTACACAATGTATCCATGAAAAAAAACAAAACAAAAAAAAACCCTGCACTTTATCCCTTAAATTTACATAAATAAAAAAAGAAATATAGTACATAAACATAAGATGATAAATCAGGTTTTAGAGAAGAGAAAGATATATTATGTTGGTGCAAAGTTAATTGCAGTTTTTTGCCATTACTTTGGGCAAAAACTGCAGTTAACTTTGCACCAACCTAAAAGAAGAAAAGACACAGAAGGAAAAAAATATAAAAGCCACAAAGAAGTAGTGGGGTGCAGTGGAGAGAGCGGGCGTTTTGAAATGAGATGATCCAGGGATCAAGCTTCTCCTGGAGGTGTGATCTTAGGTAGTTCTCTCTCTCTCTCTCTCTCTCTCTCTCTCCCCCCTTGTTTTTGTTTTTGTTTTAAAGTATTTTTTAATTACACAAATAATACATGACTCATTTCTGGAAGAAGTGTTACAACACAGATGAAGTAGAGTTTCAGACGACCTCTCACTCCTCCTTGTCCTCCGCTTCCCAGAGACTACCATTGTTCATCTTTGTAGAACTTTGTGGGGCCTAAGTCTTTACTGACCTGTGTATGTATGCACAGGAGTATCTGATTAAAAACCTAAATAGCTCTGTGTGCTGAATATTGTGCTGCCTATTCTGGGCCTATCTTGTTCATTGTAAATGTTCCAGAGTATTCTGTGATAGGGGTGGTCCAGGTTTGTTCAGTCTTCCCCCTTGACTAAGAACAATGTAATGATGAGCACCTACTCGTGCTTTTCTGTGTAAATCGTGGGGTGGGGGCAGTGTTCTAGGACAGAGATCTAAAAGTAGCATTGCTGAGATGAAAGATTTGCATATTTTATTTCCCTGTAGGATCTGCCAATTTTCCTCCAGTGAGGCTTCAGCAATGTGCCTCAATGAAGTCTTGTCTCCTCATACCCACTCTATCACTGGACGTTTGTGATCACTTTTTAATTTCATCAGCACAATCACTTAATATTCCAGGGCATCAGCTTACTCTGTAAAAAGGCAAGAATTCTACTTCACAATAAAGTTATGACAATTATATTATTTAACAACAGTACCCATCACAAACTCACAAAAGACACTCTGTAAATGTTAATTCTCTTCCCTTATTACGGATATTTTAGTGAAAAAAAATTAGTCAAACTAAATGTGTCTCTGTGTAACTTTCTTATGGTGCTAATAAGCCTTTGCAATTGGTAGCATGTGTTTACCTGTTGAGTAAGCCTATTTTATTCAAAAAATTTTAGCCCATATTCATATTCTATTTTTAATTAAAGTGCTGTAACCAGGAATATTTCTCCCGAGTTTAGCATTGCTATATTATCATGCCATGTGTTATAACTCAATTTTCCCACTACATTTCTTCTTTCGATTAGTAATGTTTGGCCTGCACTTGTTAGCCTGAGACAAGTAAAGGTGTATTTTAATGACAATTAATGAAAAGGTAAATTCTTACATTAACTTTTTTTTTTAGACTTTCACTGAATGACAACATAATATAAAAAATTGTGTAGGAAATTTGTGGATCTCTGAAAATGTCCAAAGACCTCTGGTTGATCTGTATTGCTGTAATTCCCACAGTCAGGTTTATCAATTGCATGTAAAGATACCTCCACCTTATTTATCTAATCTGTATACTTTGCTTGATAATTCTAACTCTAATATCAAACAATGCCAGGTTTTACATCTTCTAAGTTTAATTCTTAAATTTTATCACTATATTATAAAAATTAAATTAAAAACCATAGTCACATTTACTGTTGTGCATCTAATCCTGAATAAAGTCCAAACATAATAGTCAATTGGTGAAATTAACACATAATCAATGAATATTTAATAATCATTCCTATTAATTTCTCCTTTTTTTAATCAAAAAAGGAAACTTTTTATTTTTGTCACTAAATACAATTATTTTCCCTGATTGTAATCCATAATCAATGTCACCTAACATACAGATGGTCTGTACAGAGGTGAGCAACCCCAGGATCTTTCTCTACGTGTATATTAGGACCACTGAACTCAGAAAAAGCAGAGCTGAGCTTGTTAAATTATTGTCCATTTTAGAAACTCTTACCATTTAAAGGAAATAGGAAGATTTAGGTAGCAGAATACTTGTATAATAACTTAAAAAATTAAAAGCTTGTAGTGCTAAAATAATCTTGTGCACATTCTCAGAAATTTTAGGCAATTGGCCTTCTTGCAGATCCCAAGTCTAGAAAAAGACAACTAATCATTACAACACCTGGGCTCAGTTCATTTGTCATACAGTTGGTCGTGGTGCATTTCTGGTATATAAGTCAACAGAACAATCATGACCCAGAGGTGAAGCAAAGTCATATATATAATCACAAAAACTCGTGCTATGGGGTATCTCCGGAGAAAAATTCCCAGACAAATACTGAATTGGTCAATTGAACTAGCTTTGCGAATTTTTCCATACATTCCTGCCAGATTCGTTTCTGTGCCATTAAAAAGAACAGGAACACTTCACAGACGAGTGCCTTCACCATTGTCAAATTCAGACATATTAATCGAAGACCCATTACTACAACTTCCAGAGACGGAGTTCATCTGCTGTTCGAGGTGCTCCAGTTGAAAGACCAAGGAGGGACGGGTGCAGTGACTCACGCCTGTAATCCCAGCACCTTGGGAGGCCGAGGAGGGTGGATTACCTGAGGTCAGGAGTTCGAGACCAGCCTGGCCAACGTGG
The DNA here is from genome assembly GCF_024542745.1 of Macaca thibetana thibetana. Classification (NCBI taxonomy): domain Eukaryota; kingdom Metazoa; phylum Chordata; class Mammalia; order Primates; family Cercopithecidae; genus Macaca; species Macaca thibetana. The sequence goes on from NC_065583.1 coordinate 140,193,356, forward strand.
TGAAACCCTGTCTCTACTGAAAATACAAAAATTAGCTGGGCCAGTCGAAGGTTAGATAGTTCATGTGATTTGCCATCTTCATTAGGTGTTGGGATGTGCTCAGTGCACGCAGCATTTGATGATGCATTTTCCAAAAGAATTTTCTTGGGTGGATTTGATGGTGATTATACTGGGGTTCACAGAACTAACACTTGATGTCCAAGAACTCTGAAAGACAGGTGTCTTTCCTTTTTCTTTTTGATTTCCACCCTCCCAGTAGGCTCCTTCTGTGAACTTTTAAGGAAATTAAACAGTAGCTCATCATCAGGTTCTGACTTTTTGTTTGCACAAATTGGAATGAAGGCCTGTGAAGCATTTTCAGTGTAGTCAGTATTTTTGCTATATATGATGTTGCTGGTGGTGGTGTCTTTCCTACTGAGAGCTGTTGCAGCCCCTTGATCAACTCAGTTTAAAAGATCTTCTGTCTTTCCAGCAAGATCAACAAACCAAGACATGATGGCAGCACAATAATCCAACTGGCAAACCTGAGGACTCTGGGCCGGCTGCACTGTGGTCTCGTTGCCGTCCTGGGCTGGGCCCCCTCAGCAGCGGACCTGGAGGGGGCCCAAGCTGAGTAAACCTCCCTCCTTTTGTCTTATTCCCTACATCGAATACATAAGAATTCCCCATTAATGCTACAGCTCAAACGCATTCTAGATTCATCCACTTCTTTCTCCTCCATTTGACCTCCCTGGTACAAACTTCATCATCTCTTATCTGGACTCAACAATAGCCCCTTTACCAGTTTTTTGATGTCATTATTATTTGCCTACAATTTATGCTCTACACAGGAAAAAGAGGTCCTAAAATGCAAATCAGACTGTAACATTCCTCTTCATTATGGCTCTAATTTCAATGGCTTCCTATCATAAATTCCAAACTGTGATCATGTAGGATCTATGGAATTTGGTCAGTGCCTACTGTTCCAGCCTCATCTGGAACCATTATTGCTCCCTCATCTCTGATATTCCAGCCCATCCAAGTCTTTCTGTTTCTTTAACCCCATCAAGTTTGTTCTTACCTAAGGAATTTGTACTCCCTGCATTCTGATCAGAATGCCCCTTTCCCCTGTTATTGTATTACCATTTATGTTTCTGCTTAAGTAAATTGCTTAAGAGAATTTTTAGGCTGGGCATGGTGACTCATGCCTGTAATCTCAGCACTTTGGGAGGCTGAGGTGAGTGGGTGACGCGAGGTCAGACATTTGAAACCAGCCTGGCCAACATGGCGAAACCCCGTCTCTACTAAAAATACAAAAAAAAATTAGCTGGGCATGGACTGGCAGCATCAGCATCACCTGAGAACTTGCTAGAAATGCAAATTCTTAGGCCCCATGCCTGACCTACTGAATTAGAAACTCTGGGTCTGGGGCCCAGCAATCTGTGTTTTAACAAGCTCTCTAGGTGATTCCAATGCACACTGAAGATTGAGAATCACTGATATAGAATAAATGGTGGGACACTTTCATTGTATTTCATTCTCTAAGAGTTCCTTCTGCTATCAAAGGGAACAGAATCAAACAAAGCAGACCCACTAAGTGGGTAGAATCCCTTTTTAAAAAAATAATTTTGGCCGGGTGTGGTGGCTCATGCCTGTAATCCCAGCACTTTGGGAGGCTGAGGCAGGTGGATCACCTGAGCTCAGGAATTTGAGACCAACCCGGCCAACGTGGTGAAACCCTATCCCTACTAAATATATAAAAATCAGCCAGGCATGGTGGTGTGCACCTATAATCCCAGCTACTTGGGAGGCTGAGGCAGGAGAATCGCTTGAACTTGAAAGGCAGAGGTTGCAGTGAGCCGAGGTCATGCCACTCCACACCAGCATGGTAGATAGAGCAAGACTCCATCTCAAAAAAAAAAATAGTAATTTCAACTTTTATTCTAGATTAGAGGGTACACATGCAGGTTTGTTACATGGATATATTGTGTGACACTGAGGCTTGGGATGCCAGTGATCGCTCATCACTAAACCAACAGGTGGTTCTTGAGCCCACACCTTCCTCCTTCCCTCCCATGTCTAGTGGTCCCCAGGGTCTATTATTCTCATCTTTACTTTCATGTGTATCCAGTGTTTAGCTCTTATTTATAAGTGAGACCATAAGGCATTTGGTTTTCTGTTCCTGTGTTAGTTTGCTTAGGATAGTGACCTTCAGTTCCATCCATGGTACTGCAAAGGACATGACTTCATTCTTTTTTGTTGCTGCACAGTATTCCATGGTGTATATATACCACATTTTCTTTATCCAATCCACTGTTGCTGGGCACCTAGGTTAATTCCATGTCTTTGCTATTGTGAATAGAGTTGCAATGAACATGTGAGTGCTTGTGTCTTTTTGATAGAATGAATTATTTTCCTTTGGTTATATACCCAGTAGCAGGGATTGCTGGGTTGAATGGTAGTTATGTTTTACGGACTTTGAGAAGTCTCCAAGCCATTTTCCACAGGGACTGAACTACTTTACATTACCACCAACTATTTGTAAATGTTCCCTTTTCTCTGCAGCATTTTCAGCATCTGTTGTTTTTTGATTTTTTAAATAGTAGCCATTCTGATTGGTGTGAGATCGTTTTTCATTGTGGTTTTGATTTGCAATTCTTTGACGAGTAGTGATGTTGAACATTTTTTCATGTTTATTGGCCACTTGTACATCTTCTTTTGAGAAATGTCTGTTCATGTTCTTTGCCCATTTCTAAATTAGATTTTTTGCTTGTTGATTTAAGCTCCTTGTAGATTCTGGATATTAGACCTTTGTCAGATGCATAGTTTCTGAACACTTTCTCCCGTTCTTTAGGCTGTTTACTCTGTTGGAAATTTCTTTTGCTGTGCAGAGGCTCTTTAATTAGGTCCCACTTGTCTGTTTTTGTTGCTGTTGCAATTGGTTTTGGGGACTTAGTAATAAATTATTTACCAAAGCCTATGTTGAGAAGGGTACTTCCTAGGTTTTCTTCTAGGAGTTTTACAGTTTGAGATCTTATATTTAAATCTTTAACTCATCTTGAGTTAATTTTTGTATATTCTGAGAGGCAAGTGTCCAGTTTTATTTTTCTGCATATGGCTAGCCACTTACCTCAGTATCATTTACTGAAAGGGAGTCTTTTCTCCATTGCTTATTTTTGTCAGTTTTGTCAAAGATCAGATGGTTGTAGAAGTGTAAGTTCATTTCTGGGTTCTCTATTCTGTTCAACTGGTCTATATGTCTGTTTTTGTACCAGTACCATGCTGTTTGGGTTACTGTAACCTTATAGTATAGTCTAAAGCCAGGCAGTGAGATGCCTTTGGCTTAGTTCTTCTTGCTTAGTATTGCTTTGGCTATTCAGACTTTTATTTTTTTTATTCCAGATGGATTTTAGAATAGATTTTTCTAATTCTGTGAAAATGACATTGGCATTTTGATAGTGATAGCATTGAATGTGTACATTGCTTTGGGTAGGCAGTATGGCCATTTTTATGATATCAATCCTTCCAATCCATGAGCATAGAACATTTTTTCCATTTATTTGTGTGTTCTGATTTCTTTCAACAGTGTTTTGTGGTTCTCCTTGCAGAGGTCTTTGACTTCCTTGGTTAGATGAATTCCTAGGTATTTTATTTTCTCTGTAGCTATTGTAAATGGGATTGTGTTCTTGATTTGGTTCTCTGCTAGAACGTTGTTGATATATAAAAATGCTACTGATTTCTGTACATAGAATCCCTTTTGGGCCTATCCTATATCACTTATAGAACAAATGACCAAGGAATTAAAATTTCTGTTCCTAGAGATAGAACCATAAAACTCGAGGACTGAAAGTCTTATGAATTTACTGTTCCAGTGCTTTTTGTATAGTTTGGCATACACAAACCAGTTGATTATTTGTGAAGCCATCTCCCTGGTTCTGCACAGGACTTTAACACATGGAATGAGAATATCATTTAGACTTAGGGATGACATAGCATAAGAAAACCCTGAAAAGCACTCTTCCTTTTTATCAAAGATGAAAAATCCAAGGCCCAGATAAGTTTAATAAATGATTTACTCAAGGACATAAAGCTTAAAATCATGAGATCTAGGACTAAAATTCTGTTTTTCTTCTTTAAGTCTGAAGTTCTTTCTATCATGCCATAAAACCAAAATAAGCTCTGTCTCTTTCTCTCTTTTTAGTTTACAAACCTTAAAAAGATAAAACATAAGCATCTTCTTTCTGTAAGTGTTTTCAGCATCTCAATGGTGAAATAACTGAAAAGGTACATGCTACTCTCTAAGATGAAAGAAGCAGCTAAGAAGAGACTAGGCAAAACACAAAGTCAACAACTAATAGACTAAGGGCAAACAGAAGCAGGGAGAACTCTTCTCCCATAGTAGAGAAACCAGTGCCTCAGCTTTTTTTTGTGATGAGGAGTACTGTAAAATTTCTTAGAAGTTATGCTTCTTAGCAAACACAAAGAAGTTTGTCTACTTGCTCTTACCTGTGTGTGTGCGTGTGAGGTGGGATGATTATTTAGGAGTCAGCAAGATTGGTAAATAACAGTAAGGGGGGGGGGGGGAATTGTTGATAGTCAAGTCTCTAAGCTGGGGAAAGGGAAAGGGGGCATGAAGTAGGAAAAGAGAACAGAATGGAGATCCAGCCAGGCAGACACTACATTGGCCATTCAGTCTTCTTTAAGGAGAAACCAAGAATATGTCAAAGAAGGAGCCCAGTTGGTAGGGGTAGGGGGTTTGACAACAGCAACTAGGTTAGACATCTATCAGACAGGGAGATAGGGCTTGGAGAAGACTCCAGTTGATTGATGACTCTGATATAAGCGGTGAACCGTGTTGGATTGAGTTGACACCATTCTATGATGAAAATGACTCATATGGACTGGAGTATGCCAGTGTCCAATGATTGTAACTAGCTGGAGGCTTCTTTTGACTCACTGGGGAAAACCTCTGCCTTCTTCTGGGACTTATAAAAGACAAGTGACAAAACTTGCTGTGAAAGCAGGTAGAATCGCTGCTGTGTAATTTAATAATAGGCTCAACAATTTATATGCCCTTTTCATGCAGGTACATATTGTGTGGAATGTTTCTAAGAGATTTGAAACTGCAGGCTCCTAACTACCCAGTATTCTTCTTGGCCACTCCTTAAAGAATGCTAGGCAGAAAGGAATCTCAGAACTCATTGGCTGGTGCCTCCAAATGGGGGTAGGCAGTACCAGCTTTCAAGGAAGTGTTTGGAATTGAGTGCTGGTGTCAGGGGCAAGGGGTTGCTTTTGGTCGTTACAATAGTGAGTAACCTAGTGAATGCTACTGGCTTCTTAGGGGCTCAAGGTCAAGGAGTCTAAAATTCCTGTAATACACAGGAATAGTGTGTCCCAGATGTCAGTGACATTCAAGAACACTAAATCACTCATTTTATAGCTGAGATCCAGAAGGGTTATGTGCTCCAGGGGCTGGTACAGAGCACAGATCAGCTCTCCTCAAATACAACCTCCCTTCTACGGGAACCCATTCTAGTGCCCCACAGTGGCCTCTTCATATTTGTTGTCTTGTGTTCAGAGAATCCCAAGTCATTTTTTTTTTCTGTTTTTTTTTTTTTTTTTTTTTTTTTTTTTTTTTTTTTTTTTTAAGACAGAGTCTTACTCTGTTGCCCAGGCTGGAGTGCAATGACGTGATCTCAGCTCACTACAACCTCCACCTCCTGGTGGTTCAAGTGATTCTCCTGCCTCAGCCTCCCGAGTAGCTGGGATTACAGGTGTGCACCACCACACCCAGATCATTTTTGTATTTTTAGTAGAGATAGGGTTTCACCAGTTGGCCAGACTGGTCTCGAACTCCTGACCCCAGGTGATTCACCTGCTTCGGCCTCCCAAAGTGCTGAGATTACAGGCATGAGCCACCGTTCCAGGCCTCAAGTCATTTTTATATTTGCTTAAGAACAACATGTTTAGAAAGGCACACTGCTGTTATTATAATCAATATCATTAACAAAAGATAATCTATACTTTGAAATAAAACAGTGAAACATTTAACAACCTGCAACTTTGACTGATCATATGATTGGTCTTCATTTCTCGATTATTCTGACTGGCGTTACTTTAAGTGCCAATCTTTAAAAAGATAAATGCTGTTTATCTCTCAAAACAGTCATAAATTGTGGGAAAGGAAACAAAGATGAAAACGTTAGTTTTTTCAGAAATGAGGCTTTTTGTTAAAAGTAAAATAAAAATAGCAACAGAACTTCCTGATTTTCTGACTGAAGTTATTTCGTGTGCTAGTTGTTTGGTTTGGCTCCTCAAGCCCGTTTTAATTGAGATGGTGTAGGCAGCTAAAAGAAATGCATTGGTAAAACCACAACTAGGTTTCATCTTGATAGGCAGGAACAAAAACAGAAAGGAAAGAGGCCAGCCTAATTTCCAGAGACTAGGGGGTTAGAATTTCAATTAGGCATCATGGGTATGTGGGAGGAAGGCAGTTATCCTCATTCTCCTGTATCTTGTGTTTCTGACTTTGAAAGATGTAGACTATCTCAGGAACTGACAACAGTAGAATAGAACTTTTTGATGGCTGTCATTATTTCCAGGCATTCGTAGCTCACACTTACTATTTCAGTACCATCCTGAATGGAGTAACATTATGCAGTGGCCCCGCAGGCTGGAGGCTAGACACCTATCTTGTTTCCTGAGGGCTGTGGCTAACCTCCAAAGTTTATTGTTTCTGTTGCTGCCTTCTTACTACTACTGTGCCCCTGCTACCTAGAGAGGACTCTATTTCCTTGGGGGAACTAACAAACCAAAGAAATCTGTAACCTACCTGTTCCTTTAAATTCACAGAGCTATAGAGCCAGAAGGTATCTTAGGGGTGGTCTAATTCAATCTTCACATTTTGCAAAATGAGAAGGTGGTCAAAGAAGTTATTCGTACAAGGTCTCCCAAAGCTGACAGAGTTGGGCCCAGGACTGAATCTGTTGACATTAAACCCAACTACATTGCTCAGTGTAATAACTGCAGGCTGATTAAGTTCTCTACAACCTATTGTGCTCAAATTGATTGTCGTAGAATTAGAGGATCATTTAGAATGCGAAACTATTTTTTTTCCACAGTGAGTTTTCCAAACTTTGCCATTGTTTTACTTCAAACTTTTGAGCCTCAACATTTTATATATGAAATGGCACCAACAAAATCCATAACCCTCTTCATTTTCTTTCTCACGTCCTGGAGACTGCATATGTACGTGTGTATGTTTTGTGAGATAAAGTGTCTTGCAGCTCTGGCTTTGAACAACAAAGTTGCTGAAGCTGTTAGAAGCTGCAAGAATACCCACTTCCTACTTTACTGGTGACATATTTTTGCAAAGCTGTTCCCCCTCAGCTTCCCCATCTCAAGCAAATTAAGATTTAGAACAATGACTTTAAGTTCCCTTTTATGCTACTTCTGCTCTTGTACATAAGCTTTCCTGCCAACACAAAATATTTTTCACCAGTGAACTGGAATTGTAAGTATTATCTGTTACCTGCATTGATCTCATGCAGCATTTCTGCCAAAGTTAATTCCTGTGAACACTGGTCCTACTGAGATATTTTGGAAGAAAGAACAAAAAGGTTCTGTGGTCAAATACGACTTGGAAATTGCGTGAATTATACTTTTCCTTTGATATTTATAGTGTTCATTACTGTCTCAAAGACTTTATAATAAGAGAACTAATTTAACTTTGCTTAACCCAAGATTTTCTGAATGTATTTGAATGATTTTTCTTCTGCAACATTCATGTGTGAACATCCTGCAGAACGCTTAGTAGATGAGTCATGATGAGATTACAGTAACGTTTATTGAGTGTGTACTGTATGCCCTACAGTGTTTCAAGCACCTTAGTGGGATGATGCCTCTGGCAGGCTCAAATATCATAGAACAAATTCAGACTCTATAGTCGTCAAAATGCCCATGGTTTAATTTTGGCTGTCCTTCCTATGAATTACATAACATTGTATAAATCACCTAATCTCTGAACCTCTGAATCCTCACTGTAATGTGGGAGAGTAAAGACAGACTATGAGGTCATGGGAGGGAGACGAAAATAAAGTTACTGGTAAAATATCCAAATAAAGTGGAAAAACATGGGCAACACTGAGGTTTTTTTTTTTTTTTAACTGCAACAAGATTCAAAAAAATGCATAAGTCCTTCCATTATGTTTCTGATGACAACTGAGGTGAATTTAAAAAATCTTTAAAGAAATATCACCTGGGAAATTACCATTGTATGTACTAGACAGCTTTCCCCCACATCTTTTAACACATTGCAGTAGTTTTCTGATAGGTACTGGATAATTTTCTCATAATCTTAGGAAATCCTTTATGTTAGGAAACATATCGTCTTGTCAAGCATACAGAAAATTGGCTAAGTTTGAAGATCTTCTACCTAGCCCTGACTTTCCGCGGGCTGGGGCACAAAAGAGTCAGTATGTAGTTTCCCATGTAAACGTCGGACTGTTTGTTCCCACACTAGCTAACAAGAGTCCTTTTGAGCCCATGATAATAACCAATAATATTTTTAGAGTGCTTCCTGTGTGCTAGGCACTGCTCGGAGAGCTCTACTTATGAAAATATCCATTTAATCTCTCAAAAACCTTATACAGTAGGCAGTGCTATTGTTCTCATTTGTACATGAGGAAACATGCAAATTGTTAGCTTGCCCAAAGTCTGGCAACTATGGAGGAACAGAGCTCGGATTCAAACCCAGACAGCCTAGTTCCAAAGCCTGCTAACACAACCGCTCTTCTCCCCTCCCCATGTGGCAGCAGAATGGCAGGATGGGTCTGGGTTCTAGTGTGGGAACAAGAAAATGGGGTGAAGTAGGAAAAAAATTATCCTTTTAGTAACTTTTTACTTCACACTTCTCCATTTCCCCCACGGATGCTCTGAGTTACAGAAAAGTCCACTTTGCTGCATTTCCAAGTTTTTCTTTTTTTTGAGATGGAGTCTTGCTCTGTTGCCCAGGCTGGAGTGCAGTGGTGGATCTTGACTCACTGCAACCTCTGCCTCCTGGGTTCAAGTGATTCTCCTGCCTCAGCCTCCCAAGTAGCTGGGATAATTTTGTATTTTTAGTAGAGATGAGAGTTTCACCATGTTGGCCAGGCTGGTCTCCAATTCCTGACCTCAGGTGATTCTCCCACCTCAGCCTCCCAAAGTATTGAGATTACAGGCATGAGTTACCGCGCCCAGCCCTGCACTTAGAGCTTTTACTTCTCTCCAGGGGCCTCCACGTGCAAGTCTATTCTCCCCCTACCTCCTCTCCTCAACCTGTATCTTCTTCCCTTACCTGCCTGGTTTATGACTACTCTGTTTTTGGGGCTCAGCTTAGGCATCAGTTCCAGTAGGAAGCCTTCCCTATCTAACCATCTAGGAATACTTAAACCTTCAGGCACCCAGTACCCCATACTCGCCTTACCTTGGCATTTAACTGTGGTAGTGTAAGTGCCCATTTATCTGACCATGACTCCTATGAGAAGGTAAACTTCAGGAGAGCAGAGACATACCTGTCTCATATCTATTGGGTTTCTGAGGTCTACAACAGTACCGAGCACATGGTTGGTGTTTAATACTTGCTATCCACAACTGCACCATTCCCCAATGTTTGCCATGTCCAGAATAATATTTCTATAATTTCCTTCTTCCTAGTGTATTAATGGGAAAGTAATTTCAGACTCTAGTATGCTGTCAGAAGAAGTGAGGAGGAGAGTGTTTCTACTCAAGCCTTGCCTCTTTTGTTCTTTTCCATTTTCATGTGCTCACCATTCCCCTGATGCCCTTTACCAGTGCTTAATTCCTATTTCATTCCTATTCCTTTTCCATTCCTCCTATCTTTATGTGTTAGGAGGAGACCCTTTGTAACAACTCTGTGATGAGCATATGCTGTTGGGTGTTGGACAAGACCTGTCAGAGAAGTCCCTATTGAAAGGCTGATCAGACCAACCCAGGAGGACTCTGGGCAGAACTCTTACCCCCACTTTGGTTCTCTGGCCATGTATCTTGGCTCCTTAGGGGAAGAAAACAGTTGAGATGGAAGCAGAGATGTTTTAGCAAAAGATGCTAACGCTGTTGCTGCTGCCTCCACTAAGTGGTTAAAGGTGGTCAGTATTTCCCACTAAATGCTGGTGTAGCTAAGACTGAGAGCAGTAGGGGCAGAAGGCAACTTGAGAGGATGCCATCTACTTTCTATTCCTCCAGCTTCTACCCTATTTATGTTATAATTTTGTGAATAATAAACTGTTTTATTGAAGCAGTCTTGTGACCAGGCTATATTGCCATACATTTTTTATATTTAGTAACTATTTTGTCAGTATAAGTCTAAGAGATTATATAAAAGATTACTTTTCCATATATTTCTGGAACAGAAATTCAGGGATTTGCTCGCTCAGCTAGTCACTCACTCATTCGTTCAACCAATGCTTGTCAAGCACACAGTTCAAAGGTGTTTTGCTGGGCATAAAGGGACACTTGGGGATGAGTAGAGCATGGTCCTTGCTTTTATGGAACTCACGATATGTATGGATTTAGGAACAGAAATAACGGACACCATGTAGAACAGAATATGTATGATGTTGTGGGAAATATGAATTAAGTTTTAGAGGTGTGGGAATTGAAGTAGCAGCAGATCATTGTATCAGTGCTGTCCAAAACAATGTTCTGAGAAGATGAAAATGTTCAAATGATTGTGCTTATATAGCATATATAGTATACTTATATACTATAGCCACTAGCCACATGTGGCTATTGAATGTTTAAAATGTGGCTAGTGCAACTGAGGAGCTGAATTTTGAATCTCTATTTAATTTAATTCAAACATTCACTGTGGTTAGGTGGATACTATATAGGACAGTATAGATCTGATAGATCTGTAGTCTGTCAGGCAGGTAGAATTATAAAAACTCAGAGAAGCATTGGGTCCCAAGAGGTAGGCTGGAGTGTCAACAATGTAGAGAGAACTGAAGCTCCTGTGAGCTCTGGGCCTTTGCACTGCCTGCTTATTTGACATCTCCAAGGTCTCAATGATTCCTCAAATTGAACATGTTCAAAATAAAAATCATGGTCCTCTCCTGAATCCTGGTTACTCTCTCAAAACCTGTGACCCTCGAATTGTTCAAACTAGAATCTTAGGCGTCATCCTTGACACCCACTCATTCTCACCCACACAACCAATCCATTGTTTTCTAGTCTAAGTATCTCCAAACCCAACCGCTTTTCTCATCTCCATGCCGACCTCCTTAGTCGAGGCTCATGGAGTACTACATGATCTCCTACTTCCTTTTTTAATGTTTTTTTTTAAATTGTGGTAGGAAAATTTAACATCATGTTTACTCTCTTGACCAATTTTTATATGCACAATACTTAATTGCTAACTAGAGCTGGAATGCTGTATATCACATCTCTAGAACCTATTCATCTTGTGTAACTGAAATTATGTACTGGCCTCCTCCTGCTACTAGAAAAATTCTTCCTAAACATCAAAACCTGACCAGGTCACCCTCATGTTTAGGCTCAAGCCCCAAGTCCTTAACATGACATATAAGGTGTAAAAGAAAAAAAAAAAGAAAACATGACATATAAGGTTTGGTTCCTGTCTAACTAACTCCCCAATACGATTTTTTATTGCTTTTCCCTGCTTTATCCTCACTGCAACTTCATTCATCTTCTTATCATTCCTCAAATAATGCTAGTGTGAACAGAGTGCAGGTGGCACATACAGATGCTTTGTGTGTGTGTGCATGCATGTGTGTGTGTGTGTGTGTGTATGTGGTCAAGTATCATGTACCGCTGCTATTTGGTTATATCAAAGTTTGAGGAAGCTCCCAGAGGTACTGTGCAGGTGCCTCAAAGCAATAAAATAACATTTTTATTTAGATCTGAGGTCTATCTTGGTTAACATAAAATTTTAACTACATAAAGGCTTTCAGAAAGACTCAGGTCATGCATACCATTTTAACTGGGTTAGTAAGTGTGACCCATGCAGGTATGATTTGGGAAGGCAGAGCTTCCTTTAGCAGTATCATCTCCCTTGCTAGCTAGTTCATCATAGAACCAATCAGTAAAAACAAGGAGCTACTATTTAAGGTCTTTGAAAGTCAGAGTACGTGGCACATGGGTGATGTCAAATATATGTAGTAGAATAAAGTGCCCAGTGGAGGCAGAGGAGTTAGTCTCTCCTTCTGCTACTACCTTCCCTACAACAGTTGGTCTCTCTGCCCTGTGTGGCATTTGTGCTATTGTTTCCTTTTCCATTTGTTGTTATTATTAATTTTTTCAGGTGTTTCAGAAAAAATTCATTTTCCTCAAAAGTTGTTTGGGGCAGGGTTGTCTTCTTAGGAAAAAGGAAATAAGCTACAGGCAGGCCTCACTCTAAGCAAAACTAGGTTGACAAAGTTTGTCTTCAAAGGTCCGTGGGTCTCCTATAGGTGTCTTGTTCCTTTTTTTTGGAGGGGGATGGGGTTTCGCTCTTGTTGCCCAGGCTAGAGTGCAAGGGCACGATCTCAGCTCATCGTAACCTCCGCCTCCTGGGTTCAAGCGATTCTCCTGTCTTAGCCTTCCCAGTAGCTGGGATTACAGGCATGTGCCACCACGCCTAGCTAATTTTATATTTTTAGTAGAGATGGGGTTTCTTCATGTTGGTCAGGCTGGTCTTGAACTCCCAACCTCAGGTGATCTGCCCATCTTGGCTTCCCAAAATGCTGGGATTACAGGCGTGAGCCACCATGCCCGGCCTAGTCTCCTTTGTTTAAGGTATGGTGAAGCTCTAATCCAGGAGTGGTTGTATGCAAGTCATCTTTAATCACAACTAAAATCAAGCATAATAGATACATTGGACCTGTTAGTATCTATCCCAAGGGTACTTGCCTCTTATAGAAGCGCTGGCTACAGTGTCTCGCATAAAGGGAGAACGAATGCCGTCCCAAGAGTCTTGTATGCTTCTACACAAGTGAACTGCCAAATGCTAGCTCTAGTAGCACTTGAGACAAGCTCAGCATCTACAGTGAGATGTTCTAGAATGATTCATATCAACTGCCTGGGTTACAGGATGTTGTTTTCCTTGACATCTCTATTATTCCATTCCTACTCTCTATGTGTCCCTAAAAAAATGAGTTCCTGTAACAACTCAAAACAAGCTATTCTTGACTTTGTAAAAATCAAAAAGCTATTTGCCACTTAAAGATGGACTGATTTGAGTTAAAATGTTTCTATTGTCAGTATACATAAGACTCTCCTGGGCAAGTTATTAAAAATGGAGATACATAGGCCTCAAAGCAAGATGTTCTGATTCAGGAAGGGGGCTACGGTGGTGGTGGAACAGGGGCACGAAGCTTCATTTTTAAAAAGCATCTAAGCTCCTTCTGGTATAGATGGTCCACAGGCCACATTGGGAGAAACACTGCCTTGAGGAATGATGGGTAAAAGTAAATTTTATAATAGGTATCAGGTGAAATATTTTGAGATGATGAAAATTTATATCATCTACTGGCAAACCCAGTATTATATTACTATTTAGTAATTTAGAAGAAAAGGCAATTTTTGGTTTTCAGAAAGAACAGTAATTAATTTTCTAGGTTATTTTGTGACCTTATAAGAAAATGGGATTATATTATTCACAAAAACTATTAAAGCAGATTGTTGTCAAAGTTTTGAGGTAAATTATAATTCAACCAACTGATCAATGAAATCTGAAACATTTTGGAGTGCTATTATTGAAACAGAACAATATCTTAAGACAATAAAGAATTAAATTATTTAACAAAAAATAAGTTTTCTTCTATGAGGAGGTAGGTATACTTATCTTAATAAAATCAATAATATTGTTTGACGCTTTATCTGATTTCAAATTACTGCAATGTGCAATTTTGAAAATAAAAGTTAAACAGGCTATTTTGGTGAGTTTGTATATGAAAATCCTAAACCATTGGGTAACACTCACAGACTACAGAAAGGTTAGTTTTCTTGCCTTTTCAAGAAAATTTGCCAAGAATTCTCACATTGAATGGCTAGTTCATTTGAAGGAACAATTAATTTCATATTTGCAGAATATGCTATTGAATATGCTACTGCTTTTGAAAACTGGACTTCAATATTCTTTGTTGGATCAAGATGCTGAAGTAACTTCCATCAGTTTGTTAGTGTGACTTAAAAAAAATCTCTTCAATAAATGTATAAATTTCTTGATGATCCATCCTTTGCCCCCAAGTTCATTTTAATGTAATAGAGATCACTTGTTGGATACAGGTTTTAAAACTAGTATGCTCTCAAAAGCAAGAGATGATACACAACCTGTTCTAACTTAATTATAAAATTTTACAGCAATTATATGTATTTTATAATAAAATATTAATTCATTAATTATATGCCATGGACATCTTTCAACATCAATATATATTCATTCTTTTCCCTAGATACAAAGTACTATAAGTGAAAACAATTTTGACCCAGCTTTAATTAACTTTAATTTTAGCTTATATGTCATTAGCATTTATAATTTAATTTTGGACTCTAAGTTAAAATTCTCTTCAGATTTTATAAGTCCTATGGATAGGGAAGAGTACTCATTAGACCAAGTAAACACTGCTTTGTTCTTGACCTATTTCAAGAAATAAGAAGCCCAGATAAATAATTAACTTCTTTAGGATGGTTGTCTTATTGTTACCATGTGCACACTCTTCATTGTTATCATAAATACACTGTCAATACCTGAGGATGATTGAATTTTTCACGCTTCTTTGCATTGTATATACCTAAACCTTAGGTGGTTCTTTTAAGATAACCCATTATTTTTCTGATATTGATGCTTTGTAGCAGTTAAATGCCTTACTAATGTTTTCCCTCTTAGATATGTGATTAAAAGTTCCCAGTCAAGATGGTAGTCTGAGCTTCATGTCGCAGCAAGCTCTGCTCACCCTAAATCTCTAGAAAGGATAGAAAAGATAATTAACTAAAAATGTATATGTACATATACCACAATCACACTGGAAAACAAAAAAGTAAACCCACAATGGGTCAGAA
The DNA here is from genome assembly GCF_024542745.1 of Macaca thibetana thibetana. NCBI lineage: Eukaryota > Metazoa > Chordata > Mammalia > Primates > Cercopithecidae > Macaca > Macaca thibetana. The sequence continues at coordinate 140,208,392 of NC_065583.1, forward strand.
ACCATGAGGAATCCCTAAAAGATTTGAAGAGAGATCAGATCAATGAGGTAATAAAAGCCCAAAGAGAGCACGAGAGAGAGCTATAAAAGTTGGAGCCACTCCGTGAGAGTTCCACACTCAGAGATGGAGAACACTGGGAGCAGGTAGGGCCTCATGGGTGACCACTTGAGGGTATGAAGCAGGGGCAGCCAGGCACTTTTGACTTCTACACAACAGAAATACTGAGAACTACGAGTGAGCGAAGCTGAGCAGAGCCCCGCTGGCAGCCTTGTCCAGGAGGAAAGAGGAGCACCTGGAGTAAAGATGGGCTGTCAAAGCGCCTCATGTCCAGGTACACTAACGCCACCCCTCTCTTCCCTCAAGTGGGCTGCACAAACAGAAATCGCAGACAATTGAATTCAATCTCCACTAAAACATACACACAAAACCAGGAATCTTCAAACATTAAAAAGGCAACACCAACACTTTGGGAGGAGAAGGTGGGCGGATCATGAGGTCAAGAGATCAAGACCATCCTGGCCAACATGGTGAAACCCCATTTCTACTAAAAATACAAAAATCAGCTGGGCGTGGTGGCACGTGCCTGTAATCCCAGCTACTCACGGGGGCTGAGGCAGGAGAATCGCTTGAACCCTGGAGGCAGAGGTTGCAGTGAGCTGATATGGTGCCACTGCACTCCAGCCTGGTGACAGAGTGAGACTCCATCTCAAAAAAAAAAAAAAAAAAAAAAAAAAGCAACACCGAGAAAACAGCACTCTGAAGTCACCAAAGAGTAGAATTTATACCTAAGGAAACAGAGTAATACAGCAAGAGAGGCACAGGAAGAGACCGCATCTACAAGAGGATCAAGTTGATGTGATAATGAAAATCTTTTATGTTATGTTTAAGCAAAACAAAATGTGATTTAACACTTGCAACAATTGGATGCCTATTTTTTTTTTTTTTACTAGTATTGATCCCTGAGGCAGCGGCTAATAGCTACCATCTACTATTCATCTATTTCCATTGGGTCTTTATTTGAGTTTTTTCTCCTTTTCTGCTTTAAAAATGTTAATTAAATTGCTGCCAATGATTGTCTTTATGATGTACTAGGAACTGTGCTACGTGTTGTTACTTTTAATCCTAACAATAATTCTATGACAGACTTATTATCCCCATTAGCAGATGAGAAAACTGAGGGTAACAGAAGCCGAGAACCCTCCTTGGGGTCCTACAGTAATTGGTACAGCTGATCCCGGAACCCAAGTCTTTCTAATAAGAAAGCAACTGCTCCTAACTCCTGATTAAAAAAAAAGATTGTGAAAACTCCTACATTCTTCAAAACAAAAAAGTGGTCCTGTCTTTATAATACACCTCACTTCTCATAGATCGTTAAGTGCTCATTGTGCTTTTTGCAGGTTCTCCTATCAACTTCAAAGCAAGCTTTAAAAAAGCTTTCAGCTTACAAAAATACAGTGACAAGCTTGAAAAAAATGTTTGTATCAGTGCCACATTCATCCTCTTCTTTTATCGTTAGGCTCACAAACACAGGAGTCTGTCTACAGCATGAAAACTTGAGAGTGTTTGTCTTCAACTTGCTGATCTTTGAAGACCCAACTATAAAGCATTATAAAAGAAAGGCACCTTGATTTTAGGACAACTGCCTAGCTTGCTTTTGCATTGGTCTAATTTCTTTTAAGTACTATGTGAGCGCAGGCCTTTTTTGAAGGTTAGGTACTTAACATACCAAAACATCACTGAAGAACAAGATGAACATTGTTACTAAACCATGAGACATCTAGATAGTGGGGTAACTAGGCCAGTACAGTTACATTTGGGCAATGATCAGTTTGGAGCATAAAAAGATGTAGTGCTTTTAGCTCCTCTCATCTCTGAGCCTTCCTGGTCAGTTTGGGCAGGTGGGAAGGGGTATCACCAAGCATAGAGACCTCCTAAAGGAACAAGTATGGTCATCTTGGGCAAGACTGTGGGCTCCATTGTCATTATGGCCTTTATCAAGATTAACGCAGCTCTTATTTTTTTTTCTTTGCCTTGCATACCACCAGTAGTGCTAAGTTATTTTTATATTTAAGGAATAGTAATTATATGTGCCACCTGAAAGCACTGTGTGGAACAAACCTCAAGCCAATGCAGGGCAGAAGGGGGAACAATGAAATGAAAATGAAAGGGAATAGAGAACAGGAAAAAGAAAGAAAGGAAAGAGAGGGAGAGGGTGGCATGAGTCGTTGATTACAGCTGTCATGTGGGTAGAACACAACACTACTCTTCCAGGCTGATGGTCAGTTGGTGTGCACTATCTACCAATTATGGAAACGGTGAGGTTGCTGCAGCCCTCCAAAGGCCCTGACATCCCTCAGGAACCCTTGGACCTCTTTGTGATCCAGTAACTAAACAAGTTAAACAAGTTCTCTGCCATAGCGGAGAACTTGTTCAACTACTCCAAGCTGTCAGAGCTATGCCATGGAATATGTTAGATACTTGAATAACACCTTTGTTCTTTCCCTCACTAAGCAAATGTTCGAGAACAACCACAGACCTACCTGTTTGCTTAAATGGATTATTCATTCATTTGCTTGTTTTGATGTAATCACTAACTGCGAGTATCCTGGCTCAGTGTTACAGCATTTCTTTTGTTTTAAGAAAAATATCTATGGCTTAGAAACCCTTCCTCTCCCCCTCAACCCCTGCATACCCAACACCACTGTACCACCCCCCAGCCCCGCAGCCCCACTGCCCCCACTCTAATCCTTCTCTAGACTACAGTACTTCTTTTTTTTTTGAGACAGAGTTTCGCTCTTGTTGCCTATACTGGAGTGCAATGGTGTGATCTTGGCTTACTGCAACCTCCACCTCTGGGATTCAAGTGATTCTCCCAAGTAGTTGGGATTACAGGCGCCTGCCACCACGCCCGGCTAATTTTTTGTATTTTTAGTATAGATATAGACGGGGTTTCACCATGTTGGCCAGGCTGGTCTCAAACTCCTGACCTCATGTAATCCACCCGTCTCAGCCTCCCAAAGTGCTGGAATTACAGGCGTGAGCCACTGCGTCCGTCTGAGAACAGTACTTTTTAATGTGATCCAGGAACAACCTACATTAGAATCATCTGGTGAAACTGGATAACTATTCCAATTCCTGAGTTCCATCCCAGACCTCTTGAGCTAAAAACTTTGGGGACATTCTTATGCAGCTAGAAGTTTGAGAACCTTTGAAAGATGAATGCACAATTTTGATTTTTTTTTTTTTTTGCTTCTTCCGAATATATGACACATTCACTGTTTATTAGAACCACTATCTGTCCTCGTCATCTTTCTCCTCAGAAACCCATTTAGAGCTCACAATGATCAGGAAGACAAGTAAGAGATGCTGGTTGTCTGGGGTATCCTTGTAATATTGTAACTCAGGAAAGAACCTGAATGCTTTCAAACCCCCGGTCTGACAGAAGAATGCCTTTTCTGGAATTCCTTTTTTTTTTTAAGGATCTTTGTTTATTAGACATTGAAAATAAACAGATGAAACAGCCTGACTCTGACATCAATTCGGGACAACTCGATTTCTGTACTTGCATTGGAACTGACCAAATTCTCCTGAATATATTCTGTTTATCAGCAGTTCATTTCTAGTGATACAATGACTATCAATAGCAACAGAAAATAAACCCACTTCCTCCCCCGGCCATCCCTTCCCATTGACTTCTTCTGGGAGGAGGACTTTGAGTAAGAAACTTCTGCTAATATTCAAAGGAAGACCACAGCTGTCTCAAAGGGTTCAGCTTGGAGATAGCTGAACTATTCTGAGTAATAAAGTGGAAAGAGTGGTTCTGGTTTTTTTTTTTTTTTTGCATTTGGGAAGGATAGGTCAAAGAAATGAGGAAAAGCAAAAAAAAGGGTGAGCTACAGGGAGAAGTTAGGAGCCTGAGTTGCAAAATATCTGCTGTTTTTGAAGGACAGAGGCTGCCAATATTTTAAATTTCCAGCTCAAGTTGCAACGTAAACCCCTCTGGCTCCTCAAACCTTCAGTGAAGCCTGTCCTGCACACACATGCCTTTGATAAGTGGTCTGCAGTGAAAACCAAGGGAAACTGCTGAGTCTCTGTTTGGGTTATTGCAGTACACCACAGGGTCAGTGGGGGGCAATCCCCAAACCCATCCAAGTTAGAAGAAGCAGGAGCCGGAAGCTAGAAGTGACCTTGAGAAATCGAGCCAGTTGCTCCTTCATAGATCTGCACAGAGCATCAGATGTTTTGAATAACACACAAGATGATGTTTGGCACTAACTTTGTCCTGATTTTAAGGAGCACAGTAACACAGCTTTTATATTCCTACATTGGCTTTTCTACTTTAAAATAATGTTGACGCTTGTAATTCTCTGTGCTTTCTTAGTAGTTCAGAATTCAGCAATCTCTTTAAAGAGATTGCTCCATAAAGCCCAGTATTTTCTGTGGGTTTCACTGACCAAAAAGAAGGGAGATTTGCAGTGATGGTCAAAGGAATAGAAAAGAATTAAGACTTTTGAGAAAGAACACTGTTTAGAAGATGAGAAAGAAGAAGAAAGTGGGAAAATGAGAGGGAGAAAGTTGGTTGGGGGCAGGGTGATGGAATGTTCCTTGCTAGGTTTTGTAGCACAGGCTGCTCCACCCAATCCTGAGGAGCTCTGGACAATCTTAGGGTTAGCCCCCAGCTGGTAGGTACAGACCCAGTGGGAGAACTGGACACTGTATCCGGTTGCATGCCACTCAGCCCGAGAACAACTAATTTCTCCCCATGAGGACTAAGGACTCCAGGACTCAGAGAAATCAAAGGCAACTCCTTCCTACAAAGAAATGAAACTTCCTGCTTGTTAAATGGCTCGTATCAGGTCTAGAAAATTCTCTTTAACTTAAAGAAACAGCGATTACGGAAATGCATTTTAAAGGCTTACCTCATTCTTCTTCTGCGTAAAACTGCTTTTTGAAAAATGACTGAGGAGCAAACCATGCTTGTGTGTGTGTGTGTGTGTGTGTGTGTGTGTGTGTGTGATGTTGGATTTGTCACACACATACATCTCACATCTGGTTTCTAGATGAACCAAAAGTGAAAGGCTGGAGAGCTGGGAGATGCAGAAGCCCTAGAGAAAGCTGCAGTCTAGATCCTCAATGACTGAGAGCGCATGAGGCAACCTCAACTTTTTAAAGGTGATAATTTGGAAGAGAAATAGGAAGAACCGTAGGATTGTAAAACAAACACTAAGGGAATTCTTTTTCCACAAATCCAGGTTTCTTTCTCCACCTAATAATTGTCGATTACCTTCTATTCCAGAATAAGACAAACAAATACTCAAACATGGTGTGGATGTCTGTCTGAGATATTTATCTGCTTTGCCATTTTTGGGGGACAGACTTTTAATTGCCTAGTTGTAACTAATCATATCGCCACACAGGTTGCTTTTAAAAACCAGGGGAACTGTTTTATTCTTCTGATAATTATAAGAGAAACAAGAAAAGAGAACAGAAGCATGTCTCTCTTAACTTCAATAGACTTACTACCACCCCTGGAAACACACAGGCTCTGTTGCCAGGACCAGGACTGAAAAAACCGTTGTGGTGTGCAGTCATGCAGCTGCAGAGACATGTGGACTGTTATAATAAATACAAACAGCTGATTCTACAATGTAGGTTCTTACTTTGGGGAGAAGGAAACCTCATATGGTTTTTGGCTTTGATTTTTTTCTATAACCAGATGTCTCATCTTCGGTTACTTTTTCCTGATAATATCTATTTGTATTGAGTGTTCTAGATGTTTTTTTCTACCTCTGACATGCCAGACAGGATGAAGTATAATCCTTCCCCCTTGGTGGCAATTTAAACAAAGAGAGACATATTTCTTATCTCTTTACTACTAGTTAATATAGCAGTTAAATGTCTCCAGCTTTTTAACTCTTTTTCTCTCCCTTATTCCTCAGATGCTGGAAAAACAAATAATCTATTGCTCTAGATGATTCCCTGGACTTTAAAGCCACGCCATTAACTGTCATTATTGTGCCTTGTCTGAAAGGATAGAACATTTCCAAAATTTTTGTAAAAATAGGTAGCTGGATTTTTGCTCATGAGGCATAATTTTGTTCTTCCAATAGCTGGAATTATTCTTTTGTTAGATAAGTCAATTTCATTTTGTTTTGAAAACAAAAAGCATGAACAAAGACATTCTTTTAGCATAGAAACCCATCATATCAGAAATGGTTTTAATCAAGGCAAAGTAGAAGCCTTTAATGGCAAAAGCGTATTCATCATCTAATCATTTATAAAAGGATTTTATTTGACTTGGCTTGGAAATTGTTTTAGCAGATTGTGTGAAACAAGGCATCTCCTGCAGACTGAATCATAACACATACATTTGTCCGATATTCTTAGCTAGTTTTAAACATTTGATGCGTGTATGCACAATTGAAAGTAAATCAGAAAGAGCCTTTATTATTTTTAATTATTATACTCATATGTATTTGTATTTTATTAAAATTTCTTTTCATTCTCCTTTTCTGAAGTAAATTATAATTTCATTTTAATGCTTTTAATATTTTAGAGGTTGTATAATTTTGATCAAATTAAGTAAATCATCTCATAATGCATCTCATACTTTATTTGAGGGTAATGTATTTTACATTTTATTTATTTCAGCAACTGTGAAAACATTTGTTTATATTACAAGTGGTCATATCTTCTTGTATGCTACTAAAGTTGATACAATGCCAGTTGAATGGACAATATTTTCTTATTTTTTGAGATGCTTAAACATATATCAGTTTTAGCCTCTTGATCGCAGGAGGAGTTCTTATAACAAGGGCAAATCATGGCATATTGCCCTAAGTTATGCTATTTGGAAACTTCTGCTCACATAACTAAGAAAAGCGATAGTCTCTCTTAAAGCAGGGTGAGTATAACTATATTAAGGAAACTCTTCCCTGTAAACTAAATGATAAGTGTGGACTATTGTTGAGCTAAAATTAATATTAAAGGAATAGCTGGTGCCTGAGCAGAAAGAATCTTGAAGGTCAAATTGAGTGTGCAGCAGGGAACCAGGACCCTAAATATGCCAAGGGAACTTTTCAATGGCAAAGTCTCTGAAGATGAGGAATCTGCCTTTCTCGCAGGCCAGCTCCAGGGGCCTTCTCCTTGTCCTGGCTCACTCTCCCATCCAGTGTTCTGTTCACCTCCTCCTCTAAGTGGATTGGCTGATTAAAGGCTTACACAATGATGGCCCTCAAGGCATCTGCAGGTTAGGAGAGGGCAGGCTCTATCACAGTCCAGGCATCCAGCCCTGGATCTTCCTCATACCCCACTGGGATCATGTCCACAAGACTCCTCAGAGTGGGAGACGTGGGGAGGGGTTAGAGGACACCTGAGTGTCCTTGATCAGTGATCATGGTCCAGAGAGCATGGAACAAGGCTTGGGGTGGGCACTCAGTGCATGTTATTAATAGTTCTGCCATCTTGCTGTCTGCCTTGTGAAGGGGTAAATCGATGGTCTTTTTGGAAATATTGATCCTTAGACTATAATTTAAGTATTTAGTGGTATTTAAAAATGAGGATGGGAAATTTCAGAGTGTCCCTCCTCCAATTCCCAAGTAAAAATAGTAAAAAACAAAATAAGTCAAGGCAAACATTATCTAAAACTCACTAGCAGTCACCTCACAAGAAAGGGAAGACAATATCATGCATAAACTTCAAAAAGTGGTGGCTAAGGGAAGAAACAGAAGGTTCTGATGCCACCGGAGGCAAGCTAACCTTCCACCTGTTCTCTATGTCCAAAAGCAATACTGAGGGAAGACAGTGGTTCTAGAAAAGCCTGCGTATTCTCTCTAATACACTACAGGTTGGAGAAGCGAACTCTAAGGTGAGTGAGCAGCCTGGGAAGGTCAAGGGAAATCCTTCAGCACAAAAGTCCTAAATACCACAACAGGATCACAGGAGAGGCAGGAGGGGGATGAGTTGCCAGGGCTGGCCCTGCCCCGGTACAGGGCACTGAATGAGATCTCAGGAAACGGAATGGAATCTGGGTCCCCAGTAAGGACTACCCTAGAGACCAGCACAGCTAATATGTATGCCACAGAAGAATGGATTCAAAGCCACACTCAGAACTCAAATCGCAGTTCTGAGGGGAAGGCAAACTTATCACACTGGATGAGAACTTGCAGATGCACTTGTCATCCTTCAGCCAGATCAAAAGAACTAGTGTGACCCCTGTTCATATAGCATAGCAAATTCCTGAGAGCCTGAGAGAATACTGATAAAATGATTGACACAGACGCATACTGGCTAAGATTCTTAACCTTAAGGACAAAGATTTCTTTGGAAATCCAGGCAGAAAAGCAAATCATTTTCAAAGAGGGAAATTCAGGTTGTCCGCATACTTCTCCACAGTAAATTTAAATGCCAGAATCTTGAAATAAAGACCATGTAGATTGCTTATAAAAATGAAACATTAGTTGGGTGCAGTGGCTCATGCCTGTAATCTCAGCATTTTGGGAAGCCGAGGCAGGAGGATTGTTTGAGGCCAGGAGTTCTAGACCAGCTTGGACAACAAAGCAAGACTCTGTCTCTACCAAAAATTTTAAAAATTATTAAAGCTGGGCGTGACAATATGTGCCTGTAGTCCCAGCTATTCGGGAGGCTGAAGTGGAGGGATTGGTGCCCAGGAGTTCAAGGCTGCAGTGAGCTATGATTGTGCCACTGCAGTTCAGCCTGAGTGACAAAGCAAGACCCTGTCTCAAATAAAAAAAAAAAAAAAGAAAGAAAGAAAGAAGAGAGAAAGAAAGAAGAAAGACAGAAAGAAAAAGAAAGAAAGAAAGAAAAGAGAGAAAGAAAGAAAGAAAAGAGAGAAAGAAAGAAAAAAAGAAAGAGAAAGAAAGAGAAAGAAAGAAGAAAAAGGAAAGAAAGAAAGAAAAAGAAAGAAAGAAAGAAAAAGAAAGAAAGAAAGAAAGAAAGAAAGAAAGAAAGAAAGAAAGAAAGAAAGAAAGAAAGAAAGAAAGGAAGGAAGGAAGAGAGGGAGGGAGGGAGGGAGGAAGGAAGAAAGGGAGGGAGGGAGGGAGGGAGGAAGGAAGGAAGGAAGGAAGAGAGGGAGGGAGGGAGGGAAGGAGGAAGAAAGGGAGGGAGGAAGGAAGGAAGGAAAGAAGGAAATCTTGTATTAAAAAAGACCAAGGAATGCAGCTGGGATAGGAAACAACTGGGAACAGTTTGTTTGCTGGCTTATCTTAGAAGGGCAGAAGAGAGAAGTTTCCAAGAGGGAAGATTAATAGGGGTACTTCATAAAATTTGACCAGGGACGGTGTGGTTAAGGGAGGAGAGTCTTTCTGAGGCATTTCTATTATGCTTAAACCTAGGTAAGTTGCCTGATTAACAGTAAGTGGGTTCCTCAGACATTTCAATGTGCACTAGAAGGAAGAAGCCCTGGGGGTCTTCTGAACAACCTCTTTTTCAGGGATTAAGGAGGGTGGGTGAAATAAATTGGGCTCGGGCTGGAGTAAAAAGAAGAACGACACCAGCCACAAAGTGTGCACCAGGCCCTGGGACAATGAGAGTGCAGGGTGTGCTGAGGGCCCCCCAAAGCTGAACCACACTGTTGAGTAACTCCCAATTCCAGTCTATGTATGAGAGAGCTTTGCCTCCAGTGATTCAGAGTGCTGTAACAGTCCAGTCTATGAGCTGTTTCAGTCAAAGTATCCTGGGATCTTTTCTTTTTGTATTGTGTTCTTACATTCCCAGTGCACAGTGGCATATTAACACTTGGAGAAATCTTTAAAGAAAAGCACTTACCACTGCATTTCTAAAATGTGAACATAGAATCCCTTTTTCCTGTGGTGGCTAAGAGCAACAATTTGTAAAATACTGCCACATGCTGATATAAAACAGTTTTCAATATGTAAATATCTAATAAGGTCATGTTAACAGAGTACATATAAAAGGAGAATGAGGGGAAAAAGAAGGGTGATGGCTTTGGGGCCTGTGAAGGAAAAACTTACCGACTCCTGGAAACAAGTTACTTGCTGGTGAAAATAGCCCAAGCACCTTTTGGTTTCAAGTTGTTGTAGGCTGGATTAGTTAAATGATACATACACAGATGAGGAGGGGACCATCAGTCTTTTGTTAATGCCCTCTGGAGTCCTGGCTTTACACCTGTTGCTGTCAAGGTGCTTAACTGATCATTCCTATAGCTCACACATGGAAAAAATCAGTCTTGGTTTCTCACCAGTATTAAGAACAAGACTAGAAAAAAGGGTTGAAGTGAATATTTCCCAGCAGGTTTTTTACCAAATCCTACATGCAAACCAATAGTCAGGCCAGGGGTTCTTATGAACCCAAACTTTGGTGAAGTATTGTGTTGATACATGGGAAGAAGCCCTTTCTGTCAGAACTGGCTCAGGACCCAAAAGGAAGCAAAGGAAAGGTTAGTTCAGAGAATATTTTGAGATTTTTGATTTTTTAAAAAATGGTTAGTCTTTTGTAACCCTAAATTGTTCTTAGGAAAAAAAAATTTAGCTTCATGATCAGAAAAGCAACATGTTAGAGTCAAGCTTACAGTTTAACAAGGAAGGCAGCTAAATCGATCTGCAAGATAGACCCTCTGTTATAACAGTTGTTTTGTGTCCAAGCTCCGTTCAGTTGAGTACAAGTCTATTGGCAGGGGTTATCCATTGTGTTAAAACAATTGCCACACTATAAAGTATTAAAATCTAATACTGAACAAAATCTGGGAGCACATAAACTCTAGTTAAATAGAATTTTTTTTTGAAACAAGGTCTTGCTTTGTCACCCAGGCTGAGGGCAGTGGTGCAATCTTGGCTCACTGCAACCTCTGCCTCCCAGGTTCAAGTGATTCTCCTGTCCCAGTCTCCTGAGTAGCTGGGAGGTGAGCACCACCACGCCTGGCTAATTTTTGTATTTTTGGTAGAGATGGGATTTCGCCATGTTGGCCAGGCTGGTTTTGAACTCCTGACCTCAGGTGATCCACCCGCCTCAGCCTCCCAAAGTGCTGGGATTATAGGCATGAGCCACCGCGCCCGGCCTGCTTAAATAGAATTCTGTGAAAGAATAAACTTGAGAAGCTAACAAAAATGTATATTACTTCCGTACTCCAAATGAGAGAATGGCAAGCAGACTGGATTCTGTCTTCATGGAGCTTAGAGTGGTATTTACAAAACAGACAACAAACAAAAGGTATGTTTCAACCAAAGGCCACAGAAAGGGAGAGGAATGAGGATTTGGGGGGTTTCATTTATGCTTGATTCATTGTCTTGTGATATTCTATGTTTGAAGAGAGGCAACCCAGCACGACAAGGTGGAATGCGGGTGGGAACACAGTCTGTGGAATCAGAGAGACATGAGATTGACCCACACCTTGTTTAGTCATGTTATGCCTTTGGGCAAGTTACCCAACCTCTCTGAGCTTTGGTTTCCTCATAGAATTCCTATTCATGGCTTGAGAGGAATAAACAGCGTAATGTGTATCTGGTATATGGCAAGTCCTCAATAAATGATGAATATTTTTAACAGTTAATATATTGGGCACAGATGATATGAGATGGAGGGTATATCTGGGGAAGAGGTTTAAGGAATTGGATGGGAACCCAATATATTGGGCACAGATGATATGAGATGGAGGGTATATCTGGGGAAGAGGTTTAAGGAATTGGATGGGAACCTGGAAAGGAAGAAATGAAGTAGAAGGCTATGAAAATAGTATTAGTTTAAAAGGCATATAGAGTTATTAGATGAATCTTTGTTAATTTGAACGCTAGTATAGTTACTTCTAACAACAAAAAATAGTCTTTTTGGAGTCTCCACATTCACTTAGCAAGGCTTTTCGTTTTGCTCCCATCAGTATCTATTAAATCTTAGTGAATAAATATTTAGTAATAGAATCTCATGTTTTCTAAAGCATAGACTCCCTCTCTTCTTTCCCATTTTCTTACAAGCAAATAAATAAATTTTCTAATTATACCATGCAGCAAATAATTTATCTGGAAGCCCTGCTATATGAAAATTCATGCCTAGTCAGATGCGTTTTGGGCATTTTTTGTTGGAGCTGGCATAAAAACTCCAATCTCAAAAACTTTTAGGGCCTGTAGCAGCACACTCAGAAGTATTTTCCCTGGAATTTGCCAATCTAAGCAGCTGTGGCCAATCATAATCCATAGCAAATCCATTGGCCACATTTATTTATTTCTTCCAGGTTGACAGGTAATGGGGAAAGCAAATGCACTCTGGAAACAATGACCTTCGAAAACTGCCTTTGATAATACCAGTGTCTTGGGATGACAGTCATCTATGCTGGCTTTGCAGCCTCTCCACCTCTGCTTGGCTGAGTCAGATGCCTTCCCTTGGCTTCATTCAGTAGGAGATGGCAAAATCTGGGGGCACTTGTGACCTAGTGCCACCTGGGTGCCGCCTACTGCTCTCTACCAGCCTTTGCTGTGGGGAAGGAGGCATCTGAGGGCAGAACTTTCTTGGCCAACTGGTGGGAAACCTCTCTTCTAACCATCATTGTTTGACTCTGGCATCATAAATCACAAATACATTTACATATTACAAACAAGTAAGTAAAATGCAGTTTAATGATTCCTAGAATAATATAATATAACATAAAAATGATTTATAATATAAAATGATCAAAGCATCACGGGTCTGGTAATAAAATTTTCATGCTAATAAAAGTAATAAAATTATAGATAGTGCTCACTTATTTTGATATTATTATATGTCAAATGCTGTATTAAGCACTTACAACGAATCTCGTGTAGTGATTATAATGTGCTGGCGAAGTAGGTGGTATTATACTCATTTTTTCAAATGAAGAAAGACATACACCGAAAGAGGTAAAGCTAAGGTCATGCAGCTAGTAAATACATTAGTCGTGCTTAAACCCCAGGTCTACTGACTTTGAAGTCTGCATTATATGGCAAACACTCTCATGTTAGGCTCTGTACCATTAATAACATTAGTAACGGATAACCTGGAAACTCTGCACATCGGTTTAAAATGGGTTCATTAAAGCTGCTCTATCTATTTCACGGGACATTATAAGTATTAAAAGACATAAACATTTTGAAAGTCCTTTGAAAAAAGTTAAAATCCTATGTATATATTTGTGATAATATGTATACATACACAGATGGTGCCCTACTTATGACAGTTCAAATTAACGGTTACTTGACTTTATGATGGTACAAAAGCAATATGCATTCAGTAGAAACCATGGTACAGTATTCAATAAATTACATGAGATAGTCAACACTTTATTATAAAATAGGCTTTGTGTGAGATGATTTTGTCCAACTGTAGGCTAATGTAAGTGTCCAGAGCACGTTTAAGGTGGGCTAGGCTAAACTATGACATTTGGTAGTTAGGTATATTAAATGTGTTTTCAGTTTATAATATTTCTAACTTATGAATGTTTATAAGGATGTAACCCCATGATAAGTCAAGGGGTATCTGCATATATATTCAATATAAATAAATAATACACTTATGCTTTAAACACAAACATGCAAACATACATACAGGGGCACAATGGTATGTGGAGAAACTATTAAACTTGCAATCTGGAGACTTGGATTTTAGCCTCAGATGTGTGATTTGGATATGTCACATCTCAACACTCACTTGTGAAATGGGGGCGATAATTACATTTAATAAAGAATTTTCCCATCTAAAGACTGTGTGTACAATATACCACCTATTTATGTATATGTATATTATTTAATAATTTAATAATTATTTATTTTCTACTTACGTACTCCAGAATTATAAAAAATAGAATTCAGAATTTTAAAAAATTTTGCTACAACAGAAATTTAATTCTTTTCTTTATCTTGCTTACCCAGTTATATAAAATGAATATATACTTTCTAATTCTGATATATTTTAACCTTCCTAAATGAAATGGTAAATTACTTAGTATTTCTAGCATTGTTTAAGAAAAATAGCAGTGGCAGGATCAAGAGTAGGCAGACCTGACTTAAAAAATTTTGTGTTCAGAAAATTCAGAAAATAAATGCTTACTTTATGACACAAACACCAGTTTATTTTCTGCAGTGTTGTTTTTTGGAAACAATACAAATTGTTAAATCGATTAAGCTTGTCACCCATTTACTGAAGTATTATACAGCTCTAAAGAACAATCAATTACTCTTTATTAAAATGTGGGAAGATATACAGGATTTATTTATTTTAAAAAAACAAGGATCAGAGCATTGCACATAATATTCTATTTCTTGAGTAAAAAGCCAGTGGGGGGTAGTATTTATGTTTGTATTTGCTTGCGTGAACATAAAGAAACTTCAGATGGACATATAAGAAATTAAGAAGAGTGGTTTCTATGGGGTAGGGGCTAGAAAGACCCAGAAAGTGGCAGACAAGGGTTAAAGGTAGCTTCAGTGTACACCATTTTACAGTTACTGCTTTTTCAGTCAGAATGTAATTTCTACTTAAAATATAAAAGAATTCAAATGCTTTTTAAGAATGTGGATGCTTTAAAGGGATATTAGTTAGAGTTTAAAGTTATGAATCAGATTGCTTAATCCAGATGTCAAGTGAGGTCAATCTAGATTAAGAGGGATTGAGCTGTGATTTGTGGAAGAGGTGAATGAAGAAAGAACAGGATACATTTTGGAGCATAATACATCCTGAGGCATCAGATGTTAAGGGGATTACACTGATGACAAGATTTAAAATGTGAACTGTGGCATGGGTTACTGACAGCAGGTAGGCATTCAGGAGCCGGGGAGGGTTGCAAAGGAGAGGAGAAGGAGAACAAGGATAAACTCCGTCTGCTCTGCAGTTCTGCCTGGGTCCTTTGTAGCTTTACTTCACTAAAAATCAGACCTTGTCAGGCCTTCAGAGTCAGAAAGAGGACTTGGTTAGCATTTGTGGAAACTCATTGAAAAGCATGACACCAGGCAACATGTGTTACCACCGTGCTCTGCCGCCACCCGCACTGGAGCTGCAGTGAAACAAAGATGGAAGAAAGTTCCCAGGGATTTCTGCCTAACATCAGAGCTCCTTCCCTGGCATGAAGTCACAGCCATAAAATGGAGGTTATAATACTTAATTTTTTATCTGAGGTGAAGAAATAAGAGAAATAAGGGACCTTTTAGAAAGTCTCACAAAAATAACAGTTCTGAATTATGAACCGGTATTGAAACAAAATGACAGATGAGGAGAAGATGCAATGTGAAACAAGGATGAACCTGTCTGGAAGACAGATGGTCATGGGATCATTCCAAACTTGCTTTCTGTGTGTTTGAATTAGCAGGGGACTTGATCACTAAACTGTTTACGAACAAGGAGAATACTGATCTCAGGAAGATAATATATCGCAAGATGTTTCTACAGTGCAAAAACTAAAAATGACCTTTAGGCTTAGAACCGCTTTAACTAGACCATACTTTTGTAAGGAGAAAGATGTGACTAAGAGTAGTGTGGTCACTTGTAGGCATCTTTTTCCCCCCTCACAATAAACAACAATTGCACATCATTTACCTAAAATATTAATCATCGCAGGCATGTGTGAGCTTCTGTCATGCAGTCACTCAGTACCACATCCCAGAGAATTGCAGTGACATCTCTGGTAGAAATTTAAACTATTTACCTGAAAGGAAAGGAAAGTACTCCTTTGTCTGGCTCATTTTCCTAACTATATATTACTTTATGAATCAGAAAAGTTCAGAAAACTTTATACTGAGAAATAGAAAATAGCTAAAATGTGAATTTCATGAGTCCTGTTCCTTTCTCATTTGAATACTGGGCTCAGAAAACATGATGAATTGTGTGGATATTTGCAGTCACTTAAAGGAGGGCTTGTCAGATCTGCACTATTGACATTATGGCCTGAATAGTTCTTTGTTGTGGGGCTGTGCTGGGCATTGTAGGATCTTCAACAGCATCCCTAGCTTCTACTCACTAGAGGCCAGTAGCACCCTCCAGTTGTGGCAATCAAAAATGCCTCCATACATTGCCAAATGTCCCCTGGGGGACAAAATTGCTCCCTTTGGGAACCACTGACCTAGAGGATAGCTCATTTTCTGTCTAACTCCTCTGCGTTGATGGGGTAACATACCTCAGTCTCATTCAACAGAAATGAAACCCAACAAAGGAAGTAAATGCAATGGTTATCATTAAGCAAAGCCATGTATCAATGAAGTGGATGCATTGCCTCTCCCTTCCCCCAACAAAACCCCAGCTGACCAAGGCATTTTCTCACAGAATGAAGACTTCCTACTTTCCCAGGCCTCCCACATGAAAGAAAAAAACAAGACAAAGAAAATTCATTATACACCACATATGAGTACCAGATACAGAATCATTCCTCCTTACGAAACTTTCCCCAGAAGCTAAAACATTCTCTGCCTTGGAGTAAACCATACTGAATAGCAAAGGAGAAAAGAACTCACTGTTTCCAGAAGAGGTTTTGAGGAATTTCGTCAGGTCAACATGTGGTGGTCTGTTGGGTTTTGGTGGAGGTGGACCCAAGGTAAACAATGGAGGCAATGGCTTCTGCTTTGGGGTGGCTGAATTCTTGTCTCCCTTTTCCTTTTCCTGACTTTGGCTCCATGGCCCCTCGACTCTCAGCTTAGAAGGGGCCTTAGGGAACCTGGAAGGAGGAGCCCCTGAGGCCGAGTCTTCCTGATTCGTTTTGCCCTGGAAGGTGTTCTTAGCAGCGTCTATCTTCCTATCTTCCTTTTTTTCTTCACCATTTTTGGAGAGGCCTGGGCCTCCCCTGCTCGCAACAGGTTTCAAAACCACTCCAGGAAAGGGTGAACTTGAAATCTCCCCTGCATGGTCTTTATTTTCTGGGTCTTCCCTTGCTGGTTTTAAAGGGCCGCTTTTGGACCTGACTCCCAGGGGAGCTGGGGACCCCTTTGATGGAGACACATTCTTCACGGGGCTTTCTTCTTCGTGGGAGTTCTCAGTACTTAGGGGTGGCTTCTGGCCAAAGGCAGGTTTGGGGAAGAGGGGCTTGGATTCAAGATCTTGTGATGCTGACATAAATTTCCCTTTAACACCAGCCAATTTGGGGAATGCTTGCTTCTGTTCATTTTCCAGGGTTGGAGGAGTAGGCCCAGATTTCGGGCCTAGTGGCTTTAAGTCATGGTCTTGGTTTACACTGTGAAGAGATGGCTTGTTTCCAGGAGGCCAGGGAAACGCAGGTTTGGAATCTTCTTTGGGCAAGTTGATGGGCTTGGGGCCTACAGGTTTCGGAAATCCTACTTTTGCCTCGGGGTCTCTGGTGGTCAAGTTGGCTGGTGTTCCGAATCTTTGGCCCGCTCCAGTGGGCTTTAGAAACGGGGGCTTGGGTTCCTTGTCAGGCTTTTCCTCAGAAGAAGGTTTGACTGCCACAGGTGGCTTTGGGGACCCAAACTTAGGTACACTGCTG
This sequence comes from Macaca thibetana thibetana, assembly GCF_024542745.1. Taxonomy (NCBI): domain Eukaryota; kingdom Metazoa; phylum Chordata; class Mammalia; order Primates; family Cercopithecidae; genus Macaca; species Macaca thibetana. Next base: position 140,225,796 of record NC_065583.1, read on the forward strand.
GGTCCTGCAGGAGGGCTGGCATTTCCTTGGTTGTTGAATAAGTTCTTTCTTGCTTGTATTCCTGAAGATGAGTTTGGCCCTGTGACTCTGAAGGGTCGGCTATTGACTGAGACATCCTCTGTCGGGTTGCCCCCTGTGTTAAATTTCGCCATGAGGGACTTTACATCTGCCTTTGCATCCTACAAACATAGGGAAAAAAAACTAGCTGAGAGACAAAAGTCTTACTTGCACAGTTTAAAATACTATACCTTAAAGAGCTTCCTGGTTTGAGGCCTGCAGTGTTGCTGATTGGTTAGCAAGATATTGTAACATTTCTCTTCCTCTCTGGCAAAATAAATTGCGAGAGTTTCTTGAAAGGGGAAGGCTATGGTTGTGCATATACTTTTTCGTTTGGTTATCTCAGACTGACTTGCTTATTTTTGCTTAAGAAACAAATCCTTTCTTTATTCTCACTGTTCCTCTAGATATCTTGTTGGATTTACTCTAACTTGGTATTATTTATTTTTAAAGTTTCACTTGAAAAAATATGGAAGTGACTAAAAAAGGATTTCTTCCATATTTTATAATTGAGACTCTTAAGTAGAAACTACCTTTAAAAAATGAAAGTAAGTAAGTTCTTCTGTAAATTATGGCCATGTTTAACATACAACTCTATGGTTTGCAAGAGTTTCTTTTCTTTTTTTTTTTTTTTTTTTTTGCTTCTATCCACATTTAAGTTCTGTTTGCTAACAGGGAGATGTGGTGGGAAAACCTTGCTCATTTTTATAAGTAAGTAATAAAATGACTTCTTCTACTAATTTGTAATTATTTAGCACTAATGACTCACCTGTGTCCATACTAGCAAGTGAGTGTACTCACTTTCAGAATTGTTCTGTTTAGAGGTCATGCTCTGGAGGCTCAAGGGGGAAGATAAGGAAGAGGTAATAGGGACGGGCTGTCAATCTTATTTCCAGACCTTTCTTTCCACAGTCATCGCTTTTTCTGAGAGGTTCTTTTACTGGGTCTCCCCTGCTTGTCTAGAATTAAGGTATTACATAGCAAAGATAATAGGTATTCACTTTTCTCTGTGAATGTAATCCCATTTTACCTGGGAAAATTAATGGTGTGTTTGCTCTTTGTCTTGAAAGCAAAGAGTTTAAATTTTTAGTTCTTTTAGAAATATTTGAAGATTGGAGACTTTAAAAAATTCACGGAAGTTAACCAATGTGGCCATAACAATTTCCCTTTTCATGCTTTAAAATTCACCCATAACATGTTTTCCTACTTATCCCTCACCTTTCATTGCCCCGCACCCAGGCACATTTTCTCTTTCAAGGTGCAAAACCAGATCCCTCCGGTTGGGAAGGCTACTCCCACCTCCTGACTCATGTACACTTCAGGTGCTTCTACAAGCCCCTATGTTATTTCCTGTTAGAGTGATGAGAACTACCATTTAGTGGGGGGTAAATGCATGTGCTTAGTTCTATATCGTCCCATCTTATTCTTACAGTAGTTCTAAAAGAATGACGTTATTTAACCCCATTTCACAAGAAAGGAAAATGAGGCTGGAACTGCAGGAGGATGGCATGGCAAAAGCATGAGAACTGGGTTTAAATCCTAGCCAGAATTGTCATGTGCTTTAAACACGGAATTTGTAAAATGCCTGTCTGGTATACAATATGAGTTCAATATATGGAAATTATTATTAGAACTGTTAAGTAGTGTACTCAAGGTTTTGAATATGCTACCTAACAGTTCTAGGAACTGTGAGCACAGGCAAGCAAACTCAGTTGTATCTGGGTCTCCAAAGTCCAGAAACTGCCTCATTTCTTTTTGTATCCAGGCATCACCTAGCCCAGGGCCTGGCTCCCTCAGGATTCTAATATATGCTTGGGGAATGAAGGCAGGCACTCAGATGAACACTGTGCATAGTGATTTTACAAGAAATGGTGCCCTCAGCAAGAGTTTCTCTCCATACCAAACTGTAGGGCATGTGTGTTTGCAGGGTGGAAGGCTAGGGTTTTAAGCAGGAGCAGAAAAGCTAACAAGAGCAGCAATTTCCAGCTTGAATTTTATACCTTTAATTTATCTCCCTTATCTGAGTTGTTGGAAACTGCTTGTTTTCTACCTTTCCTCCCTTTGCCACTTTCCTACCACTCCTGACTTCCTCAAATCCTCAAATAATTCCCAAAGGCAAGAGGTAGGAAGACAGCAGAACAAGGGAGAATTTGGGTGCTGGGGGAGGGAGTAGGAGAGAATGGGTTCTTCCCTGAACCCTCAGGGAGATCAGAGTTGCAGAGGACCCCAAACGTCAGTACAAAGGGCATAATTATGGCAGTACCAAGAACAAAAATTTGCCCCCTAATGAAGGAAGTCTGTCTCTGTGGAAGATGTCTTTTATTCTAGACATAATTCCATATCATATAATGTATATTCCAGATTTATAACAGGAGGCTGCATAGCTGAGTGACTAAGAGCACAGACTTAGGAACCAGGTGGCCTGGGTTTGAATCTTACTGGCTATTTAACCTTGGACAAAAGACATCAAAATTCTTTGGGCTTAGTTTTCTCACCTCCCTAATGGGAATAATAATGTGCACCTGTAGGACTGTTAGGAAAAGTAAACAATTTCCTATATGTAAAGCACTTTAAAGAGTACCTGGCACACTGGAGGATTTCTGATTTTTATAAATCAGGTGAAATGTTAGACATTCTCTAGTACTTTCTCTTTCTGCATCAATGAGGAAATGGAAAGCAAGAGTTTTAAGTGGTATCCTACTTACGTGGCTACTTTATGCCTTGGATTTCATGGGGGGAAAAACCCATTAAATACCCTGACCCATTATCAAACTCAATGTGGTAGATTTAGATTGGAACATAAGTCTTTCAGCTGCCAACCCAGACCCAGGAGGCAGTGCAATGTCAAAGTTAATAGCACAGGCTCTAGGGTTATGACTTGAGTTCAAACCTTGACTTTGCCACTTTACTAACCACGTGATCTAGCATGGTACTTATCCTCTGTGAGGCTCAGTTTTCTACATCTTTAAAATGAGAATAATAACAGTACCTATAGCTCACAGGGTTTTTCTTTTAAAATAAGGATTAAATGGGTAAAGGCATGTAAAGTTCTTAGATAAGAACTGCCTGTAATATATATGTAATTACCTGCTATCTCTGTTTTTCTAATTCGCTAGTCACAAAACATTATTTTCTCTAGGTGACCAAATTCTGAAGTTGCAATCATTAATGTTATGTCCCAATTTTAAATTAAAATAGCTAGAACTAATGTACTCCTGAATAACATAATAGAGTTACAATATTTAAGTTTGGTTTACCTACACTGTGAGACTTGTCACTGGATGTTGAAAGACAGGGAAAGAAAGAGCAACAAATTCCTATGCAGGACATCTTAGACTCCCTTAGTCACTAACATGTCTGGCAAATCAGTAGCCTGTACTCTGCAACTATCTAATCGCTAATATTGGCTTCTTAGCTTTAGAGATTGTTTAATCACGATCACTGTTAATAAGTTTAGTAGATAAAGTGTTCAACACCCAGACTCATCCTTAATCGTAACAATAATAGGTAGATTTTTTCTTTAATCATAATGATAGAAAAAGCAAAAATGATTTTTAAAATGGATATTCTCTCATTCTGATTTCATTGTGGATTGAATATCTATTCAATTCTCTAGTACTTTTATTTTTACTTAAAAAAGGGTAGGGGTAATATATTGTTGTGTGTGATAGAGTGAAAAGTAAGCCTTCTACAACTCCTTAAGTTAGTTCCCCAGTTAGGCTGATGCCCTCATTTACCAGTACAGTATGAGTTCATACCTGTTGTTCTGGAATAATGACTAGCAGTGTTACTTTTTAGTCTCAAGCTGATCTTCCTTAAATAATAAACTACATGATGATCTTCCCTGGTTCTCTCTAGAGGCAATCACTGTCACCAGTTTCCCATGTATGCTGCTAACCGACGCATATGTAAACATAAACACACACATATTCACACACTTACATCCTTCCTTCTCCCACTTTTCACACAGATGGAAACATCTACTCTGCACCTTGTCTTTTTCTAGGACTGATATTCAGTAGATATATATACACCAGTACAGGTGGATGTATGATCAGCAACCATTTCTGATTGTTTGTACCTATGCCAATTCCAGTTGTTAAATAGTTTCAATATTAGCTCTACTTTTTTCCCTTGCCAGTTGGACCATATCGGTGCATGTTATTTGCAGAATCTTTTTAACTTAATGATATCAAGATTGGGCTTCTACTTATTAATCAGAGGAGGTATTTCACAATCTGGAAGACATCACAGTTTATAATGTTTTAGTAAAACAAAAATTTCATTTGCAATTTCTTTTCAAAGCCATTTGAAGCAATTTGTTATTATTTCTACCTGCTATGTATCCATATAATGCTTAGTCCAGATGACTCACCAATATAGCTCACAAACACAGATTTAATAGTAGAAAATCTCTTCATGGAAATTAATTTCCTTTAGCCCCCATATATTTTGCCCTTCCTCACTATCTTCAATGGTATAAACTTTTACATTTGCCACAGACCTTGGGAAAATGTCTGTTAACAAAAATGCTTTTGTTACATCCTCCAGATTTCCAGTTAAAAAGCCCAGTTTTCAGAAAATCTTTTTCAGTTTTAGCAATCTGCATAAAAGTAATGAACCTAGTAAACAGTTAAAGGCTGAGACGGCACGAAGGACAGACGTCCCATCTTTTCTGTTCCTAGAAAGAAAATTTCCCTTTTGTAGTCAGTTCACCTACATAGTTACATGTGGAAAACTAAAAATATTTTCTCTCTATTATTGGGAACAGGATTTTGTTTTGTTTTAGTTTTATTGTTATATTACTCATGGTTTTAAATATTTCTTGGATATTGTGCTAATCTAGTGGTTCTTAACCTGTGCTAGTGGGAATTCCCCCCCCCCCCCCGCTGGGGGAGGTTTTTCAATGTCTAGAAGCATTTTTGACTAAAATGACCAGCCAGGGAAGGGGTTGGATAGAGGCCAGGGATGCTGCACATCTGTCCTATAGGAGAGTCTCCCACAAGAAAGAATTATCAGTTCAAAACGTGGATAGTGCCAAAGTTCAGAAACCCTGAGCTAATTCTATTGCTCTTGAACTACTGAAATTAACTTACCAGGAAGTCAGATTTTAATTTTTTTTTTCCATAGACTACACTCTAACACCTACAAATAACTGTATAGAAACTAAATGAGCCACTACTAGCAATGGTTTTTAAAGTTGCCCACCTTGGAAAGTCTCATCTTTAGGATATTCTTTAAAATACAAAAGAAATGAAACTTCCATAAATCATGGGTAACTAATGAATTTAAAATGACTTCAAAGTCAGATTTTACCTCCTTAAGATATGTTTGTGTCACTTTTGCAATTAAAGCAAGAGGAGAATTAATCTCTGCTGTGGCTGCTGTTACTCTTCCCTGTATAAAGCCCATAAAAAAGGAATCAAATGACTTCATTTGATTGTATGTAATGCTTCTAATCATGAGGGAGGCAGTAAATGAATAAAATAGTTTACCCAAATTGGTTTTTCAAAAAATCTTTGATACATTTTTACCATATGTGGAGTTTCTTTATTCTTATATTGAGATAAAGTCGTTTGTTACCCATGACTTACTCGGTTTCAACTGCTGGTTCTTCTTATGGAACAAAATTTGTTCCTACCACTGCCATCCTTACCCGTAATAGGACCCCAGTACAGTGATATCAGAGGGCAACAAGAGGCTGTGAGGGGGCTCATGAGTACAGGAGAAAAGGTTCCAGGAAGCCAGCCCTCGTCCTGCCTAAGGCTTTGGAGGTTGTAGCCAGGGCAGATGAAGATGGTGCTCTGGTTGGAGACCCAGCTTCTGTGGGGCTGATGCCTTTTGTTACTCAAACTTAGGACCTGCTCTGCCAAGGTCTGACCAGGAGGTGTAACAAAAAGATTGAATGTGTAACAAAAAAGTGTAACAAAAAGAGATAGAATGTTCTCCCCTAAGCTGGAGAAACTTACTATCCTTGAGGCAGGAAGCACACTGGCAAAAATTTGTAATAGATTCAAGCAATTCAAATTTTTATACAGCAATAGGATTCTGCATTACTGGTTTGCATTGCCTAGATTAAAGAAAATAATACATATGTCCCCCATGACCAAGCCCTCCATCCCTTCTCATCACACACAACACACACACAATGCACACGCGCGCACACACACAGTCTTTGTACCCAGGAAACCTGGAAAAGGGAATGGTTTTAATCTGAAAATAAACTTTCATAAAACTCTTTACTACTATAAATTACATTAAAAAAACTACCCCAACTTAAGAGTTAATGGTTGCTGGCTGAAAATACAGTACTCCTGACAAAACCCTTCACAGGCATGGTGGATAACAAGTTCCACTACAGATAATAGAACCGCAGGGATCTTTTCTATCCCCATTAACACTGTTTAAATACGTTTTTTCTTTTTTTGAGACGGAGCCTTCCTCTATCATCCAGGCTGAAATGCAGTAGCACGATCTTGGCTCACTGCAACCTCTGCCTCCTGGGTTCAAGCGATTCTCGGGCCTCAGCCTCCGAGCAGCTGGTACTACAGGCATGCACCACCACGCCCACTAATTTTTGTATTTTTAGTAGAGACGGGGTATCACCATGTTGACCAGGCTGGTTTTGAACTCCTGACCTCAGGTGATCCACCTGCCTCAGCTTCCCAAAGTGCTGGGATTACAGGCACAAGCTACTGTACCCGGCCTATTTAGATTCTTAATGAATTATAATTTACATATGTGCTGTTTCCCCAAGGAGATGTAAAAGCAGGAACCTTGTTTTATTTTTCCTGCTCAACAGCAGTTCCCTCCCTGGCAAACAAACACACACATCCCTGAACCTGGCACATCTCTTTCCATAATATGCATTGAACATACTGGCTGATGGACTGAGTTTACTTAAATTTCACCTTGCTTGGTCATACAGATGGGAGTGGAGGAGATGATTTTCTTAGCTCCTTTGTTGACCTGTAGTTGTGATTTAAGCACTTGCTAATAGAATATCTATTTCATTACAAATGAGCTGTGGTGGATTCCAGTGGGCTGAGCCTCTGAGGCTGGAGAGAGCACCAGGCCCCTCTTCAACAGGATGTGGGAACTTGACTCTCGCCGCAAATTAAGTTCTTGGGGCAGGAGCCCTCTGCTGCAGGCTCTGGGCGAGGGCATGGGTAGGAGGAGCTGGTGGCGGAAGCACCGGTGGTAGCATTGATTGTGACAACCCCTGTATGTTTTTCTGTAACTTGTGAAGGTGGAGATGGAACTGCCACAACCCCAGCAGTCAGCGATGCCCTGTCTTGCATTGTGAGGTGTCGTGTGGAAAGAAACACCTGACTTAAATGGGGACTTTCTGGGTGGTGTGTGTGCCCCGCCAGGTCCCCTCAGGCCTTGGCGGAGAACCTCCGCAGATGTGTGTATGCATCATCTCCTGGTCTGGTGTTATTCCGAGTACTGACGATCTGGACCCTTCTCCTGTTTCTACTGTGTTCTCTCTTCCAGAGTGAATTAGAGCAGAAGAAGCAAGATAGCCTAGCAGGTAGTAAAGTTTTGATGGTGATGGTCCACCTCCCAAATGCTGGTGCCTTGTATACTCTCTAAGACATGTACATCAGTTGAATTTTTGTGTACCCCCTGTTTTCAGAATCAGGAGTTTGAGAATCATCATCGATCTACAAATTTGAACCTTGAACATTCTCTTCCTGGTTATCCTACAAAATAGCTCCTGTACAAATAGTTTTGACTTTGCCATGGCCTCTGAGGGCTTCAACATAAATGGATAAGGAAGTTAAATATGACTTTCTAGTCAGGCATGATAGTGCATGTCTGTGGTCCTAGCTATTCAGGAGGCTGAGTGGGAAGACCGCTTGAGCCCAGGGGCTTGAGTTCAGCCTGAGCAACATGGCGAGACCCTGTCTCTAATACAAATAATACATATGAATATATATGACTTTCTAGGTGTTTCTGAGGTTTGTATTGCTATATGTTTTTGAGTTCTTGATGTGGATAGAATGGCAATAGGATGTAGAGAATACATAGTTGAGATGTAGATAGTATAGAACAACAAATGGTCCTAAAACCACTTATTTTTCTTATTCTATTTTATAATTTTTATAGCAAATTTAACTTACATTTGTTTAGGATAATTCACTCAGCCTGCATGAGCTGAAAATACCAAATTAGAAAATAATTTTTCAGGAATTTATATTTTGACTAACGAACTTAGAGATAATTGAAAAATGTTTTCATAGATATCTTATTAGTGGCTTATTTGATTCTTAGGCTAACAGTTAATGTACACTTCATAATACAATATAAGTTCTTTCATTTTTTTCTGTTCCTCCAACCTCAAAGAGAGACCTAAATTTCAACTACTATTTCTTATGGTTGTTCTATTTTCATATATACCCCAATAAAAACTTTGTTTTGCTAAGGACATTTGAAGTCTGAAATAAAAATCCTTGTTGTCTGGGAAAGATACTTTTGACAAGGGAAAAATAGAAATGTTATGCTTCCTTTTTTTCCTCAGCTGTCGTGTCACTCCCAACAAATGCAAAAACACAGACACACACAGACACACGCTCCTGGGCGCTCAATTTCTTTTCTACACTCAACATGATGTTAGAAACTGAAAGTTTATTGTCTACATGGAGTGAAGTGGGGGTGGAGGAATGAGGTTATCTGTGGGGTTTTCTAGAGACTTCCTTCCCAGAATGTGAAAAGATCTGTGTGAAAACTGCTAAAAAGAGGCAGAACTCAACGAGTTAACCAAGACAGGTGGCAGCAGCTGGGCACAGTGGGTGGCTCAAGCCTGTAATCCCAGCATTCGGGGAGGCTCAGGCAGGAGGATTGCTTGAGGCCAGGAGTTTGAGGCTAGCCTGGGCAACAAAACAAGACCTCATTTCTCAAAAAGAATATGCAATATTAGCCAGGCACAGTGGTGAGTACCTGTAGTCCTAGCTACTCTGGAGGCTGGGATGGGAGGACTGCTTGAGCCCAGGAGGTCAGTGCTGCAGTGAGCCATGAATGCACCACTGTACTCTAGCCTGGGTGACAGAGCATGACTTTGTCTCAAAAAAAAAAAAAAAAAAAAAAAAAAGGTAGGTGGCAGCTTTCAGTCAATGAGAGATCCAGAGTTTGATCTGAGGAAAGTAAAAGCTATACATTAGAAATGGAAAGGCACGGAAGATTCCAAAAAGAGAAAGAGATAATATTTTGAAACCTCACTCTGTGGAATATGACAATGCGGGGTATCCTTCCTCCCCCCAACCCTCCCCCTTGTTCCCATTCCATTTTGTCTCCTTTTGAGCTTTGAAGAAAATGCATTCAGTGTTTAGTAATCGGGATTAAATAATATAAGCACTTCACACCTCTTAGCTCACTGTTTCTGATAACTGCGCAGTAACAAGACTCTGCCATGAGATGAGCATCTTTTCTCACCTTTGTTATCATGGTGCTCTTCACTTTGGGTTGCACTTTTTCTCATTAAAATTGTGATGTTTTCAATTTCAAGCTTTCCATGGTGTTCATCCTGCTCTTAGGACCCAGCCACTCTCTTTTTCCAGGCACGCTTCTCTTTCCAAAGCATTTCATGGCTTCAGCTGCTCTGGGCTCTCACTTGTCCATTCATTCATGGATTCATTCATTTTCTTCTGTGTGTTCTAGAGACTCCTTGCTTATGTGCTAAATCTATTGTGTGGCACCTTGCCACAATCTAGATTAACATCTATGCTTTACTAAAAACACTTTTCTTGGTGAACAAATCGCCTTTACACCCCCCCTGCCAAAAAAAACCCCCACCTCTATATATACTCATATAATTATAAAAAAATTCTTGAGTTTAGTAGTTTATACCCATTCCTAATTTCATTATTAAACTAATAATCACATTTTAAAAGAAAATTTCACATATAATACCTCATTTGATCCTCCCAAAGCCCAGTTAGTTCTTAGTGTTATTAATATACAACCCAACCATAAACTGAATCACTTAAGCTTTAGCAGGTGGTAGGATGAGAACCAAAACCAGGTTCTGATTCCAAATTCTGTGCTCACCCTATATGCCATAGGAAGCATGACCTTCATTGTCTTTCTCATGTAGTTACTAGTTTAAGTTCTCAGCTCACACACAAAACTTTTTGGCAGTTTCTGATTCTAATCCAAAATGTTTTCCACCTAACTCTAGCCATTGACCTCCTGCCCAAGAATCCCTCGTCATTGCAAGGGATGTGATAACATTTGTCCTACTTACGGTTGTGATCCTGGCAGATCTGAGATGAGCAAGGAAACAGAGCAAGACACGGAGTTTACAGGGCTCAAGGCCAAAAAATCTTGATTGACTTTACAACATCGTGGCCAATGTGAAAAGGGGAAACAACTAAGAGACGACAAACAATTCCGTTTGTTTTAAAAACGTTTAGTTTGTGCATATGTGTGTTGGTGTAGGGGTGAGGTGTTTAGATAGATGACTATATTAGGGCTTTTTCAGCCCAACCCTGGCTCCAAACAGCTGCCCCTTAGAGTTGGTTACGTGAACCATCTAACTGGCAGTTTAGGGGCTCAGGACACCATTCTGGTTCATTCATTGTCTGCCTGAGATGGTGCTTATTGTTCATTTGGCTGCAGCCTCAAACTTATTACTAGGGGTGGTTGAAGAAGGGTGTAAACAGATACTACAGGAGAAAGAAGTTATAATTTGGGAAGTCCCATGGCAAAAATCAGATTGATAACAATGCATTTATATATAATAACTTCTGTCTGAATGAAAAAGTGAAAAAAGTGTTAACATCTTTGGTTAGTTCAAAGAACAACAACAACAAAAAAATGAAACACACCAAAACCCTTTCCTGTGTTATGCTTTCTAAATACTAAATGGTTTTCAAAACAAAGTACCACAGAGAGAGTCATCTATAATTTCTAGATAAATTTTTCTTTTAGTTAAAAATTTAAACCAAAATAAGATACTACTTCATATCCATTTGAATGGCTATAATTTTAAAAAAAAGCAGAAAATAATAAGTGTTGGACAGGATTTGGGGAAATTGAACACTTGTGCACTGCTGGTGGGAACGTAAAATGGTACAGCTGTTGTAGAAAACAGTATGGTGGTTCTTTAAAAAATTAAGCATAGAATTACCATATGATCCAACAATTCCACTTCTGGTGTATACCCAAAAGAGCTGAAAGCAGGGACTTGAGCAGATATGGGTAGATCCCATGTTTATAGTAGCATAATTTACAATGCCAAAAGGTGGAAACAAACCAAGTGTCTGTTGACAGATAGAGGGATAAACAAAATGAGGTTTATAATACAATGGAATGTTATTCAGTTTGAAAGAGGAAGGAAATTCTGACATATGCTGTAACATGGAGAAACCTTGAAGACATTACGCTAAGTGAAATAAGCCAGTCATAAAACAACAAGTATCGGCTGGGTGCCATAGCTCATGCCTGTAATCCCAGCACTTTGGGAGGCCAAGGCGGGTGGATCACTTGAGGCCAGGAGTTTGAGACCAGCCTGGCCAACATGTTGAAACCCTGTCTCTACTAAAAACACAAAAATTAGCCAGGCATGGTGGTGCAAACCTGTAATCCCAGGTTACTTGGGAAGCTGAGGCAGGATAATCACCTGAACCCAGGGGAGGTGGAGGTTGCAGTAAGCCAAGATCGCACCACTGCACTCCAGCCTGGGCAACAGAGCAAGACTCTGTGTCAAAAAAAAAAAAAAATTATTGTGCGATTTCACTTATGTGAGGTACCTAGAGTAGTCAAATTCATAAAGGCAGAAAGTAGAATGGTGGTTGCTAGGGGCTGGAGGGAGGAGGGAACAGTTAATTAATATTTAATGGATATAGAGTTACAGTTGGGAAAGATGAAAAAGTTCCTGAAATCGATAGTAGCAATGTTTGCACACAATGTGAATGTATGTAATGCCACATTTTACCCTTAAAAATGGTTAAAATGGCACATTTTATATTATATATATTTTACCATAATTAAAAATTCAATAAGAATGTTAAAAAAATGTTTGAAGAATTATAAATTTAAATTAAATATAACAGTGGATCAGTATCAAATATCTAATATGAATAAAACAATAAAAAATCCACTTGAGAAATATAAGCACAACTCTGACTAGTTTTTGTTTTTGTTTTTGTTTTTTTGTTTGTTTGTTTTTGACTGATAGGGTAAATAAAAGTATTTTGAGTGGTTTTCTTTGCGATGACGATGGGGAAATAATGAGAAGGGCATTGTGCGGTAGGATCACCCTGGGGGAAGTTTTTTTAAAGCAGCACTTGCTGTGTGGCCCAACCTACCCTGCTGTGCTCCTCTCAGGGATCTTTAGGGGGACTCACCAACCCAGTCAGCCAGGGGTGCGGGGGGGAGGGTGTGGCATCCTGTGGTGTATTCAGAAGCAAACATTATTAAAGACGAGTGGGATCCTGGATCTGTCTTACTCTTATCCTCACATCTTTCTTGATCAATTACTACCAAAAGAGTGGCAGAAATTCAGTGGCAAGGATGGGGGCACCTTTTGGAGTGGGTACCCTGATTTAGCACAAGTGAATGGGATTGGAGTGCAGATGCTGGTTGCTTGTCTATAAATTATGCCCATCTATATGCCAAAAAGATACGCCCACGTATCAGAACCTATGAATATGACCTTATTTGGAAAAAAGGTCTTTGCAGGTATAATTAAGGATCATTCAACGGAATCATTCTGGGTTACGTAGGTAGCCCTACATCCAATGACAAGTGTCCTTATAAGATACAGAAGAAGAGAAGACAGCAGAAGAGGAGAAGGCCATTTTATAAGAGAGGTGGAGGTTTTAGTGATACAGCCACAAGCCACAGAATCCCTGGAACCACCCGAAGCTGGAAGAGGCCAGAAACGAATCCTCCCCTAGAGCCTTCAGAGGGAGCATGGTTCTGCCCACAGCTTGAGTTTGGACTTCTGGCCTCCAAAACTGAGGGAGGATAGATTTCTGTTGTTGTAAGCTGCCTAGTTTGTGGTACTTTGTTAGAGCAACCACAGGAAAATAATACATACCCTTACAAAACTCCCAAATTACCTTTTTTCATGTGTGTATATAATATGATTTTTAATATTGCGTATATTTATATTAGCATATATTAGAAATCTCTAATATAAAAATAGTGCTATGCATATTGTTAAAATTCTACCCGCATCTCCCTCCTTTGTTCACTCTTCTGTTTATTTGTTTGTTTTTAAATTTTATTTTAAGTTCTTTCTGGGATACATGTGCAGGATGTGCAGGTTTGTTATACAGATAAATGCGTGCCATAGTGGCTTGCTGCATCCCTCAACCCATCACCTAGGTATTAGACCCCACATGCACTAGCGATTCATGGTGATGCTCTCCCTCCCCCTGCCCCGCAACATGCCCCAGTGTGTGTTGTTCCCCTCCCTGTGTTTGTGCTGGATTTCTACAAATGTCCAATAGTCTATGTGGGTGAAGTTTAGGAGGAAGGGAGAAAAGATTGTTTCATGATCATTTTTTGCTGCACCACCATTTGTTGCCATATTAGAGATGACATCCCAGCTGGGATTATCCCTAACTTGGAAAGACTGAGTTGGGGATTAGTCACAGACAGCAGGTGAGTTTGGTGGCATTTCACCTGCACTTAGAAGCAAAGTCATCCACTGCTCTGACCAACTCTCATGGCACAGGCCTCAGCAACATGATTAACAAGGTTATGTATTGAATTTATATAGCTAAATAGTTTTCCTGGTTTCTTATCTGTTTAGAGAGGCTGATTAGCAGAGGTAGAAAAACAAGACAACCACTGAGCTTTCCAAATTCATCAGAGAAACCCCAGACCAGCTTCTGATGGGGGAATATTCCTTGACTTCCAGAGCTTCCCACTGGATTTTCATCCTGCCCAAAGACATTCTTGGTTTATTCCTAGTGACCAATAGAGAGCGTTCCAGCAATCACTTCTTATCAGTCAGCAACTATATAATAAATACCTGGGATATGCTTGGCCCTGGGCTTTGGTAAAAAGAAAGGAGACAAATGGGCCTTAAAGGTAGAACAATTTCAATTAGAAGACTGTGTAAGGTTTAGAAGCACAGTGTTTGAGAAAGAAAAATATCCTTAAACATCAGCGAACCAAGTCCTTCATTTTACAAAAAAGAAGTTGGGTAAGACATCTGTCCAAGGTCACACAGCTGGGCTAAAATCTGGGTCTCTCCCTTGCTCATCCTCTGAGCTTTCCATTGCTCTATGCTGTCTGACCTGTGGGGTACCAGCGTCTACAGCAACTTGCTATTAAAAAACAGTCACAAGAAGAGAGGGCAACCCGGATTGCCTTCTTGGCCAGGTGCTGTGCTAAGAGCTTTTCAGGGATTACCTCATAACAGGTCTATGGAGACGTTACTGTTATCCCCATTTGACAAATAAAGAAACTGAGTCATGGAACGATTTGGGAACTCGCCCAAGGCCCGCCGCTGGTGCGTGGCACAGACCACCTTCAAGCTCAGGATCTTGATTCTGGAGTCACAGTCTTAACCGCAACCTCTGGAACCTCAGCCCAAACCTACCAGCGGGCCATGGTTCACTCTCTTTGCTTTCTTGTTTTTAGAAATGTTCCTTTAGAGGCAGCCTCTAGTAACACCTCAGACAAGTGAAATATCATTTCTACTTCACTGACCTCTCTGTCTTGTGAACATATTGTATACATGGTGGAAAATGTGGTTTTAAAAGCACGTTGAGGCTGGTAAAAGCTTCAAAGCCACCGCCTGCACTTACTCTTTGAACCACTAGATGTCAGTGTGATTGCTCTATGAAGCGGCCGTAACTTGCAAGGTGTCGCATTGCCCGGGAAATCAGCTGCAGCGAGCTTCCAAGCCTCTGGACTACAGCAGAAGCTGGGGGGAATCTGAAGCCCAATGGTAGTAAACAAATAATGGACATGACAATCAGGCAGTGTGGATTTCAACCTTTACAATAATTTCTCAAGGGAAACGGAATCCATTTTAGCCTTTCCTTTTTGAAACAGATGGTCAACTTTTCCATGGGGTGTCTTAAGTGCACCATAACTCCTCTGATATTCAGGATCACCTTTAATGGCACATCATAAAATATGTGGTTTTATTGTAAAGAGCAACCTTATCCTCCTCCCCCTCACCTATCACTTATGATTAATTTCTTAAGGCATTGGACTCTTTGAAGTGCGTGTGTCTCACCTTGCATGGGGACGTTTTGCTCTACTTAAAACCTCCGCTGGCATTCCCGTAGCATGGGCAGAAAACCACAGCCACAGCTTCACCCTTCCTGTGATAAACCCGTCTGTTCTCCACACAGAATTATTTGTATTTAATGCAAAAATATTTAAAATGGTGGATATTAATAATCTATTATTTTACATTAGTATTCAAAAAGTGTATATAGTTTTTTCCCCTCAACAACTTCATGAGATAAGTTCTATTATCATTCCCATATTTAGATGAGAAAACTGAGACACAGAGAGGTTAAGTGGCTCTCCCAAAGTCACACAGCTAATAGAAAGCAGAGTCAGAGGCCCATTTTCTGTTAATTACTTCACGGCAAATCAAGTTAAATAGAGGGGGGAAAGGCCTTGTGAATTTTTCAGAAGAATCAGCAATGTATGCAAGAGAGCCAAAGGCTCCGATGAAAATTTGGAGTTGCTGGTTGCTTTGAAAGGCCTCCTTGGCTGATTTGCAGCTGTTTGTCATCATTTATCCAGTTTGCCAGGATTCCGTAATTGATGGCAGTATAGTCCCTTTCTTTAGTCTATGTAGAAATCTCACACGAATTCCCACCTCCTGCCAGGTTTGGAGGAAATGGAAAGTTACTCTTTCTTATCAAAAGGATGGACACATGTTTGTTAGAAAACAGGATGAAATAAATCATCTGTGCCCAGCTCTGTTGGCAATAAAACCTTGTTTCTGGTTTCACTGCAAGACATTGTTCAACACTAGTGGCACCAGAGGTTCCAAAAAGAACACACGAGAGGCCTTATCCAGTTACGAAACAGCAAGTGACAGACGCATTCCTGGCCACATTTTTATCTGCTTATCATCCTTTTGGCTACAATGAGGCTGAGTTTTAGTGTCTCATGTTCATCTCTTTTGCTATTTTCCAACAGAACATGCATTTCTTTCAGTTATTCAGCTAGTACAGTCTGTGTGCCAGAATTTGGAAGTGGTGCTTTTTTCCTGCTATAAAGAATTACACATTTATTTGAAAGAAGAAACCTAGGCATAGCTGTTACCTGACTCCTGCAGAATAAGGCGGAAGGATGGCCTCCTTTAGTGGATCTTCCTGGGCCAGGGTCTGGGACCCACTTACTTTTTGCTGTTGCATCTGCTCTGCATGTGGAACTCAAGAACTGCGGAGTTTTCTGATGCCTGGCAGGTTTTGTTCAGGGCAGTGGTTGAGTGAGCCACACCTCCCTCCCCCGACCAGGCAAACTTAGACAAGAAAAGTTCTATTATGCCCTCAGGATATTGAGTAAGAAGGAGGAGAAAGAGGAACTTAAAAGTGCCTGTTCAGCCTGGATACTTCTGCTGACATTCCCACCAAGCATGTGATATTTAAAAGGGTAAAACCAAAACAAGGTTCTCCTGCCTTCCACCATATTTATTCAAGAGGAAGAAGCTGTAAGTTCTTTGGACCCATAATCTTCCCACACACCCAGAGGTGTCACCTGCTGTGGGGGCCATAGGGGGATGCTTACAATTAGAAAGTCCACCGGAGCATGTGGAATATTTGGAACCTAACTGCACCTGAGGTCAGGAGGTAAAGTGGGGTGCTTGACCATATCAACTGAAGGGTGGTCACTCATGTGCTGGAAAGCCCACTAGACTCACTCTGTCTGGTCTCTGTTAGACTATTCTTCAGGCTGGAAGAAATGGAGTATTTATATGATAATCCACATGAAAAGACTACCATCGGGGCTGAGTGCAGTGGGTCATGCCTTAATCCCAGTACTTTGGAAGGCTGAGGCAGAGGATTGCTTGAGACCAGGAGTTCAAGACCAGTCTTGAAAACATGGTGAGACTCTGTCTCTACAAAACTATAAAAACATTAGCCAAGTGTGATGGTGCATGCCTGTAGCCCCAGACACTTGGGAGGCTGAAGTGGGAAGGTTGCTTGAGCACAGGAGTTCAAAGCTTCAGTGAGCTATGGTTGTACCATTGCACTCCAGCCTGGGTAACAGAGCAAGATCCTGTCTGAAGGGGGAAAAAAAGAAGAAGAAAGAAAGACAGAAAAAAAAGAAAGAAGAAAGAAAGAAGAAAAAAAGAAAGAAAGAGAAAAGAAAAAAGAAAAGAAGAGAAAAAAGAAAAGAAAAAGAGAAAAGAAAAGAAAAGAAACCCCCCAAAACAGAGGCTACCATTGGGACTAAATGAGATTTTAACAAACTGTGGTTGTGAAATTAACCTCCCCCACCTTCCTTCTACTCATTCATTCATAAACATCAAACACTTACTGTGTGGAATTAACCTCCCCCACCTTCCTTCTACTCATTCATTCATAAACATCAAACACTTACTGTGTGGGTCAAGCACTGCCCAAGACTAGAAAGATGGAGAAGACGAGGATTTTCCTCTCAATGGCTTATAATCTTACAGACGTTATGCCAGAGATGGTCACTTTCCTCCCAGTATGATTTTCCCTTCTTATAGAGTAGTGGGGTCAGCAAAATATGGCCCACGTGCCAAATCTGGCCTGTAGAATGTTTTGTACAGACCTCAGGCTAAGAATTTACATTTTTTAAGAATTGTAAGAAGAGGGAGAAGAAGCAAAAGAAGACAATGATGACAACAATGATGATGACATGGCTGAGATCGTATATGGCCTGAAATGTTTACTATCTAGTCCTTTTTTGGATAGGCCTAAATGATAGAAGAAGTTTGCCAAAAGTTTAGGATGCTTATTCTATCCTAAGCAGTCTCTGGCTTTTTACCTGGCCCACAGCTACACAGGACAAGGCCTTTTCTAGTCCCTCTTGCCATTAGATTTGTCCATATGGTTAAGTTTTAGTCAATGGGATCTATGCAGAAGGGATCTATGTAGCTTCTTGGTGGTGCCCTAAAAGAGGGCCCCATCAAGCTTTCTCCTCCCAGCCGGCTGGAATGCTGTGGGGGCCTGAGCTCTTCTGATCCAGTGATGACTAAGGTAATACTCTAGGCATGATGGAGCCAGAAGATAGAAGGACCTGGCCCCCGACACAGGAGACAACCCCATCATCACTGGATTTTGCTAGATGGTTATAAAGACGGGAACAGGAGGAAAAACATTTAACTTTAAAAAATCAATGTTATGTTGTGTTTCTTTTGCTGCAACCAAACATGTATTATAACCACTATAGAGATAGACACTGTATAACTAACCATGACACACTGTGATGAGTGTTAAGCTCAAAGTACGAATAAAGGCCTCTGGAAATACCCAGGAATATATAATTCCTTCTGCATGGGGGCAGAAGAGTTGAGGAAGACTTTACCTAACATGGGACAGTTAATCTTGGACCATGAAGGAAGCCTAATTGGAATTTGGGATTATTTGTTTTTCTTCTCCTCTCTGCCAACCTCTAGGTGGCTCATGCGTGTAATCCCAGCACTTTGGGAGGCCCAGGAGGGTGGGTCACCTGAGGTCGGGAGTTTGAGAGCAGCCTGGCCAGCATGGTGAAACCCTGTCTCTACTAAAAAATCCAAATATTAGCTGGGTGTGGTGGTGGTGCATGCTTGTAATTCCAGCTACTCAGGAGGCTGAGGCAGGAGAATTGCTGGAACCCAGGAGGCAGAGGTTGCAGTGAGCTAAGATTGCAGCATTGCACTTCAGCCCAGGCCAACAACAGCAAGACTGTCTCAAAAAATAAAATAAAATAAAATAAAATAAAATAAAATAAAATAAAACAATCCACCAAAAGTGAGCAACACACCCTGTCTTCAGGGAATGAACACACCTTGTCTTCAGGGAATGTACACATCCTCTCCTTTTTCACCTGGCTCACTCCTGCTCATGCTCCAAAGCCCAGGGTAGATATCATCTTCTTTTGAACCTTGTCCCACAAGACTGGATAAGGCCTTCTGAGCTCTGGCGTCTTGTACTCTGTTTTAGTTGTTGGAGATATATCTGTCTTTCTCACTAGATCATGAGTTCCTTAAGGGTTGGTGGTAACTGTGGCTTATTTGTCCTGGATTTCTAGCTTCTAGTACATTGCCAGGCACACAGAAGGCATTTTATAAACATTGAGTAAATTGATTTATTAGAGGCCAAGGGTAGCTTCCTGGTTTGTGGGACTGTTACTTTTTTTTAATGAATTTGTCCTAGGAAAGGAAAGGTGAGCCCTGCAATTTATATTTCTCAGCCTCTGTGTCCTCAAAGTATATACATTTTTAAAAGTTTGCTTTCCAAAAAGGAAGAAAAGAAATGTACACATTTAGAAAGTTTTAATTTAAAAAATTGAAAGTTTAATTTGATGTGAAAGGTCTCTATGCTTAGTAGTGTCTGAAAGGTTTGAAGATTTAGTAAAAACAACTAAAATGTTATGAGGTGAGTTTAGTAACATGGTATGTTTCTGAAATAAGTGGAAGTATAGATACTTGCTCAACTTTATCTTATTTTGAGCTTCTCTTATTATCGCATAACAATAAACATTCATTTTTCTATTTTAATAAAATCTTTACTTACAAAGGAAAATTTGTGCAAGAATATTATTTGATTACAAGATGATGATGCTGATAATTACATTTGATTCTCCCCTTGTCACTCTGTGTTATGTGTCTTATAATCAATAAAAGAGGAAGGTGAACAACATGCACTGCGGTCTGTCGGGGGAGGACAGTGGAGGGGAGAGCATCAGGAAAAATAGCTAATGCATGCCGGGCTTAATACCCAGGTGATGGGTTGATAGGTGCAGCAAACCACCATGGCACATGTTAACCTATGTAACACACCTGCATGTCCTGCACATGTACACTGGAACTTAAAATAAAATTAAATTTAAAAATAAAAAATAAAAGCAAAAGCATTGCTTTTGATGCAAAGCTATTTTACTACATGCTTTGGCTACATGCAATCAATTTTCTGAACTGGCAAATTAATGTAAGACTTTAAGACACCATATAGTACTAGTATTTTCCCCTATCATTTAGAGGAAAATATAAAAATATGAGGAGCATATTTTCCTTTACATATAGTCCTACTTGAGATGGTGTTAACAGAAGGTGAAGTTAGAAAGAATTACTTGCATTATGTTTCTAAAGGAAACCAATAATTTAATATTACGTTATTATTTGAGTATGAAGTTTTCATTATTTTTGTGGCTATTCACTAAAGGCCTTCATAAATTACAAGGAAACCTGAGCAATTAAATTAAAAAAAAATTCAAAGCCTTCTTAAATAAAGTTTTTGGTCTTATATCTGCTACAGAATCATAGCTAACACCTCAGTGCTTCTGGATATTTTATTAAATGTTTAGGGCTTCCATTCCCCCATGCAAGAGTAATTCTAAGCAAATGATGAGTGTCTCAATGAGTAGCTCATTCATTCTTTGTGGACATGAAAACTAGGTTTCCACTTCCCTATCCAGTGCAGCTCTATTGTGCAATACAAGGAAATAAAACCCTAGGTAAAAGAATTAGAGTGGGGGGTGGGTGTAGTAGAGATGGAGAAGATCAGCTTATTCTCAACTCACTACTCCCAGTTTCAAATATCCATTTCAGATATAAGAATTTCTGTCTTTATACCCCAGCCCAAATTTCCTGCTGTTCCTATCTCATCCCACACTCCCCTCTTCTCCAGGTGGAGAAACCCTATCCTGTGCTGTCTGCTCAGTATAATGACGACTTTGAGGAGTCAGCCTGTTCATGACTATCACGTGTCAATATGCTTGCTTCTCTGTCTTCTAAATTAAATACTGTACTTATTGTTGTACTTACTAGCAATTATATTTTTCTGCAATTAAAAAAATGATAAAGTTAATATTCTCAAAGGAGCAAATAGCACGAAGATGATGGCCATTCCAGCCATCTTTCAAGGAAAGGTGATCTGGTTCTGGTGGCCAAGCCAGCTCTGCTGTGCTAGATAAAAGCCTCCAGTGACTTACTCAGAAAACAAATCATGAATGTGTTTGAAAGTGAAATGGTTTGGCCTCCAGTCAGCCTTTAGCACAATCCTGACGGTTTTCCTTACTACAGGGATTGGGCGTCCTGTGAAGACAGATGGGGGAAGACTGCCACCTTCTGCTTGCTCACCCAGGGATAGCTTCCCAGGCTTCGCCACTGCTCCAGACTAATGAGCAGCAGATGAAGCTCTGATGAGTCCACGCCTTTCTGGAAGCTTGTCGTTGCCCTGCCAACATATGTTGAGTTGTCAAGAGCTCTGTCTTTAAGCCAATCACATCCTGATCACAGTTCATTAAAGGTGTGTATTCCTCTAGTGAGCTCATTGTCTGTTGTCAGAAATCACTCAGTGCCCAAACACATTAGGATGAGAATGGACTGTGTAGGAGAGAAGAAAATAAATGGGTTCTGCTTATTTGCTTTGACTTTAACAGCTACTTCCCCTTACTCAACTCAACACTCATGAACACATATCAGAGAAACATTATAATCTGCAAGCTGCAGGACTGGCTTCTATTTAAAGTGTAAAAAGTGGCTTTTCTCTACTTGCCTCTCCCTAAATCCTTCTAACCTCAACCTCTTTCCTCTAACCTGCTCATTCTTCCTGCTTTCTTCCAAGTAGGAAACTACTTGGTTAACATCAGAGATTTTTCCACCTCCAAGCTTCTAAAATTCTAGAAATACATTTACATTAGGGAAAGTTATAAAGGACTTGAATACCTTCCAGAGATTTTTATTACATGGGGTTTTATTAGTGGATAAAACCTTATAAAAGATGTCAACAATCTTTGAGAAGCAGAGGTATGAGAACTGTGTCTGCTTCCCCACTTCACATCCTTGAATCTCCTCCTGACTTTCTGCCATGCGGAAGAGTGGTCACTGAAGATTTTTGGTTTTGTATAGCTAGCAGTAAAATATATTTGAGTATGCACTGCAAAACTGTGAATATTTATTAATGAACCCATATATACATGTATGTATATAAATGTGTGTGTGGTGTGTGTGTGTGTCTGTTAAAACATTTTAATTGACAACATTAGGCTGGGACAGCTCCAGAGTTTTATGTTTTTATGTTAGCAAACCAAAGTCCAATGTAAACAATAAAATAAACTTTACCAATTAGAATGGCCAACTAACTTCTAAGTAAAGACTTTACCAATCAGATACTGCCAACTAACCTCTAACTAGTCTTTTTGCTCTAATCAGTCAAATATATTTTCTTTGTCTTTTTTCTTAGTGCACCTATGAAAACTCACTGTCCATGCAGTGGGGTGGAGCTTTCTAAACCTCTTGTGGTTCTGATGCTGCCCGATTCATGAATTGTTTTTTATTCAAATAAACTGTTAAATTTATCTTGTACAAAATTTTTCTTTGAACAACATACACATATATTATATTGTGAATATACTTTAACCATTATAAAATGCAAACAAAAATAGAAAATAAAGGAGGTTTTTAAAACATAAGATTTCTAACAATTTCTCTTCATGCGCAATGAACTGTCTTGAACCCTCCTCCTGAGATATTTACTTTATTTTGGAGGCAACTGATAAAAAGAGTGGAGAGAGAAAATGATAGCACTAGAAGTAGGCAAAGCATACAGGAATCTTTCAACAAAACTACAATGTTCACCACTGGTTGGTTCCACTTTTTAAATAGTGTTAACAAGTTCCTTTGCTCAGCATGCAAGTGTGCACCCAGCCCACAGTCTGATCCAAGGCTTATTTCGTCACAGCATTTTGCCCCTGCAGCAGGCCTCTTATGGGTCCCTGGTGCACACTTCTGAGGGTCTCACTATTGCTCTCCTGGCTAAGTAACCACATAAGGGACATTTTCTCCTGAATGTCCAACAGGCACTATCCACACAAGACCGAAAGGTGAGCTGAGGATTGGCTTTAGACTCCTTTCTCTGACTCACATGTTCATGTCTAATCAGCATATCCTGTTGCTGCTGTGTCCCAAGTGTTGTTTGAATCCAGCCTTTTTCCTCCTGTCTCAGTGAACTACCTTCATCATTTCCTGCCTCTTTAACTGTAGTGGCTTCCGATGGAATTGTTCTGCCTCTAATCCTTTATTTGCAGGATTGTCAACATGATCTTCCTGTGATCAACTGGACGATATTTGCTCAAGCCTTTCACTAGCTTTCCAAACCTTTAGAAAAAAAAAAAAAAAATCAACTCTTTAAGAGTACATACAAGCATTTCCTTCATCAGACCTTACTATCTCTTCACTTGCAGGTGGCATTGCTTTTACTTCTCTGACTTCATGTCTTCTTCCCCCATTGTCTTACCTTGTCTTTGTTAATCCACCCTTTTTCAAACTCAGCTAGAATTTCACCTCCTCCATCAAAGTCTCCTCTGACCCTTTCAGAGTATGTATTGCATCGTATAATAGCATTCTACATCTTCATTCTACTAGATCTTGTCAGGGGTAGAGTTCACTTCTTAATTTTCCTGTGTGTCTTTAGAATAATAGTTCTCAAACTTTAGTGTTCATAAAAATAACCAGAGGAGATTTTAAAAGTGCAGATTCCAGATTTAGTAGGCTTAGGGTGGCACCTGGCAAACTGCTATTGTAACTAGCTTCCTCCTCCAAGTGACTTTCATTTGTCATTCTTAGAGTTTAGTACAGCATTAGGTGCTCAGGCCATCAATAAATGTCAATAAAAGAAGGCATTCTCTATCTCTTGTCTTTCCACTTTTGTCTTTGGGACTTTTGATAGACTATTTCTGGGTGCAGAGAATAAAACTCACCGCATAAATCTGGTCTTCAGACCTGTTTTTGTTGCATCTCTGTGTGTGCAAACACATATAAGTTCACATAAATTCACACACACGCACATACATTCATATAAATCAATTAAAAGTAGTTTGGAAAAGCATAAAATGATGGAGAAACTTGCCTAGGTTAAAATATACCAAAAAGATGTAAAAATCAAGTGTAATACATAACTCTTGGTTGGATTCTGGTTTGCACAAAAAAAGTTGATAAGATAATTTTGGTACAACTGGAGAAATTTCAATATGGGCAATTAAATGGTATGAAATTATTATTTTTCTTAGGGGATGACAATAGTATTATGGTTAAACTAGAGAATGTTCTTATTCGTAGGAGGTGCATGCAAAGATCTGTAAGAATGAATTGTCATTTGCACAACTTGTATTCAAATCGCTTAGGAAATAATTTATATACACACATTATGTGGCAAAACATTAACAATTTGGGATAAATCTAGATGAAGGGGATATAGATGTGTGTTGTATTATTGTTTAAGCTTTTCTGTAGATTTTAATTTTTAAAAATGAGAAAATATAAACACTAGAGCAATTTCATGTAACGATGCAGATTTCTAGCTTTCCATGAAAAGTCTGATTCTCTGATGCAACAATTTGTTGGAGCTCTGAAAAGCCTCTGTAGTTTGCTATAATGGCTTCCCTCGTTGAAGTCATCTGCCTGAATCCAGTAGGCATTTGGTTTGCAATCCATAATAGAAAAAATTTCAACTCCTTAATAGCACATATAAAACTTTCCTTCATCAGGCCTCATTGAGTCATGAGACTTTGAAATTCTCCTCCTGATTCTCTTTATAGAATTGTTTTTCTTGAATCCCATAAGATTGACCCAAAATGTTTTTCACTGGGGAAGACCTTTCACCTTGCGAGGGCCAACTGGGAATTGGGAACAGAAGGCTTGGGTAAGACATATACGCTGTTTCCATTCTTGACACACATATAAAGCCCAGTGCATCTCTCTAAGATCAATGATCAGATTGGAATAAGAGATGAAAAACTCAGAGACAAAGGATAACTTTTAACAAGAACAATAATATTATTTCCACCTTCTAGGATCTGGGGCCTGGTCATACAAATCAGGATGAATAGGATACACTTGGTTGGTAGATAGACAAGTAACCTCAAAGGAAACACGGTGAAATCATGATAGAGACTATCTTTGGGAAGCAATGGCAAGAAATAGGCCTGAGGAAGAATTATGACTGAATTTCAACTTTATATACAATGTTTACTCTTTTCATATTAGAAAGCCTTTAAGCAAAGATGACAAAATCTTCGACAGTTCTTAGTGATGAATACATTGTTGTTTCTTATATATTCTGTTTTTTCTGTTTGTAAAGTTTCTCAAAACAAACAAACCAAAATGTGTCTACCCCTCATGGGACAAAGATAGCCACAAATATTTTGTACCATGGACATGCCAACTTTGGAAAAGTTATCACCTACAGTAATGGGCTGTCAGTTTCTTTCCAGAACTGAAGGAAGTGGAAGTAGAATCGTAAGACTCCAGTTTTTTTGAATACTATTGAATATCAGGAATCATTGATTTTAATTTCAAATCACCAGGGTCAACATTTTTTGATACTGTATTTCCCCGTTATTCCCCAGTGGTTAAAGAAAGAGGCTAGCTGAAGAAAATCAAGACAAACTTCCCTTCCTTTTTTTTTTTTTTTTTTCCTTCTCACTCTGAAAGCTAATAAAGCAAGATCTCTGAATTATAATGTAATCTTTCCTCCTTTTTGGTTCTGGGAGCTAATAAATTTTAAAACACAATTAGAGTATTACAGTTGATGGCCACTTTGGGACTTTTACCTAAACACAGCTTTCCTTCATGATAAAATTAGGATGGTTCTTTTATCCACTATAATTTTTTTTTTGTAATGCATGAAAATAAAATGAGATAGTAACAAGGCTTTGTCTTATGGTGGCAGAAGATCTCATCTCTCTGTGTGAAGAGTATGGCTGTGATCCTAGGACTGGGGTCTGTCCTGATTCAATGTCCTGCCTTGGCCAGAATGGGACTGGGGCTATCAAAAGGAGCCTGGGACTCAGGACCCAGGGAACAGTGGATGAATATTTTAGAAGACAGGGGCTGATACTCCCTTACTAAAGGATCCATGTAAAACACAGTAGGGCTCTGAGCTTGTTGGGATGGGATTGATGTCCACCATTCCCCGATAGAGAAATGCAGACAACAAACTGCTTGCATGAAATGTGAAGCTAATTTGTTCTATAGACTCATTCTCTGCAGTGTTAAGAGAGTGACTATATAAAAAGAAAACCCGAGGAGAAATCAGCCATTGTCCAGACTTAAATAAAATGACAGTGGAAACTAGTAACTCACCTGAACTGTGTCCATTTCCAGAATTAGTTGAAACTCTAAACTCCTTTGAGTCTGACCAAGGCGGGTGAGTTGGGGGTACATCCTTTGATATTCACTTTTGACATTTATGTCTGCCTTAACTTAGGGATATGATTCGACTTACTGTATGAAGGTCAAACAATGATCAATAGCTACCCTTATTGTGGCATTAACATATTGCAGGCAAGGTGCAGGGAATTTATACAGATTGTCTAATTTAATCCTCATAATATTGCCAAGGTGACGATTATGCCTATTTTAGAGATAAGGGCACTCCGGTTTAGAGAGGTAAAGTGAGTTGCCTAAAAGGCAGAAGAGGTCCTGAAACTTAAGTCTGTATAATGGCCCAGATCCACTATGTTCAATACACCCAGTGATTCTAAAAGCTGGCTTCACAAGGCTTCACAAGAGAATAACCTGAGGGTAATTTTACCAAATGCTGACAGCCGGGCCCATGTGGTTCAATTAAATCACAGTACTTGGGTGAGGTGTCTGGGCATCTGTAGTCTTCAGAGCTCTCAGATGGTTCTAATGGGCAAATCAAGATCGGGAATCTCTGAAGTACTTTATACTGCTTCCAACATAACTAAACTCTTCCTATAGCGAGGTAAACAAAATAATGTCCCCATCTCCCAAAGGATGTCTACCTCTATATCCCAGGAACTGTGAGTATGCTACCTTATATAGCAAAGGGGAATTTGCAGGAGAGCAATTAGGTTAAGAATCTTAAAATGAGAAGACTACTCTGGATTATTTTGGGAGGACCCGAGTAACCATAAGGATCATTATACATGGAAGCAGATGGCATGAGGGCCAGTGTCAGAGTGATGCAGCTGAGAAAGACTAAAGGCTTGATCAGCTATTGTTGGCTTTCAAGATGGAATAAAGCCATGAGCCGAGGAATGCAGGCAGCCTCTGGAAGCTGGAAGAGGCAAAGAAATGGAGCCTCCCCCGGAACCTCCAGAAGAAGCACAGCTCTGCCCATGCCTCAGAGGCTCATTGCAGACTTCTGACCTCCAGAACTATAAGACAATAAATTTGTGTTGCTTTAGGCCACTAAATTCATGGTAATTTGTCACAGCACATATATATGTGTGTGTGTATATGTGTGTGTGTGTGTATATATATATATATATATTCTTCCATATCCCTGCAGCTTCTCTTCTGTCTTAAACATGCTTACAGTCACTTTTTTTAAAGTCCTATCACTAGGTAAAAATGTATTATTACTTCTGTGAGTTGGCCTTACCTAGACACCCCTTCAAAGGCATCATCCACAAGGCTGATGTTGGCATTGCAGTCTAATGACTGAAACCTAACTGCACAGGGTGTAGCTGAGAATTGCTGACTCTGTGGGAACTTAGACTTCCCCGTCTCAGTATACACACACACACACGCACACACACACATATACATACATACACACGTACATACAATATTAGTAGAGTGAATGGAATGATTGATTGTCCCAGGCCAATCATTGTCCCATAATAAAAATGGAGCATAATCTTGTGCAAATATCTTTCCATTTAAAAAGGAAAATATACTAAAGTGTTATATCATTATATTAATATTGATTAGAACAAGGAGGAAGAAATAAAGAAAATGAGGAGGAAGAGCTGTTATCAAGACATATTTATTCCGGAAGGCGGTTTGAAGGAATGGAAAAAAGTACTTAGCTCAGAGCAAAACAGCTCGAGCTGCCAGCTTCAGCTGCTGTTGCCCTGGAATTTCTGTGTTACTTTGGACAAGTCATGTCCCCATTTCCAGCCTCAAGCCCATGAATTGAATTAGGGAACACATTCAAAAGCCCCTGGCACAGGGCTTGGCACATGGCAAGTTCAAAATACAAGGTTGGCCCATCTTTTCTCTCTAAATGTGCTGAGTACCTTTTGGGTTACAAAGGTGCTATGTTAGGTGCTATGGTCGAAGTTGCATAAGAAAAAAATCTCTTCTCTCAAGAAACCCAAGACTGTTTGGAAAAACATATGAGATATTTCTGGAAAATTCATAGTACAATGACTATTACAGGGTAGTATATTTCAAGCATGTAATAAACAGCCCAGTCATAAGAAATTATTACACGTTGGAGTGCTCCTGAAATGCTACTTGAAGAATGGGTAGGATTTTGCTGGCTTTGAGACCAGGAGATTAGTGCAAACAATGGGAGAAAGAGTGCTAATAAGGAGGTGCTCAGACACTAATTATTTCTCAAAATTCTTATGTGACTGGGAGGTAAACAGAGGTGCAGAGAGCTATTTCTCTTTCAGCGAGGGGAGAACTGAGACAGGAAAGTTTAAATTCCCACAGAGTCAGCAATTCTCAGCTGCACCCTGTCCAGCTGAGTTTCAGTCATTAGACCGCAGTGCCAATATCAGCCTTGTGAATGATGCCTTTGAAGGGGTTTCTAGGTAAGGCTGACTCACTGAAGTAATAATATATTTTTACATAGTGATGAGACTTAAAAAAAAAAAGTGACTGTAAGCATGTTTAAGACAGAAGAGAAGATTCAGGGGTGCGGAAGAAAAGTATATCATCAAACTATTTGCCTTAGCTCTGAGCTCTTGAGAAACAGGTCAGTGTAGAACAATGAACAATGGTGAACTTTCTCTGAGCCAAAGATAAGAGTGGCTGAAAGAGCAAGACAGAAAGATACCTGTTTCAGAACATGCACACACATATACACATACACACGCATGCATACCAATCTCCTTCAGTAGTCAGCTTTGATCAAAATGAACGTTTCATGTTTGTAAAAAAAGGAATATTTAATATAAACTTTTCTGGCATCAGTAGCTCATATTACCA
Organism: Macaca thibetana thibetana; assembly: GCF_024542745.1. NCBI lineage: Eukaryota > Metazoa > Chordata > Mammalia > Primates > Cercopithecidae > Macaca > Macaca thibetana. Next base: position 140,254,927 of record NC_065583.1, read on the forward strand.
GGAAATATAAGTCACATGAAACTAAAGAAATGAATAAGCTACCAGGAAGTGAGTCAGGGCTGCTCTGGGAGCCACTTTACCTCTTCTCCTTGCAATAACCCACAGATGTGCAGCAGGTTTCAGAAACGGTGTTCAGGCTGCCCACAGACCCAGCTATCCTCTCAAATTGAAATTAAATCCTCGTTTAAAGCCATTGTAAGTGTGACATTTTAGCATAAACATTTCATTTTTAAAAGTTTGTATGCAACTGGAAAGAGCTAGCAAATATTTGGCTGGGCAAAGAAATGGTTTGGTTTATGAGAAGGAAGTAAGACTTAGATGTAGCCCCAAAAAAGCTGTTGGTAATTAGTTGACTGGATGAAGAACCAAGGTGAGCAACCTTAGCAGAGTCTCCTGGCCAGCTTAGAAACAGGGTTCTATTGGCTTTATTCTTTCTTCAGTTAATCATTGCTTAGGGGTCCAGTTGTTTTATATTTGTACTCACCATCTTCTAGAGCAGTGGTTCTCAACTCTTTGGTTCCAAGACCATTGAATGCTTAAAAATGATCAGCAGACCCCATTTTGTTAATGTTGGTAATAACCGATAAAACTTTCATTTACTTATTAATGCATTTAAAATAACAGTAAATCATTACATACTATCATAAAACTTCTATGAAAAATATCTTTTCTAAAACAAAACTTTTTGTGAGAGGCATGGAATTGTTGTACATTTTTACAAATGCCTTTAATATCTGGCATAATAGAAAACAGCTGTATCCTGATGTTTGCTCTGCATTCAGTCTGTTGTGGCATATTGTTTTGGTTGAAGTATATAAAGATATGGCCTCATACAGATACATAGTTGGAAAAGGGAAGGATATCTTAATAGCCTTTTCAGATAACTATGTAGTATCTAGAAAATTCCACTGAGGACTCAGGAGAAAGTGATAATGAAAAAGACAAGTAACATAGTAGTAGTATTGTGTAGGTAGTTTTGACCTTGTGGGTTGCCTGAAAGGGACTTGATGACTCCCAGGCATCTTTGGATGACATTTTGAGAACCACTGCTCTGGCCTTTCTCTAGCTTAGATGGGGTTTACTGTTATCCGTGGCTAATTCTTTAAGTAAACTAACTTTGAACTCCACATGCATGATATCCAGGCTCATTTCTAGGTCTTTAAACAGCTTCTTCCACTTAGTTCCATAGTCACTGCCCCACCACCACAGCACATATGTCAGCAAGGCTGATTTCTCATGGAACCATAAAGAGTATGAGAAAAGGTCATTCTTCAAGGCTGTTTTTGTTTATTTGTCTTAATAGCCTTTTCAGATAATTACGTAGTATCTGGAAAATTCCACCGAGAACTCAGGAGAAAGTGATAATGAAATAGAGAAGTACCATAGTATTTATGTTTAATTGTATTTGTGTTTTTATTAAAATATTACTGATCCTTAAAATGCTTAAATCCAGGCAGGGAGACATATTTGTGAATCTTAGTTAATTTATAAATATAAAAGTATTCATGATTGTTTCCTATGGAGCCCATGTCCTAGGCAATGTGATTATAAGATTTCATCAAATGGTCCTATTTTGTCAAGGAGCTCCATCCTTGAAATACAAAGAGGCAATTAAAAATTACACAGTTTTGGGAAACAGTGTGGCAATTCCTCAAGGATCTAGAACCAGAAATACCATTTGACCCAGCAATCCCATTACTGGGTATCTACCCAAAGGATTACAAATCATGCTACTACTATAAAGACACATGCACATGTGTGTTTATTGTAGCACTATTTACAATAGCAAAGACTTGGAACCAACCCAAATGCCCATCAATGATAGACTGGATAAAGAAAATGTGGCACATATACGCTATGGAATACTATACAGCCATTAAAAAGGACGAGTTCATGTCCTTTGCAGGGACATGGATGAAGCTGGAAACCATCATTCTCAGCAAAGTAACACAGGAACAGAAAACCAAACATCACATATTCTTACTCATAAGTGGGAGGTGAACAATGAGAACGCATGGACACAGGGAGGGGAACATTATACAACAGGGCCTATCAGGGGGTCGGGGGCAAGGGGAGGGATAGCATTAGGACAAATACCTAATGCATGCAGGGATTAAAACCTATATGATGGGTTGATGGGTGCAGCAAACCACCATGGCACATGTATACCTATGTAAGAAACTTGCACCTTCTGCATATGTATACCAGAACTTAAAGTATAATAATAATACTTAAAAATCACACAGTTTATAAATACAAACTCAATAATCGATTTAAATTCCATGGAAGATAAAAAGGTCAGTGTAGCTTGCAGGGTAGTGGAATTGTTTCCTGTTCACACTATAACTAGCAACGGAGGCAAGAAATGATGACCGTCAGAAAGTTTGAGGTGAAGAGGGAACTACAGATAATACCCCAAGGAACAGCTGTTTTTTTCACAGTCAGTGCAGGATCTTAAAAATATTTTTCTTGAGAAATGAACAAAGGTGACATTTTTACCCTTTGGGCTTAGAAAGGGGTCAGCACACAATTCAAAAATAAATAACTCTTGGCTGATTTGATGCAGATGTCATCCATTGTTGTCCAAGCAGGGAAGAGGAACTGTCAACAATTTTCTACAGATTTACAGTTAATATCTTTGTGAATTTAGCAGAATTCATAAAATGTAGACTACTTTGTTTCTCTTCCTGCTGATTAAATCTTTACTTTTTTTTTGTATTGTGATGCTAGACACCTGAGTAGATGTATAGGAGCTGCCATTTTTAATTGTATTAACACTCATTAAGCATTTTTTGAGCATGTATTTGGTGCTAGGTGTTGTACTGAGTGAATAAATGATGAATGAAACCGGTCTAACATATGACAACTATCAAACATGTATGGGAACTTGTAGCTAATATATCATCAGCTGCCATAAATGAAATCAAACATCTTCTATATTTCTCAACAAAACTGTTGATAAGCTTCTAGAGCAGTGTGGTGCAAAAGGACTCTTTTGTAGTGACAGAAATGTTCTATTTTTGTGTGGTCCAATATGGTAGCCACTGACCATATTTCACTATTGAGTACCTGAACTGTGCAATTTAGGAACTAAAATATTAACTTTGTTTATTTTTAGTTAGTTAAAATTTAAACAGCCACATGTGGCTCGTGGCTACAGTATTGAACAGTACAGGACCAGGACCCTATGATATCTTTTAGTTTTCTAAATCTGTCAGATACTAGATGAATTCTAGGTTTTATACACAAGATTTTTTAAGATAAAAAATCTTTTAAAATCTTTTAAACACAAGATTTTAAAAGATACTTTATATTAAATTATTATTAAGGCTCAAACCTGGGTTAATGAGAAGATTAACACATGATTTCCTTTGCTTTGAAGTTAAGGATAAATTTGAAAATAATCACTAGAAGATTTATGGGAGTAAATCCCTAATTTCAAGAGACGAGTACGTCTTGGAAAACCTGCTGGATGTTCTGGACTTTAGTAGACTAAAGAAGGCATTGAAGTTTTTGATAATATAATAACTTATGAATTGAAAAATTAAAGTATTCAATAACTCTGGCAAAGAAGTGAAAGCAAATGCAGAAAATATGGGCCATTAATGTAGATCCAATTTTTGGGGGGATAGTGTGATGTTGCATATGTGGCCAGAGGAACGGTTTGGAAAAAATTTCAGAAATTGAGATGCCATATCCATAGAAATATAGCAACACCTAAAAATTGTAGGGGATACAGGTTTTATAGTCAAAGGTTCTCATCATAGTTTAAAAGATGAACACAAAGATGCAGGCAGCTACATAACAATGAAGAATCAGGGAATAACAAGAAACAAAGGTTTATCACAAGATAGCAAGTTATTAAGTGGCAAATTAAAAGACTGGAAATAAATGTTGTAAATTCAGAGGAAACTAAGCTCACATTGGACAAGGGGGCTGAGATAGCTCTCTGCAGCTTAGCCAGTTTTTGTCCTTGGCCAAATTGCTTGACCTGAGTTTCAATGTTGTTATCTATACAATGGAGATGTTAGCTAATGTAAGGTTGCTATGAAGACTGGCACAAGGCCTAACACATGGCAGGTACCGAAGACTACAAGACTACTCAAGTAGTTATGACTATTCACTACTGCCACCAGCAACTTCTGGAAGTTGCACAAATATAAGAAACATAATGATGGTGGTGGTAGGCAGTGAGTAAGTGAATTTAATTTGAATAGAGGTTGATGAAGGAAATAGTAGAAAGCAAGTTTAACAAGTAAGTTGGGCCCACATAATCTCTTTTCCTTGAAATCCTGACAAATGAATTTGGGTTTGACTGTCATTGGTAACTGGAAACAATTGTAGGCTCATGCCAAAAATGATAGGTAGATTAGCCAGAGGCACCACTAAAGATAAATCGAGGAAAAGGCAAGGAAGGCAGTTAGGGGGATGTTACAATAATCTAAGTATGAGGTGACAGGCTTGCTGAAGATATTAGGTACATGCATGGAAATAACAGGGCAAATATGAAAGATGTTTTGAAGAAAGAATGAATTAAATTTGAGCTTCGCAGTCTGTGGGTCCAGGAGTTACAAATGAGTTGAGATTGATCCACTAAGGCCTTGGGGGCTGTGGGGAACATTCTAACCTCCATCAAGCAACTATTTCCCGTCAAGATGCAAATAGCAGTTTTTTGCTTACTCAATCAATAAAATATCATTTCTTACACACGCTATGATAGAAAAAGTTCTGATAATCACTGAACTAAAGTGTTTAGTGTCAGACTGGATATGAGGAAAGAAAGTAAAAAAGAGTTAAAAGGACTACAATACTTGAAGACAAGATGAGAGATACGGATGATGGCATAGGTGGGAAAGGAAACCCCTTAGGAAAAATTTGTTTTGAATATTTCAGTTGCTGTGAATATTAAATAGTCATACAAATGAATGGCTGGGAAAACAAGATTGCAACAAGAATGAGAGATTTCTTAGAGATAGCGATTATCTGCATTGAAAACAGAAATTAGTCAATTGCATTTGGCTAAAGCATCACTTGGGGAGTGTGGATTAATAGATTCATATGAACCTGTTTCAATCTCCTTTCTCTTTAGGTCTGTTCTATTAATTATTTTCACCTCGCTTTAGACAAAGATATAGAAGCATTATGACATTTACAAATCGTACAAGTACGGGAGGAATAGCTAATACATTGGCTGATGTAATCAAAATTCAGAATGGTTTATTGACCGCAAACTGAGAAGATACAAATGAACAAATGCACACCACCATGTGAATGCACTTTACACCATGAACTGTACCCTAAAAAATGCTTAAGATGGTAAATTTTGTTGTGTGTATTTTGTAATTTAAAAAGATAATATTTATAGAGAAGTTCTGCATGCATTTGTGTGTATATATATGTACATGTATATTATATAAATCCTACAATATATCTGTGTGTGTATCTGTGTGTGTGCGCATAAGAACGCGTATGTGCATAGAATTCCTGTGAGGATAAGTTTTAAGGAAGCCTGAGTGGGAGAAAGAAAATGCATTACATTTTTTAGGTGAATTTTTACTTTCTTCCTTTGAGTTTCTCCTAAAGAATTCACTCTAGGGGGAAAAAATCCCCCAGTTGTAACTTGGCAAAGATCAAAATATTTAATTAAGGTGAGATCAATTTCTTTGCAGTGCTTTTGTGGGCCAACCCGCCCAAAGAAGGGACAATAAAGAGCAGCTGTCATGTGAGAAAAAAGTTGATGAGGACAATGAGGTCTCTGTAGTCAAATAGGGAACTATTACTGTGGGTACAGGAAGAGAGAATAAAGAGCCCCAAGCCCTCAAAGTGTCTGTATGCAATCTCTACAACAGCCAGCATCAAATCAGTACAAAGTCTGTCTAGGGGCTTATCCAGAATAACAAAGCAAAGATTAAGTAGCATAGATGGAAAGATGATTAAACCTATAGGAAAGCTGAGAGGGTGTTAGGGTGAGGGTTCGTGTTTGTTTCCCTCTTTCCTCCAACAGCTAAGCTTTAAACGACTTCTCCTTGTCATATCTGAAAACTTCTTTGTGTGTGAGAACATGCTGTGTATTTCTGCACATGCCAGTGTGCCTTTTTGGCCACCCGACTTGCTCATGCAGACTTAAGTATAAGTGGATCACTCCAAAGGGGGCCACACCAAGTTTGATTCAACATATGCAAGTCAATAAGTGTGATTTGCTACATAAATAGGACTAAAAACAAAACCACATGTTCATTTCAGTGGATCCAGAAAAGGTTTCTAATAAAATTCATCATCCCTTCATGTTAAAAACCTTCAACAAACTATGCATTGAAGAAACATATTTCAAAATAATAAGCAGCATCTATGACCAGCCCACAGCCAACATCATACTGAATGGGCAAAAGCTGGAAGCATTCCTTTTGAGAACCAGAACAAGAAAAGTATTTTCACTCTCACTACTCCTATTCAACGTAGTACTGGAAGTCCTAGCCAGAGCAATCAGGCAAGAGAAAGAAATAAAAGGCATCCAAATAGGAAGAGAGGAAGTCAAACTATCTCTGTTTGCAGATGATATGATTGTACAATTAGAAAACCCTATAGTCTCTGACCAAAAGCTCCTAGATCTGATAAACAATTTCAGCAGTTTCAGGATACAAAATCAATGCATGGAAATTAATAGCAATTCTATACACCAACAACATCTAAACTGAGAACCAAATCAAGAACGCAATCCTATTCACAATAGCCACAAAAAGAATAAAATACCTAGGAATACAGCTAACCATGGAAGGGAAAGATCTCTACAGTGAGAATTACAAAACACTGCTCAAAGAAATCAGAGACAACACAAACAAATGGAAAATCATTCCATGCTCATGGATTGGAAGAATCAATATTATTAAAATGGCCATACTGTCCAAAGCAATTTGCAGGTTCAATGCTATTTCTATCAAACTATAAATGATGTGGTTTACAGAATTAGGAAAAACTATTTTAAAATTCACTTGGAACCAAAGAAGAGCCTAAATAGCCAAAGCAATCTTAAGCATAGAGAACATAGCTATAGCCATCATATTACTCAATTTCAAACTACACTACAAGGCTATAGTAACCAAAATGGCATGGTACTTTCTGCCTTTGAGTCTGTACAAAAACAGACACATTGACCAATGGAATGGAATATAAAGCCCAGAAGTAAAGCTGAACACCTACAACCATCTGATCTTTAGCAAAGTCAACAAAAACAAGCAATGAGGAAAGGACTCCATATTCATAAAAGGTGCTGGGATAACTGGCTAGCCGTATATAGAAGATTGAAGTTGAACCCCTCCTGATACCATATGCAAAAGTTAAGGCAAGATGTATTAAAAACGGAAATGTAAAACCTAAAACCATATAAGCCCTGGAAGGTAACCTAAGAAATATAATTTTGGACATACTCCCTGGCAAAGATTTCATAACAAAGATGCCAAAAGCAATTGCAACGAAACCAAAAATTGACAAATGGAACCTAATTAAACTAAAGAACTTCTATACAGGAAAAGAAAAATCTCAAGAGAGTACCCAGACAATCTATAGAATGGGAGAAAATGTTTGCAAACTATGCACCTGGTAAAAGTCTAATATCAAGAATCTACAAGGAATTTAAAAAATTTAACAAGCCAAAATCAAACAACGCCATTAAAAAGTGGGCAGAGGACGTGAGCAGGCACGTCTCAAAAGAAGACATTCACACAGCCAACAAGCATATGAAAAAATGCTCGACAATACTAAGTATCAGAGAAATGCAAATCAAAACCACAATGAGATACTGTCTCACACCAGTCAAAATATCTATTATTAAAAAGTCAAAAAATAACAGATGCTGGCAAGATTGGGAAGAAAAGGGAACATTTACACAGTGCTGATGGAGATGTAAATTAATTCAGCCAATGTGGGAAGCAAAGTGGCAATTTCTCAAAGAACTTAAAACAGAAGTATCATTCAATTCAGCAATTCCATTATGGGGTATATACCCAAGGGAATATAAATCATTCTACCACAAAGACACATGCATGTGTATGTTTATCGCAGCAATATTCACAATAACAAAGATATGGAATCAACCTGAACAGCATTCAGTGGTAGACTGAATAAAGAAATTGTACTTATACACCATGGAATACTATGCAACCATAAAAAAGAATGAGATCATGTCCTTTGGAGCAACTTGGATGGAGCTGGAGGTTATAATCCTAAGTGAACTAACACAGAAACAGAAAACCAAATACTGCATGTTTACACTTCTATGTGGGAGCTAAACATTCAGTACACATGGACTCGAAGAAGGGAACAATAGGGTCTATTTGAGGGTGGAGGCTTAGGGGATGGAGAGGATCAGAGGAATGCCTATTGGGTACTATGCTGATTACCTACCTGGGTGATGAAATAAGCTGTACAACAAACCCCTGTGATGCACAGTTTACCTATGTAACAAACCTTCCCATGTACCCCTGAACCTAAAAGTTAGATAAATAGATAGATAAATAAATAAATAAATAAATAAATAAATAAATAAAGAAGGCATCACTACACCAGAGTGTACAGGACCTATGAGTCTGGTCCATGGAAAATGTAGAGGGGGACATAAGCTTCAGTTCTCTGCCCTGATTCTGAGACTGTACATATTCACAACAGCTTATTCTCCATCTTCCTGTGTATGTGCATCTCCACCTTTTTCCCTTCCTCCTACCTCTCCTTCCTCAAAACCTAGAGTGATGAATAGGTGGTAGAAAGGACTGGGGGGAGTGTGGTCAACATGGGAAGTGGGCAAGGGCTGTACCCTATTTCCTTATTTCTCTTCATTTTTAAGGATGGATCTGTACTGGCAAAAGAACAGGTACGGTTGAGTTGGCTGAGTCCTGCACAACCCTAAGAGGTGCCATGCACAATGCTGCATATGATACAGACCACTCCCAGTGGGAAATCCACTTGATTTGAAGAGCAGTGTATTGGAAAGGAGTCTCATGGTTTGGGCTCTTCTGAATTCTTCTTGTTATAGTTTAAGCTCTTTTTTTTTTCCTGGAGGACATCTTTTTAATAAATATTTGTTCATAGAATTTGTTATTTAAGGTACAAGTCTCTTGTAAACTTACATTAAGGCTGAAAAGGAAGTTTTATTAGGCCAAAGATGTTCCATTACTTTTTCTTTCAGCCATATTCCCTCCAAATTTTTCAGTCACTCTGAGAGGTTTCAGAAATCCTTACACATTTCATTCCAGGAACTGTTAAATCACTATTTTTGTTTCCCTTTCGGTTGAAACAAAGCCAACTCTTAGGTAGCCTCAAAATGTTTTTTCAATCTATTTTAACAATGTCCTTAAAGCTGTAAAATGCTAGAATCCAGAATTAATCATAAAACTTATGTGTCTGTTGTACTACAATTTAAAAAAGTGTGTGTGTGGGAGGGAGGGGTATAAGAGAAAAATAAAGAGGGAGAGATACTTTTCTTATCTGTATAGCAATCATATTTTCCTAATGCAAAACGATATATAGGGTCAAAATACCTATAAACCTCTGGATTTAACAGATAGTTAATAAATATTTGTAATGTTTGTGTGGATGTGTGTGCATCTTTTGCAGTCTGAGATGGAAGGAATAGAGAATATAACTAATTAGTCTTTCCTGAGAGAGAATGGAGAATAACATAACAATTGGTTAGATGGGTTATTCTTGTGAGCTTTTGAATGGGTTCTAACTGAGAATTCACTATTGTTTCACATGGTCCTGACAGTCCCTGAGACTGAGAGGGCAGAGAAGGGGGTTATGTTGAGGGATATCCGAGAGCAGAGGATTTCCGGGTTGGATGTCCAGACAAGATGAGGAGGAACAGGAACAGGAACAGGAACAGGAACAGGTATATTTTTTTTTTTTTTTTTTTTTTTTGAGATGGAGTTTCGTTCTTGTTGCCCAGGCTGGAGTGCAGTGATGCGATCTCTGCTCACTGCAACCTCTGCCTCCCGGGTTCAAGCAATTCTCCTGCCTCAGCCTCCTGAGTAGCTGGGATTACAGGCACCCGCCACTACACCCAGCTAATTTTTGTATTTCTAGTAGAGACGTGGGTTTCACCATGTTGGCCAGGCTGGTCTCAAACTCCTGACCTCAGGTGATTCACCCGCCTCGGCCTCCCAAAGTGCTGGGATTACAGGCGTGAGCCACTGCGCCTGGCCTGGAACAGGCTTTTGTACAGCTTGGTGAGCAATATTATTGTCCAATATAGGATCTTTCTTTAAAGCAGTCTTCATTACAAGACAGAGGGGATGTCTACTTTATTTTGTTTTTATTTAGAAATTTTGCAGCAACTCTGTTGTGCCAAGAGGAAAAGGAAAGTCTGCTTTTTTCTTTCTGTTTTGTTTTGTCCATGCCTAATCTAGAGAGAATAAGTGAAGTAGGTACCTCTGTTTGGCTGGACCAGTGGCATGAGGAAGAAAAGTGAGAAAACCCTAAGGAAGTGGGGGAAGCTTAGAGCCCACCAGATGGGGGATCCTGTGGCAAAGAGAGACCCTAACCTCAGAGTCGTTCTATGACTTCATCCATCTGTCCACTAACCCATAAAATTGTAGATGCTTAAAGCCCAAATATAAGATCTATGTTTTCTCTTGTATGCTAACCAACAAACACAGTGGGCATATATTATATAATGAATACAATACTGCATGGTGTCAATTCGGCTTGGAGTTATTGCCAACCAGTTCTGTTCCTGTCATAATGATAATTTGGCATGATTAGCTAATTTTCCCTTAACAGCATCCTAAATGATCTTAGCTTCTATCACAACTTTTTCCTAGGCAAAGTGAAAATATTTCCTGCCATGAAAGTTCCAAGTTCATACTGTCCACACACTGTTTTCACAAGCTTCTCTCCTCTCTTATGTTTCACAGGTAATAATTCTGAGAGTTGAAAGTGACTTTTTTTTTTTTTTTTTGAGATGGAGTCTCGCTCTGTCCCCCAGGCTGGAGTACAGTGGCGTGATCTCAGCTCACTGGGAGCTTGAATCGCCTCCTGGGGTTCAAGCGATTCCCCTGCCTCAGTCTCCTGAGTAGCTGGTACTACAGGCGTGGTGCCACCACGCCCGGCTAATCTTTTGTAGTAGAGACGGGGTTTCACCGTGTTAGCCAGGATGGTCTCGATCTCCTGACCTCATGACCCGCCTGACCTGGACTCCCGAAAGTGACTTTCATAGTGGAAGAGTGAAAATTAAAAGTCCACAGGTAGAGAACAAGTCCAGGTTAGACAATGTGCAGTATATCTAGATAAAGGAATCCTATTTGGCTATTAAAAATGTGTAAGAGATCCATGTAAATTAAAAGGAAAAGATGTTTATGTTAGAGTCACATGACAAAGACATGGTGAGGAGCAGAATGGAAACAACATCATCTACTCAAGGCAGAATAATACAGAGGGTTAGAGCCTGGGCCTTGGAGCCAGGCTGCCTGAGTCTGGACATCAACTCTGCCATTACTGTGAGACCTCAACCAAGTCACTTCTTTGTGCCTCAATTATGTCATCCGAAAATGGGAATAATGTTGACAATGGTACCTAGGATTATGTTAATATATGTAAAGCCCATAGGATAATGGTGCACACACAAAATGAGTGTTCATATATATATATGTAACTATATATAATTTGTCAAATGAATAACTTTTCTTTCTCTCCTTTCAGCCAAGCAAAATAAGCCTTAAAATTTAATAGTCCTCAGAAGGGTGACTGGCAAAGATGGCCTTTTCCTTGCCTAATGGATTATAATTCCCAAATACTAAGTTTTGAAATGTTTAAAAGATTTTCTATTTTGTATATCTTTCCTTGGCTTTGCATGACGAATAGTATTTTAAACGTAATATACAGGGTATACATGAAAAACTTATTCCTACATAATTTGACACATGATAAAATCTTTAGTACGTATGCACAAATAGAGTCCAGTGTACCATTTACCTTAAGCTCTTATTCAAAGGTTGTTAGACATAAGAAGAATAAAAATTCATAGTTTTGGCACAGTTCAGAAAACTGGGTTCATGTCTACAGATTAACATCCCAAAATGATAAGGACTATAATTTAAAAAGAAAAATCTCCCCAAATAAAGGAATACAAGTGCAACTTCTATAAAATATTATTTATATTGGACATTTTTTACCCTATACATATATTTATAGCCATTTTTATTTATATGCCAACTGTGACATTTCACCATTTTTGAATATATTACATGGTAAAGTAAACATTCCAGGGTTAATTTTAGCAAATTTCACTTACAAAACATTTGTTGAGCATCTAGTATACGCCAGCACTACAGTTTGCTTTTAGAAAAGTTTGTACTAATAAACATGGGAAGTTTGAAGCATTGGCAATAGTTTCTTTTCTTGGCTTTGGGCTTACTTTCCTGTTTTTGTTTTGTTTTGTTTTGTTTTCAGACAATCTGTTTTCTCTTTTTTGAGGTTTTAGGAATTTGCGCTAGCAGTTTAGAAAGAATCAAAGCAGGCATATTGGTTACTCAGGTGTAACAAGAAGAAAGTTATTTCTATTTAAAGGGGTCCCTACTCTTGACCACTCCCTGGGTGGGTCAGGAGAGTCAGGTGGAAGCACTCCACAGAAGACTTCAATTGGCAAAGAACTATAAATAAAGAAAAGGGACTTACATGTTGAAAATATGTTTGAATATAACATTAATTACTCTAGTTGACTGATAACCATTTTAGTAAAGCTTCTGACACAAGCCAGGCACTGGATTAGGAGCTTTTTAAGCAAAGACAAATGCAGACAAGGATCTGCTTTTAGGGAATGGTTGGTGGAGACAGATAAGAGTGGAAAAAGTTTTCCTGGTAATATGATGGCACACTGAGGACACAAATGAATATCCAGTTCTTTGAGGTGGGGAGGTGCAGGGTTTCATTGGGACAACAGGCTCCTTAGAAAAAGTGACCATTCGGCCAGGCAGGGTGATCCCAGCACTTTGGGGGGCCGAAATTCTGACATATGCTATAACATGGAGAAACCTTGAAGACATTATGCTAAGTGAAATAAGCGAGTCACAAAACAGCAAGTATTGGCCGGGTACTGTGGCTCGTGCCTGTAATCCCAGCATTTTGGGAGGCTGAGACGGGTGGATCACTTGAGTTCAGGAGTTTGAGACCAGCCTGGCCAACACAGTGAAACCCCGTCTCTACTAAAAATACAAAAATTAGCTGGGCATGATGGTACACCCCTGTAATCCCAGCTACTCAGGAGTCTGAGACAGGGGAATCACTTGAACCAGGGAGGCAGTTTTTGCAGCAAGCCGAGATCATGCCACTGAACTCCAGCCTGGGAGATGAAGTGAGCCTCTATCTCCAGATAGGGTAGCCTAAATATCTTAAATATGCACCTTAGAAGGGACGAAGATACCAATGGTGACAGTCTAACACAATACTGTCCAATATGTTAGCCATTAGCCACGTGTAACTATTTAAGTTTTAATTTTTGTTAATTAAATTTAAGTAAAATAAAAAATTTAATTCCTCAGTTGCACTAGCCACAATTTAAATGCTCAACAGTGAAATGTGGCCAGTGGTTACGGCACTGGGGAGTGCAGACACACATGACTTGTCCTTCATCACTGAAATTTCTCTTGACCAGTGCAAAGAACAGTAAGCAGCCGAGCACTGCTGGAGTATAAGGTTTAAGGGAGCTATAGCGAGAGCCAAGCCTGGGGATAGAGGTTGTGGCCAAAGAATGCAGGCCTTACATGTGATATCATGAAGTTCTGACTTTATCCACTAGGCCAGATGTCAGCAAACATTTTCTGTAAGGAGCCTGATAGGAAATATTTTTGGCTCTTGAGACCACATGGTCTTTGACGAAATGACACAACTCTGCTCTTGTAGTATAAGGGCAGCCATAGACAGTATGTAAATGTGTGAGCATGGCTATGTTCCAATAACACATTCTTTGTAAAAAATGACAATGGGCTGGATTTGTTCACAGCCACAGTTTGCTGACCCCCGCACTTGGTCTTTAGGAGCTATATGGAGGGTTGAAGTCAGAAATTTACATAATTAGATGTGTGCTTAGAAAGACCATTCTAGAAGCAGAGAGGGATGGACTTAAGGGGTGAGAGATGCAAAACTATAATAGTCCAGGCAAGAGGACAAGAGCCTGAATTCTGAAAAAAAGCCTGTTGAACATGGTTGGAGAGAAAATGATGTGTATGTGTTTGTAAGTTTGGTGTCAGGGCACTGGTGGAAATGGAGAAATGTAAAATGACTCAGAAGGTGGGGGATGCACTCAGCAAGTTATAGAATACAAGAGGAGGAACAGATCTGGGGAAAGATGATGACTTCATCGTGTGAGCCATCAGCAAAGAGTTAGCAGCTGATATGGTTTGGCTCTGTGTCCCCACCCAAATCTCATCTCAAATTGTAATCCTTATAATCCCCATGTGTTGAGGAAGGGACCTGGTGGGAGATGATTAGATCATGGGGGTGGTTCCCCCATGCTGTTCTCATGATACTGAGTGAGTTCTCATGAGATCTGATGGTTTTATAAGGGACTTTTCTCTCTTTGCACTCTCTCTCTCTCTCTCTCTCTCTCTCTCATATCTGCTGCCATGAAAGACATTCCTGCTTCCCCTTTTACCATGATTGTAAGTTTCCTGAGGCCTCTCCAGCCATGCGGAACTGTGAGTCAATTAAACATCTTCTCTTTATAAATTACCCGGTCTCGGCAATTCTTTATAGCAGCGTGAGAATGGACTAATACAGTAGCTAAAGTCTTGAGAGAAGCAAAGAATGCTGAGGGAGGGCAGGCAGAGTGAAAGAGGGGCAAAGATGGTGCCTTTTGTGTTACCAAAATACAAAGTGTGACTCAGAGGGTACTGAGAAGGACTTGTTAGAGACAGAGGGAGGGAGAATCAGGGAAGAATTGTATTGCAGAAATCAAGGGAAGACTATCAAATGCCATCGACATGTTTAAAAAGATTCCACCAGGTTTGATGATTAGGAAGCATTTTGGGAATATTATCCAGAATAGATTTTGTCAAAAAAAAATAAAACAAAAATATTACCACCAAAGTGTCTGGAACCTCCTTTTTTGAGTAGTATTAAGTGGAGCAATAGGAGGACTTTTCATGTTCTTGGTTCTTTTTCTTCTTTTGGTGTTAAGTGGCAGAATTACTTGAAAGCAGAGAGACAATTAGGGTCCTTTGAATCTCATCTTGTAAATTCCATGGTCCCGCAATCACAATATCCTGGGATGGAAGGGCAAGCGAGAGCTTATCACCTCTGGGGTGATCTGTGGAAACTTCTGGTGTGAGCTTCATGCTGTGAGTGCTGGGAAGTGGCTAGAAAACCTTTCAAAATGATATGATATTCTGATTTCATATGATATGATAGGATAAGGGAAAACAAAAATGGAGAACTTTTTAAGCAGACATTTAATGCAATAACCATTCTTGATACATACAAATGTTTTATCCTGAAGTCATCTTAATAAAGAAATCAAATATTAACATCTTTAAGATGGAAAGAATCATGTCATTTGTGAGTGTTTTATTTGGCAATTTAATGGTCAAAAGATTAGTCATCACCTCAATGAAAGCATTTCAAATGATGATTTACAGCAACCTTTGAGGATGATTATATTAGGAGAATATTTTACATGTCTTGTGGGTGAATGTATCTCACTCAAACCTTGTGTGATTTGTTGTTTAAAGTTTTAAATTTTAAAACCTGGAAAAACAGAAGATAGAGGCTTGTGATCTGCAACTGTGTTTCTTGAGAGAACAAGAAGTAGTATTTAATCCTGAAGGAATTAATTTAGAGCATGAAATTATGAGAATGACACATATCCCAACACTTTATAAGTTGATATAAATACCCTATAAACCACACTAGGGAAAAAGTTACATTGAATGACAACAACAGTAACAATAAAAATATAATAAGGAGCCCTTCATTGCCAGAGACCAATTAGTTCACTCAGTTAGAGGGGAATCGTTTGAACTGGAACTGTATTTACTGTGGGATTGCTTGATTCTCCGTATGGGCTGCTCTCTGCTCCCTGGCCAGATCCTGCCTTGACCTTAAAGCCATCCTGAGAGTAGGTAGGGCTACTTGAGTAGCTGGAAAAAAATCTCTAAAGAGCAAAGTGTGAAAAGTAAGGTGCACCCTATACATAGCAATGCTAAGAAAGAAAGCTAGACCCTGTATGCTAATCCTTTTTTTTTGAAACTGAGAAAAACACAACTAGAATCAGAGCTAGGATTTAAGAACTAAGTAAAATTGTTATAAAGTTTACTTATGTATACATGGATAAGGACATCAGTAAATATTGTGAAAATAGAAGCAATGAGAGAAGGAAAGAGAGAGACTAGTTCTGTTATATATAATATAATATAATATAAAGTAGTAATTTAAAAGGTATGATAA
Source organism: Macaca thibetana thibetana (assembly GCF_024542745.1). NCBI lineage: Eukaryota > Metazoa > Chordata > Mammalia > Primates > Cercopithecidae > Macaca > Macaca thibetana. The sequence goes on from NC_065583.1 coordinate 140,271,355, forward strand.
TGGTACAAAAATAAAATATAGAGCCAGGTGCAGTGGTTCATGCCTGTAATCCCAGCACTTTGGGAGGCCGAGGCGGGCGGATCACGAGGTCAGGAGATCCAGAGCATCCTGGCTAACACGGTGAAACCCCGTCTCTACTAAAAATACAAAAAATTTAGCCGGGCGTGGTGGCAGGCACCTGTAGTCCCAGCTACTCAGGAGGCTGAGGCAGGAGAATGGCGTGAACCTGGGAGGCGGAGCTTGCATTGAGCTGAGATCATGCCACTGCACTCCAGCCTGGGTGACAGAGCGAGACTCCGTCTCAAAAAAATAAAAATAATAAAATAAAATAAAATAAAATAAAATATAGATGGCTCAAAACAGAGCCATAATATGTATAATCTAAAGATAACAAAAACAGGGAATGTGTTGCAATAATTTAAAGGATTATGAAGAGTGTGTAACAACGTGAGATAATTTTTATGAATGAAACTTAAGTAAAAAATAATATGATAATTATGTAAAATGCATATACTTATAGATAAAGACTGAACAGTCATATAGTATAAGGGAAATAGCCATGGCTGTGGAATTTATTTTTATTTTCTTTAATATATTTTTGATCTCACACACACAAACACACACACAATCTGTTGTGCAAGGAAGGAGAAATCAATTGGTGTAAATTCTTCCCAATTCTTTTTAAAAAGGTCAAAGCATATGTCTTAAGAGAAGGGCTCGTAGTATCATTAACACAGTTAACTAATAATCTGGTACCAACCTAGTGACATACACATAGAGAGAGACATGCAAATTCATACTAAGTTTATGAAACAGCAAGTTCTCTTTGTATTCTACCTCTAGACTGGGTTGGTGCCATTTCTTTTTACCCTAGAGAACTAGTAGAGTGGAACAGTTTAGACACAGGTTCTAGAGCCAGACAGTCTAGGATTGGATCTTTCTAGCTGCTAATCACTTAACCTCTCTCCCCACTGGTTTCCAGATTCATGAAATGGAATAAAAGTATTATGTCATCCAGGATTGCTGCAAGAATTCAATGACTTGATATTTTAAAAAGACTTACAACAGCGTCTGGCATAGGGGAAGCACTTAGTAAAATGTTAGCAATTGTTATTGATACTATATTTCTTATTTCCTAAAATACAAAGTTTAAAAAGTGATTTGAACCTTGATATAGCTCAGGACAATGCTATGCTTACAGGAGGAAGATAGAAACAATCCATTTTTTTTCTATTCCTAAAGAAAAATACACTTTTTACTGCCCAGATTATCTAGTCTATTAATCTAATTCTTTGAGATTCACTGAGATGATGTTGTAGTAGTAATAAATAAGATACTTCCATAAAATTAGGAAACCATGTTTAAAATTTACAATGCAAGAAAGTGAACTGATGGAAACTTCTTGAAGCAGATATATTTAAGATAACTCTCAAATATAAGTGAGTACTTATTTTCACATTTTAAAGACCCAAAACCTAGTTTTATTCCCACAAAATAAAAATGTCTGTAAACACTGGAAAAGCCATCTGGGGAGCCCAGCACCTCCCCTGCTCTTCAGAGACTGAACCTGTGACACATCATGAACCTTTGGGAAATGATAATAACAAAATATTTTTTTAAAAAAATATTTTAAGTTCAGGGGTTCATATACAGGATTGTTACATAGGTAAATGTGTGTTGTAAGGATTTGTTGAACAGATTATTTCATCACCCAGGTGTAAGCCTAGTACCCAATATTTTTTCCTGATCCTCTTCCTCCTTCCATCCTCCACCCTCTAATATGCCCCAGTGTGTGTTTTCCCCTCTATGATTCCGTGTGTTCTCACCATTTGGCTTGCACTTATAAGTGAAAACATGTGGTATTTCGTTTTCTGTTCCTGTGTTAATTTGCTAAGGATAATTGCCTCCAGCTCCATCCGTGTCCCATCCATGAACGAGGACATGATCTCATTCTTTTTATGGCTGCATAGTATTCTATGGTGTATATGTACCACTTTTTCTTTATCCAGCCTACCATCGATGGGCATTTAGGTGGATTCCATGTCTTTGCTATTGTGAATAGTGCTGCAAAGAACACACACGTGCATGTATCTTTATAATAGAACAATTTATATTTCTTTGGATCTGTACCAGTAATGCGATTGCTGAGTTGAATGGTATTTCTGTCTTTAGGTCTTTGAGGAATCGCCATACTGTCTTCTAAAATGGTTGAAGTAATTTACACTCCCACCAACAGTGTATAAGTGTTCTTTTTTCTCCACAACCTAGAAGCATCTGCTATTTTTTGACTTTTTAATGATAGACATTCTGACTGGTGTGAGATGGTATCTTACTGTAGTTTTGGACAATGACAAAATCTAAGCAAAAACAGCAGGAGCTGAGTCTGGCTTATATTTTCTGAAAGAAGAATCCTATTTTACAATTACGATCTCAGTGTTTCCCTAAATTAACATAAATTGATTGGCATAAATATTCTCGTTTCTATCTAGAAAGAGGATTTTGTTTTAAACTGTGTAGTTACTTATTAAGTTAAAAGCATGGTTTTGCCTTAATCAGAACAGGTTTTTGTAAAATTATGAGCCTGGTGGAAAACATATTGGCAACTTGAGGTATGCAAAATAAAATGGTGGAATGCAAAATAATTGGGAAGAAAATGCATCTGAAAACTAAAGGTGCTTGATGAGAATTTCAAGACATTGACAAGAGAAATGCTGAAGACAGGACATGCCAAATCACGAGGGATTAGTGCAGGAGAGAGTGCAAAGTGGAAGTTTTCATGAAAAAAGAAAGTTGGAACCAAGCATTAAAGGAAGTGCCAGACCTGGTCTGGCAGAGGGGAAAGTGAAGAAGCAGCAGCAAAAGCACGGCTGTAAAAGGCAGAAATGGAAAGGCCTTATACTTCATGCAGGGATATGTCTAGAAAAATATTTATTGAAGTGTTAATAGTGGTTTTCTTTAGATAGTAAGATTTTTTTCCTTTTCTACATTTTCTTATATTTTAGGAAAAATTTATCATCACATGCATCTCATTTTTACAAGAGGAGAAAATGATGAAGCTATTTACATTCAGGGGAAAAGGTTTATTGTGAATATTTCATTTGGTGGATAAATGGAGGTATAAACACATCGATTAAGAATATAGAAAATGGAGTTCCACATTTCCCAGCTCTACTTGTCCAGTCTATGTGACATTTAACCTTTCCCCTCCACGTTTTTTTTAAAACACTTTAAGCACATACAAAAGTTGAAATTGAAGTTGGAAGTTAACACCAACATACTGCTACCTACATTTTCTAATGGCTAGCATTTTGCATCCTTGCTTTATCACATCTGTCCATTTATCTATTCACCTGTTGTTTTTTGTTTTTTTTTTTCTTTTTGGATGAGTTTCAAAGTTGCAGACATCAGTACCTTTTTTTATACCAAATTTTAACCACCCCTAGATTCCTTCAACACACACACACACTCAAGAGTCATCCACAACCTCCAAGTAGGCTGTTATTCATTTAAATATGACCCCATTTTCCACACCTAGATACTGCTTCCATTCCAAACATGTCCAAAATCACCTGCCTTCCCAGAAGACAAATTTTACCAAACCTTATCCTTGCTCTTTCTATATACCCTGAACTGTATACTTTAAAGCCAAAAGGACACTATCTGATCTGCATTACCAACTCCAATGTTTTCAGGAACAAAGCAGGTAAAATAAAAAGCGAGCTTGTGGAAGATAAATCCAGTGGGTCTGATAATGGAGACCAATCCAGCCTCAGTGTGGAGGATGCAACAAGAAGGAAAGAACTACTCAGAAAACTTGAGAAAACAGAATTTACTGTCAAGGTAAGATTTCCACACTCAACCAGCTAGCTTCAAGGAGCCTTGAATTTTAATCAGTATGTCTCCTTTGTTTCCACTGAGGATCTAGGGCACTTAAAGGTCCAAATTTATTAGAACAGTTAACATAGTAAGTACTCGGTTAAACAGAATCTTCTTTAATTACAAGTATTTATGGGGGCAGTATTTATAGCCATTCAGTTAAATACAGATCTTAGCAATGGAAAAAGTAACACAGATATTACAAATGCAAAAATGTGGTGTGTTTCTATCTAGTTTGTGCAAATCACCTTCCCAAGAAGCCATTTTTCCTCAACTATAGATTGACTACCTGTCTGCAATGAACCCAAAGGAGAAACCAGTATTCACAGGGATCAAAAGGGAGACCTAGCATCATTTCCCAGGAATGTGTTCGCAGCTCCCCCCCGCTCCTTTTTTTGGTGTATGTGGCTTACAAATTAAAAAGAAGGACTTACCATGTGGAAGGGTAGAATGGTGAGAAAAATGAGAATATTGAAGAGTCAAGGAGTCTAGAATATTACATACGGTTTTTCATGCCAAATTAGCCATCAAGATATAGTTATCCTGGCTGTTTTGTGGGAATGCCCTACCTCTCTCCTCGTCCTGCTTATCAAATTAGCTCAGGGTGCTAAGTTTTACATCAGATAATGGAAACCATCTGCACTAGGCATGGTTGGTAGCTACAGGTGGACTTTGCTTAGAAATCAGAAGCTACGACAATTTTACCCTCACAGTCTTTTTTGTTGGTTTGCTTGATGATTGAGACATAGTTTGGAAATTCCCTGTCTTCCCCTTCCCTGCCTCCTGGGTGACTAATTTGAGGAGTGTTTATTGCAGCCTTATTGTGTTGGGTAGCTATGTTCTGCTATCGAAAAAAGTCCACCCAGCCTGAAATGCTGTATCATGTAGTTGTGGGTACATGTGATAAAATTAATTTCTCTGGTATGAATGTCCTCTTGTGATAAAGTGAATGTAACTACTTTAATTTCAAAGTTGCAATGAGTAAAAGTGCTGGTAGTTCTTTTGGACTGTGTCCATACCTTGAAAAGTCAAATATTTTCATGTAAGTTCAGCCTCCCAAACATCTATGAAAGTGTTTTCACTAGGTTTCACCCAAACTATTTCACATAAATATCTGTTATAGATCAGATTCAGCAGATGTTAATTTCATCACTATCTCTTTTCACTTCTGCCAGAACTTGCATAAGGGCTGAATTTATTGTCAGCTTATCAGTTTCTGTAGCTCAAATCTGAGTATAGAATATTCTGAACTCAGGTTTAAAATTCCATTAACTAGTTTTAAAAGGCACATAGTAAAATTCTAAAAAATTTTATGAGAAAAGTTAATTTTTACCATTGTTTTTAAACAGCATATAACATTTTTTGGGAAAAAGTGGGACTTATGAAGCAAAAAGTCCTAACATGAAAAAAAGAGAAATACCCTTTAAATACATTTTTAAAAGTCTCTCTTCCCAAGATACTTGTTTTGACTTAGGTTCGTTTTGCAGGAATTTTTTTTTTTTTTTTTTTTTGCATGTAGAACTTACAAAATATTTTAGAAATATTTCGTGCAGATCTTGCTGTGTGACAGGCATTATACTGAAGATATTCACTTATAAACCCACTCAACTCTTAAAATAAACTTAGTAAGTAGGTATAGTGACTTATCCCTTTTTACTATGGAGAAATTGAGACACGGAGAAGGTAAATTGGAATGAGAAGAACTGAAATAGAAATCCAGGGAGTCAAGCTCCAGAATAGATCACTTTAAACTTTGTTCACTAGAAGTTTACCAATTTTCACTTAGAATTCCAAAACACTGGCATAAGTGATGATCAGAATGGGCTAAACAGTAAATGAGTAACTAAAGCAGACTTTGACCAGATGTTTCAATCATTTGGAGAGTAAAGGAAAAAAAAAAAAAAAAGTACCTGAGCCACCAGGCCAGTCGAATCAAAATCTCTGAGGTTGGCACTCAAACAGCTGCATAGTTTAAAATTCAACAGGCAGTTAAAATGGGCAACCAGGTTGAGGAACGCTGATCCAAAGCGTCTTTAGTATGTCTGAGTTTGGGAGATCTCAAACTTGAGTGTGCATCAGAATCACTGGGAAGGTTTGTTAATACACAAGTGACTGGGCCCCACCTCCTTTCTTTTTTATTATTATTATTTTTTAATTTATTTATTATTATTATTATACTTCACATGTGCATAATGCGCAGGTTTGTTACATACGTATACTTGTGCCATGTTGGTGTGCTACACCCATCAACTCGTCAGCACCCATCAACTCGTCATTTACATCAGGTGTAACTCCCAGTGCAATCCCTTCCCCGTCTCCTCTCCCCATAATAGGCCCCGGCGTGTGATGTTCCCCTTCCCGAGTCCAAGTGATCTCATTGTTTAGTTCCCACCTATGAGTGAGAACATGCGGTATTTGGTTTTCTGTTCTTGCGATAGTTTGCTGAGAATGATGATTTCTAGCTGCATCCATGTCCCTACAAAGGACACAAACTCATCCTTTTTTATGGCTGCATAGTATTCCATGGTGTATATGTGCCACATTTTCTTAATCCAGTCTGTCACTGATGGACATTTGGGTTGATTCCAAGACTTTGCTATTGTGAGTAGTGCCGCAATGAACACATGTGTACATTTGTCTTTACAGCAGCATGATTTATAATCCTTTGAGTATATACCCAGTAATGGGATGGCTGAGTCATATGGTACTTCTAGTTTTAGATCCTTGAGGAATCGCCATACTGTTTTCCATAATGGTTGAACTAGTTTACAATCCCACCAACAGTGTAAAAGTGTTCCTATTTCTCCACATTCTCTCCAGCACCTGTTGTTTCCTGACTTTTTAATGATTGCCATTCTAACTGGTGTGAGATGGTATCACATTGTGGTTTTGATTTGCATTTCTCTGATGGCCAGTGATGACGACCATTTTCTCATGTGTCTGTTGGCTGTATGCATGTCTTCTTTTGAGAAATGTCTGTTCATATCCCTTGCCCACTTTTTGATGGGGTTGTTTGTTTTTTTCTTGTAAATTTGTTTGAGTTCTTTGTAGGTTCTGGATATTAGGCCTTTGTCAGATGAGTAGATTGCAAAAATTTTCTCCCATTCTGTAGGTTGCCTGTTCACTCTGATGGTACTTTGTTTTGCTGTGCAGAAGCTCTTTAGTTTAATTAGATCCCATTTGTCAATTTTGGTTTTTGTTGCCATTGCTTTTGGTGTTTTAGACTTGAAGTCCTTGCCCATGCCTATGTCCTGAATGGTATTACCTAGGTTTTCTTCTAGGGTTTTTTTTAAGTCTCTAATTCATCTTGAATTAATTTTCATATAAGGAGTAAGGAAAGGATCCAGTTTCAGCTTTCTACTTATGGCTAGCCAATTTTCCCAGCACCATTTATTAAATAGGGAATCTTTTCCCCATTTCTTGTTTTTCTCAGGTTTGTCAATAGACCAATAGCAGGCTCTGAAATTGAGGCAATAATTAATAGCCTACCAAACAAAAAAAGTCCAGGACCAGATGGATTCACAGCTGAATTCTACCAGAGGTACAAGGAGAAGCTGATACCATTCCTTCTGAAGCTATTCCAATCAATAGAAAAAGAAGGAACCCTCCCTAACTCATTTTATGAGGCCAACATCATCCTGATACCAAAGCCTGACAGAGATACAGCAAAAAAAGAGAATTTTAGACCAATATCCCTGATGAACATGGATGCAAAAATCCTCAATAAAATACTGGCAAATCGAATCCAGCAGCACATCAAAAAGCTTATCCACCATGATCAAGTGGGCTTCATCCCTGGGATGCAAGGCTGGTTCAACATACGCAAATCAATAAACGTAATCCAGCATATAAACAGAACCAAAGACAAAAACCATATGATTATCTCAACAGATGCAGAAAAGGCCTTTGACAAAATTCAACAGCCCTTCATGCTAAAATCTCTCAATAAATTCAGTATTGATGGAACGTACCTCAAAATAATAAGAGCTATTTATGACAAACCCACAGCCAATATCATACTGAATGGGCAAAAACTGGAAAAATTCCCTTTGAAAACTGGCACAAGACAGGGATGCCCTCTCTCACCACTCCTATTCAACATAGTGTTGGAAGTTCTGGCTAGGGCAATCAGGCAAGAGAAAGAAATCAAGGGTATTCAGTTAGGAAAAGAAGAAGTCAAATTGTCCCTCTTTGCAGATGACATGATTGTATATTTAGAAAACCCCATCATCTCAGCCCAAAATCTCCTTAAGCTGATAAGCAACTTCAGCAAAATCTCAGGATACAAAATTAATGTGCAAAAATCACAAGCATTCTTATACACCAGTAACAGACAAACAGAGAGCCAAATCAGGAATGAACTTCCATTCACAATTGCTTCAAAGAGAATAAAATACCTAGGAATCCAACTTACAAGGGATGGAAAGGACCTCTTCAAGGAGAACTACAAACCACTGCTCTGTGAAATAAAAGAGGACACAAACAAATGGAAGAACATACCATGCTCATGGATAGGAAGAATCAATATTGTGAAAATGGCCATACTGCCCAAGGTTATTTATAGATTCAATGCCATCCCCATCAAGCTACTAATGAGTTTCTTCACAGAATTGGAAAAAACTGCTTTAAAGTTCATATGGAACCAAAAAAGGGCCCACATCTCCAAGACAATCCTAAGTCAAAAGAACAAAGCTGGAGGCATCACACTACCTGACTTCAAACTATACTACAAGACTACAGTAACCAAAACAGCATGGTACTGGTACCAAAACAGAGATATAGACCAATGGAACAGAACAGAGTCCTCAGAAATAATATCACACATCTACAGCCATCTGATCTTTGACAAACCTGAGAGAAACAAGAAATGGGGAAAGGATTCCCTATTTAATAAATGGTGCTGGGAAAATTGGCTAGCCATAAGTAGAAAGCTGAAACTGGATCCTTTCCTTACTCCTTATACGAAAATTAATTCAAGATGGATTAGAGACTTAAATGTTAGACCTAAAACCATAAAAACCCTAGAAGAAAACCTAGGTAGTACCATTCAGGACATAGGCATGGGCAAAGACTTCTTCATGTAAAAAACACCAAAAGCAACAGCAGCAAAAGCCAAAATTGACAAATGGGATCTCATTAAACTAAAGAGCTTCTGCACAGCAAAAGAAACTACCATCAGAGTGAACAGGCAACCTACAGAATGGGAGAACATTTTTGCAATCTACTCATCTGACAAAGGCCTAATATCCAGAACCTATAAAGAACTCGAACAAATTTGCAAGAAAAAAACAAACAACCCCATCAAAAAGTGGGCAAAGGATATGAACAGATATTTCTCAAAAGAAGACATTCATACAGCCAACAGACACATGAAAAAATGCTCATCATCACTGGCCATCAGAGAAATGCAAATCAAAACCACAATGAGATACCATCTCACACCAGTTAGAATGGCAATCATTAAAAAGTCAGGAAACAACAGGTGCTGGAGAGGATGTGGAGAAATAGGAACACTTTTACACTGTTGGTGGGATTGTAAACTAGTTCAACCATTATGGAAAACAGTATGGCGATTCCTCAAGGATCTAGAACTAGATGTACCATATGACCCAGCCATCCCATTACTGGGTACATACCCAAAGGATTATAAATCATGCTGCTATAAAGACACATGCACACGTATGTTTATTGCAGCACTATTCACAATAGCAAAGACTTGGAATCAACCCAAATGTCCATCAGTGACAGACTGGATTAAGAAAATGTGGCACATATACACCATGGAATACTATGCAGCCATAAAAAAGGATGAGTTTGTGTCCTTTGTAGGGACGTGGATGCAGCTGGAAACCATCATTCTTAGCAAACTATCACAAGAACAGAAAGCCAAACACCGCATGTTCTCACTCATAGGTGGGAACTGAACAATGAGATCACTTGGACTCGGGAAGGGGAACATCACACACTGGGGCCTATCATGGGGAGGGGCAGGGGGAGGGATGGCATTGGGAGTTATACCTGATGTAAATGACGAGTTGATGGGTGCTGATGAGTTGATGGGTGCAGCACACCAACATGGCACAAGTATATATATGTAACAAACCTGCACGTTATGCACATGTACCCTAGAACTTAAAGTATAATAATAATAATAAATAAAATAAAATAAAATAAAATAAAAATAGTTGTTTCTCTGCTATGGGAAGGAGGGACATAGAACTGGAAAAGGGCAGAAAGGGACTTTAATTTTCTCTTCTTTAGTTTTAAAATAGATGCCAGAATGGTAATATACATTAATTGTAGGTGGTATGTGAACATTTGTTGTATTATATGTTTCATAATATTTTAAAAAGAGAAGGACATGAGAGAAAAGAAAGGGTGGATGGAATGGAGTCCTAGAATTGGGGAAGTGATACTGAAGTTGCCAAATCAAGAACTGGAGCCCCATGCCTACTCACTTCAAGAGCAAGGGTGCCGCAAGTTTAGTGTATCCTAACACATGCTCTAAGAAGTGGCTCACATCTCCTCCTAGATGCACTGATGTGTTATATGAGCACAAGATACCAGCTAGAATTTGAGCCTCTTATCCTTGGCTGAAAACTAACTTGTCATAGTACAGGATTTTTTTTTTAACACAATGGGATAGATCTTGTTGCAGAAGGTAGGTGTCCTCTTTTGCACAAGGGGAGGATATGAATAGGCCAGGGATGGTGACAGGGGAGTGTGTGGAGTGATATTAGTCTATCACTCAGGACTATGGTTGGCCTCCATGGCTTACCTAAGAGAAAAAAAAATCACCTCTCTAATTGAAGGAAGTGGATTGGAACTCCAGTCCTCACAGAGAACCTTCTAACTCAGTTTCCATGTTCTCAGATTTCCCTGGGACACCAGTTCTCAGTTGGGTCTTCCATCGTGGCCGAGTAGGTTATTTATTTTCACATCTTAGGACCTGTTCCCCTCAGAAACTCTGTACTTACTCTCTAACTTGGATTAGTCAAATTTGGGTCACACTTTTGAGGGAGAACAGGAACAAAGCCAATATTTAAGGCCCAAGCCAGGATCAAGGCTATCTGGAGAGGATGTATGTCCCTTCAGAAGTAGCCCTACCCTCAAAATATGAAGCAGATAACGGCACCCACTCCTCAGCTCAGGTGTCTCCAATGGCTGCCATGGTGAACAGTACGATCAAATTCCAGGTCTGAATGTTTGTGTCCTTCCAAAATTCATTGGCAAAATCCTATCCTCCAAGGTGATGGTATTAGAAGGTGAGACCTTTTGGGAGGTGCTTAGGACATAAGGACAGAGTCCTTACTCTGTGCCTTCTTTCACTCTACATTTGGATGTTCTCAAGACATATCCCTTTGGGCACACGCAATTCAATCCAACATTTTATTTGTTGCCATTATTTTCAACTTCAAGCAGTGATAGATGAACATTCTTTTGCATAGAGCAGCCACCCACACTTAATGCATATGGGATAATAATAATCCTTATAGAGAAGCCAAAAGAGCTTGTTTGTCCCTTCTGGTATGTGAGGACACAACAAGAAGTTGGCAGTCTGCAATCTGCCAGAGGACCCTTACCAGACTATGACCAAACAGGCATTCTGATCTTGGACTTTGTAGCCCGCAAAACTGTAAAAAATAAATTTCTGTTGTTTGCAAGCTACCCAGTCAAAGGTGTTTTGCTATGGCAGCCCAAATGGACTAAAGCAGCCTTAAGATCCAGCATTCATGTGGCCACTACCTGTTCCATAAAACCATCTCTTGTCACTCACTTCTTCTCTTGCCTGTTCTCCAGCCATCCTGTCTTTTTACAGCTCCAAGCTCTCTCCTGCCTCATCTCTTTTGCACCTGCCACTAGCTCAGCTTGAAATGCTCTCTACCCCCATATGCCCCATGCCCAACTCATTCTCACTTTTTGGTGTAGTAATGCTCAACCCTCACTGAGCCCCACCTCACATTTCAGTTTCACTGGTTTCGGGACCTGAGAACAGGGACGTTTTCTAAGCTGCTGCAGTGATGCCCATGTGCAGCCAGAGTAGAGAACTACTGCTTCAGCCTGAACATCCCCTCACCAGAGACCAGACACCTCTCTCAGGAGGATTTTTCCCCTCCATTTTCTATCTCAACTCCTCATTTGCCTCCCTCAGAGTTCAGTGAAAGATATTTTATTTATTTGTTCACTTTGATGTTTTTGATCTGTCACTTCCAGGGAAAAGTGGTTCTCCAAGCGTGGGCCCTGGACCAGCAGCGTCAGTCTTATCTGAGAACTTATTAGAACTGCATATTTCCAGCCGAGTTCGGTGGCTCACACCTGTAATTCCAGCATGGTGGGAGGCCGAGGTGGGTGGATCACTTGAGGTCAGGGGTTTAAGACCAGCCTGGCCAACATGGTGAAACCCCGTCTCTACTAAAAATACAAAAAAAAGTTAGCTGGGTGTGGTGGTGGGCACCTGTAATGCCAGCTACTCGGGAGGCTGAGGCAGGATTATCGCTTGAACCCGGGAGGCGGAGGCTGCAGTGACCCAAGATTGCACCGTTGCACTCCAGCCTAGGCAACGAGAGCAAAACTGTCTCAAAAATAAATAAATAAATAAAAGAAATGCACATTTCCAGGCCCCATCCCTCACCCTCCAGGTGATTCTCATTATTGCTAAAGTTTGAGAACCACTACCCTAAGTGTAAGCCATGGGAAGCCTGGACACCATGTGTTGTTCACCCTGCATTCCCATGACTAGCAGAGTGCAGACTTGAAATAGGAGCTCAAACGACCTTTGTTGAATGAATGAGTGACAGTGCGATTTGATCGTACTCCTTTCAGGAGCTCCTTGTGTAGCTTGAAAACTGGATGAAAGGAGCAAAACAGACCAAAAACCCCAAACGCAATTTTTACTTTATTTTTTTCTGACCTAAGTTTTATGCATAAAATACAAAAAAAAAAATTGTACATGAATAGAACATCTATTTCTCCATTTCTTCCAGAAAATTCTACAATTTAAAACGTACCTAAAAATACTTGCCAAGCAAACAAGTGTTATTCTATCATTTTCATTTTAGACCTGTAAAGGGAGCTGGTCTAAGGCTATAGATTAAGTCAATTTCCACAGGGGCAGATAAAGTAGGAGTCTATTGTCTCTTCTCCCACTTCTAAAATCTAGAATCACACTATGAATAAGGACATAGGGGAACAGCTAAGCCAACTCTGCACCTTTACTGAGCCTCTTGAAAGAGGGCTGAAGCGATAAGGTCAAGATGCCACAGGGAGAAATGGGAAGGTTGAGCTGGAACCCAGCATCCCTTGCTAGGTTGGAAGATGAGCCCAGTGTCGTGTGTCCAATGCCCATCAATCTTAATATCTAATGTGTCTATCTTCATAAAACACCAAGTGCCTTTGTGCTTCATTCCCACACATTTCCAAAGTTTCCTTACCAATAAGTTACAGGGAAAGGGCAATAAAAGGTGAATTTCCTTATAACCACTTGTCCCCTTTTGGCTTGATCCCTTCCTGGACAGTTCAGGAAGTCGGAGAGGTGGGGATTGGTCACAGTGGTGACACAGCAGATGAGCTTGGGGTGGGGAAGGGAGTTATGTAGTCATTAAACCCCCCTTTCTGGATCCTGGGATGAAGAACCACAAAACCAGGCATTCCTTCAGTTTCTCATCCCAGTGGCCTCTACAATATTTCAATAAAGTGAGCATTCTGAAAGTAGGAAAACTCATAGTGACCATAGCAGAAGCAGCCATGACAGCTGACCCTCAAGCCTACCAGACATGGTCACCAGCTTGAGGATGGGCCCCACACACCCCTAAAGGCCAGTCCTGGGCTTTTCTTTGACTACCAGCTTGTCTTCCTAGGTATCTACTTTTTCTGAGATGTAACAAAATGTAGAGGAGCTCAGGCTCTGAGAACAGATAGAATTGTGCTGAAATTCCAGGCCCAACAATATTCAGTAGCTGTGTGGTTGTGAGAAAATTACTTACACTCTACAAGACTCAGTTTACTCAACTAGAAAATAGGGGGAATAGGAATAACTATTTGCAGGAATTTAATGAGATAGTGTATGTCAGGGCTTAGCAATGCTAACTGCCAGTATCACTCTCCTCCTGCATTCACTAGGAGTTTCTATGCCTACTTTGGAAACTATTTATTTGGGGCTGAAATACAGGAATCCAACATCTATCCAGTGTCTGGCATGTGCCTGTACTGTCACAGGTGCTTTATATTTGCAGTCTTACTCTCCACAACAATCCCGTGGGATAGCTATCATCATCGTCATCATCATCATCACCACCATCATCATCACATCATCACCATCATTGGATGAGGAAACAATCCCAAAGCTTAAGTGACTTATGGAAAACAACTAGTAAGCACAACCAATCAACAAGAAGCCAGGGATACGGCCTGTTGACCGTATCTGATCTCTTTCAAGGAGAAAAAATGGAGTTTTTCCTTTCTTTAATATGCTACATGGCTTTCTGCCACTTGTTGCAGAATGTCAGCAGCAATGTTAGGGAGAAAGGAATTAAGGGGAAGTAACTTAATTTTGAAGAATAACCTTTACACGCTACAAAAATAGGCATGACTATACAAAGATAGGCATGTATATGCCATAATTGCACTGGGAAATTCACTTACTATGCCATTATATAGTAAGAAACTTAAAGTACGCTGCTTAACAACAAGGTAACTTGTGTTAGAAGCTTTAAATATATGTAGGTTTTCACCTGGTTACTATGCTAATATTCTGTCAATGCAAAATAATCAGACAAAATATATAAAAAATGCTTGTGACAGTCTTGTCTATATTACTGTAAGGAAAGAAAAAGAGACAACTGAAACGTCCAACTCTATGGAATTGATTAAAACAAATTGTGGACTACACAGTTATTAAAAATGATTTATCATTAAAAATTACATTGAACTCCCATATTATTAAAGATATTTTAAATAAAATGTGAGGAAATGGTTCATAAAAGATGATAACACTTATAAAATTACACTTATTAAATGTGTATTTAAAATGATGACATTCTCAAAGGATCTGTACTAACCTGGTGATTGTCCCTTAGGTGATAAAATTATAGAACATGCTTATTGTTTCCTTCCTTCCTTCCTTCCTTCCTTCCTTCCTTCCTTCCTTCCTTCCTTCCTTCCTTCCTTTCTCTCTCTCTCTCTCTCTTTCTTTCTTTCTGTCTATACGGGGTTGCCCGGGTTGGAGTGTGGTGACATGATCATTCATCACTGCCACCTTGAACTCCTGAACTCAAATAATCCTCCTGCCTCAGCCTCCCTAGTAGGTGGGACCACAGGCATGCACCACTAGGCCTGGCTGGTTTATTTATTTATTTATTTACTTAATTTTTTATAGAGATGACATCTTGCTTTGTTGCCCAGGCTGGTCTTGAACTCCTCAACTAATGCTCCCACTTTGACCTCCCAAAGAATTGGGATTACAGGCATAAGCCACCGTGCCTGACCATTATCTATATTTCTAAGAAGTTTATCTATATTTCTAAGATGCTTTTTTGAGAAATATGTGTTACTTTTTTTTTTCTTTTTGAGATGGAATTTTGCTCTTGTTGCCCAGGCTGGAGTGCAATGGCACGATCTGGGCCCACTGCAACCTCCATCTCCCAGGTTCAAGAGATTCTCCTGCTTAGCCTCCCAAGTAGCTGGTATTACAGACATGTGCCACCATGCCCAGCTAATTTTGTATTTTTAGTAGAGACAGGGTTTCATCATCTTGGTCAGGCAGGTCTCAAACTCCTGACCTCAGGTGATCTGCGTGCCTCGGCCTCCCCAAGCACTGGGATTACAGGTGTGAGCCACCACACCCAGTCATGTTACTTTTATTATAAGAAAACAATAATCTTTAAAAAAATCATTACTCGTATATCATACCAAATACATGCTATCCAGTTAAACTTCCCTTTTTCCTGCTGTTATCTTGTTTCGCCGAAGAAAATCCAAATAGCACTTTATAAATCACAGTGCTCTCGTTTAAGGTCAAGCTGTTTTCTTTTCTTTTCTTTTTTATTTTATTTTATTTATTTATCTATTTATTTTTTGAGACGGAGTCTCGCTCTGTGGCCCAGGCTAGAGCCCAGTGGCGTAATTTCGACTCACTGCAAGCTCTACCTCTCGGGTTCACACCATTCTCCTGCCTCAGCCTCCCGAGTGGCTGGGACTACAGGCATCCGCCACCACGCCCGGCTAATTTTTTGGATTTTTAGTAGAGGCGAGGTTTCACCGTGTTAGCTAGGATGGTCTCAATCTCCTGACTTCGTGATCCGCCCGCCTCGGCCTCCCAAAGTGCTGGGATTACAGGCGTGAGCCACCGTGCCCGGCCAAGGTTAAGCTGCTTTCTAGGAATCCCGGAACTAAAGACCCAATTTGGAAACACAGAGGGATTTATAAGTCTCACTCCCACCTGAGCCAGAGACTCGATTCTACAGGTGTTGCCGCAGGCAGGGTCATGCGCTAACATTTCCTCCACCGTTTACTCCCCTTCTCAAGACTCAGTGACTTGCACCCTATGGCTCTTCCTTCTTCCTCTCTCCCCCGTGGCCAGATTACGCTCTCTCACCTCTACTCTTTCCCTATCCTAACTCAAGGTGCTTCCAGACAATACACAGTAACATCAACACACATCATTGAATGATCCGCTTATTCTCCCTGTTCCAATGTCTGCAATCCACAATCTCCAATTGAGCAAGCACAGGAGTCATCCTCTCAACTCCTGTCTTCTCACTGGGGACTGACAAAAGGAGGGTATCCTCTCCGTAACAAGAGAAGGGATAACAAATTTCCAGTCTTCTAGGGGCTGGGGAATAGTAGACAAAGATAGAAAATTGACTCTTTTCTAGATTCTGGTAATATATGAACACCACATATATTTTGGGAGCCCTCCTTTTCTTTTTTTCAAAGAAATAATGGAAAATTATGAAGCAGAATATTACTGTTGTAGTTCAGCTATGTTTTGGGTTAAAGTAGCACGGGGAACCCACTCACCATTTTAAGTGTGCTCCAAATAATGACTTCTCATTAATTTTGGGAACACCATCTGTCCTTTAGGTTAAGACCGGGCTTTGTTTGTGTCTCTTAATTTAAAAAAAAAAAAAAAAAAAAAAAAAAAAAAAAAAAAAAAAGCTTTTTCAAACAGAAGAGGTCTGTTTGTAAAATCTACTGTGTTATCAAAATGGCAATCACCATCAGCAATGTTTCCCAATATTCGCCACTGGAGTCCTTCATGGGATCCAAACTGCTCATAACAGGAAACTCGACTAAATTATTGGGGCTGGCACCAAGCTATCCTAAGAGGCAAAGACAAAGAATGCATGTTTTCTTTCTGCAAGACAGTGCTCTTCCCCTATTCTGAAGGCTGGAATCAAAAAAAGGGAACTCTTGAAGCCATGTCTCTCAACTGGCATGAACAAGACTCAGCAGCTTCATCAGCACAAGGAACAAGTGGCCAAGCAAAATCCCAAAGGCTCGGAGGACCTGACTGTGAAGCACCCTCAACCCTGTCTGTTCTATGCAGAGAAGAGTAGCACATTTGCCAGGAGACCAGGGAGAGTTATAAAATCTATTACTTACCATTTTTATTGAAAAGAGTTGATGTGCCTGGCACACAATGACCCCGAAGATGGTGCAGCTTGGATAGTGAATGTGCAAGTTAGCTATGCGGAGTGTACTTCCTTTTCTGAGCTGTGTGGTCTGTCCAGCTTTCACACATTGATATGTGAGGCTACATTTGCATGTTATCTCAACCCTCAGAGCATTTGTATAGCTAGCCAGGTTTATCTTGTTATTATTTTTCAATAATACAGGAACAGGTCTAGGTGTAGCTTTGAAGACTGAAAAATTGACACAAAATTTTTTAGAAGTAGCTAGATATTAAATTTTGCTATACATTATTAACCTGTTTTATACAACCTCTATATTTTTGGATACGTGTGTGTGTGTGCATGTGTGTGTGTGTATGTCTCTCCATCTCTCTCTTATCTATGAAGGACTCACACCAAAATGTGAATCGCGTTTGACTTGAGTGGATGTATTACTACAAATAATTCTTTTTTTGTACTTTTTGGAGTTTTTCAAGTTTTCTGTCCTGGGTATATAGCACTTGTGTAAAAACATAACTATAATCATTATTAAAAAGAACAAAAGTATCACGAACATTTTAATGAACAACTCCAATTATATTTAAATTCACATGATCAGTATTTAAATGATGGAAATACTCATAAGCTTATCATAGAATGCCATTCATTTCCCTAAAAAAAAAGTACAGCTCAGTCTAGGTTCATGTATTAATTTTGGGGTAATATTTGTTAGTATCAGATGTTAAGGGCATAGTGTTTGATCCCAATTAGATTTTCCAGTCATCCACGTACCTCTCTGAACACATTCTGATATACAGATTTAGCCCCTTTAATTGGAATATATGGCCTTCTACTAAACTAAGTTCAACGGTAGAAGGTCATCTTTGTTTTCCATGACAAAGGAAAGGCATGATTCCTTTTTTGGTGGTTGCAAATTTCTAGATCTTGTTTTAAGTATTAGAGTGCTTATTTAGTGTAAGGTCACCAAATTTCTATACATGATGCTGACCAAACACTAATTAATCCTATATCCATACAAAATCCTTTTTCAAAAAAGATGTTACCTGTTATTTATTCCTTAAAATATAAATGTTTTCAAAATTAAGATATAATTAGAAATATAGATGCACAGGACAGGCAAAAAACCAGGGCAAGGGTTGAGTTCCAGAAGTAGAAACTGATATTGTCCTGAAAACTTTACGTATTTTAAAGAGGGGTGTGAGGCATGGTCAGAATCTGGTGGATGGTCAGGAATCTGAAATTGCACAGTATCTTACACATGATAAATGCTTAATGAATGAATAGAGGAGGAAGATGAAAGCAAGAGCAAGGTATGGGAGCCAGGCATACTTCTAAGTATAACACATTTTCCAGAATGCTTTGAAACAGAGACATTCCTTACCTTCACTAGAAAGCCTCTTATCTACTACTGTCTGTTAGAATAGAGACCATCAAAGTGCAGATAACAGCTTTGTAAAGAGAAATCACTCTAAAGCCTTTACCCTCTCTTTACACAAGGTAAAGAGAATCACTCTAAAGCAGTGGTTCGCAGCCTGCCTGCACATTAAAATCACCTGGGATGTTTTAAGTCTCAGCTCCCAGGCTTCACTCCAGGTTATTATATGAAAATCTGGGGTTGAAACCCAGGCATCAGTGTATTTCACAGCTCACCACGTGATTCCAAGGTATGTGCATGTTTGAGAGCCTTAGACCTAAAAGAAGGAGCAGGTGACTCATACTACCAAGATAGTGAACAGATCACCAGGCCAGCCTTGTGGGTAGCAATAATCGTGACACTCTGACACTGTTTACTATTAAGTTAATCAACATGTTTTCCCCATATACTACATAAGAATTACTTAATCAGGCTGGGCGTGGTGGCTCATGCCTGTAATCCCAGCACTTTGGGAGGCCGAGACGGGTGGATCACGAGGTCAGGAGATAGAGATCATCGTGGCTAACACGGTGAAACCCATCTCTACTAAAAAAAAAAAAATACAAAAAATTAGCCGGGCATGTTGGCAGGCACCTGTAGTTCCAGCTACTTGGGAGGCGGAGGCAGGAGAAGGGGGTGAACCTGGGAGGCGGAGCTTGCACTGAGTTGAGATTGTACCACTGCATTCCGACTTGGGCAACAGAGCGAGACTCTGTCACAAAAAAAAAAAAAAAAGAATTACTTAATCTTTGTCATTCTACAATTTGCTCTCTATACCAGTAAGTTGGACGCAAATTACATAATAAACAGGAATCTAGCAATTATTCAGTTAACTGTAATTTGTTGGGTAATTCTCTGGTTAAGAGAACTTTGAATTTCAGTTCATCCATCTGAATTGCATTTCAATTTGTGCTTATTTCCAAATGCAGATTAAGGTAATTTTTAGTTATTATTGAAATAAATTCAGTGGTCTTTCAAACACATATATTTAAGAAAAGTTTTTTTGGCTAAGAAAAAAAAGTTAAGAGTTGAAGCTCCCAACTATAACTTGTAGTCCACAAGTATATTTTCATATTTAGTTTTTAAGGCATAATCATGTTATTTTAAAAATATATGTCAAACATTACATATGTGAGTATATCTCCTGTGAAGCCAAACCTCAGTATATAAGTTCCTGAGCAGGAAGATGAAACAGGAAATGCAACAAAGATGACAGAGCACATAGTGATACCATCTAAAAATGGTAAACCTATGTTTTCGCAGTGTGAGCATTGCAATTATTCCTGCTAGTAGAAGGGAGAAGCAGCTTAGAGAATGCAAAAGTAGTTATAATTCTTTAAATGCTGGGGCATACACTCTCTTTTCATATATTTTTATCTTAGAAAACAGTTTTTGTTCAGGCAGTGGTGCAATGAATGAGGCTGCCCCTTCAGTACTCACTGAAGGTGGTGGCTAGGTGGAGACTGAGGTCTAGAAGCATGAGGTGGCCAGGGAAAACCAACTTCATTTTTTAAAGTCAACTTGCAAGTAGATAAAGGAGAGAGCACTAATAAAATTTGAGCAATATTAATGATCATTATTGAGAAGCATTGTCAGTGTTTTATCTATTAGGTCTTTTTTTTTTTTTTTTTGAGACGGAGTCTTGCTCTGTCCCCCAGGCTAGAGTACAGTGGCACGATCTCAGCTCACTGCAACCTCTGCCTCCCAGGTTCAAGCAATTCTCCTGCCTCAGCTTCCCGAGTAACTGAGATTATAGGCACGTGCTACCACACCTGGCTAATTTTTGTATTTTCAGTAGAGATGGGGTTTCACCATCTTGGCCAGGCTGGTCTTGAACTCCTGACCTCATGATCCACCCGCATTGGCCTCCCAAAGTACTGGGATTACAGCTATTAGGCTTTAAAAGAAGCATGGTTAAAATTGTTAGTATAGAAGGTTAGAAATAGTTATAAACTCTGATACATTTTCTTTTTTATAACCTGAAATGTCTAACATTTTAGACAAGAAACAAGTAGCCATCTACTCTACGTGCCCAACGTGAATGTGCCTGGCTAAGACCCCTGAGAGAGAACAGAGGAATGTCAAATCTCACCTTTTCCAGGGAGACTTCTCTGCTGCTCTCTCACTGATCTCCCCCTTTTTCTGGAAGCCTGCAGGCCACACTGCAAAATTAAGCTCTTTTAATATGTTTGCCCTTTATGGTTCTCTAATTGTATTGGGTGTATTAGGTTTGGCTCCTCAACTAGATTGGAAAGTGCTCCAATGAGAATTAATTTTCATACTTCCTTTTCTCACTCTGAGGTCCTAGGTCAGCTTTCTTTAAAACACTTTTCCTATTCTTTTTTTTTTTTTTTTTTTTTGGCTCATGAGTTCCTCAGATGGAAGCAATGTTTGTTTTGTACACTGATCCTGCATGTACAACCTTCCTTGAAGCCCATCATTTATGGGAAGCTATAAGAGAAACTTTGGCTAAAATATTGCCAGCTACTAAGAGATGGTCACTATGGTGCTGCTCTTTGATCATGAAATTAAAGCAAACTTACAAGCAGATGCATAAAAATTCAAGGAAATTCAGTCTCCCTGTTTGGCTAGATATGAAATAGCAAGTGGGAAGTAGCAGGAAAAAGCAGAATAAAGAACAGGCATGCTTAAGGAGGCTGTGCAGGAGGACATGGGGACTTCCTTGATTTGGGTTATTTCTCTTTCACTTTTTGTCTTAAAAACAAAGTGAACTTTTTCACTCCTGTACTTTCTACTTTTAATGAAAGGCGGTCTTAACTCTTCAGAACATCAGTGCTCTGGAAGAAATAGCTTATTAATCAACTTACTTTTGATTAAAAGGAGAGTTTCCGCCACATTTTAATGGAATGAGTAGATTGTATTGAAACTCAAGAAAAGAAGGGAGCATTTGTCTTTACAATTTAAACCCAATCCCAGGTGAATGTTTACTACTGTAAAAATAATCTGCCAAAACAGGATAATGAAAACATTAATCTAGACTTCACTTAAGGAGTTTTTTGTTTGTTTGTTTGTTTTGTTTTTTGTTTTTTTGTCAAACCAGTTAACCTGGAGAGCAAAGAGACAAAGAACAAAGCTTATAGAAGAATTCTAGGTTATGTATTACCTTGCTTTTGTTTTTTCTAATTGATATCACACCCTCTCTTTGGGTCTTTGAGAATGCATGGACTCTGTGGGTCTATTGGGTCCTGCTGTTTTCTTTTCATGATTTCTCACCTCTTTTGTCCTCGCATATGTTTCACAGAAGCAGAATCTAAGTCATAATCCCTTTGCCTCAATGAGTGTCCAAGACAAGATTTAACTGATACACACTCTCATGGGGTTGCTTATTGTTTTTGTCATTTTGTTAAATGATGATTTGCTCTTTAATGAATAAAATAAAGAAAAGGCCCCACATCAAAAGTGGATCTATTTTTCATTATTTCTCCTTCATTCCTTCCTTCCTTCCTTCCTTCTTTCCCTTTCTTCCATCCTTCCTTCTTTCCTTCTTCCTTCCTTCTCTCTCTCTTTCTCTCTCCTTGTTAGCCAGGATGGTCTCGATCTCCTGACCTCATGATCTGCCTGCCTCAGCCTCCCAAACTGGCTTTTATTCTTTTTTATAAAAAATGCTCCACATGACAGATGTCCCCCCACCCTGACTGTCCTTCCTTCCTTCCTTCCTTCCTTCCTTCCTTCCTTCCTTCCTTCCTTCCTTCCTTCCTTCCTTCCTTCTTTCCCTGCCTTCCCTCCCTCCCTGCCTTCCCTGCATTCCCTCCCTCCCTCCCTCCTTCCCTTCCTTCCTTTCTTCCTTCCCTCCCTCCCTTCCCTGCCTTTCCCTCCCTTTCTTGTCTTCCCTCCCTTCCTTCCTTCCTTCCTTCCTTCCTTCCTTCCTTCCTTCCTTCCTTCCTTCCTTCCTTCCTTCCTTCCTTCCTTCCTTTTTCTTTCTTCTTCTTTTTTTTTCTTTTTATTGAGATGGAGTCTTGCTCTGTCACCCAGGCTGGAGTGCAGTGGTGCAATCTCATCTCACTGCCAACCTCTGCTGCCTGGGTTCAAGTGATTCTCGTGCCTTAGCTTCCCGAGTAGCTGGGATTACAGTGCCCGCTACCACACCTGGCTAATTTTTTTGTATTTTTAGTAGAGATGGGGTTTCACCATGTTGGCCAGGCTGTTCTTCAACTCCTGACCTCAGTTGATCCGCCCGCCTCGGCCTCCCAAAGTGCTGGGATTAGGTGTGAGCCACCGTGTCTGGCTTCTCTCTTCCTTTCTCCCCTCCCCTCCTTTTCCCTCCCCTCCTCTCCTCTTCTCTCTTTCTCTCTTTCTCTCTTTCTTTCTTCGGAGTCTCGCTCAGTCGCCCAGGCTGGAGTGCAGTGGCACGATCTCAGCTCACTGCAAGCCCTGCCTCCCAGGTTCAAGCCTCCTGAGTAGTTGGGACTACAGGCACCTGCCACCATGCCCAGCTAATATTTTGTATTTTTAGTAGAGACGGGGTTTCTCTGTGTTAGCCAGGATGGTCTCGATCTCCTGACCTTGTGATCCGCCCGCCTCAGCCTCACAAAGTTCTGGGATTACAGGCGTGAGCCACTGCGCCTTCTTCCTTCCTTCCTTCCTTCCTTCCTTCCTTCCTTCCTTCCTTCCTTCCTTCCTTCCTTCCTTCCTTCCTTCCTTCCTTCGTTCCTCCCTCCCTCCCTTTCTCTTTCTTTCTTTCTTTTTCTTTTTTCTTTTATTTTATTTCTTCTTTCTTTCCTTTTTCTTTCTTCTTCTCTCTGTCTCTGTCTCTGCCTTTCCTTCCTTCCTTTCTTCATTCCCAGTTTTTGTCCCAACAGAGGATTAGGCCAAAGAAGTTGGAAAATACACTGATATATCTAATATCACAAATGTTAGAGTTACGCTTTGAAGATTTTTGACTAATAGTCCTGCGTTCTAATAATAGTAATAGCCATTATTACTATTTATTGCATTTCCATTCGGTTACAGTATAAATGATCTCAGTAAATTAACCTAACAATTCTATGAAAGAGATATTATTATCCCTGAGCATATTTTAGGGCTTAGGGGTTTAGTAACCTGCCCATTGTTAAGTAGCCATACCTTCCCCTTTTCTTGGGCCATTTTGCTGCTCTTAGCATAATGGTAGGTAATGGGCATGAGTTAGGGGTGGAAGAGCAAAGGGTGGGGGCCAAATATCTGTCATAGGACAGATATTTGACTGTCCTGTGAATTATGTGTGTGTGTATAAAAATTGTTTCATTAAGGAAACAAACCAAACTAGGCTTTGATCAGCTCTTGTGAGAACTGACTCACCTATCACAAGGAAAGCATGGGGGAAACTGCCCCTATGATCCAATCACCTCTCACCAGGTCTCTCCTTCGACACATGGGGATTACAATTTGAGATGAGATTTGGGTGGCAACACAGAGCCAGACCATATCATCTACCATTTGGGGCTGTTTTCATAAGTAAATATTGGGAGACGAATTTAGGAGATGCTATTGCTGGGTCCCATAAAACCATCAAAAGGCCTTGCAGGGGAGACAGTTGTGTAAAGCCAGGGTGAGAATGCTGTGACCCACAGGTCAAACATTAGACAACAGGTGTATGTTGACTGTCTACTCTGTGATCAGTAGAATGCATAAGTGACCTGAATTTTGAGTATAAAAAGGGAAAAGTGTAAAAATGTAGCAAGACTCTGAGCTTCCTTTATCCATCGGGCCCTAGTGAACATAAATACCCATCCCACTTCTCTAACTTCTTTTGATAGTGATTTAGTATAATGATTCAACTTTCTGTCCTGGGCTTCACAGGGCCGTTGTCTTCACCTGTCCCTTTCGTTGAATTGGTGGTGCACCCCCTCAGAGAGCATGTGGGGTAGGGGGCACCTATAATGCACTCCATGTGGGCAAACTAAGCTACATCTGCTCTCTCCAAACAACAGTCCATGATGACCCATGCTAGGCCTAGTAGGTCCTCAACTTTTACGGTTTCTAGAGATTCTCCCTTAGTTGAAGCCTGGAGACTTTCTGGTCTGTGTTGATTACTGCTGAGCAGTTTCTGGTGTCTCAATGGTGCTCCCTGCTGGAGTTGCTCTATCATCAGATATGCCACCTATGGCAAGAAGTTGGAGGACTCTCCATCAAGTGTGAACCTGGGCTGTTCCTGCTATTCATTACCCTAGAAAGGACTCTGATAAATGATTAAGCTGGCCCTAGGGGGTCTGGTCAAGGCTCAGCTCTTTTATTGTTTGGCATTTGTAATTCCTAAGAGTAGAAGGAATTCCCAGGTGTTGCTCTAATAACAGCCTTAAGCCAGATGCTCTCCATCAAAAACTCTCCCAATAGTGGCTTCTTCAAGAACAGAGTTCAGTATTTATATACATTTAACAAATCTTACACCTCTCTAATTCACACAGTGTTTTGAAGGGCAGGGGACAGGACTTCTCTGGAGCTCCCAGGGCAAATGCAAGACTCTTAAGGGCCAGGGTACATTTATTAGCATGATCTCCATATCATACCTAACATATTAAAATACATCCCATATCCAGTAATCTTTTTATTTGCTATTTAAAAATAATTTTGAAAATTATTTTTTAAAACTTTGCTTTATTTATTATTATTTGCATGTAGGTAATTTAGTTACTGTTATCTCCCAGCAATCAAATGCATTCTTGAGAATTTCTCCCAAGTGAGAAAAAGTAACATAATTTATTTATAAATGTGTGAAATGTGTATTAATAGTAACAATAAAGTTAACATGACACATGCTGATGTCTAAGCATTTATTAAATTTGATTTTGCATTTTTTTATTTTGATATGTTTTTCCTCATTTCTTTCTTTCTTTCCTTTTTTTTAAAGAGTTTTCAGACCTTTTCAAAAGGTCTCAGACCCTAAGTATCATGTTCTCTAATGGATAAGATTGTACAGCCAATGTTAATCAGCTTCTCAGGTAGGTAACGTTACCTTATACAACTCATAAGCCTAGGTATTAAGTTAGACTATATAAAATTGATGTTTTTTTCTTGTAAAATAAGATCAAATAGAGGCAATTTCACATAATTTAAGCTAATAGTTTATAGTCACTCTATTGTGTTGCTGAACACTGTATATATTATTCCTTTCATCTAACTGGATTTTTGTATTAACCATCTCCTCTTTATCTCCCTTCCCCACTACCCTTCCAGCCTTTGGTAAACTAGTAGTTTTTGGTTACAAATATAACACATTTTCCCCCTTGGACACATAGATTTAAATGGTAGAGTTAAGACTAATAAAAGCAACTGCTGTGCAGGTGGCTGGTGTTCAGTATTTGCTGAATGAATGTATGCACACCTAAGCAAATAACCAAACCAAACATAACAATGTAAATAAGAGTTAAATTGCATGGTACAGACGTGTGGTCATAGACTTGGCAGAATATGTTAACCGTACAAAGCAGTTTGACAATTACTTTGAAGTTTTTAAACCAACATTCTGTTTTAATTTAATTTTGTTTTTTTTAGAAGAGATTGGCATTGTCTGTGGGAGAAAGCAGTTCTGGCATATTTCACTCTTGACTCCTCATTAGGGAATAAAAAATGGAAACATCATAGGAGTTTAAGAAAGAAAAATTAAAAAATAATTATAGACCTAAGAGAGGAGACTTCAGAAGTTGGTAGGATTTTCATGAAGCATGTTGCTATTTATTTGGCAGCTAAGATTATCTTCAGGGATAGGATCTGAAGGTCCTAGTGTTCTTTTCTTCCACTGGAGCTCAGAGAAGCCAACAGTTCTATTTTTCACGGGGGAAGTCTAGGGCTGGCAATCCTAGAGAAAACAAACGAGTATCAAATCTTAATCATCAATAGGATTTTACTTTGGGTCCATCCACCCATCCACTTTTTCACCTTCTTATCCCCACATTGTGCCATACTGTCTAGGTGCTGGGAATAGAATGTGGTTTAAGGGATAAGGCACATTCTCATACTAGAAAGGGCTATTTATCTTGTATACAGAGAGTCAATGTGATTAGTGCTGGAAAAACAGAGGGAAAGTTCTCAGGGAGCATAGATAGAGAACTGATTCCTGGAGAAATTGGAAAAGGTTTCATCAAAGATATGCAAATTGGCCTGGGTTCAGAGTAGAGGTTTTTAACCCTGGCTAAAGATTAGAATAACCAGTAGATTCTTTTTTTTAATTCAGTAAACAAAAAACCCATGCCCAGGTAGGATCTACCATAGCTACTTTTGTTTAATTGGCTTAGGATAGACATCCGTTTTATTTTGTTTCTTTTTTTTTTGTCCTTTAAGGAAGTGAACCAGATGAATCCAATGACCAACCTGGTTGAGAACCATTGGTCTAGAAGTAGAAATACACACAAGGAATAAGGGAGAAGGAGGTTCAGCTAGTTGAGGGAGAGAAAGTTGGAAGAATTCCAGGCTAAGTACATGGTATAGAAAAAGAAAGATGATGTATTACGGTTTTCAATCTCATCAGGGGAGTAGGCTAGTATAAATTGGAAACTAGAACATTCTATGTCAAAATGGATGCTTGGAAGATCTACCTTAAGGAAAAATTCAGCCAGAAAATGTCTAATGTCTCAGCAAGAAGCTGGTGGGCCATCCTGGGTCAGGTTTGAAACGTCAACCAAACAATGCCTAATGATCTAAGATAATTTTATATATTGGGGAAGGGACCTTGATATTCATTATCTATGAAATACAACATATGGGACCTGAACCAAGAAATTTACATAAAAATCTAGTGCAAGACTGATGAAAATGATGGAACCTCCTAAGAAACAAACTAACCCTAGGAATACATTCATTATCCGGGGAAGATAGGGTTTCCACAGGAAATAATTCCCACCAAAAACTAAACCTGTAATAAAAAATCACTAAGTACTGAAGAATGAATAATGTGCCATGAGAATGAACTGGTAGATGTAGCAGAGAATTGCACTGCAGAAACTATATATACTGGAACAATTTGAAAGAATTTCATGAAGATATATTTAACACGTTGAAAGATATAAAGGTAGGAAAATAGTCCAGTAAACTAGACAAGAGAAAAAACAAGACAAAAGAAAATTGAAAAATAACCAAATCAAAATTTTAGAAAAATAATTTTAAAATAATCTCAATAGGTCAGCAAATGGATAGACTATACATAGTTGAATAAAAGAATTGGAAAATTAGAAGATAGAACTAAAGAAATCACAGAGAAATCAGCAGAATATTCTACATAAAGAGAAATAGGTAGAAAATAGAAGTTCCAAGTACCAAGTAGTATAAATTTTTGGAGAGTAAGAATGTTTCTTTGGAATGCAAATACTAGATTGAGACTTTAGACAAATAAGAGACAGAGTTAGCATACATTTATAAGTCAATTATTCTAAAATTTTTAAAAAATTCTAACTTACATATTTTGTCACCACATCGAGTTTCTAAGCCATTTGCTAAGAAGTGTAAACAATTCTTAAAATATTAAAAATTTGTATTGCAAGAGATGAAAGTATGGTTGAATGATAAATGAGGCTGTGAATCTTTGCTTTAGGAAGCTACATAATTGTTTTGGAATTTTGTTGCAGGAAATTGTATTTGTTCAAACAATGATTGCCATAGAAAGTTAATCTTACTAGCTAATCTTGTGATATTAACACTTGGACTAAGATCTCACTTATCTATTAGGAGTCTGAATAATTTTACCTGAATGAAAGACTAAGCATAAACTCTTAGTATTAGAAACATGGCTAAAGTCATGTTTACTTGTAAGAAGTAAAATAGTTTAATTGAGTCCTATTTGTCTATTATTGTTTTTATTGCATTTGCTTTTGAGGTCTTAGTTATAAATTATTTGTGTAGGCCAATGTCCAGAAGAGTTTTTCCTAGATTTTCCTCTAGGATTTTTAGAGTTTCAGATCTTACATGTAAGTCTTTAATCTATCTCAAGTTAATTTTTGTATACGGTAAGAGAATAGAGATGATTTCTCAAAAAATTAAAAATAGGACTACCACTCAACTCAACAGTCCCACTACTGGGTATCTACCCAGAGGAAAATAAATCTTTATATGAAAAAGAAACCTGCACACATATGTTTACTGCTGCACTATTTACAATAGCAAAGTCATGGAATCAACTTTCTTATTTATTTATTTATTTATTTATTTATTTATTTATTATTATTATTATACTTTAAGTTCTAGGGTACATGTGCATAACGTGCAGGTTTGTTACATATGAATACTTGTGCCATGTTGCTGTGCTGCACCCATCAACTCGTTAGCACCCATCAACTCGTCATTTACATCAGGTATAACTGCCAATGCAATCCCTCCCCCCTTCCCCCTCCCCATGATAGGCCCCGGTGTGTGATGTTCCCCTTCCTGAGTCCAAGTGATCTCATTGTTCAGTTCCCACCTATGAGTGAGAACATGCGGTGTTTGGTTTTCTGTTCTTGTGATAGTTTGCTAAGAATGATGGTTTCCAGCTGCATCCACGTCCCTACAAAGGACACAAACTCATCCTTTTTTATGGCTGCATAGTATTCCATGGTGTATATGTGCCACATTTTCTTAATCCAGTCTGTCACTGATGGACATTTGGGTTGATTCCAAGTCTTTGCTATTGTGAATAGTGCCGCAATAAACATACGTGTGCATGTGTCTTTATAGCAGCATGATTTATAATCCTTTGGGTATATACCCAATAATGGGATGGCTGGGTCATATGGTACATCTAGTTCTAGATCCTTGAGGAATCGCCATACTGTTTTCCATAATGGTTGAACTAGTTTACAATCCCACCAACAGTGTAAAAGTGTTCCTATTTCTCCACATCCTACCCGGCACCTGTTGCTTCCTGATTTTTAATGATCACCATTCTAACTGGTGTGAGATGGTATCTCATTGTGGTTTTGATTTGCATTTCTCTGATGGCCAGTGATGATGAGCATTTTTTCATGTGTCTGTTGGCTGTATGAATGTCTTCTTTTGAGAAATGTCTGTTCATATCCTTTGCCCACTTTTGGATGGGGTTGTTTGTTTTTTTCTTGCAAATTTGTTTGAGTTCTTTGTAGGTTCTGGATATTAGCCCTTTGTCAGATGAGTAGATTGCAAAAATGTTCTCCCATTCTGTAGGTTGCCTGTTCACTCTGATGGTACTTTGTTTTGCTGTGCAGAAGCTCTTTAGTTTAATGAGATCCCATTTGTCAATTTTGGCTTTTGCTGCTGTTGCTTTTGGTGTTTTAGACATGAAGTCTTTGCCCATGCCTATGTCCTGAATGGTACTACCTAGGTTTTCCTCTAGGGTTTTTATGGTATTAGGTCTAACATTTAAGTCTCCAATCCATCTTGAATTAATTTTCATATAAGGAGGAAGGAAAGGATCCAGTTTCAGCTTTCTACTTATGGCTAGCCAATTTTCCCAGCACCATTTATTAAATAGGGAATCCTTTCCCCATTTCTTGTTTCTCTCAGGTTTGTCAAAGATCAGATGGCTGTAGATGTGTGGTACTATTTCTGAGGACTCTGTTCTGTTCCATTGGTCTATATCTCTGTTTTGGTACCAGTACCATGCTGTTTTGGTTACTGTAGTCTTGTAGTATAGTTTGAAGTCAGGTAGTGCGATGCCTCCAGCTTTGTTCTTTTGACTTAGGATTGTCTTGGAGATGCGGGCTCTTTTTTGGTTCCATATGAACTTTAAAGCAGTTTTTTCCAATTCTGTGAAGAAACTCATTGGTAGCTTGATGGGGATGGCATTGAATCTATAAATAACCTTGGGCAGTATGGCCATTTTCACGATACTGATTCTTCCTATCCATGAGCATGGTATGTTCTTCCATTTGTCTGTGTCCTCTTTTATTTCACTGAGCAGTGGTTTGTAGTTCTCCTTGAAGAGGTCCTTTACATCCCTTGTAAGTTGGATTCCTAGGTGTTTTATTCTCTTTGAAGCAATTGTGAATGGAAGTTCATTCCTGATTTGGCTCTCTGTTTGTCTGTTACTGGTGTATAAGAATGCTTGTGATTTTTGCACATTAATTTTGTATCCTGAGACTTTGCTGAAGTTGCTTATCAGCTTAAGGAGATTTTGGGCTGAGACAATGGGGTTTCCTCAATATACAATCATGTCATCTGCAAACAGGGACAATTTAACTTCTTCTTTTCCTAACTGAATACCCTTGATTTCTTTCTCTTGCCTGATTGCCCTAGCCAGAACTTCCAACACTATGTTGAATAGGAGTGGTGAGAGAGGGCATCCCTGTCTTGTGCCAGTTTTCAAAGGGAATTTTTCCAGTTTTTGCCCATTCAGTATGATATTGGCTGTGGGTTTGTCATAAATAGCTCTTATTATTTTGAGGTACGTTCCATCAATACCGAATTTATTTAGCGTTTTTAGCATGAAGGGCTGTTGAATTTTGTCAAAGGCCTTTTCTGCATCTATTGAGATAATCATGTGGTTCTTGTCTTTGGTTCTGTTTATATGCTGGATTATGTTTATTGATTTGCAAATGTTGAACCAGCCTTGCATCCCAGGGATGAAGCCCACTTGATCATGGTGGATAAGCTTTTTGATGTGCTGCTGAATCCGGTTTGCCAGTATTTTATTGAGGATTTTTGCATCCATGTTCATCAGGGATATTGGTCTAAAATTGTCTTTTTTTGTTGTGTCTCTGCCAGGCTTTGGTATCAGGATGATGTTGGCCTCATAAAATGAGTTAGGGAGGATTCTCTCTTTTTCTATTGATTGGAATAGCTTCAGAAGGAATGGTACCAGCTCCTCCTTGTACCTCTGGTAGAATTCAGCTGTGAATCCATCTGGTCCTGGACTTTTTTTGGTTGGTAGGCTATTAATTATTGCCTCAATTTCAGAGCCTGTTATTGGTCTACTCAGGGATTCAACTTCTTCCTGGTTTAGTCTTGGAAGAGTGTAAGTGTCCAGGAAATTATCCATTTCTTCTAGATTTTCTAGTTTATTTGCATAGAGGTGTTTATAGTATTCTCTGATGGTAGTTTGTATTTCTGTGGGGTCAGTGGTGATATCCCCTTTTTCATTTTTTATTGCATCTATTTGATTCTTCTCTCTTTTCTTCTTTATTAGTCTTGCTAGCGGTCTGTCAATTTTGTTGATCTTTTCAAAAAACCAACTCCTGGATTCATTGATTTTTTGGAGGGTTTTTTGTGTCTCTATCTCCTTCAGTTCTCCTCTGATCTTCGTTATTTCTTGCCTTCTGCTAGCTTTTGAATGCGTTTGCTCTTGCTTCTCTAGTTCTTTTAATTGTGATGTTAGAGTGTCCATTTTAGTTCTTTCCTGCTTTCTCTTGTGGGCATTAGTGCTATAAATTTCCCTCTACACACTGCTTTAAATGTGTCCCAGAGATTCTGGTATGTTGTATCTTTGTTCTCATTGGTTTCAAAGAACATCTTTCTTTCTGCCTTCATTTCGTTATGTACCCAGTAGTCATTCAGGAGCAGGTTGTTCAGTTTCCATGTAGTTGAGCAGTTTTGATTGAGTTTCTTAGTCCTGAGGATCAAATGAACGAAATGAAGCGAGAAGAGAAACCAAAAGAAAAAAGAAGAAAAAGAAATGAACAAAGCCCGCAAGAAGTATGGAATTATGTAAAAAGACCAAATCTACGTCTGATTGCGGTGCCTGAAAGTGAGGGGGAAAATGGAACCAACTTTGAAAACACTCTTCAGGATATCATCCAGGAGAACTTCCACAACCTAGTAGGGCAGGCCAACATTCAAATCCAGGAAATACAGAGAACGCCACAAAGATACTTCTCGAGAAGAGCAACTCCAAGACACATAATTGCCAGATTCACCAAAGTTGAAATGAAGGAAAAAATCTTAAGGGCAGCCAGAGAGAAAGGTCGGGTTACTCACAAAGGGAAGCCCATCAGACTAACAGCAGATCTCTCAGCAGAAACTCTACAAGCCAGAAGAGAGTGGGGGCCAATATTCAACATTCTTAAAGAAAAGAATTTTAAACCCAGAATTTCATATCCAGCCAAACTAAGTTTCATAAGTGAAGGAGAAATAAAATGCTTTACAGATAAGCAAATGCTTAGAGATTTTGTCACCACTAGGCCTGCCTTACAAGAGACCCTGAAGGAAGCACTAAACATGGAAAGGAACAACCGGTACCAGCCATTACAAAAACATGCCAAAATGTAAAGACCATTTAGGCTAGGAAGAAACTGCATCAACTAACGAGCAAAATAACCAGTTAATATCATAATGGCAGGATCAAGTTCACACATAACAATCTTAACCTTAAATGTAAATGGACTAAATGCTCCAATTAAAAGGCACAGACTGGCAAACTGGATAAAGAGTCAAGACCCATCAGTCTGCTGTATTCAGGAGACCCATCTCACACGCAGAGACATACATAGGCTCAAAATAAAGGGATGGAGGAAGATTTACCAAGCAAATGGAGAACAAAAAAAAGACAGGGTTGCAATACTAGTCTCTGATAAAACAGACTTTAAACCATCAAAGATCAAAAGAGACAAAGAAAGCCATTACATAATGGTAAAAGGATCAATTCAACAGGAAGAGCTAACTATCCTAAATATACATGCACCCAATACAGGAGCACCCAGATTCATAAAGCAAGTCCTTAGAGACTTACAAAGAGACTTAGACTCCCATACAATAATAATGGGAGACTTCAACACTCCACTGTCAACATTAGACAGATCAACGAGACAGAAAGTTAACAAGGATATCCAGGAATTGAACTCATCTCTGCAGCAAGCAGACCTAATAGACATCTATAGAACTCTCCACCCCAAATCAACAGAATATACATTCTTCTCAGCACCACATTACACTTATTCCAAAATTGACCACAAAATTGGAAGTAAAGCACTCCTCAGCAAATGTACAAGAACAGAAATTATAACAAACTGTCTCTCAGACCACAGTGGAATCAACTTTCATGTCCATCAATGGATGATTGGATAAAGAAAATGTGGTACATATGCACCACAGAATATTATTCATCCATAAAAGAGAATGAAATCATGTCTTTTGGAGCAACATGGATGGAGTGGGAGGTCATTACCCTAAGTGAAATAACCCAGAAATAGAAAATCAAATACCACATGTTCTGGCTTATAAGTGGGAGCTAAACAATGGGTATGTATGGACATAAAGAAGGAAATAATAGACAGTGAGGACTCCAAAAATGGCGAGGATGGGAGGGGGATGAGGGTTGAAAAATTACCTATTGGGTACAATGTCCACTATTTGGGTGATAGGTACACCAGAGGCCCAAAGCTTACCGTTATGCAATATATCCTTGTAACAAACCTTCACATGTACCCTTTAAATTCATAATACAAATATTTTTAAACGTAAAACAATATGTTTCCTTAGAATTAACTTTAAAATACAATACAGAATCTCAGTTTTTAAAAACACCAATACAGTTAAAAGTGCAAAATAAAAATCTAGTGAATATCATTTATATAAAATTTAAAAATATACAAAACAATATCACATATTTTTCATTGGTACATATTTAGTACAAGCACAAAAATATGAACTGGAAAGATACATACAAACTTAGTGAAAATGATTGTATCTGAGCAGTAGAAGAGAGAAAAGGCAATGGAATTTTTTTGGGGGGGCAGGGATGTGGTACAAAGTAATTAATTGGACGCATTATTGTTGCTTCCTAAAAAAGGTTTTGAAGTATATATGTCTATGTCTTTACACATAAACACATATATATGCACAGTATATAATATATACATTTATATAAAGTATATATGACATATATGTATTAACATTCATCAATTCTAGATAGTGAATACCTGGATGCTTGTTATATTTCTGTAAACCTTACATAAGAATATTTTTATAATTAAAGAGTAATACAATAATTATAATTTATTTATTTATAATTCTATTTTAATATATACAAGTAGAATATGTTAAATGACACATAAAGGCTGATTTACCCATTTTCACTATTCACTCAATCCTTATCCTCTGTTTATATAAATAATCTAGAGATTTAGTACAAATTAATTCAAGAGCTAGTTTTCAAATTAAATAACCCCAAAGTACATATTTTTGTCTTTAATCACATCAAATAAATTGTCCTCACCTTCAGAAACTTTTTGTTTACTGATTTCACAGGCAATTCCCTCAAATTTGAATGGGCAGGTACACAAACACTTTCCATCCATTAGAATTGCTGTACCTCCATTTTGGCATGAGTGGCATTTTCTTACACTAAATTCATTGATATAGTCTTCAATGGCTCTTTCCAAGTTTTGTTTCTTTAGGTGTGCATTTTTCATTTTCACTGGAACCAGATTATATATAGGAGACAGCTGTAAGGAAGCAAAACATTTAATTTTAGGTCCTTTTTAACTGAGAGAGCTTGTAGAATACACTTTACTTAATTATTCATTCACTGATTCATTAATTCAACAAAGGCTTATTGAATGTATATTATTGCCAGATGTGATGTTAACTTTTAAATAATCAAAACTAGTCAAGATGTCTGCTATCAGGGAGGTCATATTATGGAGTTAAGGACACTGATATTAATAAAATAATGATGCATAAATTTCAAATAGAAACTGTGATAGGAGCTACAAAAATACAGTTATTACGTGTGCTTTAAAAATGAACAACTGAGGGACTTAAACTTCTGGCTTGATAATTTATTGACATATTATTTTGTGAATTGTTTTTGCTGCCTTATTCCTTCTCTTCCAGAAGGTAACCAGATGCTTGCTATCTCTTGCCTAAGAGGAGGGTTGTGTGCAATGCCAATGCCAAGTCCGGAATGACCCTGAAGGCAGCCTTTTTCTTATTTCTTTCTTGTTTTTTTTTTTTTTTTTTCTCTCTAAAAGTCTAAATTCATTGAGAAATTTTTGCTGGGGAAAGAATATAGAAGAATGTCACCAAGGAAAGAGATTCATCCAGAATGGAAAGGGGATAGAAGTTAGTACATACCTCAAATAACAGGAAACCATAGCTAGATATATAGCAGCTATTTGGGGAGATAACAGGACCTGTGGGGTGCCTTAAAGAAGCTGCATATGAAGTATCAGGAATCCAGTTTTGTCAGTGATTTCTATTTGCAAGCCTGGCATGGAGGGCTTGGAAATATTTGACTTCTAGTGAACATGTGAGCCTGAACAATAAGGTTATTAAGGTGACTACGATGAACTAAAGACTTATGTAAATTATATCTCCATTTCCCAGACAGAAGTGTCAAGATTCTTGTACCAATTTATACAACAGGGAAAAAATTTCCTGAGCCCCATCCAACAAATAAACGAAAGGTGAATTTTCTAGCAACCTGGAGGGACAGGATCTTAAAATCAAATTAAATTAGATGTGAAGAAAATGAAGTAAAATTATTTATTTGGCACACTCAAATTCCTGCAGTAAGATATACAGTTGCTACACTGAAATCAAGGAAGTTTGGAAAGCTTTGTCAATATATATTGAGCTGAGATTTGAAGGTGTCAAGGCAGACAGAAGACTATTCCAGGCATATAGTAAAGAATTTTGGAAGTTTTTAAAGAGGAGGAAGCTGGGAAGATGTTGTTCCAAAGATACAAAATTTTAGCTAGATAGAAGCAGTAAGTTCAGAAGATCTATTGCGCAGCTTGATGATCATAGAAAAAAATTAAAAAGTTCTTATAATGGAGATAGCATAACATATATAGGGAAATTTATATGTTCACTTAATTTAAGCAAATTCAATTGAGTAACTAGCAAGAGCTGTTTGAGTGAATAAACTGTTAGAAATAGAGGCACTTTGGTGGCAGAGCACTTTAAAACAAGAGACCACAAAACTTAAAAGAAATAAAAATCTAGAGAGCCCAGAGCCAAAAAGAAAAAAAAAACAAAAAACAAAACAAAACAAAACAACAACAACAACAACAACAACAACCCACAAATTCCTGCAAAAGAGTAATGATGGATTGATGGATTAAATAATGTGGACTCATCTTTCTCATCTTTTCCCTAAAGACAATGAGAAAAGCTAAACAAAATAAAACCAAACATTTTTTTTTTTTTAAAACTGCTAAAAGACCCTGGAGAACTAACAAGGAAATAAAAAATCACAGAGCTAAGATCTGGGAGGAGGTGGAAATCCAAGAGTTGGGCCCAGTATTCCAGGGCTACTAGTCCTCTTGACACATTTCCTAACTCAGCAAGAGGTAGTAGAGGGACTAGGAGGTAGAGGAACACATTACTGGGCTGAGGAGAAAACATTGGAATTCAGGTCAACCAAGGTAGACATGCTATCCCTTGATTTGGGGATTAAGAGGGAAGTGGAAGTAGGATAGCTCTGGCAGAAACTGTAGCCCAGTTTGGATTAAAATAATCTTGGATCATTAGTGGGGATCCTAGAAGCTTTTCAAACATAAATATATATGTTTGGAAGAATATATGAATATACAAAATTATCCCAGGCATCAGGCTACTCCTATAACAATTTTAAGTACAGTATTTAGCCCACAGTAAAAATAGCTAGGCACACAAGGAAATAAGACAACACGAATGAGACCAATGGAAATAATGGAAAATAGAAACAGCTATGGTGGCTGCCAATGTTTGTGCTATCAGACTTCAAACAATTATCAGACTTTAAACCAACTGTTTGCATAAATAGGGAGATAAGAGACAAGACTGAAAATTTTAGCAAAGAACTGGAAGTTATTAAAAATAGATTTGGAAAAAAGAAACAAATATTAGAACACAAATTAATGAATTAGTTAAACAGCAAATGTGATAAAACTGAAGCAATTTAATGAATTGCAATATAGGTAAGAAGAAAATATTGACAATAAAGCATGAAGAGACAAAAAGATGGGATATACAGAAAGAGGGCAGGAAACATAAGTGATAGTGTGGGAAGGGAAAAGATCCATGTATTTTGAGTCCCAGAAGGAGAACAAAGGACAGAATAAATAAGAAGCAATATTTGAAAAGCTAATGACTGAGAATATTCCAGACCTGGTGAAAAACAACAATATATCTTATGAATAAAAACTAAGGTTAAAAATTATTTTGCACCTAGGTATTATCAGAGAAAAATTGCTTAAAAAAAAAAAGACAGCAGGGAAAATCTTAAAAACAGTTTAGTAAAAGGTCTGAGTATTTTGAAAGTAGACTGAATTTGACTTTACTAGATACAATCAACAATATTATAAAGAGTCAAATGGAAATATAAAAAATAAAAAGCATGGTAAAAGAGATGAAAAATGTCTCTGATGAGTTTGTCAGTAGATTTAGCACAGCAAAAGAAAGAATCAGTAAGCTTGATAAAAGGTTGGTAGAAATTAGCCAAATTAAAGTACAAAGAGATGAAAGAGTTGAAGGGAGGGAACCCAGAAATAAGCATCCAAGAGTATGGGGCAATATGAAAGAGCCTAGCACATGCATTACTGGAATCCTCGAAAAAAGTGAAAAGGTTACAAGAAGGGGTTGACAGGGGGAGAGAACGAGAATGTGATTGTGGCAGAGGAAATATTTGAAGACATAATGACCAAGAATTTTTCAAAAGTAATTAAATAATCAAATCATAGACTCCAGAAATTTAGGGAACTTCAAGCAGAATAAAAAATAAACATTCAAACACATCTCATTCACACTGTGGAAAACCAAAGATTAAAAGGAAATATTTAAGGCAATGACAATGAAAGGAAATGCTACAAGCAGAAGGTCAAAGATAAGAGTTACAGCATACTGCTTATCTAAAAACTATGCAAGCCAGAAGACAAAGGGGTAATAGCTTTAAGCACTGAAAGACAAAAAGACAAAACAACCAACCAAACAAAAAAAACCAAACCCCACACAAACTGTAAACCTAGAATTTTATACCTAATGAAATGTCTTTGAAAAAAAATTTTTTTTTTCAGAGATGCAAAAGCCAAGAGAATTTGATAGTAGCAGACGTGCACTAAAAGAAATGCCAAATGAAATTTTTCAGGCAGAAGAATTACCACAAAGAACTGAAATTTGGACCTACATAAAGTAATCATGAGCTCTGAGTATAACTAAAATGAAGGCAAAATATACCTTTCTAGTTTTAATTGTTCTAACAATACATTATCTACAGCAAATATTGTTGTATTGTAGTACGAGTTTATAGTGTATGTAAAAATTTTTAAAAGTATGTAAAATATACATACACTATAAACTCATTATACCATATGATAAAAATAGCATTAAAAATGGGAGGGAGGATTTGGAAATATAGTGTTGTATTTGTTTTACACTACACATAAGGAAGCATAATATCATTTGAAGACAGACTATGATAAATTAAGGATGTACATTGTGAATCATATGTTAACAGAGTAAAACATATTTTTTAAAAGAGACATGAGTAATAAGCCAATACTGGAAATAAAATGGAATCATATAACATACTGAATAAAAAAGAATAGTCAGGACAAGAAAGGAACAATGTAATGAATAAACAAGATTTAACTGAAATGTTAAAGGGAGAGTGCTGGAGTTCAGGGGGAAGCAGAAAGGCATCTGTGGTGGTTGGAAGCCCAGGGGGTCTCACATGCCCAGATTGCTACAGAAAGCCATTCAACTGCAAAAATAAACAACTAGGAAGAAAAAAAGAAACATAAGATATTCAAAATAACCAGAAAGCAATCAATAAAAAGACAGGGATAAGTTCTTACCTATCAATAATAACCTTGAAGGTAAATAAATTAAATACCCCATTTAAGAGATATAGATAGGATAAATGGACAAAAAGAAATAATAGCCAACTATGTGTTCCCTATAAGAAACTCACTTCACCTGTAGAGACATACATAGATGGAATGTGAAGGATGGAAAAAGATATTTCACGCAAAGGTAAACGAAAAGCAAGCAAGAGTAGCTAGGCTTATATCAGACAAAGCAGACTGCAAGTCAAAAACTGTAAAAAGGAGAAAAAGGATAATGTTATATAATAATAAAGGGATCAATTCAGCAAGAAAATATAACAATTTTAAATATATATGCACCCAACACTGGAGCACCCAGATACATAAAGGAAATATTAGATCTAAAGTGAAACAATAAAATAATATTTGGGTACTTCAAAATTTCACTGTCAGTGTTGGAGAGATTATCTAAACAGAAAAATCAACAAAGAACACAGGATTTAAACTGCACCATAGACCAAATGAACTTAATAGACATTTACAGAACATTTGCCCAAGAGCTGTGGAGGACACATTCTTTTTATCAGCACGTGGAACATTTTCCAAGATTAATCATATGTTAGAAAACATAAGAAGTCTCAAAAAAATTGTGTAAATTGAAATTATATTAAATACCTTCTCAGACCACATGGAATAAAACCAGAAGTCAATAATCAGGGAAACTTTGGAAACTGTACAAATACATGGAAATTAAACAACATGCTCCTGAATGACCATTATATCAATTAAGAGATTAAGAAGGAAATGTTTTAAATTTCTTGAAATAAGTGAAAATAGAAACAGAACATACCAAAACTGACGATACACAGAAAAGGCAGTAGTAAGAGGGAAGTTTACAGAAATCAACGTCTACTTCAAACATCTAGAAAGTTTTCAAATAAACACCTTAATGATACATTTCAAGGAGCTAGAAAAGCAAGGACAAATCAGCCCCAAAGTAGTAGAAGGAAAGAGATAATAATGATAGGAGCAGAAATAAACAAAATTGAGACTGAAAACAAATACAAAGGATTAATGAAACAAAAGGTTGATTGAAAGTTTTTATTTTTAAAGAAAGACAGTGGAGCTAGTCCAAGATGGCCAAATAGGAACAGCTCCAGCCTCCAGCTCCCAACATGAGCAACACAGAAGATGGGTGATTTCTCCATTTCCAACTGAGGTACCGGGTTCATCTCACTAGGGCATGTTGGACAGTGGGTGCAAGACAGCAGGTGCAGCACACCAAGTGAGAGCCAAAGCAGGGTGAGGCATCGCCTCACCCAGGAAGTGCAATGGGGAAGGGAATTCCCTTTCCTAGCTGAAGGTAACCGTGACACACAACACCTGGAAAACTGGGTCACTCCCACCCTAATACTGTGCTTTACCAAGGGTCATAACAAATGGCACACTAGGAGATTATATCCCATGCCTGGCTCAGAGGGTCCCACACCCACGGAGCCTCCCTCATTGCTAGCACAGCAGTATGAGATCTAACTGCAAGGTGGCAGCAAGGCTGGGGGAGGGTCGCCCACCATTGTTGAGGCTTCAGTAGGTAAACAAAGTGGCAGGGAAGCTCAAACTGGGTGGAGCCCACTGCAGCTCAAGGAGGCCTGCCTGCCTTTGTAGCCTCCATCTCTGGGGACAGGGCATAGCAAAACAAAAGGCAGTAGAAACCTCTGCAGACTTAAATGTCCCTGTCTGACAGCTTTGAAGAGAGTATTGGTTCTCCCAGCATGGAGTTTGAGATCTGAGAACGGACAAAATGCCTGCTCAACTGGGTCCCTGATCCCCAAGTAGCCTAACGAAGACATTCCCCACTAGGGGCAGACTGACACTGCACACCTCATATTCACTCTTCTGCAGCATCCACTGCTGATACCCAGGCAAATGGGGTCTGGAGTGGACCATGAGCAAACTCCAACAGACCTGCAGCTGAGGGTCCTGACTGTTAGAAGGAAAACTAACAAACAGAAAGGACATTCACACCAAAACCCCATCTGTATGTCACCATCTTCAAAGACCAAAGGTAGATAAAACCACAAAGATGGGGAAACAGCAATGCAGAAAAGCTGAAAATTCTAAAAATCAGAGCACCTCTCACCCTCCAAAGGAACGCAGCTCCTAGCCAACAACAAAACAAAGCTGGATGGAGAATGACTTTGACGAGTTGCGAGAAGAAAGCTTCAGACAATCAAACTTCTCTGAGCTAAAGGAGGAAGTTCGAACCCATCACAAAGAAGCTAAAAACCTTGAAAAAAGATTTGACGAATGGCTAACTAGAATAACCAATGTAGAGAAGTCCTTAAATGATCTGATAGAGCTGAAAACCATGACATGAGAACTACATGACAAATGGACAAGCTTCAGTAACTGACTCGATCAACTGGAAGAAAGCGTATCAGTGATTGAAGATCAAATGAATGAAATGAAGTGAGAAGAGTTTAGAGAAAAAAGAGCAAAAAGAAACGAACAAAGCCTCCAAGAAATATGGAACTATGTGAAAAGACCAAATCTACGTCTGATTGGTGTACGTGGGGAGAATGGAACCAAGCTGGAAAACACTGCAGGATATTATCCAGGAGAACTTCCCCAACCTAGCAAGGCAAGTCAACATTCAAATTCAGGAAATAGAGAAAACACAACAAAGATACTCCTCGAGAAGAGCAACTCCAAGACACATAATTGTCAGATTCACCAAAGTTGAAATGAAGGAAAAAATGTTAAGGCCAGCCAGAGAGAAAGGTCAGGTTACCCACAAAGGGAAGCCCATCAGACTAACAGCAGATCTCTAGGCAGAAACTCTACAAGCCAGAAGAGAGTGGGGGCCAATATTCAACATTCTTAAAGAAAAGAATTTTAAACCCAGAATTTCATACCCAGCCAAACTAAGTTTCATAAGTGAAGGAGAAATAAAATCCTTTACAGATAAGCAAATGCTGAGAGATTTTGTCACCACCAGGCCTACCCTACAAGAGTTCCTGAAGGAAGCACTAAACATGGAAAGGAACAACCGGTACCAGTCACTGCAAAAGCATGCCAAAGTGTAAAGACCATTAATGCTAGGAAGAAACTGCATCAACTAGCGAGCAAAATAATCGGCTAACATCATAATGACAGGATCAAGTTCACACATAACAATCTTAACCTTAAATCTAAATGGGCTAAATGCTCCAATTAAAAGACACAGACTGATAAATTGGATAAAGAGTCAAGACCTATCAGTTTGCTGTATTCAGGAGACCCATCTCACATGCAGAGATACACATAGGCTCAAAATAAAGGGATGGAGGAAGATCTACCAAGCAAATGGAAAACAAAAAAAGACAGGTTTGCAATCCTAGTCTCTGATAAAACAGATTTTAAAACAACAAAGATCAAAAGAGACAAAGAAAGCCATTACATAATGGTAAAGGGATCAATTCATCAGGAAGAGCTATCTATCCTAAATATATATGCACCCAATACAGGAGCACCCAGATTCATAAAGCAAGTCCTTAGAGACTTACAAAGAGACATAGACTCCCACACAATAATAATGGGAGATTTTAACACCCCACTGTCAAAATTAGACAGATCAACGAGACAGAAAGTTAACAAGGATATCCAGGAATTGAAGTCAACTCTGCACCAGGCAGACCTAATATACATCTACAGAACTCTACACCCCAAATCAACAGAATATACATTCTTCTCAGCACCATGTCGCACTTATTCCAAAATTGACCACATAGTTAGAAGTAAAGCACTCCTCAGCAAATGTAAAAGAATAGAAATTATAACAAACTATCTCTCAGAACACAGTGCAATCAAACTAGAACTCAAGATTAATAAACTCAATCAAAACTGCTCAACCACATGAAAACTGAACAACCTGCTCCTGAATGACTACTGGGTACATAATGAAATGAAGGCAAAGATAAAGATGTTCTTTGAAACCAATGAGATAAACAATACAACATACCAGAATCTCTGGAACGAATTTAAAGAAGTGTGTAGAGGGAAATTTATACCACTAAATGCCCACAAGAGAAAGCAGGAAAGATCTAAAATTGACACCCTAACATCACAATTAAAAGAAC
Source organism: Macaca thibetana thibetana (assembly GCF_024542745.1). Lineage (NCBI taxonomy): Eukaryota > Metazoa > Chordata > Mammalia > Primates > Cercopithecidae > Macaca > Macaca thibetana. The sequence continues at coordinate 140,315,018 of NC_065583.1, forward strand.
TAGAGAAGCAAGAGCAAACACATTCAAAAGCTAGCAGAAGGCAAGAAATAACGAAGATCAGAGCAGAACCGAAGGAGATGGAGACACAAAAAACCCTCCAAAAAATCAATGAATCCAGGGGCTGGTTTTTTGAAAAGATCAACAAAATTGATAGACCACTAGCAAGACTAATAAAGAAGAAAAAAGAGAAGAATCAAATCGATGCAATAAAAAATGAAAAAGGGGATATCACCACTGACCCCACAGAAATACAAACCACCATCAGAGAATACTATAAACATCTCTAAGCAAATAAACTAGAAAACCTAGAAGAAATGGATAAATTCCTGGACACATACACTCCCCAAGACTAAACCAGGAAGAAGTTGAATCCCTGAGTAGACCAATAATAGGCTCTGAAATTAAGGCAATAATTAATAGCCTACCAATCAAAACAAAAAGTTCAGGACCAGATGGATTCACAGCTGAATTCTACCGGAGGTACAAGAAGGAGCTGGTACCATTCCTTCTGAAACTATTCCAATCAACAGAAAAAGAGGGAATCCTCCCTAACTCATTTTATGAGGACAACATCATCCTGATACCAAAACCTGGCAGAGACACAACAAAAAAGAGGATTTTAGACCAATATCCCTGATGAACATGGATGCAAAAAACCTCAATAAAATACTGGCAAACCGAATCCAGCAGCACATCAAAAAGCTTATCCACCATGGTCAAGTGGGCTTCATCCCTGGGATGCAAGGCTGGTTCAATATATGCAAATCAATAAATGTAATCCAGCATATAAACAGAACCAAAGAGAAAAACCACATGATTATCTCAACAGATACAGAAAAGGCCTTTGACAAAATTCAACAGCTCTTCATGCTAAAAACGCTCAATAAAGTTGGTATTGATGGAATGTATCTCAAAATAATAAGAGCTCTTTATGATAAACCCACAGCCAATATCATACTGAATGGGCAAAAACTGAAAGCATTCCCCTTGAAAACTGGCACAAGACAGGGATACCTTCTCTCACCACTCCTATTCAACATAGTGTTGGAAGTTCTGGCTAGGGCAATCAGGCAAGAGAAAGAAATAAAGGGTATTCAATTAGGAAAAGAAGAAGTCAAATTGTCCCTCTTTGCAGATGACATGACTGTATATTTAGAAAACCCCGTTGTCTCAGCCCAAAATCTCCTTAAGCTGATAAGCAACTTCAGCAAAGTCTCAGGATACAAAATCAATGTGCAAAAATCCCAAGCATTCTTATACACCAATTACAGACAAACAGAGAGCCAAATCATGAGTGAACTCCCATTCATAATTGCTTCAAAGAGAATAAAATACCTAGGAATCCAACTTACAAGGGATGTGAAGGACCTCTTCAAGGGGAACTACAAACCACTGCTCAATAAAGTAAAAGAGGACACAAACAAGTGGAAGAACATTCCATGCTCATGGATAGGAAGAATCAATATTGTGAAAATAACCATACTGCCCAAGGTAATTTATAGATTCAATGCCATCCCCATTAAGCTATCAATGACTTTCTTCACAGAATTGGAAAAACTACTTTAAAGTTCATATGGAACCAAAAAAGACCCCACATTGCCAAGACAATCCTAAGCCAAAAGAACAAAGCTGGAGGCATCACGCTACCTGACTTCAAACTATACTACAAGGCTACAGTAACCAAAACAGCATGGTACTGGTACCAAAACAGAGATATAGACCAATGGAACAGAATAGAGTCCTCAGAAATAATACCACACATCTACAGCCATCTGATCTTTGATAAACCGGACAAAAACAAGAAATGGGGAAAGGATTCCCTATTTAATAAATGGTGCTGGGAAAATTGGCTAACCATAAGTAGAAAACTGAAACTGGATCCCTTCCTTACATCTTATACAAAAATTAATTCAAGATGGATTAGAGACTTAAATGTTAGACCTAAAACCATGAAAACCCTAGAAGATAACCTATGCAATACCATTCAGGACATAGGCATGGGCAAGGACTTCATATCTAAAACACCAAAAGCAATGGCAACAAAAGCCAAAATTGACAAATGGGATCTCATTAAACTAAAGAGCTTCTGCACAGCAAAAGAAACTACCATCAGAGTGAACAGGCAACCTACAGAATGGGAGAAAATTTTTGCAATCTACTCATCTGACAAAGGCCTAATATCCAGAACCCACAAAGAACTCAAACAAATTTACAAGAAAAAAGCAACCCCACCAAAAAGTGGGCAAAGTATCTGAACAGACACTTCTCAAAAGAAGACATTTATGCAGCCAACAGACACATGAAAAAATGCTCAACATCACTAGCCATCAGAGAAATGCAAATCAAAACCACAATGAGATACCATCTCACACCAGTTAGAATGGCGATCATTAAAAATCAGGAAGCAACAGGTGCCGGGTAGGATGTGGAGAAATAGGAACACTTTTACACTGTTGGTGGGATTGTAAACTAGTTCAATCATTGTGGAAGACAGTGTGGCGATTCCTCAAGGATCTAGAACTAGAAATATTGTTTGACCCGGCCATCCCAATACTAGGTATATACCCAAAGGATTATAAATCATGCTGCTATAAAGACACATGCAGACGTATGTTTATTGCAACACTGTTCACAATAGCAAAGACTTGGAACCAACCCAAATGTCCATGAATGACAGACTGGATTAAGAAAATGTGGCACATATACACCATGGAATACTATGAGCCATAAAAAAGGATGAGTTTATGTCCTTTGTAGGGACATGGATGCAGCTGGGAACCATCATTCTCAGCAAACTATTGCAAGAACAGAAAACCAAACACTGCATATTCTCACTCATAGCACACACCAGGGCCTGTTGTGGGGTTGGGGGAGCGGGGAGGGATAGCATTAGGAGATACACCTAATGTAAATGACGAGTTAATGGGTGCAGCATACCAACATGGCACATGTATACATATGTAACAAATCTGCACATTGTGCACATGTACCCTAGAACATAAAGTATAATAAAAAACAAACAAACAAACAAACAAAAAAAGACAAAATAAATAAACAATAGCTAGACTAAGAAAAAGAAAAAAGAAGCCCCAAATAAATAGAATCAGAAGCAAAAATAGAGACATCACAGCAGATACCACAGAAACACAAAGGGTCATTAGATACTGGTATGAGCAACTATAAACCAATAAATTAAAAAACCTAGAGAAAACGGATAAATTTCTAGACACATACAACCTCTAGAGTTTGAACCAAGAATAAATAGAAAACCTGAATAGCCCAATAATAAGTAGAGATTGAAGCTGCAATAAAAAGTCTTTCAACAAAAAAGGTCCAGGACCAGATGGCTTCAATGTTGCATTCTACCAAATCTTTAAACAAGAATTAACACTAAGTCTTCTCAAAATTTTTTTTAAAGACTGAAGTGGAGGGAACTGTTCCTAACTCATTTTATGAGACCAGCATAACGCTGATATCAAAACCAGACAAGGACACAACACAAAAAAGAAACCCATAGGACAATACCCCTGATGAACATAGATGCAAAAGTCCTCTACAAAATATTAGCAAACTGATGGCAACAATACATCAAAAAGATAATACAGCATAATCAAGTGGGCATGATTTATCTGAGAAATAGTTCAACATATGGAAATCAATAAATGAGAAACATCACATCAGCAAAAGTATGAACAGAAACCATGTGATCATCTCAATAGATGCAGAAAAACCATTTGTTAAAATTTAATGTCTCTTTGTGATACAAATTCTCAATAAACTAGGTATAGAATAAAGGTAATTCAACACAATAAAGGCCATATATGACAAACCCACAGCCAACATCATACTGAATGGGAAAAAGCAGAAAGCTCTCCCTCTAAGAACTGAAACAAAGATGCCCACTCTCACCATTCTTATTTAACATAGTACTGGAAATCCTAGCCAGAGCAATTAGATAAGAGAAAGAAATAAAAGACACCTAAATTGGAAAGGAGGAGGCTAAATTATCCCTGTTTGCAGAAGACATGATCTTATATACAGAAAATCCTAAAGACTCTACCAAAATACACTTAGAACTGACAATTGACTTTAGTAAAGCTGTCGAATATAAAATCAACATGCAAGGATCAGTAATATTTCTGTTAAAGAACAACAAACTAGCCAAAAAAGAATGCAAAAAGTCAATACCATTTACAATAGCTACAAAAAAAGACACTTAGGAATAAACTTAATCAAGGATGTGAAAGAGAAACTATGAAACACTATTGAAAGAAATGGAAGAGGATACAAACAAATGGAAAGAAATCCCATGCTCCAGGCTTCAGCCTTACTACCAGAAATAATCTACAGATTCAGTGCAATCTCTATCAAAATGACAATGACACTCCTCACAGAAATCACAAAGAAAAACTTAAAATTTGTACAGAACCACAAAAGACCTCACATAGCCAAAGCAATCTTAAACAAACAATAACAACAACAACAAAGCTAGAAGTATCACATTATCATATCTCAAAATATATTACAAAGCTATAGTAACCAAATCAGCATCGTACTGCCATAAAAACAGACATGTAAGCAAATGGAACAGAATAGAGAACCGAAAATTAATATATCTATCTACAGTCAACTAATTTTTGACAAAAGTGCCAAGAAAAATAATTGGTTTCTTTTCAATCTTTTCAAAAAATTGTGCTAGGAAAAACTGAATGTCCATATGCAGAAGAATAAAATTAACCCCTCACTTTTTGTCCTATAAAAAATCAACCCAATATAGAACACCTTACTGTAAGACCCAAAACTATAAAACTACTGGAAGAAAACATAAGGGAAATGCTTCAGGACATTGGTCAGGGAAAAGATTTTCTGAATAGGCTCTCAAAAGCACCGAGAACAGAAGCAAAAATAAACAAATGGTTTATATCCAATTGAAAAGCTTCTGTACAGCAAATAAAACAATCAACAGGTGACCTGCAGAATGGGGAAAAATATTTTCAAACTATGCATCTGACAGGAGACTAATATCCAGAATTTCGAAGGAACTCAAACAACTAACAACAACAAAATAAATAATCTGATTGAAAAATAAACAAATGATCTCAAGAGACATTTTGCAAAAGAACACATACAAAAGGCCAAAAAACATACTAAAAAATGTTCAATATCCAACAGGCAAAAATAAACAATGCTGGCAAGGATGTGGAAAAAAAGGAACTCATACATCATTGGTGGGAATGTAAACTAGTATAGTCACTATGTAGAACTATATGAAGGTTCTTTTGAAAACTATAAACACAACTATCATATGATCCAGCAATTCCAGTACTGGCATTTATCCAAAGGAAAGAAAATAAGTATATAAAAGAGACATCTGCACCCTTCTGTTTATTGCAGCATTATTCACAGTAGCTGTATGGAGAAATAAAATAATGTATTTTTTTCTTTTTAAAGAAAATAATGTATGTACACAATGGAATACTATTCAACCATGAAAAAGAACAAAATCTTGTCATTTGTGGCCACATGGATGGAACTAGAGGATATTATGTTAAGTAAAATAAGCCAGAAAGAGAAAGCGAAACATCACATGTTTTCACTTATATGTGGAAGCTAAAAAAAAAACACAAAAACTGATCTCATAGAAGTAAAAAGTAAAACAGAGGATACTAGAGGTTGGGAAGGGTAGGGGAAAGACAATACAATAAAGGCCCTATTTGAGAAACCCACAGCCAACATCATACTGAATGGGAAAAAGCATACTGAATGGGATATTTGTTAAAATATATAACATTACAACTACGTAGGAGGAATAAGTTCTGGTGCTCTATGACATTGTAGGATTACTATAGTTAACAATTATGTATTATTACATATAGTTTCAGGTATCTAGAAGAAGAATATTGAATGTTCCCAACACAAATAAATGACAAATGTTTGAGATGATGGATACACTAATTACCCTGATCTGATCACTATACATTATCATTATCAAAATATCACTATGTGCCCCATAAATATGTACAATTCTTATATGTCCGTTTAAAAAAGAAATGTCAGAAATGAGCAAAAAGGAGACAAAGAATATACACAACAAATAAAAACAACTAGGAAGTACAGATTTTAACTGTGTCAATAATTGCATTAAATGCAAATGGATTTAACACACTAATTAAAAGACAGATAGTTACTTTAGATAAAAAAAGCAAGACCCAACTATATACTGTCTACAAGAAACTCACTTTAAATACAAACATGTAGATAGGTTCAAAGTAAAAGGACAGAAAAAGTTATCCCATACAACATTAATTAAATGGAACCTCCTTTGCTCTATTACCGTACAAAAAATTCTTAACAAATAATATTGTTAGGAATAAAAAGGTGAAGTTTTCAATATACAAAGAAGATATATAATCTAAATTGTGTATGCACCCAATGACAGAACTTTAAAATTCATAAAGCTAAAACTGATAGAACTGAAAAAAGAAACAGTAAATATACCTAGACATTTCAAGTTCTGCTCTCTATCATTGAAAGAATAAGGGCACAGGAAAAGAAGCCCCGGGCCATGCCAACAACTAATTGACCTAACTGACATTTACAGAGCATTCTACCCAACAATAGCAGAATACATATTCTTTTCAAGTGCACATAGGCATATCTATGCCTTAAAAATACTCAATATATTGAGAATAATGAAAATAACACAAAGTATGTCTTCAGACCAAACAAAATGAAAGTTGAAATAAATAACAGAATGCTATCTGAAAAATCCCCAAATATTTGTACAATAATCACCACATTTCTAAATAACCCAAGTGTGGAAGAGGAAGTCACAAAAAATTAGAAAATACTTTAAATTGAATGAAAATGAAAACACATCAAAACTTGCAGGATGCAGTTAAAGAAATGCCTAAAGGTCAATTTACAGCACAAAATGCCTACATTAGACAAGAAAAAAATGTCTGAAATCAATAATAACAGCACCCAGCTTAAGAAATTAGAAACAGAAGAAAAATTTAAGTACAAAGCATAAGGAAGGAAATAATAAGAATTGAAATAGAAATTGAAATGGGAAAAAAATAGAGAAATTTTTTTAAAGCTGCTTTTTTGAGAAGACTACAAAAAGTGATAAACTTCTACCAGATTAATTAAAAATAAAACAAAATAAGACAAAAGGGAAAAACTTAAAATTAACAATATCAGGAATTCAAGACAGGATATCACTATAGAATCTACAGATATCAGCTGCTTAATAAAATGGAAAAAATCCTTGAAAGACAATTGGTAAAAACTCAATCAGAAAAAATGTATAATTGGACTTCTGATATCTATTTAAATAATTGAATTTAGGGTTAAATTTTTTTCCAACAAAGAAGGCCTAGATGGCATTATTGGTGAATTCTACAGACATTTAAGGAAGACATATCAATTCTACAAAAACTTTTTCACAAAATAGAGAAGAATTTATTTCTCACTTATTTTTACAGTTAGCATTACTTTGGTACCAAAACCAAATAAAAATACTTAAGAGAAGAAAATTACAAATCAATGTCACTTATGAACATACTTACAAAATATCCCAAGACAGTAGCAAATCAAATACAACAGTGTTTAAGCACCAGGTTTGCTCAAAATTTAAATAATCAATATCATTCACCATAACAACTTATTAAAAGTGAAAAATCATATGATCATCTCAATAAAGAATAATTCTTTTTTTTTTTTTTTTGAGACGGAGTCTCACTCTGTCACCCAGGCTGGAGTGCAGTGGCCAGATCTCAGCTCACTGCAAGCTCCGCCTCCCGGGTTTAGCCATTCTCCTGGCTCAGCCTCCCGAGTAGCTGGGACTACAGGCGCCCGCCACTTCGCCCAGCTAGTTTTTTTTTGTATTTTTTAGTAGAGACGGGGTTTCACCGTGTTAGCCAGGATGGTCTCGATCTCCTGACCTCGTGATCTGCCCGTCTCGGCCTCCCAAAGTGCTGGGATTACAGGCTTGAGCCACCGCGCCCGGCCAAGAATAATTCTTGGACAAAATTCAATATCTATTTACGATAAAAATTCTGAGCAAACTAGGAATTAAAGGGAACTTCCTCAACCTGATAAAGAACATCTATGTAAAACCTACAGATAACATCATACTTAATGGTGCAATATCATATTAGATGCATTGGACAATGCAATAATGCAAGAAAAAGAAATAAAATACATAGAGACTGAGAATAGAATAAGGAAATCTGTATTTCAGATGACATGATTATCTAAGAAATTGAAACTCTCATATATTTCTGGTGGTAATGCAACTACTTTGGAAAAAAATTTGGCTATTTCTTATGTAGTTTTGTATAAACACATATATCATATGACCAAGCAATCCCTCTCTTAGAGAAAAGAAAAATATGTTCATGCAAAATTCTGTATTCAAATATTTATAATGGTTTTATTCATAATCACCAAAAGAATTATCATCTGGAAACAAATAAATGTCCTTCAACAGATTACTATATAAACAAACTGTTTAGTCTATACCATGGAGTCTATATATAATGGAATACTACTGAGCAATAAAAATGAAAGGAACTACTCATACATACAAGAATGTCGATGTGTGAATGTGGATGGATCTCAAATGTATAATGCTAAGTGAAAGGGCCAAACTCAAAAGTTACATGATTACATTTATATGGCAGTAAACAGATCAGTGGTTATGTAGAAGTGGGGCAGCAAGGAGGAGTTTATTGAAAATGGACATGATAGGACTGTGTGGTAGAAACGTTTTCTGTATTGACTTTCCTGGTGGTTTCATGATTGTAAGTGTTTGTGGAAACCTAGGGCCCTTTACACTAAAAACATTAAATTTTACTTTACATAAGTAATACCTATTTTAAAAAATCTAATTACATTAAAATGTGTCTATATACTACTCACTAAAAACCAAGATATAAAATTATATTATATGAAATCAAATTGGCTAACCATGACTCTGATAAAGACTCTGATGACTGGAAAATGTACACTAAAATATTAATATTATGATATCTATTTCACTTGTGCTTTTGGATTATATTAGAAAAAGTTTGCTAGGTTAGAGATTTTTATCTCTTTTATTCACTGCTTTAGACCCAATGCTACAATAGAGCCTGGCACATTGCAGGTACCTAAGAAGTATTTGTCAAAGATGAAAATACACTGGGTTCAGTGGCTCCTGGTTGTAATCCCAGCACTTTGGGAGGCCAAGGCAGGTGGATCACTTGAGGTCAGGAGTTCGAGACCAGCCTGGTCAACATGGTGAAATCCCTGTTTCTACTAAAAATACAAAAATTAGCTGTGCATGGTGGCAGGCACCTGTAATCCCAGCTACTCGGGAGGCTGAGGCAGGAGAATGGCATCAACCTGGGAGGTGGAGCTTGCAGTGAGCTGAGATCCGGCCACTGCACTCCAGCCTGGGTGACAGAGCGAGACTCCGTCTCAAAAAAAAAAAAAAAAAAAAAAAAGTCCAACTAATCCCAACAAAACTTGAGGGCACAAACAAACTGAGAATAAAAAGACTGAAGAATGTATGCTATGTGCATACCAACAGAGACATCTGGTAAACCTAGGTAATTAAAAAAAAAATTGAGGCAGAAAACATTACCAGAAATAAAGAAAGACATTTTAATTCACCAAGAAGATGTAATAATTCTAAATTTGTATGCCCTTGGTAATAAGCCTTAAAATATATAAAATAAAAATCCAAGTACAAGGAGAAACAAATACACAAATGTAGTGTAGAGTTATAGATTTCTTATAATGTTCTATTTAAACAATCATGCCATATATGGAGAGATAGTTTAACTTCTTCCTTGCAGTCCTTAAGCATTTTGTTTATTTTTCTTGCTTTATTGCACTGGCTAGGACTTACTGTAATATGAAATAAAAATGATGAGAGTTAATATTTTTTGTTTATTCCTTATTTTAGTGAGACCAAGTTTAATATTGTAGATCTAAATATAAAAGCAAAATAATAAAGCTGTTGAAGGGTAATACATAGGAAAGTATCAAGGTCTTGAGGTAGGAAAAAACTTTAATTAAAACATTGAAAACACTAACTATAGTGAATAGAAAGATACATTTAACTACGTCAAAATAAAAAAATCATCAACATCATAACCCAGAATATGATGCACTGAGAATAACAGAACATTACTTCTGTAGTATTCTTGCCAAATATCCATAACCTTAACCTACTCGAATGCTAAATTGGGAGACATTTGACATGATAACTGACCAGTCCTCATAAAAAGTGTCAAGGTTAAGAAAGACAAGGAAAGTCTGAAGACCTATAACAGATTGGGAGACACTAAAGAGATGTGACAACTAAATGCAATGTGGGACCCTAGGTTGGATCCTGAAACAGAAGGGAAAAAAGAGATTAAGGGAAAAACTTGTGAAATGTGTATAAAACCTGTGCTTTAGCTAATTACTTAGTGTGAATTTTCTGATTTTGATAATTTTACTATGCCTATGTAAATTACTAACATTAGGAGCTGGGTGGGAGATGAAGCTTATAAGTGAATTCCCTCTACTATTTCTTCAATATGACTATCTGTACTATTCTGCAATATTACTTCTGCAATATTACTATCTGCACTGTATGTGTAATTTTGCTGTGTCTAAAATTCGTTCAAAAGAAAAAGTACATAAGAGGATATCTGTATCAAAAACACCATTAAAGAGGAAATTCTTAAGTGGGAGAAGATATTTGCAAAACTTGCATTGTGAATAGGTTCATATATGGAATATGTCAAGAACTTCTACAAAGTCAGCATAACTGTTGACGAGTGTATTCTTTTATGAATTAATATATAGTATATAGAATTCAGAGGATTCAGATTTCAACCATGTCATATTTATTTGAAAGAAGGAAACCTCTCAGCAACATTGCAACATTGGCACAAACATAAGCATGTGGTAGAATTATTTTGTTTTCTTTTAAAAAAGAAATTCATCTTGTTTTACCCTTCAAAAGAAAGTCAAGGCCAGATAGTCTAGAATACAGGAACAGAGGGTCATGAAGGAAATACAATTTGGATTAAATTTATAAACAGTGTTGGAAGAGTTAAAGATGAAGGACATGCAATGGCAGTAGTTTCAGAGAAGCTTCAAATCCTGGAGTTAAAAAATCCACAGGAGAACAAAGGAAAATTAAAATGGAAATTTTGATGTTTTCCTGAAGGGTTCCATCTTTTTCTGATGAACTTTTATTTTCTATTAAATAAGAAAATGATTTTACTTTTTCTCCTATCCTAGATAACTCTATCTTTCCACCATGTGTTGATACATTTATGGTAGGATATAATCTACCATAAAAGTGTTAAAGTATAAATAAGAATACAGTTTAATAAATAAGTTGAGATTTCCTTCAGACATCCAACGTAAACTATGTATACCAACTATAGTTTGTTGATAGAATGAGTGTTGTTTTTTATCCCTAAACAAGGGAGTTAGAAATGATTCTCACTTGTACTATAACCCTTTAAAATATTGATGCTCTTTAACATCTGGTTCATAACTGCTAAGAGTTACACATAGAGCAAAAATGATAGGTTAATTGATTCATAAATTATTACACCATGTAACTCTGGAAGAACTAATACAGCTTAACATATAGACATATGAGTGGCTGAGGGAAATGGGAAAGGAGAACTGAGAACAGAAAAAGCAGGATGGAGGCAAAAGCAACAAAAATGAACTACATTAATGCCAGGAGGACCTATCCATTTGCATGAAGTGGTTCACAAATTTAGCTATATTTTCTAGTGCACTGAGTAAGACACAACCAAATTTACTGATCTCATGCATTTGTTACCAATCAGGTAGAAAAACTCACCTGATTCCCAAGAGAAACAAAATGAGATTAAAGAGTAATATTTCCTATGAGTCTCATAAAGAGGACATAGCATTACATAACAACCTTTTAGTAAATAAAACAGTAGATTACATAACTTTATTTCTAATAATGGAAAAACAAAACTTTACAGGAAGCCAATATTGCAGCTGTACTCATTTTGCTGCTATTGCTCTAGAGGAAATAATAATCTTTATATCTTCCAGGCAGTCTTTAATAAATGTGATTTCTCTTAGCTGACATTTTAATAACTAGTTTGTTGCAGTAGGTTTAAGAGGAAAACAAAGTGCAGCTATTCTGTTGAGTTAAACTGTAGAACCACTTGTGTTAACATTCAGGCAAGTTGGCAATAGAATTAATATATTTTCATGGAAGCTGAAGACCATGACAAAAGTAAGCATTGAAAGAGAGGGCCAGCCTATGTCCTCTGCATGGAGAAGGGCCAAGGAGAGATTTTTGGGCTGGGCCAAGACATTCCTCAAGAAGTGATTTTGGGTTTGACAAAGCAGACAAATGGGGCCTGAAAACCACAGGTTCTACCTAAAAGAGCATGGCCATAATTACTTGAATATGGAAAAATATATAACTGTATTTATAGATTTTATAAATTATATTATTTTATAAATTATATATACTATATATTTATAACATATATATTTTACCATATAGTTTATTTAGAAAATCTCAGTAATATATTCATACAGCGTTCCACTTCGAGTAAAACAGTAGGTCCTAGAATAATGTTGTTTCATTCAAGGTCATTTCTTTGTAATATTGAGAAAAAAATCAGTTCTCAGCTGGGGTCACTGTGTGCATGGGGAGTTTGACAATCTCCCCACGTTTGTGTGGTCTCTCTCTGGTTCTGCTTGTTTTCTTCCACATCCCAAAGATAGTCATGCTAGACAAATCAGTGTGCCTACATGGTCCTAGTCTGAGTGAGTGTGGGTGTGTGGAGTTTGCCTTGGGTTGAGATGGTGCTCTGTCCATGGTTGATTCCTGCTTTGCACCCTGAGCTGCTGGGATAGACTACCCTGAACTAGAGTAAGGAGGTAAATCATTATCTTAATTGTTTTTATTAATCTTTTTTAAATGTGTAAATAGCTTACATGTATTTCAAAATTCAATATTAGAAGTGTTTTAGTTTTTATTTAGAAGTTTGGTAATGTTTTTGTGACCAGAAATATGCTACAGGAACTTAACCATTCATTAGCTTATGGCAAAATAGGTTTTGTTATAGGTCATTTTGGTTAAGGTCACAGTTTCCAAGAACCTATTGATAATATTAAGTGAGAGCTTACAGTCAACTTTCTGGTCTTTTCTCCAAGATAATCGGTTTTCAACATAAATACCTAGATAATTGATTTAATTTGCTACAGAATATTTAATATTGACCAGTTTATAGTTTAGGGTGGGCGGGAGAGGTTCTAGTAATTCTTTAAAAGACCAGCCCCAATGTTTGAACATGTCATCTGCAGACAACAGAATGCTTCAAATTCCTGAAAATTAATTAGTGATCACAGATTGTGTAATTGTCTCCTGGAAGTAGCTACAAGTTAACCAAAGGTCCACTTCTACTGGAATTATGAGAGTAAAATAACTTGGAATCTAATTCAAGATCAAATTTAACTATATCTCATGTTTCTTCAGAGATTTAAAAGTTATACAAAGTCAACAAAACCCACAATTTTGCTTTGCTCAACTCTTTTGACAAGAAGATAAATTTAAAAAGTGGTCCATAGTGAACTAACAATAGCTACCATTTCCTTAGGTAAAATGTTGATATGAAAAGGCCAGCCTTCCTGTTTATGAGGAAAGAAACTTATACCGATAGTCTAAATGGGATGTCTACCAATCTGAAAATTTGGGGAAGTAAATGGTTGTCCCTAAAAATGGGATAAACTATACTGTGCATCCGTACAGCAGGACTGCACCAATAAAGTTGATGAGGGTCTTTGAATAGTTTTAATAAATCTAGTAGTAAATCTTCAGCAGCTGCCTTATTTATTTGAGATTTAAAAAATTATCTCTAGAACATGCTGAACTATTATTAAGACCTCTTCAGAGAACACTCTTGAATTTGTAGAAAGACAGTTGAACTTGCTTTGTAGAGCCTAGGATGTTCATCTGGATGTAAATATTCACCTAAATTACCCATTTTTTTCTTATTTAATATCTTCCAACATAAACTTATTTTACTGAGTTCAAGATAATAAATTTATGTAAGATTCAAATTTAATAAGATCAAAGAGGCATCTTCTGATTTTAATTTCATACATAGAATTTCACCAGCTTTTCCCCCCCTTTTTGTCCTACTTTGGGACAAAGTATTTTAACTCATAAATACATTGCATATCTACGAACGGCTATATTTCTATAACATAAAGGGAGAATAGATTATAAAAATTTCCAGTTTATTTTTTCTTCACATAAAGGAGATAGTCTTAGAGGTTTCACTCATTCTTTAAAGACAATAAAATAGAATAAAGGAATAAAATTATCCAATAACTAGTCCTATGAAAATGTTAAAATTTCTGTAACTCAAGTTAATCAGACTGGAGTAGGGAGCAGTCAAAAATAAACATGATCTGAGGAAAGCAAATTGTGAAACACATGGAGAAAATTGAAAGTTATACAGGGAAGTAGAAAAAAAGCACTAATAGTACTAGTAATAAAAGAAGTAAAGAAAAATGCATACCAGTTTTAGGTAGCTTGGGGAAAGAAAGATGAGGCTAAATAACATTGTCATTTATATCCTTACAATAATAACACTTTTTTTTTTCTCTAGGAATAAGAACTTGACTATGAACTCCCAACGGGTTTGTAAGCTGAAAACTATTATAATCAAGATAGAAAAAGGGAAAAATTTACTGACCATAAGAATTGTTCACCGTTAGTTTTATTTTCTTGTAGACTTTATGAACATTTCTTTCATAAAGACCCTTAGACCAGGCAGGGGGGCTCATGTCTGTAATCCCAGGACTTTGGAAGGCTGAGGCAGGCGGATCACTTGAGGCCAGGAGTTTGAGACTAGCCTGGCCAACATGGCAAAACCCTGTCTCTACTAAAAATACAAAAAAATTAGCTGAATGTGGTGGTGAGCATCTGTAATCCCAGCTACTCAGGAGGCTGAGGCATGAGAATCACTTGAACTCGGGAGGAGGAGGTTGCAGTGAGCCGAGATCGCGCCATTGCACTCCAGCCTGGGTGACACAGTGAGACTTGTCTCAAAAAAAAAAAAAAAGGACCCTTAGTAAATACAATTCTCTTGTGTTAGACGTGATAGTGGAACACCATGACCATGGGAAGGCAAGGGGCCAACCGGAGGGAACCAATCATATGTGAGTACCTATCTTGTTACAGTGTGTGCTCTATGTTCTATATAAGCAATTTCGTTAAATTCTCAGAATAAACATGGAGTCCTGGAGAATTCAGTGTTGTAGAGGCCAGAAAACATCCCACACCTAGTGAGAGACAGAGACAGGAAGTCCGCCAGGATGGTCTGACTCCACACCATGCCTTTCCTCTATGCCATGCCTCCTTTTGGGGAAGAGATGGGAGTGTATCTGAATGTTCATGTCTCTTTCAGATGAAGCTTAACAGTTCACCTGAAACAATGTGACATTTAATTAAAAAAATGACACAGTCTTCTATTTGAAAATAAACATGTTTCTTACTTTTTGACTAATGAGAACAGGAGCATCATTTATGGAAGAGGCCCAGTTGACAAAATCAGTCACATCAATCATGGTTCCTCGGAGAAGCTTTTCTTTCAGTTCAAATGCATATTGTCTGGTTCCACCTCTTATGAGTGAAATAACATCATCTATGAGGTGATCACTGGTGATGTTTACTGAGGAGAGAAGGAAGATTTAAAGAGAAACAGTTGTAGTTCTATGGCTAGTTATCAAAAGGACATGTGATAAACATTTATTGAGTCCTTTTAGTAAAATACAACCTAATGTATTTATTAAATTTTAATTGTAAATATTGCTTATGCATTTTTTCACCTCAAATCTACAATGGAAATTTACATTAGTAGCCAATTGCAGATTCTGTCATCTCCTTTAAAAAATAAAAATGTTACCCATGGTCTAGATACACTGATACTTCACAGCTCTTCACATACAAACATGTACACATGGGAACTAAATATGACTTTGGGTGTAATATATATTTTCTGTTGCAAACTTACCTTCATAATTATATTTGTGTACATTTGCTTTGATATATTTTAATATTACAAAAAGAAGAGTTCAAAAAAGAATAATGTGAAAACTAACATTTCTTTCCACTCCCAATCCTACCCATCTTTTCCTCAGTGTCTCTCTGTAGACTAAGCCTCTTTTAATAAACCTTTGTAAGTCTTTTACATCTGTGAATTTTTAAAACTGGAAAGGAATTTCAAGACAATTTTTGTCATCCCGTCTTCATTTTTATAGAAGAGAAATTGGAAACAGAGAGGTGGAGTGACTAGCCAGAGATTACACAGTTAGCTTAAGGATCAAATATAGAAATATAGATTTGATCTATATCAAATATAGATAGGCATATAGAATGCTTATCACGTGTCTGGCATCCTTCTAAGCATTTTGTGTGTTTTAACTAATTTAATCCTCACACTGGCTTTGTGAAGTCAGTGGCAAATTCAGTTTTTTCCCACCACTTCATCATTGGTTTTTCAATCATGGACACATATTATTGGTTGATATGCTTTTAAATATATCAGGTTTTTCCCCACTTTTGCCTGCCCACTACCAGTTGACTCTTTCTTTAAAGGTGAGTTTTAAGCATTTGTATTTTTTAAATGTTCTCAGGTATTTCTGATTAGAGGAAAAGTTGAGAATTCTAGCACTAATTCATACTTGTAAATCTGCTAAAGATTAACAGTAGGAAGTAATATTTATACCAAATACATTTGTATTTTTGAAAAGGTTAGGCACCGATTTAAAGTTAAGGACTAATTAGGGATTTCTATTTAGGTGGAAGGTGGAGTTGGGGAAATCGTTTTGGCCTTGTCCTTTGTTAATGGATGCACGAACATTGTCACTTGCTTATTTGGAAGCTTTGTTAAAATTAGGGTGAAGAAAGGAAACTTTTTATGAAAATGCTTCCTTACTATTGCCATGATAAATATACAAGTCTAAAATGACTACCGTGCGAATCACACCCCCTTGAGTTGTGTACTGTACAACCAGCACAATAGCGATACTGGTGAATACATGTCCCTGGGCTATCTGTGTTTATAGTGGTTTGAAAACCACTGTACATAAAATATAGTTTTTAAGCACAAAGAGGATAGACAATTAAGAGGGCTCATTGCAAGAGGGCAGTGCTCATTGACATCTACCCCCAGGCTTTACGAAGTCTAACAAGTGGGGCCACACTTACCAGCTCTACCCTCTCCCCTCTTTACACAATCATCTTTATCAGCTTTAGCTCCAGCAGAGATTTTAGAGAAATCCAGAGATACATCCAGATGATACCCGAGGCATCTCTTTACATCTTTTAGTTCAACACCTGTTTAATGAATTTATTTGAAAATTATTAGACAATGTCTATCAACATTACAAATAAATTCCAATTTTGCTATTTTCAAGAAACATCCTTACTTAGGTTCCTATATACTATTACTAAATTCAAATATGCCATCATGTCTGTCCTGCTTTGTCCTCATATTAGATTATAGTGACCTCCCTTTGACTTTGCTTGTCAACTTAATGGCAAACGACACATTAAGTCTACCACATGGTTTAAAGGGATGTAGGTCAAACTGTGATGGTTATAGGAAAGTCTTTTATCTGTAATGTCATAGAAGAGGGACAACAATGTCTATCATATATTGAATGCTTATCACGTGTCTGGCATCCTTCTAAGCATTTTGTGTGTTTTAACTAATTTAATCCTCACACTGGCTTTGTGAAGTAAGTACTATATTGTCCTCATTGTACAGATGAAAATGTGGAATTGTAGAGCAGTTGGATAACCTTCTAATGGCTCATTACTCAGCTAGTAAGTTTGGATTTGAACCCAGAGCTGTCTAGCTACTAAGTACTTCTCTGCATCAACTTCATAATTTGGTCATGAGATATATCAACATCTCCTGATCCTTTTTGGAAAACTCAGTTCATCCTTAATGTAGCTGGTTCATTGCTTTGGACAGACGGCTGATGTATGTATGTAGCCACTTTGCTTTCGTCCTATGAATGCTACTTGGTAGATATCAGTCTTGGAAGCTGACTCATTATGGTGTGTAGGTGCCCAAACAGTTAGTAGAAAGAAAAATCCTAATTTTTCAAAGTCTATCAGTTATTATCTGTTTTTGCAATTCAGAAAAAATAATTATTCCTCTATTTTAAGGGTAAACAGCCCAGATGACAGTTCATTGACCATGTCAGTTTTTGCCCTTATTTATCATTTCTTATTTCATACACACAAACACACACACACAGGCACACACACACGAATTTGTGATTATTTGTTCTGGGAGCCAAAATGCTTTGTGAAAAAGGAAAGAAAAAAATGAAATGAGGTTAATCACGGGGTTCTACAAGGAGTGTCGGGGTAGACCTCTGGGGGCATTTAGGCGTTTATTCATCTATCAAATACTTCTCATGCAACCACAATTAGTAAGAACTTAGAAACTATCAGGTGGCATTTCCCATGGGAAGGGAAGAGAGAGGATAAAAATGGAAAACAATACCAGAAATCCATAATTCTAGATTTCTAACCTTATCCTTAAGAAGTGTGAGGACTCTGCTTCTGAAGATGAGGGTGAAAGATACCTGGGTGACCCTAAAGTGTTCAGATTCTCTGCCTTAGCAGTGGACACTTTCATGTCCAGACATCCTAAATTGAGGCAGAGGACATGACTTGGTCCTCAGATATTGGCACTGGAGAAGTGAGAAAGAGGACTTCCTCTTCAAAGTCACTAGAATTGACCTGATGATCCTTGTCTATTAAGACCAGAGGGTAAGTAGCTTCTGAATTATTCAGGATTAAAGATCTCAGCCTATGGAGCTTTTTCACCAAAGCAACTCCTAGTCTGAAGATTTCTTTGTGTTTTGATCACCACTCATAAACCTTTCTCTTCTCATTTTCAAGTTACTCAAGACCTCTGCCCTCTTGTACTCCTCCCTTATGTGATATCTCCATCAATATAGCTTCCAGGTGGAGCTCACAGTGACTTCACTGTGTTGTGGATATAGCCCTGTGAAAGTGCAAGATAAGTAATGTTACATTCCACTTGCCCCGGGAGAGCTTCTCTCTACCCAAAACAAGACTGAGGCATCAAGACCAGCTGGTTCTGCTGTGTCATGCTTTGTTATCCCTAAAGTATCTACTGACCTTGGGGAGAGTGTCAGGCTTTTACGTCACAGTTACATTCCACCCTTCACTTAACACCTGATACCTTGACACTCTGACCCCATAAAAGCCATTAAAGTGATTTTTAGCAACGCTTTCCTCCCTAAGAGACACACCTATAGTTACAAGGGCAGAGAGAAGGCATCCTGGCATCCATCACCTCCTTAAGGAATATTATAACTAGCCATAATTACTTACAACATGAATGATTATAACTTACTTATATAGTCACTTTGCATTTATATTTTTCTTAAAAGACTTAGACGAACCCTTTAGGCCAGGCCAATAACTATGTATCAGCAGGCCTATCTTCTACCTATGACCGACATTGATAATTGACCATGGTCCTTTTCCCCGTGATTTCCCCATGACCAGAAATCTACTTAACATGAGCCCAATTCAACCACCACCATAAAATGAGAAGTGTCATCACATGAGGTAAAACCAATTTCCACCCTTGCTTTCAGATGTTAGATTTATATGATAACACTGCTGCTTCTTTTCCTGCCAAAAGAAAATTTAGAACAATATTTTCCCTCCAATATTGAAGTATATTCTGGAAGATAAGATATAGAAATTGGACTAGTCTGCTGATTAAGAAGTAGGTTATACAAATTATGTCTGTACTTTCTTTCATCGTTTGTTTAGTATTTCACTAAAAGTGCCACCTTCTAATAGATGTGAAATTGCAATATAATTGATCCATCTCTCAGTGCTGCTGCTGAGTAGAATATGACCAAGTCAGCTTATTTGAGATGGAAGTCAATTTGCTATTTAACAGGATTTTAGGTGCCAAAGGGCAGGAAGAGAGTCCTCTCAAAGGAGCCGGTTACAGGGCTTTGTATTCTTAAGATTTTAACCATTCAAAGAGGTTGGTGAACAAAATAATGTTTGGTCAAAACAGTATTTGAAGTCAGAGTTCTATTTCTAGGCATACCTTTCCGGTTCATGGAAGCTTTATCCAAAACATATATTAGTTCATAGAGTCCTCCCAGAGACCCAGAGCTACTGTAGTGGGTTCCATAGGTTTCCAAAAAGGCAAAATATTCTCCCTTTTCATAGGTAGTTGGCAAAGCTTTTATATCATCCACAAAAGTTGTTGTGAGCACAACATCACGATTTCTCATCATAAATCTTCCCAGATGAATTTCTCCTTTCACATGCAGGAACATTTTTTCCTGTGTTGTAGAGTAGATGAAGAAGAGAAACATGTGTTTTATCCATCACTGCAAATGAAAATGTATGAAATTTAGAACTTCCATAGATACTAAATGTTTTAGCAGTGACCATGAGATACCACTCTAATCCACCAGAATGGCTAAATGTAAAATACTATCAACACTATCAATAAAATACTATCAACATCAACTATTGATGAGAATGTGCAGTGACTAAAACTCTCCTACATTACTGGTAAAATTAGATAGCCACTTTGAAGAACTGTTTGGCAGTTTTCCATAGTGTTAAACACATATTTGCTTATGATCAGCCAGCAATTCCACTCCTACATACTTACCTAATAAAAATTTTGTTCACAAAAGTATCGGTATAAGAATTTCATGGCAGCATTTGTCAGAATAGCTTAAAATTGAAAACATCTCAAATGTCCATCAAGAGAGGAATCAATAAACAACTGTGGCATATTAACACAATGGAATATTAATCATCAATAAAAAGGACAGTAAAACTACTGATACAAGTAACAACACAAATAAATCTCAAAAATATTATACTAAGTAAAAGAAGTCAGACATAAAAGAGCATATCCTGTATGATTCCATTTATATGAAGTTCTAGACTAGACAAAACTAAGCTGTGGTCAGATAAATCTGGGCAGTGGTCACCTCTGAGGTGGTAGGGAATTGAAAAGGGCATAAGGAATTTTTCTTGGGATAAGAAGCCCGAGTCTCTCTTCATGATGGAATTTTCTTGGTGTGATGTTCTTTTTTTTTTTTTTTTTTTTTTTTTTTTGAGACAGAGTATCGCTCTGTCGCCCACGCTGGAGTGCAGTGGCCGGATCTCAGCTCACTGCAAGCTCCGCCTCCCGGGTTTACGCTATTCTCCTGCCTCAGTCTCCCGAATAGCTGGGACTACAGGCGCCCGCCACCTCGCCTGGCTAGTTTTTTGTACTTTTTAGCAGAGACGGGGTTTCACCGTGTTAGCCAGGATAGTCTCGATCTCCTGACCTCATGATCCACCCGTCTTGGCCTCCCAAAGTGCTGGGATTACAGGCGGTGTGATGTTCTTTAACTCAATGTATTTTAAACATAGATCTTAAATAATTCCCATCTAAATATGCTTTTGTGTCTTCTGTGTTAAAACATTAAAAAAATTCTCTTGCTAAAGGAGGTGGCTACTCTAATGTACGTAATTATCAAAATTCATGAAACTATACACTTAAAATTTTTGCATTTTATTTTATGAAATTATACTTAAGTTGTTTTAAAAACAACAGTGGAAGGAAATGGAAGCATTATCTATAAAGCCCAATCTTGCTATTATGCAGATGAGAAAACTAATTTAAAGATATCAAGTTATTTGGCCCAAAACATACAAATAATACTTGAAGGCATTGGTACTAAAAACCCAGGTGTCAGGTCTCCTTGTCCCTTCCAGTCCACCCTCTCAATTTTTAATGACAGAGACAGGACAAACAATATTTTGAGACACGGAACTCAAGTCAGCCTAAACAACTCAACAGTTAAATGTTTCCTGGGCCAGGGCTGATGGCTTACCTTTCCCGGAGAAAACTAGGGCAGTGAACTGTGTGATTCAGTGCCATAGCTTGTCCTGATGAAAACTAAACTACAATTGACATCCACAATTTTGCAAATGTATCTTTTGAGGGTCTCCTAACAGCTGTGGTTAACATATGATGATTATGTGGGAGTTTAAAATATTTTATTTCTTTTTAAAGATATACCTTGCTATATATGAACATCATACCAAACTGTCTGTGTTCTTAAAGCACAATGTTGTCATCATGATTTAACTTTAGGTGACAGTGGGTGATCCAGTCTTTAATAAAAATCTTACAGTGACTTAGCCTGTATGTTATAGGTCAATGATCTCTTCATCTCCTGACTTGCACAAGAATTCTCAAATGCTTTATTCAAAGCATATTTGGATTTCTTTTCAATTTTGCTAAAACTGGGAAGTATATCTTGGGATTTGGGGTAAGAAAGACATGTGATGTTCTATGGGTCAATTTACTTCAAAGGTAGCTCTTAGCTCATTACCATCCAAATATGCAGTTGTTTCTTCTATCTTAAATCAACAAAAAAATTTCCCTTGCCCTAGCTTGCCTGCCCAGCCACTCTACCCATTTCTTTGCCCTCACTAGAAGCAAAATTTATTCAGTTTTCTATACTGTGCATTTTCAATTCTCCCCTTCCCATCATTCATGCTCCTGACCTCACTACTCCAACGAAACGTCTCTTGTCAAGGTCTCCAATGACTTTCATAATCCTAAAGCCTATGATCACTTCTTAGCCCTCATCTTCTTTGACATGTTAGAGCAATTGACACAGTTCATCACTCTTTTCTTCTTAATAGAGATTATTTTCTTGTCTTCTAGGCCAGTGCTTCTCAAACTATAAAATGTGAACAAATCACCTAGAGAATCTTGTTAAAATGCAATACTGATTCAGTTAAAATGCATTTCTGGAGCACAGTTTAAGATTCTATCTTCCTAGCGATGTTGATGCTGCTGTTCCATAGACCACACTCTAAGTAGCAAAGTTATTGGGCAGTTTTTGGGTTCTTTTACTTATTTTCTATTGAAGTTCCCCAAGTTTGGTATTTGATTGTATTCTATTTTCTATGTACACTAACTCTGTTAGTGACCCCATGACTAAGTCAACAAGTCAATGTATAGCTCAATTCCAGGTCTTCTCCCCAAACTCCAGCCTCATAACACCAACTCCTACTTGGCATTGCCAATTGGATGTATAATAAACACCTCAAACTTAACCTAACTAAAATTTAACTACTGGTCTCCCTCTCCAAACCTGCTCTATCTGAGCAAGTTTATTAGCAACTCCATTTTTCTAGTTGCTCAGGCCAAAAACCTTGGACTCTATAATTGTCCTATCTGAACTACTGAACTACCATCATGTCTCACCTGGACTCCTTCAATAACTTTTAGCAAGACTCCTTGCTTTGGCTCTTAGCACCTATGATCTCTTCTTGACAGAATACCTTGAGTAATCATTTGAAATATAATAGGGAATGTCAATCTTCTATTAAAAACCCTCAAGTAGGCCAGGCACGGTGGCTCACACCTGTAATTTCAGCACTTTGGGAGGCCAAGGCGGGCAGATCCCTTGAGGTTGGAAGTTTGAGACCAGCCTGACCAACATGGAGAAACCCCGTTTCTACTAAAAATACAAAATTAACCGGGCGTGGTGGTGCATGCCTGTAATCCCAGTTACTCGGGAGGCTGAGGCAGAATCGCTTGAACCCAGGAGGTGGAGGTTGCGGTGAGCCAAGATCACACCATTGCACTCCAGCCTGGGCAACAAGAGTGAAAATCCATCTCAAAATAAATAAATTAATTAAATTAAATTAAAAATAAAAATAAAAACCCTCAAGTGACCTCCCGTGTCACTCAGAAAAAAAGCCATGCTGAGTGGACTTTGAAGTTCTTCATGATCTGATTCAAGGTAACTTTTCTAATTTTTTATCCTTCTGATTCAGTTTGACTAACTTTTATCACAGGTTTTTCTTACATTAGAGACTTCTCTAACAGTTCCTTCCATCAGATGATTAATCTGAAATCTTACTCTTTGGCTATTTCCTCTCCTCCAAAGCTTTGGTCAGCTCTCATCTCCATGAAGCTGACCCTGAGCTTCCTTTTTAATCATGCCACCTGCAGGCATCCCTGCTTTCCTTCATGTTACTCTAATTTTCCTTGTATACCACAGCACTTAATACTTTGTAAATACCATATTACTTCTTTTTTTCTATTATATGTATTCTTTTTGGCTGTCTCTTTCTGTGGACCTTTTAACTCCATGAGGACAAAAATTTTCATCAGCTTGGTTCACAAATGTATTCTAAGTACCTAGGCCAGAGAGCTCACAATTAAACATTTGTTGAATGATTTAAAGAGTTTTCCACCTGTACACTTGAGTGGGTATGCTTGTAAACAGAGAGGTAATGTACAAACCCTTATAAAACAGTTACATAGTTAGACATAATGTAAGTGCTAAAAGTGAATTATTATTGTTAATGTGGGAGAAGCTTGTCTAAATAGGTGACTGTGGTATCAGAAAAGGAAGAATGAGCATTTTACTGGAAACATGTTGATTACAGAGAGTATATTTTACATTTATTCCAAGAGTGGTAGAACAAACTTCAAAATCTGGCTCAAATATTAAAAAAAAATACACACACACATTTTCAAAGTCTCAAATTAAACATATGATTACAAAGTAATCAGACAAATTTTATGTGCAATGTGTATAATTTCATAGCATCATTTCTTTAGAGACACATTTTGTAGTTAATAAACAGTGATCATTGTAGGTAAGGCATTGCAATGAATTACCAGAATTCTTCAGTATAATTCTTCATTAAAATTCTGATCATCATATAAATTGAATGGTATATTACCACAGTCTCAGTCCAAAAATGCTCTAAATTCTTAATACACATTTTCTGCTCACTACCACCAAACATATGATTCATTTACCACTGCCAAAGATTCTATCAGACTTTTTTTCCAGTTAGTATTCTTTCTGACATGCTAGCTATATATTTGAGAATTTGATCCATGTTTCTTTTCCTTTTTATGATTTCTATTTGCTCTAAATACTTAAAGAGTCTGGTTAGTTTGTAATCTTTCCATTATATTCCTATATTAACTGTTTCGTCTTACCTTCTTTGAAGAATATGACAAAAATAGTTGGTAAGTTTCATTTTTGGAATATGAAAACCGAAAACTACCCTGGCCACGTAAAGAATTTGAGGAGGCTTGTTTCTCAGAAGACTTTTCAGTTTTAACTTTATTTGCTTCAGTGGGTGTAAATTTTAGAGATATATCTGCATTAAAATTTGATGTCTTCTCTTGGACGATACTTTTAAATGCTTCAATTTGTTCTTCATAATGTTCGGTTCTTAAATTTTTCTCGCCTTTGGTCTAAAAGAGAATTAAAAAGTGTTGTTAAAAACAAGATACGAAACAAAAGGAAAAACAAGCAGAACAGAACCAAACAGAAATCAAGCAATTCTTTGAAAGGCAGTAGAACAAAGGACTTAAGAGAAAAAGGGCTGGAGTCAGATTCCTGGGGTTCAAATACAGACTCCGTGACTTTAAAGTGATTATGCAACAATCTCTGTGTCTTTAGTATGATTCTTAGTCTATAAAACGGATATTCATCATATCTAGCACAAAAGGTCTTATAACAATTTAGTGAGATAATGCATATAAAGGGCTTATAATATAGCAAACTTTTTTTTTCAACTTATTTTAAGTTCTGGGGTACATGTGCAGGATGTGCAGATTTGTTACATAGGTAAACATGTGCTATGGTGGTTTGCTGCACAGGTCAACCCATCACCTAGGTATAAAGTCCAGTATCCATTAGCTATTCCTCCTGATGCTCTCCCACTCCTACCCCCAGCAGTCCCCAGTGAGTGTTTTCCCCCCAACATGTCCATGTGTTCTCATCATTCAGCTCCCACTTACAAGTGAGAATATGAGGTGTTTGGTTTTCTGTTTCTGTGTTAATTTGCTGATGATAATGGCTTCCAGCTCCATTCATGTCCCTGCTAAGGACGTGATCTTGTTCCTTTTTATGGCTGCATAGTATTCCATGGTGTATATGTACCACATTTTCTTTATTCACTCTATCATTGATGGGCATTTGGGTTGATTCCAAGTCTTTGCTATTGTGGATAGTGCTGCAGTGAACATATGCATGCGTGTATCTTTATAATAGAATGATTTCTATCCTTTCAGATATATACTCAGTAATGGGATTGCTGGATCAAATGGTATTTCTGCCTCTAGATCTTTGAAGAGTTGGCACAGTGTCTTCAACAATAGTTGAACCAATTTACACTCCCACCAACAGTGTAAAAGCATTCCTTTTTCTCTGTAACCTTGCCAACATCTGTTGTCTTTGGCTTTTTAATAATTGTCATTCTGACTGGTTTGAGATGCTATCTCATTGCGGTTTTGATTTGCATTTCTCTAATAATCAGTGATGCTAAGCTTTTATTCATATGTTTGTTGGCCACATGAATGTCTTCTTTTGATTAGTGTCTGTTCATGTCCTTTGCCCACTTTTTAATGGGGTTATTTTTTTTTCCTGTAAATTTGTTTAAGTTCCTCATAGACTCTGGATATTAGATCTTTGTCAGATGAATAGATTGCAAAAATTTTCTCCTGTTATATAGGTTGCCTGTTCACTCTGATGGTAGTTTCTTTTGCCATGCAGAAGCTCTTTAGTTTAATTGGATCCCATTTGTCAATTTTTGTTTTTGTTGCAATTGCTTTGGCATTTTCATCATGAAATCTTTGCCCATGCCTATGTCCTGAATGGTATTGTCTAGATTTTCTTCTAGGATTTCTATAGCTTTTGCTTTTAATTGGATCCCATTTGTTAATTTTTGTTTTTGTTGCAATTGCTTTGGCATTTTCATCATGAAGTCTTTGCCCACGCCTGTGTCCTGAATAGTATTGCCTAGATTTTCTTCTAGGATTTCTAGAGCTTTTGGTTTTACATTTAAGTCTTTAGTCCATCTTGAGTTAATTTTTGTATAATGCATAAGGAAGAGGTCCAGTTTCAATTTTCTGCATATGACTAGCCAGTTCTCCCAGCACTATTTATTAAATAGGGAATCCTTTTCCCATTGCTTGTTTTTGTAAGAGCTGTTGAAGATTAGATGGTTGTAGGTGTGCAGTCTTATTTCTGAATTCTCTATTGTGTTCCATTGGTCCATGTGTTTGTTTTTGCACCAGTACCATGATATTTTGATAACTGTAGCCTTGTACTATAGTTTGAAGTCAGGCAGTGTGATGCCTCCAGTTTTGTTCTTTTTGCTTAGAATTATCTTGGCTATACAGGCCCTTTTTTGTTTCCACATGAATTTTAAATTAGTTTTTTTTTTTTTTTTTCTAATTCATGAAGAATGTCAGTGGTAGTTTAATGGGAATAGCATTGAATCTATAAATTACTTTGGGCAGTATGGCCATTTTCACAATATTGATTCTTCCTATCTGTGAGCATGAAATGTTTTTCCATTTGCTTATGTCCTCTCTGATTTCCCTGAGCAGTAGTTTGTAGTTCTTGAAGAGGTCCTTCATGTGCTTTGTTAGCTGTATTCCTAGGTATTTTACAGGTTTTTTTTTTTTTTTTTTTTTTTTTTTTTTTTTTTTAGCAATTGTGAATGGGAGTTAATTTATGATTTGGTTCTCTGCTTGCCTGTTGTTGGTATATAAGAGTGCTAGCAATTTCTGCACATTAAGTTTGCATCCTGAGACTTTGCTGAAGTAGCTTATCAGCTTAAAAAGCTTTTGGGCTGAGACAACGGGGTTTTCTAAATATAGGATCATGTCATCTGCAAACAAAGATAATTTGACTTTCTCTCTTCATAT
Source organism: Macaca thibetana thibetana (assembly GCF_024542745.1). Classification (NCBI taxonomy): domain Eukaryota; kingdom Metazoa; phylum Chordata; class Mammalia; order Primates; family Cercopithecidae; genus Macaca; species Macaca thibetana. The sequence continues at coordinate 140,342,869 of NC_065583.1, forward strand.
TTGAATACCCTTTATTTCTTTCCCCTGCCTGATTGCACTGGCCAGAATTTCCAATACTATGTTGAATACGAGTCATCAGAGAAAGCATCCTTGTCTTGTGCTGGTTTTCAAGGAGAATGCTTTCATCTTTTGCCCATTCAGTATGATATTGGCTGTGGGTTTTTCATATACAGCTCTTACTATTTTGAGGTATGTTCCTTCAACACTAAACTTTCAATTAAACTTTTTTTTTTTTTTTTTTTTTCCAACTTGGCTATTGTCAGGTTATTGTCAATGAGAGGGTTGATATATAAGTGCTTCAGTTCTCTTTTCAGAGATCTTCTGAATTAGGTGTAACTTGTCTGGGAAGGGGACACCTGTATCTTCAGACAGTGTCATGAATTGGATTTAGTAGTATGTATTGAGTGGTTGTTCTGCATGGGAAACCTAAAGCTACTACTGTCTCATGAAAAGACTGAAATGTATATAGTTATCTTTAAAACAAGACATGTTGAAGAAACTTCCTAGCATAACAGGGAAAAGCAAACTAACCATTGTCACTTCCCTACTTAGATCCTTCCAGTGTATTTCTAATGACTTTAATATAGTCTAAACCAGGTTTATTTCTAGTCAATCTTTCCATCACTGTGTGTCAGCCATCTAGCTGTTCCACAACCCATGCTGTTCTTACCCTAAGTCCCTTTTATGCTGCTTTGACTTTCTGGAATGTTCTCTTACTCTTTCCCCCCCAATCCTCCCATAGCACACACATCACACACACTCCCTCTCACACATACACACAAATCATAGGCCTCAGGTTGATTAATTCCCACTCCTGTTTCAAGTTTTACCCGAAACATCACTGCTTTAGGAAAGCCTCTCCTGATACAACAGACTAACAAATATTTTTGCTGCAAGCTTTTATGGCTCCTCTTTTAAAACAAAATAAAATGAAAACCACTTCTTTTATAATTACTTATTAAATAAAACTCCAGTCTTTGACTCTAGCTACATCCCAGCACCCTATAGATACAGGGTCCAGGCTTAACCAGTGCCAGGCCAGCTTCTGTGGCCTCAGGCCTGAGGCCAGTTTCATGGACAAAGGTTCCAGCCTCAACTCAAGCTTTAGACAGGCCCAGAATGAGGCTGATCTCTGTATCCCCAGACTCAGGATTTTACTTGCAGACTAAGCCTCCAGCTATGCCAGGTTAGCACCCATATATCTCAGCTTCAGGCCAGCTTCCATGACCTCAGGCACCAGGCCAGCATCTGGGACTCAGTCTCAAAGGCTGGTCTCTGTAGACTCAGGCTCCAGTTTCACCCAGTGCCAGAATGGTCACTGCAAATCCAAAAATCAGGCCTGAGACCGGGGATCCAGCCTCTAGGCCCATCCCAGTGCAAAGGCAGCCCTATTGGCCTCAGGCTCCAGGCTAGCCTTCATGAATTCAGGCTCCAGGATGGTCCTTATAGCCTCAAGATCCAGTGGACCCACTGGACCCAGGGTCCAGGCCCACTTCTGTAGACTCCAGTGCTAGGCTGACCTCTATGGATACAGGCACGAGGCTCGTTCCAGCAGACCCAAGCTCTAGGCCTTCTCCAGTGAATAAAGGAGCCAATCACGTCTGCCCAAGGACTCCAGCATCAAGCCTGCTTGTGGACCATGCCAGATGACTTGCCCAGAATCTCTGGACAAACTGATTAATGAAGGGTTATCCCTGCTGAAGTCGGTCTTTAAGGGATGGAATAAGTGCTTACTTCTTCGAAGGCATAGATATGCATGGCCACAAAGATCACACATCATCAGGGAAACATGACACCACCAAAGGAACAAAATAAAGCACCTGTAATTGACCCTAAAGAAGTGGAAATTTACAAACTGCCTGAAAACGAATTCAAAATAATTATCTTAAAGAAGCTCATTGAGCTGCATGAGAATACAGACAGAAGACTAGATGAAATCAGGAAAAAAATATATGAACAAAATTAGAAGTTCAATAGAGAGAGAGCATAAAAAAGCACAAACAACCAAATTTAGGGGGTTAAAGAACACAACAGATGAGCTGAACAATTTCATAGTGAGCTTCAGTAGCAGATTCTATCACGCAGAAGAATCATGAGCTCAAAGACAGTTCATTTGAAATTACCAATCAGAAAAACAAAAAATAGAAAAGAATAAAAAATAGTGAAGAAGTCCTGTGGGAACTATGGGCACCATCAAGTGAACCAGTATATGTATTATGGTGCCCCAGAAGGAAGAGAGAAACACAAAAGCGTAGAGAGCTTATTTAAAGAAATAATGACAGCAAATTTCCCCAAAGTGGAGAAAAAAACAAGCACCCAGGTCTATGAAGCCCAAAGAACCCCAAATACACTATATTTGAAGAGATCTTCTCTTGGACACATTACAGTAAAACTCAAAAATCATACAACAAAGAGAATTTTGAAAACAAGAGAAGAACAACTCATCACATATGAGGGAGCTCACATAAGATTACTAGCAGATATTTCAGCGAAAGCCTTGAATCCAGGAGATAGTGAGATGATATATTCAAGAGTACTGAAAGAAAAATAAACTGCCAATCAAGAACAGTATACTGGGCAATTCTGACCTTCATAAATGATGAAGGAATAAAAAATTTCCCAGAGAAACAAAAGCTGTGAAAGTTCATTACCTCTAGACCTTCCTATAAGAAATGCTAAAGGGAGTTCTTCAAGTTGAAAGAAAAGAATGAAAATTCATAACATAAATAATTTATGAAATTATAAAATTCACTGGTAAAATTAAGTACATAGTCAAATTCAGAATACTCTAATACCATAATGATGATGTACAAATCAAGTATATCTGTAGTATGAAAATTAAAAGACAACACTATTAAAAATAATAATAGCTATAATAGTTAAGTAATACACAATATAAAAAGGTGTTAATTGTGACATCAAAAACAAAATGTGGGGAGGAAAAGTGTAGAAGTTTTAAAAATGTGATGGAATTTATGTTGCTAACAGTTTAAAATAGCCTATTATAACTATAGATATTTTATGTAAGCTGCATGGTAACTCATGAAAACCACAAAAAAATCAACTAAACACAGAAAACATAAAAAGCAAAGAATTAAAGCATATCAGTATAGAAAATTATCTAATCACAAAGGAAGATAGCAAGAGAGAAACAACCAGAAAGAACATACAAAACAACCAGAAAATAATGAACAAAATGGCAGTGGTAAGTCCTTACCTACCGATAATTATCTTAAATGTACTCAATCAAGAGATGTAGAGTAGCTAAATGGATTAAAAAGCAGGCCCCAACTATTATATATGCTGCCTATGAGACTCACTTCACCTTTAAGTGCCAAAATACAGCAGGGATAGCTAAATATACCAGATAAAATTCTGACTTGTCAAAAAGTGTAAGAAGAGACAAAGAAGATCATTATATAATAATGAAGGGGTCAATTTTGCAAGAGGATATTTAAATTTCTATGTACCCCACATCAGAGCACCTAAATGTATAAAGTAAATATTAATAGATCTGAAAGGAGAGACAAACTGCAATAAAATAATAGTAGGGAACTTCTCAATACTCCACGTTCAACAATAGACAGGTCATCTGGAGAGAAAATTATTAAGGAAACATTGGAACTGAACTACACTTTAGTCCAGATAGACCTAACAAATATACACAGAACATTCCATCCAAAGTAACATAATACATGTTTTTATTAAGCACACATGGAACATTCTTGTGGATAGATCATATATTAGGCTATAAAACAAATCTTAAACATTTTAAGAATATTAAAATAATATTAATGATCTCTTTTGACCACAATGGTATGAAGCTAGAAATCAATAACAGGAGAAATTTTGGAAAATTCACAAATATGGAAAAATTAACATGTTCCTGAACAATAAGTCAACAAAGAGATTAAAAGTTTAAAAATATCTTAAAATAAATAAAAATGAAAACACAACATCCCAAAACTTATGGGATGCAGCAGAAGCAGTTCTAAGAGAAAAGTTTATAGTAATAAAAGCCTACATCAAAAAAGAATTTCTCAAACAATCTATCATTATATCTTAAGGAACTAGAAAAAGAAAGGCAAACTAAGCTTACTAAATTAAAATTAATTGAAGTAAGAGAATAATAAAGATCAGAGCAGAAATAAACAAAATAGGTAGCAGAAAAAGAACAGAAAAGACCAAGAAAACCAACAGTTAGTTTTTAAAAAAAGAAACAAAATGAACAAACCTTTAGCTAGGCTAACTCAGGAAGAAAAGAGAAGACTCAAATAAAATCAGAAATGAAAGAGGAGATATTACTGTTGGCTCTTCATATCTGCGGATTTTGCATCCATGGATTCAACCATCATCGGATCAAAAATGTAGTTGATTCTACAATGGTTGCATCTGTACTGAACATGTACAAACTATTTCCCTTGTCATTATCATCTAAACATTACAGTATAACAACTATTTAAATTTAAATAGCACTTACATGACTTAGGTATTCTAAGTAATCTAGAGATATTTAAATTATGCTGGAGGCTGAGCGTAGGGTATATGCAAATATCACACCATTTTATATGAGCATCTAAGAATTTAGGTATTTGTGAGTGGTCCTGGAACCAATTCCTCATAGATACCTAGGGACAGCTGTACAACCGATACCACAGAAATGTAAATAAACATAAGATATTACTATGAAAAATTATGCACAAAGAAATTGAATAACCTAGAAGAGATGGGTACATTCCTAGAAACATACAACCTATCAAGACAGAATTATGAAGAAACAGAAAATGCAGACCAATAATGATTAAAAAGATTGAATCAGTACTACAAAAAGTCTCTCATGAAAGAAAAGCCCAGAACCTTAAGGCATCACTGATGAATTCTACCAGATATTTAAAGAAGAACTAATCCTAGGCTTTCTTAAAATATTCCAAAGAATTGAAGAAGAGGGAATATTTCCAAATTCATTTTATAAGACCAGCATTACCCTGATACCAAAGCCAGACAAAAACACTACAAGAAAAGAAAATTACAAACTAATATCCGTGATTAACATATATGTATATGTATCTTCAATAAAATATAAACAAACTGAATTCAGAAATATATTAAAATGATCATACACAATGATCAAGTGAGATTTATATCTAGGATGCAAGGATAGTTTAACATATGCAAATCAACAATTGTGATTACACCACATTAATGGAATGAAGGATAAAAATTATATGATCATCTCAATAGATGTAGAAAAAGCATTCAATAAAATTCAACGTCATTTAAAGATTAGAAAACTCTCAATAAATTAGGTTTGTTGGAGAGAAGGAATGCATCTCAACGTAATAAAGGCCATATACAACAAGCCCACATTGACCATTATACTCAGTGGTTCAAACTGAGAATTTTTATCAGATGTCAGGAACAAGACAAGGATGCCCACTCTATTTCTGTTCAAAATAGTGCTAGAAGTCTTAGCTAGAGCAATTAGGAAAAAGAAAGAGATAAAAGGCACTTCAGTCCGAAAGGAAGAAGTAAAATTGTCTGCAGATGACATAATCTTTTATGTAGAAAACCCTAAAGACTCCACCCAAAAAACAAAGAAAGACAAAAAATATTAGAACTAACAAATTCAGTAAAGTTGCAGGATACAAAATCAACATGCAAAATCAGTTGCATTTCTACTCACTAGCTACAAACTATCTGAAAAAGAAACTTTTAAAAATACTATCTACTACAGAATTAAAAAGAAAACACTTAGGAATAAATTTAACCAAGGAGATGAAAGAGCTGTATGATGAAATTCATAAAACATTGATGAAAGAAATGGAAAATATACAAATCAATGGAAAGATATCCAATATTCATGGTTTGAAATAATTAATATTGTTAAAATAGTAATACTGCCCAATATGATCTACAGACTCAGTGCAATCCCTATCAAAATTTTATGTCATTTTCCACAGAAATAAAAAGAACAATCCTGAAATTTGTATGGAACCACAGAAAATCTTGAATGGCCAAAGCAATCGTGAGAAAAAAGAACAATACTGGTGACATCGTGGCTTTTTGATAGAGGGGTGTAATTTGTAGGCACCTGCACTTGTATGTGAAATGACTAGAAAGGAAATGGCATAAGGCAAATATCAACTCAGCAGTGTAGAGGGCCACTTTCAAATATAACAGATTGTTGGTCAGGGTATCAATTAGGATGTTGTTGAATGACTCAAGAAAAAGTAGCCTCTCTCACTATGCCGGGTAGTTGCGAGTACAGCCTGAAACTGTGAGGATGGGGTCATCCCAGAGAGCATAGGAACAAAAGCTGAATTGGGAAATGCAAAAATCCATCCATGCCAAAAGACGTCTAGGCTTAATGTTAAGCATTATGAAATGGACCAATACTTGTAACCATCATAGAGAGAAAAGCAAAAATCTTAGAAGAGGAGACCAAGGGGCAAGATTACAGAAAGCAGAAAAGCACAAAGATGGAAGGAAGTTTCTTTATGAGTACTGAATAAACAGATATTGGAGAAGCTAGATTCAGAGACAGAAGGTCAAGTGGCTTGCATGTTCTAGGAGGCAGACATATTATAGGGGTCAGTTGAAGTTATCCTGTCTAAGAATTTGTTCATATAATGCTCCTTGAAAAGAAATAAACATTGCCTATGGCACTAAAAATGGAAGAGAGAGACACAATCAAGAAATATTTCAGAGTTCAAGTTGTAGAGGTTTGGAGGGCAGTTGTAAATAGAGAGTAAGTAGAGAAAACTGTTGAAGACGTCATTAAAATTTTATTTGTACAAATGGATAATAAAACCATAAATCACGTATTATTATCAAAGCCATCTCTCACTAATTGAAAGGAGAAATCTATGAAGAACAGATTCATTGTAACCTCTTGAGGCACCCCTCTGCCAGAACCATCTAGCCAAGATACTCTCACATTCTTAACCATTTAGCCATTAAGTTTTGGAGTAATTTGACAGTTAGTAAAGGATAACAAGTTCAATTCATCTCTATTATCTATAGAATTTTTTTTCTCTGCCTAAGTCTTAAACGTTTGTGTGCTCCAGGACTTCAGTCTCTATGTTCTTCTCTTCTCCCTCATTGTACATTTCTTGGGTAATCTCAGGCACTCTTAAGAATGCAATGATCACCAGGCGCGGTTGCTCACTCTTGTAATCCCAGCACTTTGGGAGGCCAAGGCAGGCAGATCATGAGGTCAGGAGTTAGAGACCAGCCTGACCAACATGGTGAAACCCCGTCTCTACTAAAATACAAAAATTAGCTGGGCATGGTAGCACACGCCTCTAATCTCAGCTACTCAGGAGGCTGAGGCAGGAGGATCGTTTAAACCTGGGAGGCTGATGTTGCAGTGAGCCGAGATTGCGCCACTGCACTCCAGCCTGGGCAACAGAGCGAGACTCCATCTCAAAAAAAAAAAAAAAAAAAGCAATGATCATGTATATGTTAATGGACACCTAGATCTCTTTTTACAATTTAGATCATTCTCTCCATTTTGATTCAAATAATCTCCTTGTTGTAGGATAACTCCATCTAATGTCATATAGACCCTCAAACTCAAAATTATAGAAACCACTCCTTCTTTGGTAGATTTCCTGCACATCCAATTTCCCACATCTCTTTTGATGGCCTATAATTCACTGGTTGTGTGTATGTGTGTGTGGTTGTTTTTTCTATTTGTTTGTTTGTTTTTGGCTTTCCATTTTTATAGGGTCCATCTATAGAAAGTTTAGTTTGTGATAGGCACTGTTCTAATCACTTTATGGTTATTAACACATTTAATATTTCTGAAACTCTATGAAGTGTATACTACTATCATGCCATTTTATGATGGAAATTGAGATCCAGGAAAGATAACTAAGTTGCCCAAATTCACATAGATGATAAGTGGAGGAATTTACCAAAATTTAAACCCAGAGAGTCTTAATTCAGAACCTTGTGACTGATCATATGCTATACTGTCTCCAATTTATTACTAATCTCTTAATGCTTAAATATGCTGGATTTTATCCTTCCTCTTCATCTCTACTATTACAGACCCAGATTAGCCTTTCGTCATCTGCTTCTTGGACCACAAAATACCCTCCTTCTGTTCTCATTACCTCTGGTCTTGTTCCCTTAAAATTTATTTCTACAAAACACGAAGTTCTAAAATGAAAGTCTCAGCATCTTGCTCTCTGGAGTGGCTCCCTCATTATGCTCAGGATTATGCTCAGTGTATTTATTATGGTACATGAGTGCTTTCATGAGTTGACCCCTGCCTATGACTTCAACCTTGAATGCATGAGTTTATTTGTAGAACAGAGTCCCTTTCAAGATAGCAGTTTCTGTAGAGAAAGACTACATATTTTCCACTTGAGAAACATCAACATAGGACAAATGACCAGGTATGTAGTAAGCTTTATCTGCTGCTAGATTTTCTAAATGGGCTTAAGTTGCCAGTAGAAAGAATAGTTGGAATGTTTATTAAGCCTCTGCTTGCAATTTTGCTGTTAACTTTAATGGCAATTCCAATTAAATATTTGTTCTTTGCCTTCATTAGAAATATTAACTTAGACTGTTAATATGCTGGCATGAATTTTTTATTCATTCAATAGGCATTTATTTAGCATAGTGTACAGTATTAATTTTTCAGGATTCTGTGGTCAATAAAAGACTGAGATAGTAACCAAAAAATACTTATTATACAGCAAAATAGAGAAAAAATCAAAGCATATTGCATTTATTTGTAGGAGAAGCATTTTAGAAGATAGAGAATTCAGAGGAGAAAGCTGAGGGTGGAGTGGCAATCAAAAATCAGATCAGGATTGACTTTGTACTCCTTGCCAAGGAGACTGACTACTGCACTGAAGGCTATAGATAGACACTCACCAAATTTAAGCTGCAAGGAGAATGATCAGATTTATTATTTTTATACTGAAATGTGGGGAATGATTGAAGTTGAGAAAAACTAGAGGCTATAAACTGAGAAGACAATTTTGAGTCATTCCTACATGAGAAGTGATGGCAGCTTAAGGCAGTGGCAGTGGGAATGGGGAATAAGAAACAGATTTAAAGGAGATTATAATAATAGAAATTGAAGACTGATTGGATATTGTGGGTTTTGAGGGAAATGAGTCTGTAAAGAATGTCTTAAGGAGGGATTTCAGGTTTTGAGTTTGATGACTAGGGCGATATTATTTCCACTTACCAAGACAGAGAATTCAAGAGCAAGAAGCAGAAAATTGGGAGTAAGATTGGTTATCGGTTTTAGGTATGTTGACTCTGTGACAATGGCAGACAACTGGATATACAAGCATCTAGTTCAAAGAGAGATGTGGGCTGGTAACATAGGATTTGTATGCAATCAAACAGAGTGAAAATCGAAGCCATAGGAGAAAAGGAAAAGGAAATCACTCAAGAAGAATATATAGAGAAAAATTAGTGAAGCAAGCTAGGAACTCTGGAAAGAGTTCAATACTATTTAAGGATTCTCCAAAAGGGAGCTCAAAATAAGCTTGAGATAGACTTGAAGAGGGTTGAAAAATGAATAGACACAAGATAACAGAGAGTGGGGAATAAATGCAATGCACATATGTTGAGATAGCAACTGTAGACAACATGGGTATATAGAGATGGGAGAGGTTTCTTCATTTGTTTCTTTTTAGATGAGACCCTTGAAAAATATTTATATATGAAGCCCAGAGTGGAAGGAAAAAGAAGGAAAGGTTGAGTGGAGGCTTAGCAGAATGTCTAGCAAGGTACTTGGAGTGGGATCCAGGCTAGGGAGGAGAAAGAATAACTTCCTACTGAGAGAATAGAAGGATGTAAAGATGGATCGAGTAGCAAAGTAAGTACATAGAATAACTTTGAAGAAACAACTTGGAAAGCTCCTGCCTAAGACTTGGGTATTCTCTGTTAAGTTGGAGCTAATGTCATCTGCTGCACCCAGGATCAAGACGGTGAGTAACAGTAAGAGGCTTGACGGTGTTGCTGAAAGATTGAGCCTGCTCCTGTGAAGAACAAGAATGAGGAAAGCCTCAGAAGGTATCATGGACCTACTGAACAGTGTGGAGGATCCAGTTGAAATTATAATGCTAGCTGTTTTTGTGTGAGCATAATTTTCTCTTTAGTGTTCAGCAGTATAAGTTTATAAGTAGGGCAGAAAATAATAAAGTTCATCCCAAATCAGAGTTTTTCTGGATTATAGGAGGAATGGAAAGCAAGGACACTGCTAATATTGGCAAATGTAGTCAAAATGGATCTAGCTTGGATGAACAAAATAATTTAGAGTAGGAGGAACAAGATACACCAGGAGAAAAATAGATTCCAAAAAGCCTGAAGGTCTAGATGAGGCCAAGTAGAGGTTTGTGGGCATAAATGAGGGTGACAGCTGAGAGGTTAGACAATTGTGATAAGATGAGAGGCTTAAAAGCTGGATTTTCAGATTTCAGAGACAGCAAAATTCTGGTAAATACAAAGTCAAGGGTTAGGTGGCTAGAAATAAGAGTGGCTATAGTAAAATGGTATAGGAAGTTATGAGGCAACAAAAAATACTTGGCAGCCCACATGCTATTGAAGTCACCCAGGATTTTGGCAGGATTGGGGTGAAAAGTATACTTATAAACTGGGTGCATTTTGCAAATTTTTGTTCATCTACCAATTCTTACATTTTCATGGAGACTCAGATTTAAGAAGAATTATAATGAACACTTGAAACATGAGTTAGGCTTACAAATTATTATTCAACAACAAAAGTGAAGAAAGAACCAAAGAAAAGTAAGTAGAAAAGGACCTAAGTTATAAATGCAATCACCACTCCCCTCTCCCCTTTTTACTGACTACAATTGTTCTTGGTCATTACCGTTAATTTATAAAGTGGTCAGTAAATCTTGACCTATTATGTGACCACTAATTATGTACCTAGCTTTGGCTAAGTCTTTTACTAATTATATTCTAAAACGAATAATAGCTAATGTTTACTGAGGGCTTGCTATATGCCAGTGACTTCCTGAGTGTTTCACATATTTAGACCCATTTATCTCCATGAGGTAGGCATTATTATTTCTATTTTATAGATAAAGAAACTGAGGCACAATGATGATAAGTAATTTGCCTGAGATTTTACAGCACTAAGGGGCAGAGGTGGAATTTCAACCTGAGCAGAGTGGCTCTAGAACCACAGCCCATTTGAGACGAAAGACCCTAAATGAGAGAGTATGAATGGATGATAAGAAGATGTAATTATTTAGGTGTATTCCCATGTTATGATGGACCAGTATCATTCTGTCAAAAATGAAAGCCCATAAATTATTGCCAATAAGTAACTAAGGCAAGAGTTAAAAATCATTTCATCAAACAAAAACTGGTGAGTATTATATTGAGTTGGTATTGGTAATAAGCTATAAAGAAGTATAATATGTATAATTTGCCTTCAGGTATTACTGATACACATGAGAAAGTAAATGACATATTTCATTAAGTAGTAGGAATTAAAGAAAAAAATTCCCTCTAAGGAGTTAAAGTAGATATTTCCCCTCATAAAAGTTTGTGTTCTTTTATGTATAATAATAACAAATTTGGCTACTTATTTTCTGAGACCATAACAGATTTGAATAAGGGGATTATCAGCAGTGGGAGCAGCAAGGGAGTGATTTGGAGGCCTTAGCCAATCCCTATTTAACTCCCACTACCCCAGTTGGCACCACATAAATATTCAAGTTCACAATTACTATCTTCTTTCTAATAAGCTTGACATCAAACTTTTTTGGAGGTATTAATCTCACCTGAACTAGTAAAAGGTATCTATAATCTTTATTTTTCCCACCATATGTGAACATAGATTAGTTTTGCTACAGAAATACTGATGTGTTAGACTATGCGATGCTGCTCAAACTCCACTTTGATGTATATCATATACAGGTAAGCCCCACATCACCTTTCTAAAATCCCAAACATTCTGAAATGCTGAAACACATCTGTTTCCAGGGTTATGGATAAGGGAAAGCAGTGTTTCCTCACCAAATGTGGCTTCAAGATCAGTCCTGGGCAGCCCCTAGCCTTCACCATCCTATGTCATACAAGTTATTACCCCACTAGAGAAGCTAAGAGTTGATCACAGTGGTGAAAACAGAAAAACTAAAATGCAGACTAAACTCCAAACAAACTAAATCAACACAACAATAACCCTTCTCCCATCAGCAATGACCAAGGCGTCCATGTTTGGTATTTTCTATTTAAGAAAATAGAATGTATGTAATACTTTTTAAAAACAATTGTCATCTTTCCATCCCAAAAATCTGTGCTTAAAGAAGTTTAACGTGGTATTATGGGGAAAAACCAACAGTCCAAAAGATTTCCTCAAATTTGTTGGCAACTGACTTATATTCTGACTTATAGGTATAAGAAACATGACCACATGTGAAAAAAAACATGCCAGTCAAATGGTCAAGATACGACAGTCTTAGCATTCATGAGAAAACATGCTTCTGGCTGCAATATGTAGGGACTGATTTATTATATTTTCAGAAAGTAAAGGAATATTAACCATGCTTTTTTAAAAGCATACACATTTTTCAAACTGGTGGGACTGATAACAATAAGAACCTTGTAATAACTGAATAAAGCAGACCTTAAGGGTCTCCTTTACCAGTGGGACCATTTTAAGAAACAGACTCTTGTAGCTCCTGGGTCAGAACAAGCTTATTATTATTATTTATTATATCTTGTTTGGAACAAAGAAGGAATCTCTAAAGGTGATAAATATTAATCCTTTTAATGGTGGAGGGCTACAGTCTGTCATTGTTCCAGAGAATTAGGTGACTTTAGGAAAGATAGTTAAGTTTGGAATAGTGTTGATTAGAGTAAAAATCATTTTTATAAATCATTTTCAAGAGGTAGAGGAGTTTAAGGTGAGTGAAAATAGCCACTCACATTAGTCAAGCAGGCTCTTCATAGGGGGATTCTGAAGGAAAACCAACGCAAAGGTGAGTTTTCATCAGGAGGCTAGCAAACAATAACAGCAAAACTCAAGTAGCATGGAAGCAATGTTATCACCACTTAAATCAGCACTGATTTAATTTTTAGTTATCTTAGATCCTTAGATAATTCTTTCTATGGAGTCTAGGTATTTGCCACATCTTTATCACTAGGTGCATGTTACTGAGGATTGAGAAGACACAATTGTATGTTTCTAGAGAGATCCAAACTACATCGCCTGAGTCTTGTGTTCTTGTGAAATTATCATTCTACTGAGTTTTTCACATTGTTTGGTACTAAACTTATTGAAGCAATTTTTCAGCCAAAAGTCGAACAATGTGTTTTCCTCCGAGGAGACTTACTTCATAGATCAAAGAAGCCACGTTCCAGGGTCTTCGGTAGTATGTCAAAGTGTTTCCATCCCGATCCCGGTTACAGAGTCCATTGTAGAACTCATTGTCAAAAGGTGTGCTTAGGGGATCCATCCCTAAAATGTTGATCCTGAGAATGAACAGAGTAGTATCAGAAGTGGAAATAGCACAACATAATGCAAGGCAGCCCTCTGTAGCTGGAAAAAGTGAGACAGCTTCAGTTCATGTCACCGTCACCCAATATGTGTGTGCTATAATCAGAAACAGAAGCAAGAGCCTGTTCACCTTGGCTCAGCGTCCCTGGCAGAAAGCATACCTTAGGAGGGCCTTATGAACTCTTTTAGGCAACTAAGGCACTGTTTAGAGTGCAATGAAA